>NC_137897.1:109496967-110096967 GCF_963455335.1 Martes martes
TACACATATAGATGCATAGAGTGATATTTGTGAAGCATATGGTTAGCTAGGGGGTTGGGACATTAAGTGATTCGTTTATAGTATTAGGTATTGCTTGATTTTTAAGTAGGTATCGTAAAAAAACACTTGGGGCACGTGGGTGGCTCAGTCGGTTTAGTGGCTGCCTTTGGCTCAGGTCGTGATCCCAGGGTCCTGGTCAAGCTCCCTGCTCAGCGGGAAGCCTGCTTCTCCCTCTCCTCCTTGTTGTTCTCTCTCTCTCTCTCTCTCTCGCTATATCTTTCTCTCAAATAAATAAATAAAATCTTTTAAAAAATAAAATAAAACTCATTAAATGAGAAAAACTTCCCATCAACTGAAATGCATTTCTGTGTGAAATGCAATAATTTTCTAAAATTGTCCTTCTGGGGGCACAAGGGTGGTTCAGTCTATTAAGCAGATTTTTAATTTTGGCTCAGGTCATGATCTCAGGGTCATGAGATCAAGCCCCTGCATTGGGTTCCATGCTGGGCATGAATCCTGCTCAAGATTCTCTCTTTGCTCGAGATTCTCCCTCTCCCTCCCCCTCGGCCCTCCCCCCCAAAATAATAAAATAAAATAAACTAGTCCTTCTGAAATTATTCTTACAATACGATAATGGTAGGTATTTTGAACAAATACCTTTATGCGTTTTATTTGCTCTTTGGTTTGTTTCCTGTACTAACAGTAAAAAGTTACTTGTCATCTTATGAATACTCTTTTAGCTAATCTAGGATCATGCATTTTAATTCCTGCTGCCCCTTTCCTCAAACTCTCTGTGAACAATCAAACTGGCATCATGGTACCACGATACTCTCAAACCCAGGGCACAGAGCAGAGACCTAGCGAGTCTCAGGGCACTGACCACTGCAGAAAGTGCCCTGGGAACTCGTATCTGTCTGTCATTTGCAGCCGAGCAGTGTTCAGTTACCCCATCCTGCAAGCTTGCCACGTTTTTTTTTTTTTTTAAGATTTTATTTATTTATTTGTCAGAGAGAGAGCACAAGCAGGCAGAGTGGCAGGCAGAGGCAGAGAGAGAAGCAGGCTCCCTGCTGGACAAGAAGCCCGAGGCGGGACTCGACCCCAGGACCCCGGGATCATGACCTGAGCCGAAGGCAGCGGCCTAACGGACTGAGCCACCCAGGCATCCCAAGCTTGGCATGTTTAAAAATGAACACATAGGGGTTCTTGGGCGGCCCAGTGGGTTAAGCGACCAACTCTTAGTTTGGGCTCAGGTCATGATCTCAGGGTCATGAGATCAAGCCCCATGTCAGGCTCCACCCTGGGTGTGGGTCCTACTTAAGATTTTCTCTCTCAGGGTGCCTGGGTGGCTCAGTCAGCTAAGCGTCCAGCTCTTGGTGTCAGCTCAGGTTATGATCTCAGGGTCCTGGTATGGGGCCCGGTGTGCGGCTCCGCGCTCAGTGCACGGTCTGCTGGGGACTTTCTCTCCCTCTCCTTTCACTTGCACCGTGTTTCCCACAAATGATCAGCTTTTATGGATGAAGACTGGGTATTTCAGTATTCAGATAAGAAGGGTTCACTGACAAAATTATAACCAATGGAAATGGAAGTGCTAAACTGTGCAAACTTACTACACTTTTATTCTTTGAGACTAACTGATTTATTTTTGTGTTTGCATTTTTTGGGTTATGAGACTCACACATGCTGGTTGTAAAAGATTTGCAAACTATGGAAGAGTAAAAAGAAACAGAAAAGCAAAACCAGCCTCCATTGTGTTATTCAGCGACCACCGTGGTTCATACTCTGGTATTTTTTCCCCAGTCATTTTGAGATCATACTGTTTATAATTTTGATTTTTTTTTTTTACTAAGCATTAAAGTGGACTCATTTCCCAATGGCAATAGCATCTTAATAAGTGTGAAGAAAACCATGTCTAGGCTGTCGATAGCAAACTTGTGATGAAATTAGGTTAACAGACTGCATGTGTACAATGTGTTCTTTCCTACTTCTGTTGTTAAAAATTTCACATAGACAAAGATTGCATTTTCCATACTGCAAGGATAATCAAGGTTAAAAAAAAATGACGCTGGAATCCAAACATTGGATTATGAAGCTCTTCCTTCCTTCCCTCCTTCCTTCCTTCCTTCCTTCCTTCCTCTCTCTCTCTCTCTCTCTCTCTCTTTCTTTCTTTCTTTTTCTTTCTTTCTTTTAGAGAGGGGATGGGCAGAGGAAGAGAGAGAATCTTAAGCAGGCTCGATGCCCAGCACAGAGCATGACTCGGGGCTCGATCTCAGGACCCTGAGATCATGACCTGAGCCAAAATCAAGAGTCAGACACTTAACCAACTGAACCACCCAGGCGCCCCAGGTAGTATTTTCAGTCAAATGGTCAGAAGACTTCTAATAATCAAAAGGAGGGTCTTTGGGGGGAAAGGGGGGGTATGAAATATGTTACCGGTGAACAAAATGTTACACCTTTTGATGACATTTCAGGGATTGGCAAGAAAGTTAAAATTGCTATTTAAATTTTATATATAGGCCAATTTCAAGGCATGAATAGAAAGCAAGATAAAAATCTGTCATCCCATTCTAGTTCCAAAATTATTCAATGGAACAGATAATTTAAATGTCAGGAGAAGGTTTTTCAAAAGCTTCCAGAAATATTGACAAATTGCATAAATAACCTTTGGTTGGCTAATATTTTTGTCATTTAAGACATATTCTTACTTTATGGAAAAAAACTCTGAAGTCTTTACACCAGTATTACCTGTTAAACAATAGTACTATTCAATTAAAATTCAAAGCAAATTTATATTTAGCTTTCAATAGTACATGTTCATCCTTAAAGGTTATAATTTGTTTTAAATAGCACAGCCATCTGTCCTGTGATGGCTCCCATGAGTTTAATTATTGGAGAATTCTAAGTGGAATTTCTCCCACAAATGCGTATCCTGCTCAGCTATACTGAAAACATGAGCTTTGACTTGAACCTGACCTGGAAATTACACTCTTGAGTTCACCATTTGTCCATAGTATACATCAGGGGTGCCTGTCACCTTTTATACTCATGTATCTTATCATATATTCATAAACCAGTTATTACTTCTAGAATTTTCCCATTCATGATCGTTGCCCTCTTATTTTAATGAATATATATTTGCCTGCACATAATTTTCAATATGTAGAGTTACATAATAGATTGCCAGCAAGCAAAGTTAGTTGTTGTTGTTTTTTTTAAGTAATCTGTACACACAAGGTGGGGCTCAAAGTCACAATCCCGAGATAGAGGTTCATGTGCTCTACCAACCAAGCCAGCCACCAGCCCGGTTGCTGTGACCTAGGACGGCCAACAATAAGTAAAACATGAGTAAATGAAAGAGCCCCGCATTTACTCTCTGAAAACAATTGTACAGTTATGAGATGGAGGGTGTAGCGTGCTGAATGGTGTCTGCGCCCTAATCCCTGGCACCTGTGAATGTGACCTTATTTGGTAAGCGAGTTTTTGCAGATGAAATTAAGGATCTCAGGCTGAGATCATCCTGGATTATCCCTGTGGGCTCTAAATTCAGTGACAAGCCTTCTTATAAGAGAGATACAAAGGAGAGTCATAGGGAGAAGAGAAAACCATGTGAAAATGGAGGCGGAAATTAGAGTGATGCAGCCACAGACCAAGGAACTTTTGGAACCCCTGGAAGCTGGCAGAGGTACGGCAGAATTCTTTTTTAAAAAGACTTATTTGTTGGGGCCCCTGGGTGGCTCAGTGGGTTAAAGCCTCTGCCTTCGGCTCAGGTCATGATCCCGGGGTCCTGGGATCGAGCCCCGCATCGGGCTCTCTGCTCAGCGGGGAGCCTGCTTCCCCCCCTCTCTCTGCCTACTTGTGATCTCTGTCTGTCAAATGAATAAGTAAAATATTTTTTTAAAAAAGACTTATGTATTTATATTAGAGAGAGAAACAGAGAGAGAGCGAGAGAGCGAGCACGCACGAGATGGCTCCCTCTGACAAGACAGCCTTTCACGTGTCTCATCTTTCGCGTGACAAGCCTTCCGGAACCATCACCGTCCTGGTCACTTGTCTCTGACAAGGCTCCCATTGATCAAGGTCCCTCCTTAAACGTGGCACTAAGGACAGAGCGAAATATCCCCGCTCTGTGGTGGAACAGTTGCTTCCCTTGATCTATTAACTCTGTTTCCATTGCTGGGGCTGAAGCCTGCATTCGCTCCCTTTATCGGCCAGATATTTGCACGTGGACTGTTGCCAAGCCACGTGCCCTTCCATGACTTTCCTAGGGCTGGTGTAGCACATACGACAGATGTCGGGGCTTGAGACAGTAGAAACGTGGGGCACTTTGCTGCCTCAGTTGGTTAAGTGACCGGCTCTTGACCGTGGCTCCGGTCTTGAGCTCAGGGTCATGAAGTCAAGCCCCGCGCTGGGCTTCACGGCGAGCGTGGAGACTACTTAAAGAAAAACAAAAACCAGAAGCGGTAGAAATGTATGCTTCCGTGGTTCTGGAGGCCGGAGGTCTGAAATCCAGGTGTTGACAGAGCAACGCTCACTCGGAAGGCGCCCTGAGAACTCTTCCTTGCCGTGGGCCCCCCCGGGGGGGCTCAGTCAGCTCAGCGTCCGACTCGTGGTTTCAGCTCAGGTCATGATCTCGGGGTGGTGGGATCGAGCCCCGGACTGGGCCTTGTGTTCGGTCGTGAGACTGCTTCTCTCCCTCTGCCCCTCTGCCTCTCTCTCTCCACCTCTCTGGCAAAATAAATAAAAATCTTTAAAAAAATTATAGGAAAGGCAGCTGTCAAGGAAATGCTTAAACACACTTAAAAATCAGTCTCTGACCGTGTCCGGCCCGCATCCTCCTGGGCTGCCTAAAACAAATGCGTGAGTGAATGAATGGATGGAAAGTGTCCTCCCTTGGGTCGCCCTCTCCTTAGCGGGTATTCTGTGGCTCTTGGAGCTAATGCAGTGTTAAGGAGCTGGACACAGGGAAGGGTACGCGTCTGGGCCCATTTTCATCCACAGTTTACCACCCGAGAGGTCCGTCATCCCAATCGACATGGCGTCTCCTACAACCAGAAGGTCTCCTGGCTCTTGCCACGTTGAGGCTTGGCAGTCTTCTCCAAGGTTGGCTGGCAGGGATCCTGTCTGCCTGGAGGCACCCTGCCCTTGTCCTCTGTTTCCGCTGTTTCCCTGAAGGTGCTGCTCAACATGACAGCAGAGGTCCTGCCTGCGTCCTGCCCCCAGAGACCCCCTTTCTCATTTCTCCTCCCAGCATTCCGCGGGAAGGCTCCGGCCATCATGTCATTTCCCAAGGCCATCATTTCCCAAGGCACTGGATGCCCACGATACCCCTTTTCTCTGTCCTCTGCAAACCTTCTACATTCCTAATGACCTGCCTTTGGAACACAAAAGCCAAAGGTAAGCTATGGGGGTCATTTTGTTTCTCTGGTGCTGTATCTTTTTCAGGTAACGAGCTGGGGCTGGCTCTCTGTTTGAGTACGGGGAAGGTAAAGGGGGGAAAGTGAAGAACATTCTCGGCATATATTGTCATTTCTCTCTCCCTTCTGAGTTCAAAGCCAGTTGAGAAACAGGCTCAGGCATCAATCAGAGATAAAATGTATTCATTCCACACAAATTTGTTAAATACCATCTACAGTCCCAGCGTGGCCCGAGGCACTGAAGAATACATCAGCTCCCAAGGCAGACGAAAAAGCCAGCTGGGCTTTGCAAAGTCACATTTTTTTTCAATTATTTTTATTATGTTTTTTTTTTTTTTGCCAAGGTTGCATTTTAAAACTTGACCTAGGCTGAGGTTAAAATGACCTTCCCTCAATTGAATTTATCCATTTAGTCAGAGACTTAAGTGGCTGAAAGACTGAATGAAACCTTGGCTGTTTCCTTTGCTGGGCAAAGCTTTTTATCTTTTTTTTTTTTTTTAAAGATTATATTCATTTCTTTGAGAGAGAGAGTGACAGTGAGCACAAGCAAGGGGAGAGGCAGAGGGAGAGGGAGAACAGGCTGTCCACTGAGGAGAGAGCTTGAGGCGGGGCTCGATACCAGGACCTGCAGATCATGACCTTTATCCTGATGAAGTCCCAGTAGTTATTTTTGCTATTGTTTCCCTTGCCTTTGGAGCCGTGTTTAGCAAGAAGTTGCTGAGGCCGAGTTCGAAGAGGTTGCTGCCTGTGTTTTCGTCAAGGATTTTGATGGATTTCCATCTCACATTGAGGTCTTTCATCCATTTTGAATTTGCGTACGGTGTAAGAAAATGGTCCAGTTTCATTCTTCTGCACGTGGCTGTCCAATTTTCCCAGCACCACTGAAGAGACTGCCCTTTTTCCATTGGACATTCTTTCCTGCTTTGTCAAAGATTAGTTGACCGCAGAGTTGAGGGTCTATTTCTGGGCTCTCTATTCTGTTCCACTGATCTATGTGTCTGTTTTGGTGGCAATACCATGTTGTCTTGATGACTACAGCTTTGTAAAATAGAGCTTGAAGTCTGGAATTGTGATGCCACCAGCTTTGGTTTTCATTTTCAGGATTGTTTTGGCTATTAGGGGTCTTTTCTGGTTCCATACAAATTTTAGGATTATATGTTCCAATTCTTTGAAAAAAGTTGATGGTATTTTGATAAGGATTGCATTAAATGTATAGATTGCTCTAGGTAACATAGACATTTTCACAATATTTGTTCTTTCAATCCATGAGCATGGAACGTCTTTCCATTTCTTTGTGTTTTCCTTAATTTCTTTCATGAATATTCTATAGTTTTTCGAGTACAGATTCTTTGCCTTTTTGTTAGATTTATTCCTAGGTATCTTACGGTTTTTGGTGCAATTGTAAATGAGAGCAACTCCTTAATTTCTCTTTCTTCTGTCTCACTGTTAGTGTATAGAAATGCAACTGATTTCTGTGCATTGATTTTGTATCCTGCCACATTGCTGAATTCCTGTATGAATTTTAGGAATTTTGGGGTAGAGTCTTTTGGGTTTTCCACATAAAGTATCATGTCATCAGCAAAGAGTGAGAGTTTGACTTCTTTGCCAATTTGAATGCATTTTATTTCTTTTTGTTGTCTGATTGCTGAGGCTAGGACTTCTAGCACTATGTTCAACAACCGTGGTGAGAGGGGGCATCCCTGTCATGTTCCTGACCTTAGGGGAAAAGCTCTGTTTTCCCCCATTGATTGCAAATGCCATATCAGAAAAGGGCTGTTACCCAAGATCTATAAAGAATTTATCAAAGTCAACACTCCAAAACCAAATAATCCAGTCAAGAAATGGGCAGAAGATATGAACAGCATTTCTCCAAAGAAGACACCCAAATGGCCAACAGTGGGCTGAACACAACAGAAAAAATTCTCCACATCACTTGGCATCAGGAAAATACAAATCAAAACTGCAACGAGATACCACGTCACAACAGTCAGAATGGCTAAAATTAACAACACAGGAGACAACGAATGTTGGTGAGGACCAGGAGAAAGGGGAACCCTTTGACACTGTTGGTGGGAATGCAGGCTGGTGCAGCCACTCTGGAAAACAGCATGGAGTTTCCTCAAAAAGTTGAAAATAGAGCTACCCTACGACCCAGCAATTACACTACTAGGTATTTACTCCAAAGATAGAGATGTTGTGAAAAGAAGGGCCATATGCACCTCAGTGTTCATAGCAGCAATGTCCACAACAGCCAAACTGCGGAAGGAGCTGAGAAGTCTATCAACAGAGAAATGGATAAAGAAGATGTGGTTCATATATACATATACATATAAATGGGATATTACTCAGCCATCAGAAAGCATGAACACTTACCATTTACATCGACATGGATGGAACTGGAGGGGATTATGCTGAATGAAATAAACCAATCAGAGAAAGACAATTATATGGTTTCACTCATATGTGGAACATAAGAAACAGCACAGAGGATCATAGGGAAAAGGAAGGAAAATTGAATGGGAAGTCATCAGAGACAGAGAGAGAGAAACCATGAGAGACTCTTTTTTTAAAAAAAGAATTTATTTATTTATTTGACAGACAGAGATCACAAGTAGGCAGAGAGGCAGGCAGAGAGAGAGGAGGAAGCAGGCTCCCCGCCAAGCAGAGAGCCCGATGCGGGGCTCGATCCCAGGACCCTGAGATCATGACTTGAGCCGAAGGCAGAGGCTTTAACCCACTGAGTCACCCAGGCGCCCCCCATGAAAGACTCTTAACTCCAGAAAACAAACAGGGCTGCTGGAGGGAAGGTGGGGGGTGGGGTAACCGGGTGATGGGCATTAAGGAGGGCACGTGATGGGATGAGCACTGGGTGTGATATGCAACTGATGAATTATTGAACACTGCATCTGAAACTAATGATGTACTATATGTCGGCTAATTGAATTTATTATTTATTTATTTATTTTTAAAAGATTTTATTTATTTGACAGAGAGAGATCACAAGTAGGCAGAGGCAGGCAGAGAGAGAGAGGGAAGCAGGCTCCCCGCTGAGCAGGGAGCCCGATGCAGGGCTCGATCCCAGGACCCTGAGACCATGACCTGAGCTGAAGGCAGAGGCTTAACCCACTGAGCCACCCAGGGGCCCCAGCTAATTGAATTTAAATAAAAGAACAAAAAGACTGAAGCCACCTCCTCCACCTGCCAGTCTGGTTTCCTACCCCCAGGGGGCTTGTTCTTGGACAATCCAGGAATGGGGAAGAGGAGGCCTAGTAGCCTGCAAGCCGGCAGCTCTGAAAGAGAAAGGGCCAAAGTGGGCTGAACACACACACACACACACACACAGCAGAAGAGTTGGGGGGCTAGCAAGAGAGCGAGAGAGCGGGAGAGCGGGAGAATACCCCCTTTCCAGGCTCACCAGTTAGCTACTTGAGTGGGTGGAGAGAGGAGCCGAAACCCTGCTCTCCAGACTTCACAAAGGGTGAGTTTCTGCTTTATGAGCGGAGGTAGGAACATAGAGAAAGTTATTCCCTTTGCAATTAATATTGCAGCTTTTTACCCAGACCCTAATGAATTGTTCTTGACTTTTGAAGATGTGGGTGAATTTACCTGGATACGCTTACTCCTCATTTAGCCCTAGCTTCTAAGCTCGCTTTTTTTTTTTAAATGCCCAAGTGTCTCTGCTGTTCCTAACCGAGAAGGCTGTGTAACACGAGGGCCTTCTACCTCCATGCATCTGTGCTCCCATAAAGCATTATCCGTATCACATTAATTATAGTACAGGAGTGAGTTCCCTTTCGTTTCTCCACATTTATTTTCTTCAGATGGGAAACAAGCGGTGACGTTTATCAAGTGGCTGAAATCTAGATCCTTAAGGTTTTATCTCTTATGTTTATGTGCATGTAATTATATGAAATTTGAACCTGGCTCCTCCAATCCTTGATACGCTGGGTCTGAGCCTATTTTCTGAGAGAACGACCCCCTCAAGCTGTTTCCCAGCCTCCCAGTTAGCTGGCTTCCAGCTGGGTCCAGCCAAGGGAAAGCACTAGCTGGAGGCTGGGGGGCAGGTAGGAGCCCCGCCGTCCCTACCCTGCTGTGATCCCAGCTGCTGCAGACACGCCCACTGCCCGATTCCCAGTCCCGCCAAAAGACCAGGCCAGTGGCTGCAGGATCTTCACCTCCTCTGTGTCCCCTCAAGCCTAAGAGTGGTTCTGGTCTCCTTTTATTTATTTATTTATTTATTTTGACAGAGAGAGAGCACAAGTAGGCAGAGGCAGGCAGAGAGAGAAGAGGAAGCAGGCTCCCCGCTGAGCAGAGAGCCCGATGTGGGGCTCGATCCCAGGACCCTGAGACCATGACCTGAGCTGAAGGCAGAGGTGTTAACCCACTGAACCACCCAGGCGCCCCTGGGTCTGGCCTCCTACTCTAATCTCTGGGTTGCTTTGCATAGAGCCCCAGCTGGCCTTTTAGCTCAGCCAACATGTGTGCAATCAATTCCCTGTATTACAATCCACTTATTTTAAATACATGTAATGGTCTGTTTTCTCGTTTGAACCTTGACTGCTGCTTTTGGTTTGCAAACTGTCTTTAGATCATGAAGACTGACTCCACCAAGTGAGTGGGGAAGAGTGTGAGTCAGACCATAACCAGGGTAAAGGACTTAGCTGCGGCTTTATTTCTGAAAGGTGTTCCATGAAAAAACGGGTGTCCAGCGTTTTCTTGTTAGATGGTTATGCCAAAAGTGATCCTTGGTTTGGAACACAGCGGGTTCCACAAAGTCATATGGGTTTCATTGATAGTAGATCTTCCGTAGACTTTACTGTTCTAGAATGCATTGTAATTTGTCCGACAGGGTACAATCATACATGGAAATTCCCAAAGTTATTTAGCCAGGGAACCCACTTTTTCAAGGAACACCTAATAACATTTCCCAGGACTCTAGTGTTCTGTACAACCGGTTTGGAAAGCGCTGAATCACAATAATCTCAGCTGGGCTTTTGATAGAAGTGGGGTAGAATCATTTCAGATCAATGGTGTTGGCCATATTTCCGTGTTCTTGTTTAATTCTTGTTTAAGTGATGG
The DNA here is from genome assembly GCF_963455335.1 of Martes martes. Taxonomy (NCBI): domain Eukaryota; kingdom Metazoa; phylum Chordata; class Mammalia; order Carnivora; family Mustelidae; genus Martes; species Martes martes. The sequence goes on from NC_137897.1 coordinate 109,507,458, forward strand.
ACATACTTTACCGTGGTTTCTTTCTTTTTTTTTTTTTTTTTAAGATTTATTTACTTGAGAGAGAGAGAGAGTGTACAAGTGGGGAGAGGGGCAGAGGGAGAAGGAGAATCTCGAACACACTCCCCGCTGAGTGGGGAGCCTGGCGCAGGGCTTGACCTCACAACCCTGAGATCAGGACCTGAGCTGAAATCACCAGCTGGTTGCTTAACTGACTGAGCCACCCGGCGCCCCAGTGACGTATGTACTTTCGATACCTGGTGTCCGCGGCTAACCTGATGCCTCATTGTTAAAATTGTAGGAGCTTGCTTGTATTCTCAGACGGCCGGAGACGGGGGTAGGAGGATAAAACTTACCTTGGGAAACACCTGGTTCAGTAGTACTGGAGGGAAACCCAGTTCAACAGCCTCAACTTTGATGAAAGAGAAAACCCAGGCCTGGGACATTTTCTTTCTTCCTTCCTTTCCTTCCCTTTGTTTCTTCTTCCTTTCTTTCCCTTCTCTTCCTTCCTTTTTTTTTTTTTTTGGATTCTATTCTCAAGTTATCTCTACACCCAACATGGGGTTCAAACCCACAACTGTGAGATCAAGAGCCACATTGTTCCACCCACTGAGACAGCCAGGCGCCCCAGTTTGAGGCTCCCCACTTTAAGAACATCAGCGTGACGCGCTCACGGTTTCATTTGGGGTACAGTGGCATCTGACCCATGGGAAAATGATTACAGAAAGATTTGCTTCTTGATCATCCTAGCCTCATGCAGGACATGCTCGTGGGGTTCCGAACCAACTGCACCGTGTGGCATAGCACGACACGCACTCGGTCAGACCTGGGTTCAGTCCTGAGGGGCCAGGGCAAGAAAATTAGCTCTTCTGAGCCTCTGGCTTTTTTTGAAGACTTTTTATTTGAGAGAGCGAGCATACACAGAGTGAGCACAGGAGTTGGGGGGGGGGGAGGGCAGAGGGAGAAGCAGACTCCCCGCTGAGCAATGACTCCCCCCCCAATGTGGGGCTTGATCTCAGGACCCTGGGATCATGACCTCAGCTGAAGGCAGACGCTTAACCCGACTGAGCCACCCAGGCGCCCCGAGCCTCAGTTTATCTGTAAGAATCCGGAGTTTAATGATCTCCACATTGAGCTGTTGTGGAGATTAAATGAGGTATGTAAAAGCATTCCATGAAGTGTTAGGCAGATAATAACTAACAAGACTTTATTTTAGTGTTCTACAGTCAGCTCAATTTAATGTCCTCTCTCATTAATACTTCCGCATTGTTGTGTTTTATTTCATTTTTCAAATTATAATTTAGAAATAAATTCAGATGTAAGTTGCAGAATAGTACAAAAAAATTCCCATATACTCTCTACTTAGATTCCTCAAAATAGAACACAGTCACAACGTCAAAAACCATTTAACGCTGATATAACCTGTGATAGTATATAGGCTATATACCTCAGTAAAACTCACCAATTAGCCTGCTCATGTCCGACTTCTGGTCCAGGATTGAACTGAGGACCACATGCTGCACTTATTTATGTCACCTTCATTTTCTTTATCTGGGTGTTCCTTAGTCTTGGTCTTTCATCATCTTTAAATACATTTTTTTTTTAAAGTAGGTTCCACGACCAACATGGGGCTTGAACTCATGACCCTGAAATCGAGAGTCGCACGTTCTACCAAGGGAGCCAGCTAGGTACCCCTATCTTTGTACATTTTTTTCTTTTAAATTTTATCTCTAAAGATTCTATTTGAGAGAGGGGGAGAATCCTAAGAAACCCCCCTCTTACTGAGCACAGAGCCCTGTTGAAGGGCTCGATCCCAGGACCCCAAGATCATGACCTGAGCCAGTCAGACACTTAACTGACTGAGCCACCCAGGTGCCCCATTAAATTTTGTTTTTAAAATCTGCTCATTTATTTTTTAAAGTAAGCTCTATGCCTAATGGGGGGCTTGAACTCACGAGAGCAAGATCAAGTTGCATGTCCTACCAACTGAGCCAGCCACGAGCCCCCATGATCTCTATAATCTTGAAGATTACTGGTCAGTTCCTTTGTGGAATTATCCCTCAGTTTTGGTCTGTCATGCATTCTTCCAGTTAATATTAATAATTAGCATTAATCTTGTGATGGCTTGTTTATTCATGCCATCGGGGTGCTATAATGATGGAAATACAGCGTTCTGGTTATGTGTATGAACTCTAGTCAGAATACCTAGTTTCAAAATCTGGCTCTATGAGGGATGCCTGGTTGGGTCAGCTGGTGGAGCATGTACAGAGTTCAAGTCCCATGTGGGTGTTGGTCACTTAAAAAAAAATCTGGGGCGGCTGGGTGGCTGGGTCGGTTAAGCATCCAACTCTTGATTTCCGCTCAGGTCATGCTCGCAGGGTTGTGAGATCGAGCCGCAGGTTGGGCTCTGCTCTCAGCACGGAGTCTGGTTGAGATTCTCTCCCTCCTACCCTCCTGCCACTCGTGTGTGCATTTGTGCACACTCTAAAATAAATAATTTTTTTTTTAACGGTAAGGTTTTGTTTTTTTTTAATTTGACAGACGGAGATTACAAGTAGGCAGAGAAGCAGGCAGAGAGGAGGAAGCAGGCTCCCTGCTGAGCAGAGAGCCCGATGTGGGGCTCGATCCCAGGACCCTGGGATCATGACCTGAGCCGAAGGCAGAGGCTTTAACCCACTGAGCCACCCAGGCACCCCTAAAATCAATAAATTTTTAAAAAATCTGGCTCTACCAGGTAGTGCAGGGTGGGACTTCTTAAAGGTTAAATGTTGCTTTTCTCCTAAGTACAGTTATTGGAAAAACATTTTCTTTACAGCTCTCTTATTTGTATCCATCTTTTCTCTCCGCTTCCTCAAGAGTCTGTAGAAAGATCTTCCTGGAACAAGGGCCCCTTGCTAAGGGCAACCAACTTTCCAGGCTTGCCTGGAACTTTCCTAACGTCACCACTTGAAAGTTCCATGACCCGGAAGATCTTTCAGTCCTCAGCTGAGATGGTGTGGTATGCTGAGTAACGGCCCTCCAAAGATGTCCATGTCCTTCCTAATTCCTGGAACTTGTCACTGTGTCACCATACCATGGAAAAAGGGTCAGTGCAGATGTGACTTAAAGAACTCGAGTTGGAAAGATTATCCTGGATTATCCACATGGAGCTGATGTAATCACAGAGGGAAGGCAGGAGGGTCAGACTCAAGAGATGTGACAATGGGAGCAGAGACATTTGAAGATGGACCAGGAAGGGATCTTGAGACAAGGAATCGCATTACTTTTTTTTTTTTAAGATTTTATTTGAGAGAGAAAACACAAGCTGGGGAGTGGGGAGTGGGTAGGAGGGGCAGAGAGAGGGGGAAAGGCAGACTCCCCCTGAGCAGGGAGCCCGATGTGGGACTCCATCCCAGAACCCTGAGATCATGACCCGAGCCGAAGGCAGATGCTCAACCAACTGAGCCACCCGGGCGCCCCATCACAAAACCTTCTGAAAGCTGGAAAGGGCAAGGGAGCAGATCTCCTCGAGAGCTTCCAGGAAAAACACACCTTGATTTTACGGCTTCCGGAATTACAAGACAGTATTTGTGTTGCAAAAAAGAAAAAAAAAATCTGGCTCTACAAAAGAGCGTGACCTTTATTTGTGACTCAGTTTCTTGATCTGTCGAACGGAGGAGCATAAATACATGCTTCATAAGACTGAATTATGAAAGAGGCAGGACTATACGCCGGAGGTCACTGGAACAGTGCCTGGTGCCCAGTACGTGCGGTTTAACTGTAAACTGGTGTAGTTGATTCTAGTGGCTTTACCGGCAGGAAATGTGTCCTGGCAAATTGATGAAGAGACCAAAGCAGCAGCAGGCATTTTAACCATGAACATCCTCTGCCCCTCTCCACATGGAGAGCCAGGGCCAGAGACCCTCCTGTCCACCAAGAGGTGAGCTGTTCCTTTCAGCCGGAGGCCTGCTCCTAGCACCTGCTCCTACGGCCCAGGAGATGGGGACTTGCTTGATTCCCAGCAACATTTCTTTAGTCTACTAGGTCCACACACTAGGAACTGAGCCCATGTTTCCTCGCCCATAAGTTGCTGGGGAAATGTGTCAAATTAATCTTACAAAGTTGTGAAATCATTATCCCCCTTTTTTCTGACCATTCCCAGAACTCGGGCTCTCAGGCTTCATTAGTATGCGCCCAGCACGTCAGCCATGGACACATCCTCGGAATAACCATAGTGATAACCTCAGCCCCTAACCTTTGTATGTGCTCCTTGTTGAAGGGGCCAAGCCACTCAGACCCTCACAATACTTACTTTATTGGCCAGTCCTGGGTAGACTCGGCAGTGAGGCAGCTCCCCACAAAGCTGGATGGGGGAAGGGAAGGAAACTTGCGCAGACTCATTCATTGCACGAAGGTAGAAAGAATCTGCCATAGTTACGTCTATAAAAATTTGGTAAATGACAACTATTCATCAAAAAGATCAAAGCAATAAAATACCCCTTAATATAAAAAACAGCAATAATTTCTCTAAATAACAAATGATATTTTACGAAGCAGTTTTTGATCCCTTTCCCTCATTGGACCACCCCTCACCCCCAAGACGCAATTTTACAGGCGAGAGGAGGGCGGAGCTACAGGTCTCACCTCCAAATACAGCACACTTCCCACGTACGGAAAAATAAAAAGGAGACACCTGAAACTAACATAACACTGTATGTCAGTTATGCTGGAATTACAATGAAAAACATTAAAAAAATAAAAATAAAAAGGAAATTCACTAAATGTAGGTCAAAGACCATTTAATGGTCAGAAGGCTACAAACCCAGAGAGATTTAAGTGTAAAAGTGTCATGCAACCAGCTATGGTGGAAAAATTTTAGTTTCTTAGCAGTCCAGGACAGCAGGGCTCTCACAAGGTCTTAGATGCAGGCAGGGCGAGGGGGAGGGGATGAAGATGTGGCAGGGGGAGGGGAGGAGGATGGGCAGTTCTACAGTCGCATTTCAAGCGACTGTAGAATTGCTGCATGTTTGGATACTTAGGAAAATGATTTCAATGAGACGGAGACACCATGTATCACACTCCCTCCAATGTGTGGGCAGCAGAAAGCACACTGCCAAGCAGACACTAGTAGATTTTCAATATGTATATACTGATTTGGCTGCACTTTTATCTGTGCAGACAGTCTCATTCAAAACTCCCACAAAACCTGTAACCTCCCCAAATCAGCCATTGCCTTAAAATGCCAGTTGAACGCATGCAAGACACAGGCGAAGAGCAAATGATAAAAACTATTTCCTGTCCCCACACTGCTTCCATGTTTTTATGTCCAACTGAGACCTTCCCCCCCAAAAAAAGAGGCTAAAATATCAATCGTATCATACCAAAGTTTATTGATACATCAAACAAAAATTTCTGTAATGAAAAAGGCAAGTCGCATTCATAAAAGATGGCATTCACAGTCATTATAGAAAGCAACGACGTAGATGTAAAAAATTGCTTAAGTGAAAAATGTAGTATCGCAGTTCCATTTTGCAAGCTGAAAAATGATTTTAACACTTGCATAAAATCTGCACATTTATATACTGCATGTTATTAAAAAATTCCATCACTAAATTATTATGAATTTTGCAAATTTAGGCCTACGTTTATACTGTTGCTGGTGTAGATGTTGTAGATATGCAATCTATGTTTTACGCTTAGTAGGTTCTACCTTCAAACAATGGACAACGGTTGTGAAAATTACAAGGACATCTTGATAGTCTGAAGCTGTTCAAATGATGGGTATGCCATCCTACTATTCCGCTTCCCCCCTTTCTCTGTCACAAAATAAGGTGGTTAGGCTGTAGCGCTAGGAATACTGTAGGACGGCTTACTTTGAGCGATTACATCTGCTAACCCATGCTAGCCATTTTGCAGCTCACTAATAAAATAGCTTTCAAAAAGGAAAGCCAGGTCCCTCTCAAGGATCTAGGCCATGATTATCACCGTCGTGAATCTGAGCTGCAGACACGACTTTAAAGCCACCTTAGTCACCTTTCTTCCTGGCTGCGAGCAATTTTGCACGCTACCAGTTAGACTTCCACAGCCCTGGATGTTCTGATTACGGCAATCTCCACCGGTGTGCACGCGAGCCTCTCTCTCTACTGTGGCTCTCTCCTTTGCATTCACGGTCCCTACAGTACTTCTGTAAAACAACAGTAACGACACAGCAGTGACTGCAACACGAACAAGAACAACAGAAAACATCAAAAGCTTTCCTGGGTCTGATTTTTTTTTTTTTTTTTTTTTTTTTAGCTCTTTGGAATAAGCAAAGAATACACAGACTTTGTTTTCAGTAGGCTACCTCAAATACAGGCGACCGGAACACAGCACATTTGGGTAAGCTGTGAATGATATCTAACAAAATACTCAAAAATAATACTGATAGGTGAGAACAAATGAAATAATGAAAAAAGGGCATAAGGATGGATTGGTTTTCGATAACTGAAATCATGTCCTTCCTCGAATTTAAGAAAAATTACACCTAAACATTAACACAAAATATATACGGAAGAATCAAATGTGCCACGTGGGCCATATAAATACAGATATAGATTGAATTCAATACTTTTCTAAATCAAGGTACGATATAAACACTAATAATAGTACAGGCATGCCAGAAAGACAACCAAAAGTGGAAACCGGTTTGGAAACACTTTTTTTTTTTTTAAATGTAATCTCTATGCCCAGTGTGGGGCTCGAATTCACGACCCCGAGGTCCAAGGGACGCACGCTTCACTGACTGAGCCAGGCACGCGCCCCTGAAAACACGTTTTCAGTGCCCATTTCAATCTAGTAGTCAAATGTAGCCATTCATATCCAAAAAAGTATGTTTAATTTTAACATTTAATAAAGACGTTTCACATTTATTTTTACGTTTTAAGTGAACTCGTTAGGAGGCTAAAGCCTTGCTCTACTCCAGGAAGTTGAGGACTTTACCAAGGTGACTCTCACGGTTTAAAGTTAGACCATCACCGAAGCATGTTCGCTGAGAGAGAAAACATTCATGTTCAGGGTCACTCTGTAGGCTGAATCACCACCATCCTGGGATGGATCCCTCTTTCCCAAACTGGCAAGTTATAAAAAAAAAAAAAGTGCTGCATATATGCACAAAGGCAGCCTCTTTCAAAAAATAACCATTAACAGTTTGAAATACGCTATTTCTCCCCCTCCACAAAAAATATAAAAGACTGATGTTCGGATGGCTTTTTTAAATGTAATTATGCTTTTGCCTATCTCACCTCAGATCCCAGTAAAACCGATACTGGAAAAATCTGTTACCTTTTAGCTCTCTGGATGGGCTACTTACTAAGTGACTGAAAAGGTCTTATTTTCAAATCCAGTAGCCACACACCCATTAAATAGGATTTAATTCAGAAGAACAAAAATAAAGTAAGCAATTTTTTGGATTCTCACAAAAATATCCAGGATGAACATCCTTTCCACGTTAGGGTTCAAGGTTTTTTCGGGGGGGGGGCAAGGATATTCTATGGAGACAAAATGAGCATGTGGGTGAACACAAAGGTTGACTATTCTGATGCACTGATACCATTTAGTCTTCTCGTATGTTCAAGTATTCCTTTCACGTGTTTGAAAAAATAATTTAAGATCATCATTCAGCAGGAACAAGAAATGTGATCCAAACAGCCTATTTCTTCTGCCAGGCAAAAAAAGTAAGATTAGCAAAGTCTATTCATTCCCGTTGTATGACTTCTACTTTATACTATTATGTTCAGATCCATTCACAGAGTTTATGGGTTAAAGGAGCACCCATTTGGTAGTTATGTTACTCTATCTAAAGCCAGAAATTCTAATTATTCGTGCTTTCAACTTTCGCATGATTCTTAACTTAGAGCTTTGGCCATAATGGCTACTTAACAATAACTGTAAATGCTTAAGAGAGTCATTTGGTATTTTAATGGACATTGATTCTGAACCCTAGACATAAGAGAGTGGTTTAATTTGTTGCATACTGAGTATCCTGAGATGATAACTTTTTGTAGTTGTTTCTTCCTGCTTTCTTTTTTAGCTGTAACCATTGTCAATATGCTTGTAGGACAATAACATAGGCAGCTCAAGATTCGGATTCTGAAAAATTTAAAATATACAGAGTTAAAAGGGTTATTTTAACGATAATGTGAAACCATCTGTTTAGCATTTTCAAAAATAAATCAAGTAGTAAATTTTGTTATGAAAGTAAAGGAACGATCTTAAAGTGCCAAGTTTTATTCACATGCAGGGAAAAAAAAAAGTGACACAATGACCAGTTTTTAATCCTTTCTTCATTTGTTAGCTGAAGAGATTCAGACTTGCTTTTTGCTTTTGGCATGCTCCAGGGCTCTCTTGTCACTGTTCCCACAAGGAGGCTCTAGTCTGTGAGCTCCCTGAAAACAGGGTCATTCTACTTTCCATCTCCAGCTCCTAGACTAGTGTCTGGAACACAGCAGGGACTCGGGCCTGTTGAATGAATGAATGGATTACGGTGTTTTGAGGAGGTGTAACTTTTGACAGAGGAAGTCTAAAGACACACTCACTTTTGAAAGGCTGTTGTAGAAGTATTTTTCCTTTACTGAAAGAAACATGTTTCTTCCCCATATAATGCGGAAGTTCATTTTCTTTTTGGTAGATCAGGTTATCTATGGCTCAGCGGGTGCTTCTGTTCTTCTCATTCATCATCTTTTTAAGAAAAGCAACCACAGAAACATCCCGAAATCTGTAGACTCTTCTCTGTCCTCTGAACATTATCAAATGCTATTAGAGGGCTAGGACGTGGTAGGCCAAATGATCACAGAGTATAAATCAGGTATGTTGAGAAGTGGAAGTTTCTGGTCTTGGGAGGGAGCCTAACTTTCATTCTCTACTCTCAAATCCAACCTTGTGAGACAGGAGTAGGGGAGGGCCTCAAGGGGTATGCTGTTTTCCTCCCATTTTGGTGCACCTTCCTTGCCATGATTGGCCTAGAAGTCCTCTAGAACACATTCCATTTCCTTCATGGTCCCTATTTTCCCAAGAGTTCTTCAAGTAGCGGGGTCATGGTGACCAAGCCTAACCCAAAGCAGGCTGCTGTTCACACTGAGAACTAACTTATAAAAGGAGTCACACAGTTCTCTCAACAAGGGACAAACTCCGTGGCTGAACTACTTGCCAAATATTTTCCTCAGAGGAATAATAATGCCACACAAAAAGGTATTTGTGGAAGAAATAACTGCGTAAAAATTACAACAACTGTGTCAACAATAAACTTCCTCAATTCCATGTTCCTCATCCTTTGTCACTGTAGGACTTCAGGCCCTGGAGAGGCCAAAAGCAGAAGGAGTGTCTGCTACCCAGCCTGGTCTCCCAAACCGCAGGCCAAGCTAAAGAAAGCAATCCAGGGGGATACAGAATTAGCTGGAAACAGTATAGCTAACATGCACCGTACAGCTTAGGACAAGGCCATCTGGGACAAAAGGGTCAAAGACTTTGAAGGCTACCGGGAAGCAGATCATTTCTGAGGGAAGATACAAGCAGGCTGAGTCACTCAAAATGGGGGGAAAGGATGCTGACCGGGGCAAAATAAGTCTGCTTCTGAAAGAACGTCGCGGATGAAGCGTGGCGGATAGAAGAACCAATGTTTTCATGCCATCAGCTTAGTTTTGACTCTTTGCTCGGGGGCGGGGGAGTTGACAGCTGATGAAAACATGGGCCTGCGAGGAGGACTCACACTTGTTAGCTCCCAAGAGAAGCGAACCGCAGTTTCATTCCTGATGATCACTAATTTTTATGTGTGCATGAAAGAGGGCCCCGCCCTAAGCCGTACGGAGTTTCTTCCAAGCTGGTAAGCTTGCAGACAAATGAATGACTCTGAATTCCTATGGGTGGGTAAAGGGCCTCTCAAAGTCTGGGATGACAGAGGGCCCTGTAGTGAGAAACAAAATACACTCGGAGGAGTCGTTCCGAGTTCAAGGACTCCTCCCATGGCATATCCATTCCTCCCGACTATTTTGCGGGGGGGTGGTGGGGGGGTAATATACCAATAGCTTATGAAGTGAATTGACTCATTTTTGGAAAAATCAGTCCTGAAGCATTCTACAGAATTATGCTAGCATCCCCCTGAATAGCTAGGAGAGAGTTTACCTTTACCTCTGAAAAGTAGAAACATTGAGCTTGAATAAAACTTGACATTAAAAAAAGTGATTAGATTGGTTCATTAATTTGGGGGATCAGACATTTACGAGTACATTAGGTGTATACCTGCAAACACACAGACACGGCACACGGAGGTACAAACACACTGGATTATTTCCACATACTTCCCAAAAGGACATGCAATGCTAGATCGACTTGATTATTATACAGATGCAATTTTGGAATATTTATTTTCAATGTTCTAAGTGCTCTTTTAAAATCAAAACGGTATTTCCTGATCAGTATTAACGATGGCACCGCCACAACAACTTGCCCCTTGCAAATGCAAAGGATTTTATTGCCCTTCAAGCTCTGCAAAATTCCTAGCATTTTATTTGGGGCCTTAACAAATTTCAACTATAGATTTTCCCATATTCCAAGTAATGCATCTTTATATTTTTGGTAAAGAATTGTAGAAAGTTCACCACACCAACAGCAGAGAAAATTTAGAGAGTGGTATTTTCATTTTTTTTTCTTTATAATGCTGTTAATCTGTTTCTTTAAAAGCCAGCCCGCTTGTTTAACACTAGGTACCTGTTACAATATATTAGATTCGTCTGAGAATGTTCGTAAAAGAAGAGGTCTGACTGAAGGTCTGGCGGATAATGAGTCAGATGCCCTTTTACAGCTCAGATTTCTCTGTAATAGTGAGGTAAAGATACTTAAAGCAATTGAAGACTGGTTAACCTACCTGGTGATAAAAACGTAGAAGAAAAAAAATCATTTCCTATAGACTACTCTTTTGGCCTAAAGCACAAATGATTACACTATAGCAAATGCGTAACATTTAAATGAGCACACTGAAAGACGTAAGCGAGTCTCCAACTCGAATTCAATTCTTTTAATGGCAGAAGTATGCAGGTATTAGTAGTATATGGTGAACTGGGGTTTTGGAAATGACACCGGTAGGTTGGTTATGTGGTAGATGAGTCAATATGGTTTGATTAGTAAACCTTACCATCCTTTTGGTGAACACCTCTGAGAGTTGTGCTGGTGCTGTGAGTGTACTGAATAGAGAGAAATTTGTGCAAAACTACTCCTGTCTTGGTGAACAGACTAGCTCTGACAAGCCGTGGCGTCTCCTGCACACCAGGAATCAACGGGACTAGAGGCATCCGGTCCAAGTGTTTGAAAATCACTTCCTCTCCAGTGTGACGGTTTGAGAAGGTGAACAAATGATTAAAGGAAAATGACTAAATACTCTTAAGCATCAATAGAGGATATAAAAATGAGTAATGAGAAGTCAATTTTCATAAAGAGTCAGAAAATGGTGTCAAGCAAATGAGAATGCAAGCAAGTTGGTACATTAAGAAAGGAAATCACCTTATTCACTCCAAGAGAAACTGTGATTGCTGGAAGTTTGAGAAAGCATGAAGATAGTAGATGTTCCTGAGGAAGGGAGGCGTTTCGTTACCTTGTTCACAATTGCACAAAGGGTGGAAAATTGCAGTAGAAGAAAGAGAAATGCAGAAACCAAAAAAAAAAAAAAGTAAATATTCTTTGAAATGTAAGACATTTAAAAAGAAACCCTGAGAATTCGAAGTCGAAATGGCATGTTAGTTTTGAAGGCATTACTCTCTGTAACAGTCAAGTTAGAGTTGGGACCAGTCTCTGTTGTATGTGCAAGCTACTAGCTTTGTTCACCAGTTTCAAATCATTCTGTTAATGGGAGGATTGACTATTTTAAATAAAAATAATTTTAAAATATGCTTCTCATTAAGATACGGCTCATTTCTAGTCATTAATTCACTAAGCTACATTGTCCAAAAGACACTGGTCAGAGAGCTGTGTCCAGGGTCCATCGCTAATCTAAGCGTGAAGCACTTTCTCTCCTATCCAACTGCACAGATACGATACGAAGGGACAGCGCTTGGGCCCTTACAGGTTAAAAGCCGAATAAAACTAGCACTGTGGGAAGACCTCTGGTGAAACCACATTTTAGTCCCATTTACTGCTGGACCCATGCTTGAGTTTCGTTATTCTAACATAATTTGGTTGGTTTCCCCCTTTTCTTATGGATCCCGCTTGAGAAGAGTAGGCTAAAGAACTATGAATTTCTCCTTTAAAATGCCCAGAAAAGGTAAAAATTGGTAACTTAGAGTTTAATCAGAAAACCCAACAGGTTGTCGTTTTGCCTTCTTACTCCATGCCTGAAGTTTTAAGCTGAGTCGCAGACTTGGTTTTGGCATTGCCCAAGCAAAACAGGAAATGAGCGGTTAACTACAGCGATGAGTTTAACAACTCTGCTAATTACGATCACCCATATTATCTACTTAGTGACTCATGAAAATAGGTGTGAAAAAAAAGAAACCAGCTGAAGTATCATATGCATCTAGCAGAATCTAATAAACAATAAAACTTTTAAAGGCGAATACTTTTTCACTTATTCACATATGTTTTAACGTAATTATATGTTTTTTCCTGTTCATATTTTACCTTAAATAAAGTTGGTGATATGTGGGCAACATGCAAATGACCAACTGATAAAGCTAGAGAACAAAATCGTGTCTGAGAAAAAAAATTAAATTGTTCTGCCTTCTATTTTGCGGGCAAAAGTCTCGCAACAAGATTAGTGTGGCACCAAGTCCCCCACCCCCACGTTTGATATACAAGCCTAATTATTTAAGACTGCCGCTATAAGCACATTCCGGTGCACTCAAAACCTTCCATCCAACTGTCCGAGATAAAAGTACTTCTATGAAGCAGAGATTTTAGGAGTTCATAGACTAGGTTACTTCATAAAGGAAAAAGAGAGGGAATATGAAAGCACAGAAGGCAGTGGAGAGCATGGAAAGCGCATCTGAAGCAATCAAAAACCGACAGAGCCAGCAAGTGGTGGTGGCAGGGCTGGAGCGGGGAGAGGAGAGAAGGAAGCAAGATCATGAACAGAAAGGGTGAAATTTCCACATTCTTTTGCGGTCATCTAGAGAGCTTTTGACACCAGCTCAGGCTCCATGAGCAGTATGTCAAAGAGGCCAATGCATAAAGGTCCATCTCAACAGCCACGATGTTAGGATTCAACTTTTTGTCTGATCCAGTCAACAGGGCTTTTAGCCTTAGCACCCACGGTTGTACGGGACACTGTCCGATTCGCCACAGTCATCAGCCTTGCACCACTGTTATTAAAGGTGGAAGGCTACATTCTCCAAAATTGTCAACGGGCTTTCTCTGGGAATTTTGCTCAGACAGCTGACGCCCTCCCTTTGCCTGTCTTCCACTCTGAAAGAGCTTCCTCCAGAATGGAATTATTTCTTCTTGGTTGTGCAGACATCCCATGCTAGGCATGGCCGCGTTGCTAGGTCCGTTCCCATTAGCTTACGGTATCCCCGGGTCTACGGGGCAAAGTCAAGCCTCCCTTCTGACAGCGGTAGTTTATGTGGGAAAACTTCCATAAAGTTCTGGGGAAAAGTCCTCCATTGGAAATGGGAAGTGGTATGTACCGGTTGGCCAGAAAGTTCAGGTGTTACTTGACTGATTATGGAGAGCCCCACAACTGGGCTAGGAGGCGACACAACTTTTCGAAATACCAGAAATCCTAAACTTCGTATTTCCTTTAAAGTGTTATCTTGTTCCACTGTTCGGTGCTCAATGGCGGTTTCACCATATCCTGTCAGCAGCGTGGTGACGTACGTTTGTCAATTTAGAAGCTAAAGAAAAGCCTTATGGTCCTTAATGCTGGGATTTTAGCTCAAAACTTAACCGCACTGCTGAAAAGATAGCTGAGGAACAGGTAGCTTAAACTAACCTTTGAGTTAAATGGTCGAGGGAGCCCATTGTCGAAGCAATTAGAATTCTTAAAGATGCTGATGTCATGACAGAACTCAGCTGGGGCAGGGGTGGGTGGCGGGGGGGGGGGGCTGCCATACCAGCCTTTTCACTGGCAGCTTCAGGAGGTCGTGACTCGAAATGGCTCAGATGTGTTACAGCACAACATGCCGTATCATTGAGTGTATTGAGTGTATTGCTTTATACCTGCTTACAGAAAAGCTCCGTATAAATCCCCTTTATAACTTAACTAGAGAGAGCTCCCTGTGAGCTGGAGCCACATCTGACTCATCCCTGAATTCCCGGGACCTAGTATAGTAGCTAACTTATAGTGGACCCTCAGGAAATGTGTGAATTGAATGGAACCTAACAGAAGGCTGCTTCTAAAATTGTTGAATGTAAATGGCTTAGCTTCGTTTTCAAATGCCAGAGACATTTTCACTACCCACTGCTGAGTTCCCTTTTGAAAGCAGCCGCCAAGACCCACAGGAGGACAGCACGGGCAGGCCAGTTGCCACAGGTATTTCTGGCTTTGTGCACGAAGGATCCAAGATGCTAGCTGGATGAAGTCAAGGGGGAGACTCTTCCGCCTCTAGGTAGGGACACATACTTTCCCCCACTGGGGAGCCTGTCAGGTTTAAGGCTGACCCACTGTAAGAGAATTTTTTGCCTCCCTTTCAAAGGGAGGCCAATGCCTTAGCAAGGCATATTTAAACCAAGTAGGAAATCGCCCCGGACATCAGACTGCTAGTGATGAAGATGCTCTTTCTTCTTCATCTTCAAAGCGGCCTCTGCCTCTTTGATATGGCCCAGCAGGGCCTTATGTAAACACAAGTGACATGGCACGTCTCCATTGGCCTTTATGCATTCATATGCACTGGTTTGCTCTTGCATTTTCTCACAAGGGGGGGGGAAGAGGGAGACAGCGCTGCTGAGTGCCCACAACTTTTTGTCTCATCTGCAACTCTCAAAAATCCCCCAGAGTCTGAAAACCATCCAGCCTTTCAGACATTGGATGTAAAGAGAGATGTTCATCAGTAGGCGGTTCCATACATGTTCTGGTTCCACGAGGGTAGGAAGAAATGAATGAATGATCAAATGAATGACGGTGATCATGGAAATCTCCCTGATTTGTTGTAGCACACCAGCATGCCAAGCTATAGCACAGACGCTAGAATTCCTATCACGGACATAACAACCCGTGGCAAAGAAATCTCATGCTGAACCTCATGCTTTCGACCCAAGTTCGGAACCTCTTGTCGGCATGGCAAGAAAATGTTGTATGTCTTTGTCCATGACTGCTCTACAGCAACCCTCCATTTAGTTTCTGTACAGGTCACCTCCAGCCAGTGTCTAATTTTGTTTCTAAAAGAAAGGGCCTCAGGAAGAGGCTAAGATGGTATGTTTGAAGGCTCTGATGTCAGAGATTTTGGTACCATCTTTAGAGCAGGAAGCCGGGTGTGAGCCATTACTTAGCATGAACTCCATGAACCCAAATAGGAAAAACGTTTTGGAGCATCCCAGAAGTGTCCTCCCAAACAAGGGGAACAGAAGAGCACCCCAGAGATCCTTCCCACAAACTTGTCTATTACGACAAGGCACCAAACCACTTCTTCCAGGGGTATTTTTTTATTTGGCTTGATATAAATGGCCACTTGAGCCATTCTGGGAAAAACCCGTTATATCGTACCTGTTCTACCCCTGTTCAACTGATGGTAAGGTCTACGCAGGCAAGTAAATGCCACCTGCCCATCCTAAGACCAAATGCCAGGCTGGAGGGAGTTAGTCAGGGGTCTACTGGAAGGATTAGAGAGTAGGCTCATGTTACTGGGTGCAGTGCCACCCCCCAGGCATGTAGAAGCAGGGAGTGAAGGCCGTTCTGACCACCTAACCATATAGGGATCGGCTCTGTACACCCAACTCAGTGTGGCTTATGCCACTGGTAATCTACTGCTCTTGACTGGGGCTCATACTGCCTTACTGATCGTGAAGGTCCTCTTTAACACAGCTAGTCCCTAAAGATTTTCTCATTATAACCATTTTAGTGCCCTACATCTACATGCTGCCAACCACTGGATTCTATCGAATCAATAGACCACAACCAAAATCAGACAAGCCAGCTTTGTGGCTAAACTGGCTGGCAAATTTGATCGAATAGGTCAGGCAGATAAACCTGAGACTATTTCCTGAAAATATTGCATTGGACAGGCCATACAATCAGTTGGTGTCGAGAGGATAAAAACAAGGGTTCTGTCTGGCAAATGAGTTAAGTGTTGGCAGGAACAGGACATATTTAATTCACCTGTTGGTTAAAATTTGCCAGAAGTTCCCTCTTCCAAGCTAATCTACCCCTTTCACTTTGAAGACTTTTTAGAAACGTTTAAAAGATATCAGACAATTAGGCTGGCAGAGGGTAATAACTTCTCATTCCCACAAGAAATCTACAATTTAAGCAGCAAAAAGAAAAACACACTCATAAAACTATCTTAATTTTTACAAGTGTGTTCAGGAAGCTTAAGGATGCAGAAATCACATCCGGGGAATTCTCTTTGGTTCAAATATACTGCTGGACAGACAGGGCTAGAAGCAACACAGAGATTAAGCAGCACTATAATTAAAGGAAGGGGAAAGGTTTGAAAGAAGCAAATTGGGATTATCAACTGAAAAAAAAGTATCTGCAAACAACCCACAGGGAAATTTCTAAGGTTAAAGCTGGAATGTTGGTGTGGAAATTCCTGGTGTGAAAATTCTAGGCTAAAAAAAAAAACCAACCCCATTTTTTCCACTTAAAATTCCATATGGAGCATATAAAATGCTCCATATGGATTGCTACAGGTCACATAGAACACTATTAAGGAATCTACTTACCACCTGCATTGGATAACGAAGTTTTTACTATACTTTTTATGCAGAAGAGGAAATTAAGTGATGAACCTGTAAGGAGGGGTTTAACATGCTGTAACTAACGCAAATCTCTAAACAAAATTTTTAGTCCACGGCAGATACTGAAGCCCCTTCCAAACATCAACTTACAATATAAACTTAGTTCTTACCCTGGCATTTCTTCTTCTTACATTCTTTAATACTATCAGGAGAATCTCAGGGAAAAGGCTGATAAATATTAGAAGAACTATGGCCAACCACGTAGATACAGAAGACAGCATTTGAGCAAATACGAAATACATTCTCTGTTGTTTGAGAAAAGGCCTAGAGTGGGAAGAGAACATACAATGGAAAAGAAATTAGTTCCTGTCATAGGACACAGCTGTGTCATTGAAACTATCTTTTGTATTTAAAGGGACTCTTCTAATGACACACATGAATAGAAATAATTTTCTTTACGAATATCCCAAAAGTACTGAACAGATTTCATTTACTAAGTGTTTAGGGGAAAAAAGGAATGATAATTAAAGGGGAAGAAGGACAGTACAACGCATGTCACTTGAAAACAACCAAGCAATCAACTTTAGAACTGGCAACGGGAGAATATTTATTTGCGCTAGAAAATACTGGAGCTTCAAAGATAGTCAAGAGCAGTGGTTGATTTTTATGCTAATAAGCATTTTATTTCCTCAGCTGTTTTGTTAATATGAGAATGGACTGTGCTCTACATTCAGAAATTTAAAAGACATTTTATATGCTACACGCCCCCCAAACTCTACATCAAGACAGATAGGGCCGTTGAGTTTCTCTCTCTACCATCCTTATCCTAAAATATATACTGGGTATCCAGTGTGTGCCAAGTAGGTTGGCAGAGGAGTTTTGCTAATAGGACATTAAGTCTTGGAGTCCAGAAATCTAGGACTCCTTGTTCTGATGTGGGATTTCATTCTAAGTCAACCACTGAACGGTTTGGTGGCCACAGAGCAGCACGGCCAGCCTCCCCGAGCCACAGAGAGCCTCACTAGGCTCAATGTTGTTGGAAGCAGAGCGGGGAGGAAGTGCGAAGTGACGGACCAGGGTTGGGCCGCACAACAGACTCTCCTTGGATCAGGAGCTCTAGGCAGATAACTGGTTGTCTTATTGATTAGATTACCTGTCGGGCTCACTGAAGATAAACTGGTTTCTCGTTAAAAAAAAAAAATCGATGTTTGTGCACTCTTCTATAACATAACAGAATTAAGCTTTTGGCTCTAGGTGTATGGGGACTGGAGTGTGGCACAGGAAGTGAGCAGAACAGTGAGATGGAGAATTCTAGAAGGTCCGGGCTAAAAAGGTTTTCCAGGGTCCCCACCATCGAAAAGAGAATTCTGCAGAACTCTACCGTCACTCTAATTATGAAGGGCGCCCTGACTTATTTTCTAGGCAGTTAATTGACCAAAATAAGGGTTCAGTAGACAACTAACAAGTAGTCCTATTCCATAAAGTCTCACAATACTCTGTGATTAACAGCTCTAGATTTTTCTTTTCCTTTTTTTTTTGTTTGTTTGTCTGTTTTCCCTGCCCTGTAGCTCTGAATTTTTCCATATACTGACATCTACGGTGCTTTACAGGGGAAGAGGAAAAAATACAAGATAGTGTTCTTGGATTGGGTTTGGAGCTCAGAAATTATCATTCTCATTGCTGAACCCCAGAGGCGTGTGTCGCAATGCCTCAGGGCTCAATGTGTCCAGAGATATTAGCTGAAACCAGCATTCAGCTGAAGTCTCAGACTGTTTCTGGTCATATTTTGGTGGCTGCTTTGTAATTTCATATTCATGTAGTAGCTCAACTCAGCTCTACTTAAGAATAGCACTACAGGCAACAAAATAAAAATAGATGTATTTCATTTTTAGTAAGTATCGCTAATGACTAGAAACAGGTGTGACAATGTCCTAATCATTTGAAGCATTTATTTTAATCAATAAGGAATAGTCTGTAGTAAGAGAAACTAGTCTGCTAGAAACATTCTTGTGGAAATTTTGCAGGAGTTCAGATGCTGATTACACAGATTTATAGACAGGACTATGGTGCTCTGGGCAGATAATCAACTTTGATGAACTTGCATATTATTAAAGAAAACAGAGACTTCTGTCGGCCTCACTGCTTCAATAATTACCTCTGTAGGTGCCCAATATATGTGTGATTACACTTTCTGGAACTGCTGAAGTGATGAAGCATTTCATATTTTTATTTCTGAAGGCTTATTTTAAAAGCTTTTCAAAACAGGAAGCATTTTTTCTAATTAGGTCTCAAGGGACAACAAACATGGATAACATGGAATGTTTTGTACGTGTGTTGCTCAGACCAGTGAGAAAATAACACTCCCAGAATCTCATCCTATGGCTTCCCCTAGCCATGTTCTCTGCTGTTGGCTTCCTTGTCAGGAGAAGCCACTGATTCATGAAAACACCTACGATCTTTAAAAACAAAATATAGACGGGGGCACGTGGGTGGCTCAGTGGGTTAAGGCCTCTGCCTTCGGCTCAGGTCATGATCCCAGGGTCCTGGGATTGAGCCCCACACTGGGATCTCTGCTTAGCAGGGAGCCTGCTTCCTCCTCTCTCTCTCTCTCTGCCTGCCTCTCTGCCTACTTGTGATCTCTGTCTGTCAAATAAATACATAAAATCTTTAAAAACAAACAAACAAAAAAACCCCCCAAATACAGGCATCTGGGAATAAGAGAAGGAGATGACTACCTAACCTATTCTCATTCCTTATAACTCTCCCAATCACAGCTCTGTGTCTCTCGCCCTGTATCCTAATCTCCTGGAGGGAGGGGCACAGTCTATTCACTGTCTATTATCTTGGTTTCCCAGAGTGCCTCACACACCGCAGATTCTGGATAAACATCTGAACAAAGATGAACTCAATGAACTTTCAGGCCACACTGCAGAGTCTGCCTTTCCCCCCACCCAAAACAATAAGACGGGATTTTAAGATATAAGCCTCTGAGTATTAAGTAGTATATATTCTTAACCTTGAGCACAAATATAGTGATGAGATTGACAGTGATATACCACGAAGAGAGAACAGAATCCAAATGGCTAAGAGTGTATCTACCGGCCATTGTATCCTCTAGAAACTTCAGAGGATATTTCCACTGGAAACCCCACGGAAGGGCATGCTAGCACGGTACAGACAGAGGTTTACATACCTTCAAGTGGAAAGATCTGGACAGGGGCTACCAGAAAGGAGGGCTTTTGAATAACTCGTGTAATTCGATATACTTGCATTTGAAATCTTACCTGAAATTAACTTCCAGCCCATTAATACTGTAGACCTGCCATCTGGTACAATTAACACTTTAAAAGTTGAATGAATGTTTGCATAGACAATGTACACATACGGACATCTACTTTGTTATTTCACATACTACTCACACATGTACAGCTGCTTACCAAATAATTCCTCCCCAGAAGAATGAGAAAAATACATAGAAGGCTAAAGAGCCCCAAATCACAAAGTGATTTATCCATGTCCAGAAACGAGTATCCAAGGCGAGCTGAAAAGATACAACACAGGAGCTTTCATGATGAGCACCAGCTACACGAGGAGTAAACACACTATGCTACTGAGAACTGCATACAGTATGGTACCTATGGGAGACCTCACTTGGGCCAGGCAACTAGAAGAGAGGAAAACGAAGAACAGAATTGAGACTTTTCGAAGGGCTAGGGTAAGAATGAGCTAGGTTCTGCCCCAAGGCCTGTAGACCCAAAAGGACAGGCTTGGAGGTCTGGACAAGCAAGGTAGGTGTGTGGCTGCACTGCCTCACTGCTGAAGGGCGGGCAGGCATCCAGGTACTGTAACAGGTTCGGCCTGGAGCCCCAAGTCCTTGGGTGGCAGTGGCCGGAAAGCGGATGATCAAAGGAGAAGGCCTACCCGGTGGAGGCAGGTATACTGAAAAGCAGTAGGAGAGGGAAGGGTTAGTTGGGAAGAATAGGCGAACTACACAAAGGAGTGTCAACAGCTCAAACACAACAGATGGGGATTATTAAATGCAAAGGCAACCGGCTCCACACGCCTGGCACCGTGTAGCAACGGATCATGGGCCTGGCTATGTCGTGTGTCCTTCAACTGCAAAGCCCTTATCTAATCCATTAAATGAATAACATTCTCAGTTGCCTTAGATTTTAATCCCCCCATGTTTCTGCCCGGGCTGATTGTTTCTTTAGATTGTGGTACCTGGGATTTTTTAAATGCAATCTAAAACTAAAAAGTATGGTCTGATCTGCTTGTTTAAAATTTCGGGGCCACGGGCATTTCATTTTTGAAGAGGAGGCGGTGTCTCCATTTTTTTTTTTTTTTTGCTTGCTCTGACACCCTGGTCCTTGACTCCCCTGTTCTAACTTTTTTGTTCATAAACAGAATGTTGAGAACATTGTTAATGTAGACCAGGCTTGAATTCCCACCTCTGCGCTGCTAGGGAGAAGGTCACGATAATACCCATCCAAAGAAGAGAGAGTGAATGTGTTTTGAGGGACCCGGAAAGATGCTACAGTGAGGCCAACTTTAACTACGAAGGCCACTTGGGAGCCCTAGGGCCATATGCAAAACCAGGAGAAACAAAGGCGGGGAGGCTTCTGTTTCAAATCATGATCCTTTGTTCTGATCACATTCTATGTGCCAGACACCACTCTGAATGCTTTATGTGTATTCACTAATTGACTTCCCACCAAAAATCTAAGAGAGGAAGGTACTACTTTTATCTCCACATCACAGAAGAAGAAACGAGGGTACTGAGAAACGAAGTCACTGGCCCCAAAATAGCAGCTAGTAAGTGACTAAATGGAGACGGATGGTAACATTTTCTTTTGCAGCCCTACAATATTACTGAAATAGTAGATGAAAAATGCAAACATATGTTAGTTCTATTTGGTATGAGAAATGAATCAGGAATAAAAACTTAGAGGGGGAAATGATTAGAGGTTCTTTGTCAAGCACACTTCTGGAATTCTAGTTTTGACCACTGGGCATAATGGAATTCATTTACTCATTCTTGGATCCCATGTGAGGTGTTTATTACTGCAATTATCATCAAAAGAATCTGATTATGCTTTCAAGTATAAGAGAGTCCCAACTCGTAAGTCTCAAGGGTAGAATTCAGCAAGGCTTCAGAATGTATTACATGGCTGTGTGCTAATGCCAATGATTCATGTAGGTTACCTGCTGTATGTTGTTACGCATTTCATCACTAATATGGGTAAGTATCAGTGATAAAAACATTATATAAAATTTCATCACCACTGAGCTCTTCTGCACACATATCTTGCTCATGGATACCTATTCAACTGTCTTAAGTACTCCCATTCCTTTAAGGCCTGGTGTTTGTAAACAGATCATCTTAAAAACTATTCAAGTATTTAACATGGAAACACACACACAGTCAGAGCCTGTTTATCTACTACTTATACCGTCTTGAAGGAAAAAGGAACAGATTTTCAACATAACTATAGTGTACGAATTTTTTTAAAAAGGAAACGAAGAGGACAGACAATATTCTGGAAAGAAATGGACCATGAACAGCATACACATGTCTAAATATCTAGTATCATACATATTTCAGTAAGTATTCAGACTTGAATAACAACTTGCAATACAAGTAAAGAGAAGACAAAAAAGAGAACAGAAAGAATTACAAAAATGGCATTAAATATATTTGAATAAATAAAAATCTAACCTTCAGAGTTACAGTGAATACTAAGACTGTAAAAACAATGGTTCCAAAAGTCCAGTTTCCATACACCTGAAAAACAGTCAACAATTATATGCACCATGAATACACAAGCCTGCTTACGAAAATAAAAAAGGCAAATTTAATCTTGGCTGTAACTGCTAAAGATTTGGGTATAAAATGTTTAGTGAAAGAGCTGATCAAAAGATCAGGCCAAAATGTTGGATTTCATTTACCATGACCCTCCACTTTCTTGGACAGCTACAACGCACTTGCGGTTGGTAGGGTTTACGCCCATTACTCCGTGTAGTACCACACAGGGAACACGCTGGTGTAATAAAGGCAGAAAAAAAAACCCTATTCCACTAACAGTAATGTTCATCAAAACAAGTCATTTGAATGATTCATGTCTCTCAAGAGTTTGATATGGACTTCCTCAGTAATAAAGAACTAAAGCTCTCAAATGAGGACTAATCTGTAGACAAATGGACGCACATTTTAAAAATAAGGGTCTAGTTTTTTGGCGGTGACTATTAGAGCTGTCAGCATGTGCACATCAGAGAAAAGCAGAGAGCATAGACAAGTCTGTAACTGTGGCAATGAACGGCGCACATGCTTACCAAGTGCTGTCAAGATCTGAATGCATAACATTAAAACAGAAAATGAAATGTGAAACGTCTTAAAAAAATAATAAAAAATGAACAGAAGCGAAAAGAAGGATTTGATCAACTCATACACGATGTTACATTTCATCGCTGATAGTCCTTCCGCTCACTGTCATTTTTGCTGCAGCAAACTCTTGTTAAGAAATCGTCAGCTCTTTATCATTTAGGTGCCAAATAAAAATAAAGTAAAACGTGAAAGCCACAGAAGCAGCCATAAAGCTAGAGGGACCCAAGAAATCACAGAATCTAATCCCTTCTTGCCGACGGGCAAGGCTGACTTGGGAGGCCTAAGGGGCCTGCCTGCAGACTAAACGGGGTCCTCCCCTTGTCTGCTGCGATGTGCTCCTACTCTAAACCACAGCTGTGTTTCCTTCACAGTTACTTGGGGATTAATACTTTGAGATTTTTAAAGTAACCTCTACGCCCACTGCCCAACGAGGGGCGCGAACTCACAACCCGAGATCAAGAGTCACATGCTCTACTGACTGAGTCAACCAGGCGTCCCCAGCGATTAATAATTTGAAGAGATTCATATTAAACTGACTTGTGTTAGTCCAAATCGGAAAGGTTTTGGACTGTAGAACCTAATTCTGAAGTATTCACATTCATCGGGCCTATTACTTCTGTAGCAGACATTAACTGTGTCGCTCCTGGACAGAGTTATTGTATTCAGTAAATCACTCTTGAAACTTAGCTTTGCTTCATGTTATAATGATAAAGAGTGAGTAAGTATTAAACAGGAAGCCCAGAAATAGTGAAGAAAGAATGCAGTGAAAGCATGGGTGAAGCGGTGGGGCTCAAGTCTCTCCATGTGGCCGTGGCAAGACCTCGCCCCAACAGTGCTGCTCTCCCAGGACACAGCCTGGGGGAACATCATCCCACGGCACGTGCTGACTTGGGCAGTTGCTTGCTAAGAAGGCACTGATAGGCTGAGTGCAGTGTTTCTGGAAAACACTATGCTCCCATGTGGAAGGGAAGGAGGAAGAGAAGGGAATTCCATCCCTTTAACTACCAGGCAAACACTGTAAAGATATGGTAGCTACAGGGCGCCTGGGTGGCTCAGTGGGTTAAGCTTCTGCCTTCGGCTCAGGTCATGATCCCAGGGTCCTGGGATCGAGCCCCGCATGGGGCTCTCTGCTCCGCGGGGAGCCTGCTTCCTCCTCTCTCTGCCTGCCTCTCTGACTACTTGTGATCTCTCTCTCTGTCAAATAAATAAATAAAAATCTTTAAAAAAAAAAAAAAAAGATATGGTAGCTACGCCCTTCAACTCCAAGCACGAAAGGCCACTATTAATAGGAAGGGAGTGGGGCCAGACTTCTAAAACAGGAAAAGTCTTGGGGCGCCTGACTGGCTCAGTGAGTAGACCATGTGACGCTTGATCTTGGGGTACTCAATTCAAGCCCCACGTTAGAGGGTAGAGTTTACTTTTAAAAAAAAAAAAAAGGAGGGGCGCCTGGGTGGCTCAGTGGGTTAAAGCCTCTGCCTTGGGTTCAGGTCATGATCCACAGGTCCTGGGATCGAGCCCCGCATCGGGCTCTCTGCTCAGCGGGGAGCCTGCTTCCCCCTCTCTCTCTGCCTGCCTCTCTGCCTACTTGTGATCTCTATCAAATAAATAAATAAAATCTTTAAAACAAAAAAAAGGAAAAGTATAGGGGTCTAAATTCTGAAGTCCTAAGAACTCTGTTCATCTATTAAAAATTATAGCCGAGCTAAGCTTCTAGAAGGTTTGCACATAAGCTCTCTAGTTAGCCATGCACACGGGAAGTGGTTTCTTACTTCAACACTTCTATTGTTCTAAAAAAGTTCTGAGAACTAAATACCGTACCTCAAGAAAAAGTTTACAAAATGATTACAGCGAGATTATGTGTATAATAAATCCAGTGCCTATAGAGAAAGAACAAGCCATGCCTACAATACCAGGATGTAATGAAGTATTTTTTTACCTTTGCATTTTCTTCCAGGGATGAAGTCTGAAAAAGAAAGTAAGTCCCAAAGAAGAACACTGTCCCTTCAAATGCAGCTAGAAATGTCCAGTATAAGAAGGGTCCCAGCTGTAGCATGGCATTGCCAGAAATTTTCCTATTGAGAAATGGAAAAAGAAACCACAGGTTAATGAATCTCTGTAGGCTGTCTATTTAAAGACCCGGTAAAATGCCAAAAGTGCACACAGGTGTGACCCTGTTATAATGAAGCGGCGTCCCCGAGGACTGGAGGGCCATCCCCAGCCACAGGTTCGTCTCCGTGCAATTGCCTCGGAAGTGAGGCATTGAGTAAACAGTCAAAGCACTAAGTTTAAAATCCTGGCCACCGACAACAATAATATCATCAAAAACCATCAGCTCCGGCTTACTGAGTACTTCTTATATGTCAGTAAGCTGGCCTGAGAGTTTTATATATATTGTCCATTTCTACCCACAGAAAAACCATACAATGGAACTTTGTCAGTCCCACTGATAAATAATGAGCCCCCCTAAACTTATCATAATGGTTCCCAAACTATGGTGCACACTGGAATCACTTGGGGATCTTTAAAAACACGGATGCCTGACTCCCACCCTCCTTCTGATTTAACTGGCATGAGGTGTAACTGGGGCACTGGGGTTGTTTTGGAAGCTTCCCAGTGAGTCTAACGTGCGGTAAGCTTCGCAACACTAGTGTAGGAGCACGCCTGAGTTCGATCCGTTAGTGAGGGGGTGCGCCGGCACACGGCCTTCCCAACTACAATTGCTAAGGTAGTTCTTTTAATCAAGATTTCTTCTTGGGAATATAACCTTTTTTAAGGTCTCAGGGTACCCTTTATAGTTTTTCAATTGGGTCAAATAATGTTTCAAACTGGACAGTCGTGTTTTCCATAAACAGTAGGTGGGTCCAAACTTCAAAATCTGTGAAAATAACACAATCTTCTCGGCACAAGTCAGAGCGTTAAATACGGCTACTCATTCTCCCATGGCTTCTATGATTCCCCTCTAGATCTAACTACACCCTTGCCACAAATGCAGGGAAAAGCAGAACATGCTAATGCCAGAGGAATGCAATCGGCAAACTCCAGGTTGGGGTAAACGCTACAAGATGAATGACCCAGTTTTGTCAACAAAAAACCTGCCAGGTTAACCTACAGGTTAAAACAGACTCAAGAGGCATATTAACTAAGTACAACATACGGATCTTACGTTCTGATGCAAACAAGCATGTTATAAAAAGAAATGAGTCAACTCGGGGGCATCTGGGTGGCTCAGTCGGTTCGGTGCCTGCCTTCAGCTCAGGTCATGATCTCTGGGTCCTGGGATTGAGTCCCACATCGGGCTCCCTGCTCAGCAGGGAGCTTGCTTCTCCCTCTCCTTTTGCCCCTCCCCATCATTCGTGCTCTCTCTCTCTCCCAAATGAATAAATAAAACATCTTAAAGGAAAAAAAAAAAAGAAATGAGTCAACTGGAGGAATGTGAACCTGACTGGATGTATGATATTACGGGCTTGCTGAAGTTTTAGGTACGCGAAGGTACTGTTCTTTTTTTAGGTCATTATCTTTAAGAGATACTTACTGAAATAACTATTTTATATAATGTTTGTATTTATTAAAAAAGAAGTCTGTAATAGAGCAAACAGGATTATTCATGAACTAGGACAGACCCTGAACTGATCATTTTTTGCTGAGTAGTGAGGATAGGGACGTTCACTCTATTAATAGCATTTTTGCTACTACTGTGCATACTTGAAATTTTCAATCTTTCCATCTTTAAAATAATGACAAATTTTATAAAGCTGGTTAAGCCTAACAATGACTAAATATAGGTATTATGAGTCACACTGGTTAAAGAAAACCCTTAAATTTGTATACCTTCACTTCATACAAATAAACCACCCGAGTCTCTGCATTGCATTTGATATCCACTATTAAGCAATGCTTATTATCTGCTATAAATTACCATCTTCATCCTTAGGAGCAGGCTTAACTTATAAAAACCCAATTAAATCATACGTTAAGCAACTGGCCAAGTACCCCGTCCATAGACAAAAGCATCCATTTACAGCTGACACAAAATGGATATAAGGGCTTGATGAGTTAATTATTTTCTTCAGCAATACAGTTTTATTTATTTATTTTTTTAAAAAGATTTTATTTGTTTATTTGACAGAGAGATACAGCAAGAGAGAGAGAGAGAAGCAGGTTCCCCCACTGAGCGGGGAGATGGGATCGTGACCTGAGCTGAAGGCAGGCACTTAACGACTAAGCCACCCAGGAGCCCCAGCAATGCAGCTCTAGAATGGCACTGACAAAGTAGAAGAGGCTATGCTTCTGGCGCAGCTGAAGTCTCGGAGCACCTGGGTGGCTCAGTTGATTAAGCAACGAACTTTTGGTTTCGGCTCTGGTCGTGATCTTGGGGTCATGAGATCGAGCCCCAAATTGGGCTCCATGCTGACTGAGTCCGCTTCGGATTCTCTCCCTCTGCCCCTGCCCTCACTCAGTTGTGTGCACATACTCCCTAAAATAAACAAAATCTTAAAAAAAGAGAAAGGCTAAAACCGTAAGAGACTCTTAATCTCACAAAACAAACTGAGGGTTGCCGGGGGGAGGGGGGTAAGGAGAGGGTGGCGGAGTTATGGACACTGGGGAAGGTGTATGCTGTGGTGAGTGCTGTGAAGTGTGTAAATCTGGTGATTCACAGACCTGTACCCCTGGGGCTAAAAATACATTATATGTTAATAAAAAATTTAAAAAATAAATAAAAATTTAAAAAACTGAAAAAAAAGGAAAGAAAGTCTAACATCAGTTCAACCCATTATAGGTAGGAATCAACACTATAAATCTTTGTGTGTGGCCTTTTTTGGGGGGTTAGTTAAAATAGTGTGTCTTCTAGGCACCTGGGTGGCTCAGATGGTTTAGCATCTGCCTTTGGCTCAGGTCATGGTCCCGGGGTCCTGGGATCGAGTCCCGCATTGGGGCTCCCTGCTCAGCAGGGAGCCTGCATCTCCCTCTGCCTCACTCTCTCTGTCTCTCATGAATAAATAAATAAGACCTTTAAAAAAAATAGTGTATCTTCCGATGAGACTTGAGAACTCTATGCCAATATAGATTCCTGTTTTAGGAATTAGTGATTTTGAACTAGATGGTTCACACACATTCATGGACAGGTCCTACATCTAGGACATATACCATTTTCCTATGGAATGGTATGGTTTAAGTAGCTAAAAATTCAGAATAGAACTATGTAATCAAATCAGGTGGGCAACTGTGTCCTTCCCACCCATGGATCAAATGAAACCTAGGATTTTGAAAGTCTGAAGTGGTTTTTAACCACATGTGCTACTTACATATACAATCGGGGATCTGAGGTCAGAGTGTCAATGTTGATGTGCTGTTCCAGTAAACTGTAGGCCAGGATGGGCAAGGATGTGAAGCAGATGTTGTACATTGTAAGGTAAGCGGCATCATACAGTGGCTGAAAAGACAAACAACAGAAGAAAAAAATTTTGTGTTTGGAAAAATCACAAGCTGAAACAAGACCGTTCCCTTTCACATTTGTTGTCATAGCAAAAAAAGTCTATAAATGAGGTCATTCTCACCGATAACTACAGAAATTAACATATTGTGATGTATCGTATTAATATAGCCTCCCTTTCCAAAGAATTTTATTCAGAATGTACACATGTTATTTCTAACAAATACTAATGGATTTTCAAAAGACTTTTCAATGAACAAAGACCAATTAAATATAAGCCTGGAACCCTCCGGGAACACTACACGTAGGCAGTGGCCTGCCTGTGTCATAGTGACTTTGTTGTTAATATTTTACATAGTTTTAAGTATCACTATCACCTTCTCGAGGCTCTATTCATGATCTTGAATGTGACCATTTACTAAGGATTAAATAAATGTCTTTGCACAAACAAAGCTAAAAATATGTATACAGGCATGACTTCCCTAGGCTCCTGACCAAAATTTCCACCTTTCTGCTGGCTGTCCCACAGGCATCCGTGACTCAAAATGTCTAAAACCGGGCGCCTGGGTGGCTCAGTGGTTTAAAGCTTCTGCCTTCGGCTCAGGTCATGATCCCAGGGTCCTGGGATCAAGCCCCACATCGGGCTCTCTGCTCCACGGGGAGCCTGCTTCCTCCTCTCTCTGCCTGCCTCTCCGCCTACTTGTAATCTCTGTCAAATAAATAAATAAAATCTTTAAAAAAATGTCTAAAACCAAACTCATTAACTTTCCCCTAAATCTGCTTTATCCCATGTTCTCTACCTCAGTGAAGAGCCCCCACACTGTTGCAACCCCAGTATCTATTTGGTGCCTGGAACCACCTGGGTGCCCAGGAAATATTTTGAAATTAGTGATTCTCCCACCTCACTAGCCGTTTCTTCTTAGTCTCCTATTCTGCCCAAGCGCTCTGTTGGAACGTTCCAGCACTCAGTGTTTGAAACTTCATAGTCACTCTCTAGGTCATCTCACCAGTTCCATGTTTTAATAGCATCCATTCACTGAACGTCCCCAAGCATTTATCTCCGGCCCAGACCTGTCCCCATGTATCCAGTTCCCCACTTGTTATGTATTGCAAATACAAACCTACATCCAGATCTGAACTCCTGACCCACCCTTCGCTCAAACCAGCGCCTCTTGAAGTGTTCCTCAGCTCAGGAAAGGGCAACTAAACCTTGGTGATCAAGCGGAACCAAAATCTTGGATTCATCCTTGACTCTTCTCTCTTTCACACCCGCATCCAGCCAGTTAAGAAGTGTTTACTGGCTCCACCTTCAAATACATCCAGAACCAGATCACTTCCCACACCAGACCAGATCACTTCTCAGACCAGACCCGATCACCTCTCAGACCAGATCACTTCTCAGCACCTCCAGTCACCACCTTGCAAACTTCCTAAATGGCTCCCTCCTTCTCCCCTTGATCTACAGTCCACACAATGGCCCGAGTAGTTCTGTCAGAAAGGAAGTGAAATCAAGTCACTGTTTTATTCAGACTTTGCAGTGGATTC
The DNA here is from genome assembly GCF_963455335.1 of Martes martes. NCBI lineage: Eukaryota > Metazoa > Chordata > Mammalia > Carnivora > Mustelidae > Martes > Martes martes. The sequence continues at coordinate 109,537,649 of NC_137897.1, forward strand.
CTTTCTCTCTGAAAGTTAAAAGAAAAAAAAACATTCCTACAAAAGAGTGGCTCTCCAGTTCCACTCTATCTGGCTTCTTCTGTCTGGCCTAATCTCTTAGATCTCTCCTGGTCCTTGCTCACTGCACTCCAGCAGCAATGCCTTCCTCACTGGACCTCCAACATGTCGGGCGCACTCCTGATTTAGGACTTGCTTTAAAAAAAAAAAAAAAGATTTTATTTATTTATTTGACAGAGAGAGAGAGATCACAAGTAGGCAGAGAGGCAGGCAGAGAGAGAGAAGGGGGAAAGCAGGCTCCCTGCTAAGCAGAGAGCCCGATGCGGGGCTCGATCCCAGGATCTGAGATCATGACCTGAGCTGAAGGCAGAGGCTTTAACCCACTGAGCCACCCAGGCGCCCCTAGGACTTCCTTTAAACTGGCTGTTGGCCCTGCTTGGAGCACTTCCATTAGACAGCCTCATGGATTACTCCCTCACTCACAAACATCAGCTCAAATGTCACCTTCTCAGAGACACCAACCTTAATTTGTCACTCACTCCCTTCCTCGTGGACACATTTCCTGTTATCTTGTTTTTTATTTTCCTATAGCACTAATCACCTTTTATCTTATGTAAACACTGTATTTATTTATTTGAGAGAGAAAATGAGTGCACGTGCATGAGTTGGGGGGGGGGGGGAGGAAGAGGGAGAAGCAGACCCCTCGCTGAGCAGAGAGCCCGATGTGGGGCTCGATCCCAGGACCCTGAGATCATGACCTGAGCTGAAGGCAGAGGCTTAACCCACTGAGCCACCCAGGCATCCCTAATCACCTTTTCTCTTACGTTATACATTTATTATTTTTACTGTCTCTCTTCACACTACATTTCAAGCTCTAAGTGGGCAGGGATTTTTACTTATTTCATGGACAGGCATAGCCTGAGAAAAAGCAAGGCGGCCCCTGACAACTAGAAGCTGTTCTGGGCACTCACAAGCTAGGCACTGGTGTTCTCCTGTCGAACATGAACACGTTCACTGAACATCATCATCAAACAAGGCCATCATTCTGTCACATGACAGATCAAGATGAAAACATGATCACTCCATAATCACGCTGAACACAGCATAGGAATATTGTCGAAATCACATTAACCAATATTCCTGTTCTGGCAATTCGGGGTGACGGCTGTTTCTGGACAAATGACAATGGTAGCCTCCTAGTCTTCAAGCCTCCTGGTAAGATGCACTGAAATGCTTAGTCATAAAATCGCCCCCACTTACTGACAGTACCCAAACTAGAGCAAGCCCCCTCATCTTAAACTTTTTCCCAAATGACCTAATTCAAGCCCAAATCTTTTATTTTTTTAAAGGATTTTATTTTTAAGTAATCTCCACACTCAACACGGGGTCCGAACTCACAACCTCGAGATTAAGAGTTGCATACTCTACTGACGTAGCCAGTCAGGTGTCCCAAGCCCAGATCCAAGGTTTTTCTAATATTCTCTTCCTGAGAGGCTCCACTGTTCCTGTTAGTTTCATTAATCTCTTCTGGTTTTTTTTTTTTTTGCTTGTTTGTTTCTGTATCATTTATTTCTGCTATAATTTTTATTATTTCCCTCCTTTTGCTATCTTCAGGCTTTATTTGCTGTTCCTTTTCCAGCTCCTTTAGGTATACAGTTAGGTTGTGTATTTGAGACTTTCCTTGCTTCTTGAGGTGGGCCTGTATGGTAAAATACTTCCCTGTTAATGATGAACTTTGCTGCATCCTGTATTTTTAAAAAAGTTTTTTAATTATCTGGTTGACCCATTCATTCTTTAGTGGGATGTTCTTTAACCTTCATGTATTTGTGGTCCTTCCAAATATTTTTTAAAAAAGTATTTTTAAAAAAGTTTTTTAAAAAACTGTATTTTTAAAAAAGTTTTTTAATTATCTGGTTGACCCATTCATTCTTTAGTGGGATGTTCTTTAACCTTCATGTATTTGTGGTCCTTCCAAATATTTTCTTGCGGTTGACTTCAAGTTTCATAGCATTGTGGTCTGAAAATATGCACGGTATGATCTCAATCTTTTTGTACTTTCTGAGGCCTGTTTTGTGACCCAGTATGTGATTTATTCTGGAGAATGTTCTATGTGCGCTGGAAAAGGATGTGTATTCTGTTGCTTTAGGATAAAATGTTCTGCATATCTGTTAAGCCCACCTGGTCGAGGATGCCATTCAAAGCCATTGCTTCCTTGTTGATCTTCTGCTTAGCTGACCTGTCCATTGCTCTGAGTTGGGTGCTTAAGTCCTCTACTATTATTACTGGCAGTGAGTTTATGTTTGTTATTAATTGATTCATATATCTGGGTGTTCCCAAGTTGGGGGCATATTTACAATTGTTAGATCTTCTTCATGGATAGACCCTTTAATTCTGATATAATGTCCTTTTCCATCTCTTGTTACAGTCTTTGTTTTAAAATATAGTTTGTAAAAAATAAAATAAAGTAATAAAATCTAGTTTGTCTGGGGCACCTGGGTGGTGCAGTTGGTTAAGTGTCCGACTCTTGGTTTTGGCTTGGATTGTGATCTCAGGGTCGTGAGACTGAGCCCTGTGTTGGGCTCAGTGATCAGCGCAGAGTCCACTTGGGACTCTCTTTCCTCTGCCCCTCCCCGCCATGCTCTCTCATTTGCTAAGATAAATAACTAAAATCTTTAAAAAAATCTAGTTTATCTGATATAAGTATGGCTACTCCGGCTTTCTTTTGACGTCCATTAGCATGACAGATGGTTCTCCATCCTCCCACCTGCCCCCACCCTTTTTTGAGAGAGTGTGTGCAAATGGGGGGGGGGGGTTGGGACCTAAGAAGAGGGAGAATCTTTCTTCTTCTTCTTCTTTTTTTTTTTTTGAGAAAGAATCTTAAGCCGGTTCCGTGCCCAGTGCGGAGCTCGACATGGGTCTTGATCTCATGACCCTGAAATCATGACCTGGGCTGAAATCAGGACACTTAACCAACTGAGCCACCCAGATGCCCCTATCCCTTCGCTTTCAATCTGCGGGTGTCTTAAGATCTAAAATGAGTCTCTGGTAGGCAGCACATACATGGATCTCTTTATCCATTCCGATACCGTGTCTTTTGATTGTATCAATTAGTCCATTTACCTTCAAAGAGATCAGTTCAGTGCCACTGTGTTAGCTGTGGAGGTGGTGCTTCTGGTGATGTTCTCTGCTCCTTTCTAGTCTTTGATGATTTTGGTCTTTTATTTTTTTCCTCCACTCAATGAATCACCCTTAAAATTTCTTGCAGGGCTGATTTAGGGGTCACAAACTCCTTTAGTTTTTGTCTGGGAAATAATTTCTCTCTCCTTCTATTCTGAATGACAGGCTTGCTGGATAAAGAATTCTTGGCTGAATATTTTTCCCATTCAGCATGTTGAATATATCCTGCCACTCCTTTCTGGCCTGTCAAGTTTCTATGAACAGATCTGCTGTGAACCTCATCTGTCTTCCCTTGTGGGTGGACCCCCTACCCTCGCTGCTTTCAGGATTCTTTCCTTGTCTGTTTTGCGAATTTGATTATGACATGTCTTGGCGATGGTCAGCTTTTGTTGAATTTAATGGGAGCTCTCTGTGCATCTTGGATTTTGATGCCTGTGTCCTTCCCCAAATTAGGGAAGTTTTCAGCTATAATTTACTTGAATAAACCTTCTACCCCCTTTTCTCTCTCTTCATCTTCTGGGACTCCTCTGATATGAATATTATGTTTTAGTAAGTCACTTAGTTCCCTAAGCCTATCTTTGTGGTTCATTACCTTTCTTTCCCTCTTCTTTTCAGCTTCATTATTTTCAATAATTTTATATTCTTTATCGCTGATTTGCTCCTCTGCTTCATCCATCCTCATTTTTATGGCCTCCACTTGGGATTGCATCTCAGTTATAGCATTTTTAATTTCAGCCTGACTAGATTTAAGTCCTTTTATCTCCACAGTAAGGGATTCTCTAGTTTCTTCTACACGTTTTTTAAAGCCCAGCTAGTATTTTATAATCGTTAAGGTTCTAGTTCAGACATCTTATCTTATTTATATCTGTCTTGATTAAATCCCTAGCCCTGAGTTCCACTTTCCGTTCTTTCTTTTGGGGTGAATTTCTCCATCTCGTCATTTTGTCCAGAAAAGAAAACAAAAAACAACAACAAAAAGGAAAACCCCCCCAAACCAAAAACTCCCCCCCCCAAAACCTAGAGCCTGGGTGTGTTTTGGTCTGCTTGTTAAAAGAATCTAGATCTCAAAATTAAATAAATAAATAAAGTAAACAAATACAAAAATATAAAGTATATATAAATACAAATTTTAAATTAATCAAAAGTTTTACAAAATGAATTGAAAAAATAAGACAATAAATGAAAAAATAAAAAAGCAATAAAAGTAAAAAGCAAGCCAGATCCCATGTTCCCCTAGAAATGAAGCTTGCAGCACTCTAGGACCAGTAAACTTGGTGTGAGCACATTGTTTGCGCTGGTCTTCTGGGGTAGCAGTCTGTTGGGATGATTCTCAGGTGGACTTGTCCTAGCAGGCAATGCACCTCTGGGGCTCAGGGGGGTGGGGCTTGGTGTAAGCAGCTCCAGAGTCCACTAGGTGGTGCTATTTTGCCCCCCGAAGGCTATCAGCACTGATGGGTGGGATGAATATGGTGGTGCCCCACTCTCTAACTCCAGAGCTGGAAGTTCCCTCCCTCCACTCCTCCGTGAGCCCTCAGAGAAGAGCGGTCAATCACTCCTGTGTCCCTGATTTCCGTCAGAACCCTGCGTTCAACTGGTCTGTGTCCGAGCTTTTTTATCTTTAATCTCAGATGCATGACTACGTTTCAAAACTCTGAATTTTAAGGACCACAACACCGCAGACAAGCACTGTTCTGGGGGAGGGTCTTGCCACACTTTTGCTGGTTTGCCAGCCCCTGCCAGGAGAGTGGTCATGACCGTGCAGGGGTTCGTAGTTTATGGCAAAACAGAGCAGAAAGCTGACACCAAGACTCACTGTTCTCAACTGGCTTCCATGTTCCTTTTTTTTTTTTTCTTTACATTTTATTTATTTAAAGAGAGAGACTCAGTGAGAGAAGGAACACAAGCAGGGGAGAGCGGGAGAGAGAAAAGCAGATTTCCCGCTGAGCACAAAGCCTGACGTGGGGCTCGATCCCAGCACCCTGGGATCATGACCTTAGCCAGAAGGCAGATGCTTAATGACTGAGCCCCCCAGGTGCCCCATGTTCCTATGCCTGGGAAGAGTATCGCCTGTTCTTGGGACCCAGGAGATCCTCAGACCACAGTGTCACTTCTGGGATTCCACCCTGCTTTGCCACCTGAGCACCTTTAAGCTGGGCACGTCCCCCACTGCAGCAGACTTCTAAAAGTTCTGATTTTTGCATTCCACTGCTTATGATAACCTGCTGCAGCCTCCGTAAACAGGCTCTCTCCCCACCATTGTAACCACAGCGCTGTCTCCCCCAATTCAACTCTCTGCACCTCCTACCTTCCAAAAGTCGGTTGCATTGAAGACTTGCGGTTTCTGTTCTGTCAGACCTCTGATTCATTTCTTAGGTGTTCAGGATGATTTGATAACTATGTAGCTGTGCTCAAGGGACAAGACATGCGTAGGTCTCCCTACTCCTCCATCAGCCTAACTCCTCCACAAAGATTAAAACTCAGCAAAAATAATCCACAATTGAAAAAGAACCCCCAAATAGGTGTTTTGTTCTTTTTACTTTTCAAGGGAGACGATCAGTTTGTTGGCACACAATACCATATTTTCATTGGAAACTACCCCATTTTCACTAACGAGAAGATTGAAAACAACAAACAAACGCAAAGATTGCCTGGTGAGTAATTCAGTCTTGAATTTCAGTCAAACAAAAGAAGGATCAATCTATTTTTGTTCCGCTATGGTACTTCGATGTTACACGAGAGGTAACTGTAATTCTTAGATGTCTAATTAGGAGACAGAATGTCCTCAAAATAAACAACAGGTTTAGTTGATAATAGTTTCTCATTAAACCTGCTACAAATGTTTTCTTTTCACATCGGAAAAAGACCAGTACTCCTAGCTTTGCTAAAGAAAGAGTTGCTTTGTGCTTAAACAATCTGAATCCTGGTTCCATTTCTATATTCTCTATAGCTCGCCCTCCAGTTTCCAGGGTTGGAGAGAACATGTGATGTGGACTTGAGCTGAAAAGGGCTGACTACCTGTATGTACTCTAAACATATTTGCAATAATGGTCGCTACATGTAGCACTAGCACAAGGCCAAAGTAAAAAATAATGATATTGTACATCAAGCCACCACCTCAGAGAGACCTTTTTACCCGATATACTTTTTCTCTAAGATGTCTGACAGCTCCCTCTCTCCTTTGCTTTAGATCTCTGCTCAAAGTCAGAGAGAACTTTCCAGATTCTCTAAAATAGCAGACTTCTTCATTCATACTCTACCAGTCGATAACGGTTCACTTCTTCCTTCAGAGCTTGTATCAGTAGCTGACGTCCGTATGATTGCTCTCTCTCCCCCAACACTATACAGCGAGCTCTGTGGGGTAACACTTTGTTTCAATCACGGTTACACCCCCGGCACTTAGCCTGGCACACAGTAGGCACTCAAGAGGTAGTCATTAAATGAATGAGCCCACCATCTGAGCAACTGCTATGGAAACCTCAACAGCTAAGGTAACCTAGGCAGACCCCAGACAGACTAGGGTCTGAGTCTCAGCTGGCTTTAGAAGGAATAAGTCCTTTCTTCATACAACTTGTAGACACATTCCTTTCAAATTAAAAACGTTTTAACCAGATTAAGCCAACTTCCCTTTAGCACTTTGCTACAAAATTTGAAATGTCTTATTTTTAAGATTTTATTTATTTGACACACAGAGAGAGAAAGAGAGAAGGAGAGAGGGAAAAAGTTTAAGCAGGGGTAGCGGGAGAGGGGGAAGCAGGCTTCCCACTGAGCAGGGAGCCCGATGCGGGGCTCGGTCCCAGGACCCTGGGATCAAGACCTGAGCCGAAGGCAGATGCTTCACCGACTGAGCCATCCAGGCGCCCCTGAAATGTCTTTTTAACACTTGCACTCGTCCACGGAAGTGAGGAATTTGAAGCATTTGACCAGCAGTAATCTGAGTGTTCACACAAAGCAGATTCGACAGAATTCAGAAAACTCTCTGCAACTGAGACTGTTAGTTTTGCACTCAAGAAGGCTGAGGGCACTTCCCGCAGCTGGTGGATGATTAACCCGTAAAGCAACCTGCGGATGTGGCTCCGCGGGCTTGACGACGACGAGGCACTGTGGTAAGAGAGAGCACAGCCAGAGGGAAGAGGCAAGTTCTAGGGAAAGAGAGCACTCACTTCCCATTCACAAGAACACACGGTCTTAAAAAATACCACCAAGAAATGAGGGGGAAAAAAATTGCTTCCTCGCAGGAGGAATGAAGCGTGCCTTGAAATTTAGAAACTCGGTCTTTGGGGCACCTGGGTGGCTCAGTGGGTTAAACCACTGCCTTCGGCTCGGGTCATGATCTCAGGGTCCTGGGATCGAGCCCCGCATCGGGCTCTCTGCTCAGCGGGGAGCCTGCTTCCCTCTCTCTCTCTGCCTGCCTCTCTGTCTACTTGTGATCTCTCTCTCTGTCAAATAAATAAAAAAAAAAAAAAAAGAAAAAGAAACTCGGTCTTTAATATCTGGGCTGATGTTACCAATAGGTCAGCACGGCACAATCACTGAACTGCTCACAGATTAACTACAAAATTTCTCCGTCATTGAGCATTCCCGCTCCTGTATTGGGCTGTACTTCCACTAGAAGCAACACAAGGTCCACTTTAGTTGTTAAAGCTGTAAATGTGCACGTCCGTCCCACCACTTGTGTATCAAAGGAACACATAGCCTGTTCTTTATGTAATAACAGATGTTCAGAAAACAATAAAAGACAAGAAATGCAGACTTGCTCAAATAATCCGAGGATCTATCCAGGGATCAGAACTTCTAGGCCTGTTGAGAGAGCAACATTTTTCTAGAAAATCGACCTGAGAAACTGCAAAGGTGTGATTTTATTTGATGAAATATTAAAATACACCGTATTAGGATTAATGGAAAACATGGTTCACACTGATTAAAAGAAACACTCTGAAGGTTATTCTCAACTCCAACAGGAGGTACCAAATAGCTTTCAAGAAGAAAGTAATAATAAGAACATCACCCAAGCAGAGACATAAACATCTGCTACTGTCAAATAACAGGGCAAGAGGCTCAACGGTTGAACCAAAAAAAAAAAAAAATAAATCCTTTTACTTTGAACATACCTCTCTCATCTCTACAATCCAATACATTAAAAAGGTAATTTATTAATAGCCAATGTAAAGTAAATTATAACAAATAATTAGGTAAACAAACCTGTTGTGAGAATCCACAGAAGAACTGGTACAAAAATTGTGGCAAAATGAAACAAAGGTTCTGGAAAAAAAAATGTAAAAAAGGGTTAATGTTTTCACTTGAATTTTGTTAACACAGGATATCGTACTCCAAATAGTCTACGGTCAATCCCAAGTCTTCTAATATCATAACACGATAAATCTCTATTAGAGTTGCAAGCAAACAACTCAAAGACAAATGATTAATTCATATTAATATCAACTTCTGCCTTACCAAGCAGAAAGAGGATCTCACTTTATGAGAACCTCTTGCTAGTCTTCCTTGAGGGAATAAATGAGCTCATACAGACACAAACATTTAGGTATTACCCCTTAAATGCCAATTTGATTTGCAAAATCAACACAAGGTAGACTGACATAAAGCTCAAAGTATACAAGTAAAGTCAATTAATGCCAATGAACAGCCAGGATACTGCTACAGTGTCTGCAGACTCTAAGAGTACCAACTAATGCTTTACTGTCTTTATTACTGTCTCATCAAATAATTGGCATATTATTACTGATCACCTAATTATATGCAAAGATGGTATTGTGGGTGATACAAAAAAAAAAAAAGAACAGAACAAAGCTTCTTACTCTTAAGGGACTTACTTAATTGAGAGAATACTAAAAACAAACAGGAAAAAAATAAAAGCTGAGAATTCATATGACAGTAAAAGCCACTAGGTAGGACTATAAATACTGAAATTATGGGGCACCTGGGTGGCTCAGTTGTTAAGTGGCTGCCTTCAGCTTGGGTCATGATCCTGGGGTCCTGGGAGTGAGACCAGCATCAGGCTCTCTGCCCAGTGGGAAGCCTGCTTCTCCCTCTCCTACTCCCCCTGCTTGTGTTCCCTCTCTCACTGTCTCTCTCTTTGTCAAATAAATAAAATCTTTAAAAAATATTAACATCTTCAGGTAAAATCCCCAGAACCAGTCTTTTCAAACGAGTGCCATCCGTCAGGGTAGGATGGGTCCTTATTTGAGTGCTGCTGTCACTTGTTCATGATGTCTCTGGATTTGTCTTTGGGTAGCACTTCAAGAGCCCATTCTTGGGCTGTATCAGAAAAGTGGTCTCTTTCCTTCTGTCACACATTCTCACTTAGCTAATTTACCAGGCTAGGAGACTTGAAGCTGTTTTTAAAAATCCAATGCATCCTCAAAGCATAGCCAAGGATATTTAGGTGAATATACTATAGGCTCTGGGGCAATGTTGCTAAAGAAAAGGGCTACACATGTACTGAATTAAGTCCTACAGCATCGGTGTGCCAGAGCTCGCAAGGTCATCTCTTGGAAGGGTGACATGTGCTGCATCAATTTGGGGAGAATGTAGTACCTTACTGACAAAGTGTTTAGACCTTGGATGAGGCAGTACTCAGTGGGGATTATGGGGGTGCTTTGTGGGAAGGGGAGGTCTGACTCTGCCACTAGAATGTAAGTCCCCTGACAACAGAGACTTTGCCTGTCTTACTCCATTAGGAATCTTTAGGTCTTACAATGGTGCTTGACACATGGTAACACATTCGAACGTGTCTGTTGACTGAATAAATGGAGAAATCAGAACTTGAACAAGGTGTTAAAGACGGATAGGATATGCTGAGAGCAGGAACCAAGGCAAAGTGCATGTATTTTAAACATATAAGGTAGGACAGGGTCAGACCACGGGGTGCCTTTAAAGACAGACTAATCCTCAGACAATGGAGAGTGAAGTTTCTAGAGGACAGGTTAAAGAGTGGCAGTTTCCTAAGGTTGACTTGGCCATATTGTGCAAGGTGCATGAATGGAGAAACAGAAGACAGGAAAACCCATCACTGAAGCACTTCAGGAGTGAGGCAACTGTTATTTGAAGAAGCAACGGCAAGGTCAGACGAAGGAAGAGGCTTTGAAGTATTAGAAACCACCTTGGGATAAAAGGCGGCAGTGGAAAAGGAATACTGCTAAGTCAGTAACTAGGATGATAATGGGCACAGAGATCCTATGAAGACAGAGGGTATCACCTACACAAATACTTCCCTACATTGGGAACAGGGATATGGTAATTACTGGCCACTGGTAAACAGCCATTTTAATGCCTGTTTTGTTTTCCGTAACAGAGCATCCCTTCCATCTGGTGGTAGGTGCGTGAATTGCAGGCCACAATCTTGAGGCACACCGGACGTCAGGAATGGGACCAGAGAGCTAGGCAGATCCGCAGGGCAAATCTTCACGGGCTGGCCTGCGAGGGTGGGCTAAGAGAACAACCACCTGTCCCCAAGTGGGGCTGTTCAGTGACTGAGGCCGAGGCCTGAGAGACCCTAACTGTGATGTACGAAGAGTCCTGGACTGAGAGTAAATGACCCTATTGTGGGAATCCGGCTCTGCCACCTCTGAGCTGAAGAGGGACCCGCAAGTTTCATAAACTGAGCTCTGCTTTGCACGTAGTTTAAATCAAAATAATAGTAACTGCTCATAGGAGATTTGTGAGGATTGACTAAGAAAATAGAGTGCTTTTGTCAGCCAGCAAAGTATCTCACACATACTGGGTTAATCATCGTTATCACCATCATCTATGTTTGGCCTGGATACCAGATGATACTGGATGACGGGGTCTTAGCAGATCTGTCAACCCGGGGTCACACTTAGGTATGTAAGTATTTGTTTATTTTTAAAGATTTTTTACTTTAGGGGCACCTGGGTGGCTCAGTGGGTTAAAGCCTCTGCCTTCGGCTCAGGTCATGATCCCAGGGATCTGGGATAGAGCCCCACATCAGGCTCTCTGCTCTCTGCTCAGCAGGGAGCCTGCTTCCTCCTCTCTCTGCCTGTCTCTCCGCCTACTTGTGATCTCTATCAAATAAATAAATAAATCTTTAAAAAAAAGATTTTTTACTTTATTTTCTTTTTTTAAGCTTTTATTTATTTATTTGACAGAGACACAGCAAGAGAGAGAGAACGAGAATCAGGCTCCCCACCCAGCAGGAGCCCGATGTAGGGCTCAATCCCAGGACGCTGGGATTACGACCTGAGCCAAAGGCAGATGCTTGAAGACTGAGCTACCCAGGTGCCCTTAAGATTTTATTTTTAAGTAGTCTCTACACACAATGTGGGGCTCAAACTCACAATCCCGAGATCAAGAGTCACACGCTCTACTGACGGTGCCAGCCAGAAATCCCAACACATTTTTTTAAAACATTTTTGTAAGTAGGCTCCATGCTAAACGTAGGGCTCAAACTCATAACCCTGTGTCAGGAGTTGCAAGCCGTACTGAAGGAGCAGCCAGGTGCCCCTCGCAGTTACGTGTGTCTTTTAGGAAACAAAGCTAGTAAGACCGGGGACCGATCACAGGAAAATGACACATGGCAACAGTTGCTGTGCTCTCCCTTCTGTGAAATACACGGCATGAAATCTAACCACCATAAAGGTCTGCATCATTTAACTTGCACACGAACTTGGTAATATGCCTACAAACTAGAATTTGGTAAGAAAGTTCTTAATTCTATCCCCTGGTAGACAAAATTGAGTAGGCAGGCTCAGTCTAATGTGAACTCTAATGCTTGGTGATAAAACCAAGGTATTGTTGGGGAGGTGACCTCAATGTCCAATCACAGGGGTTTGGGATCCCACACCATTATCGTGCTTTAGGTGAGTAATTAACTGGGTGAGAAAATTGTTCACAATAGATTATTAAGTGAAAAGGGCAAAGAGCAAAACAGTATGTTTTGGGACTGACTGCTAGTAAGTATGGGACTTCTTACGGGATGATGGGAATGTTCTGGAACATATAGTGGCAATGGTTGCTCATCATAGCAAATACACTAAAAGACACCATATTGTACACTTTAAGTGTAGGATAGTGAATTTTGTTATGTGACGTGCATCTCAATATAAAAATTGAAAAAAAAAACCCAGTAGTGTATAAAAACAACATAGGGGTAACCTGGCTGGTTTTGTTGGTGGAATGTGTGACTGTTGATATTGGGGTCGTGAATTCAGGCCCCAGGTTGGGTGTAGAGATTATTACTTGGGGAAAAAAAAACACCAAAAAAACCCAAAACCCAAGAACACTGTAACACAATTTAATTTACATAGAACATGTCACATAAAAATGTCACCCCATTGGCTCTCTCTGTGGATAGGATTATACTTACAGATGACCTCAAAACCTTCATTTTGGAAAAAGAGTTTTTGCAAGAGGGATTTGAGAAATATCACTGTTGCACGATTTTCCTTTCGATTAGAGCATTAACTCACTAAGCAAGATTCTCAGAGAACCTCATCTTGAGGAGAACACCATGCCAATGTTTTACATACTTAAAAAATAATTAAAATCAATCAGGATTAAAGAGGAAGGACCAAAATGGTGTACAAACAAAAACTTAACCTATCCCTATTGCAAATAAATAACATAACCACACTAAAATGGTGGAAAAGGAAAAAAAATAACTTTGCAATAGTATTTTGACGATCTACACCAAGGCTAAAGACAAAAAGTACGTAACAAATGTATCACTCAAGTTAGTTTGTTGCTCACAGGATCACGAGTATTCTTGGATTGAGCAAGTAAATAAACACTGAGGATAATGAGAACTGAGGTTCTCACCAATGGAGAAAGGGATCACAAATTAGGAAAAGAGGAAGGGCAGAATGAAACCTTGTGGTATTGGCTGGCATCAAAGGACTAGTATAAACTGAGATCACATTCTGGGTTCATACTGCTACCTATGATTCTGGCCCAACAAAGTTGTGTGTATGCACCACACGTATATTCACAGATATAACAGATCTGTGTGTATCCTCATACATATTTCCTAGCTCTTTTCGCCGACAAGGCCTAGAACCAAGGGCAGCTCAGCAGCAGTGAGCACAATTGGCACCCAGATCTTGATTTCTAAATGCCATCTGCAAATAAAAGGAAGCAGTGTTCCTTGGAGAAATGTCTGAATCCAGGACTAGAGCAGGAAAATGATAAGATGAGCCTAGAATATCATACGGAACCAGAAAATAAGTCTTCAAAAAAGGTTGGGGAGCGGGGGAGAGGAGAATGGGGAGTTGACACTCAGCAGATATAAGGTTTTAGTTGTGCAAGACAAGTTTTACAGCTCTGCTGTATACCGCTGTACCTACAGTTAACAATACTGTATTGTACGTTTCAAAATCTGTTAAGCGGGCAGAGCTCATGTGAGGCATTCTTATCACTATAAAATAAAAAATAAAAAACAGTGGGGACATGTTGAAAGGACATAGCCTAAATTTGTGACAATCTGAGTAACAGATTAAGTAACAATAATAATACATTTTTAACTCATAGAATAAAGTATCTATTTTAGTAGCAGACTGCTCTTTTCCAATGAAATTACACAGATTACAGTTGAAGGGCCTTCAGACCCCCAAAACACCATCTAAATCAAGTTATCCAAGTTAACATTATCCTGAGTGAGACATACTGACAACACATGCCTCCCGATAAGATGTGCTCAACAGGTGACATTACTTCTATGGTATTGGTGCTGATTCTCACGGTAAGCAAGCATTAGACAAACCCGCATTGAGGGACATTCTACAAACTGGCCAGTGCTCTTCAAAAATGTTAAGATCAGGGGCACCTGGGTGGCTCAGTGGGTTAAAGCCTCTGCCTTCAGCTCAGGTCATGATCCCAGGGTCCTGGGATCAAGCCCTGCATCGGGCTCTCTGCTCAGCGGGGAGCCTGCTTCCCCCTCTCTCTCTGCCTGCCTCTCTGCCTACTTGAGATCTCTCTCTCTCTCTGTCAAATAAGTAAATAAAATCTTTAAAAAAAAAATGTTAAGATCACGGAGACAAAGAAGATAGGAGTATTCCCGTGTAAAGAAGACTAAGGAGGTATGACAGCTAAATGCAGTCACGAGCCTGAAATGGACCACAGAGAGATTACCAGTGCGACCTTTGGCAAAATTCCAATACTACATGTAGACTAGTTAATAACGTGACAATTACTTTCAATTTACGGATCTCGATAACTATGTTGTTATCTAAGGTGTTAACAGTAGACAAAGAGCATCTGAAAATTATTCCACTAATTTTGCAACGTTTTCAAAATCTGAAATTATTTCAATGCAAAAAGCGAAAAAAAAAAAAAACAAAACAACAACTAAAAACAAACTATACCGAACAGAACACAGGACAAGATATCAAGATCTGGCCCATGTTGGCTTAAAATGATTTTCATACTTTAGATGTTAGTTCACCTTCACGTATGCCAGGTTCATTAGGCATAAAATGAGGGGCTTGTACTGTATTCATGGGACTTCAGAGTGTGCTCTGTGCAATCTCTGGCCAAGACAAGGAGACTGAGCAAGGAAACAGCCCCTGACCCATCGCCCTTCAATGAATGCAATTTTGCTTCTATTTGCTTTACCTGGACAACTGCACCTGAAAAGAGGACTCGGTAACTAAGAGGAGTAGTTCGGAATACCGTTTAGGGTAAAAGGGAACCAACTATTGATATGATACAACCTGAATCTTGAAAACATTACTCTAATGAAATAGGCCAGACACCAAAGAGCACATATGATTTTATTTATATAAAGTTCTAAAACAGGCAACTCTAATGTGCATACTGCATAAACTATACCAAAATTTGTATGTTGTATGTTGTAAGTATCACTATATATTGGATAGCAATATAAATCAGATTAGTCACTGGTGCAAAGTAGAGGAGACTGGGACGGAGCACACGGGAACTTTCTGGGATGATGGTCACGTGGATGTATACATTTGTCAAAACGAAACTGTACACTTTTAATGGGTACATTGTATTGCATTTAAACTCCACTTCAAGAAAGCTGACTTAACAATTTCATCCTAAGTTGCTCGCATTAAAAGGAATTTCTAGTTTCTTTTTTTAAAAAAAGATTTTTATTTATTTGAGAGTGCACACACAGGGGCGTGGGCGGGGGGCAGAGGGAGAGGGAGAGACGCGCTAGCCGTCTCCCCGCTGAGCGCGGAGCCTAAAGCCAGGCTCCATCTCACGACCCCGAGATCACAATCTGAGCTGAAATCAAGAGTCGGACGTTTAACCAACTGAGCCATCCAGGAGCCCCAGGAATTTCTAGTTTCTGATTCATTAGATAGATCACCTGTGTTTTGTAGACCACAAATCTCAGTGCTAAGACCACAAAGTAACAGTGAAAAACGGGAGGAAAATCCTGTGCCCGAGCTGAACCACTGCTGGGTTAGATGGTGGTAAGTCCAATTACAGATTATTTTGTTTCATACCTTATAGAAGAAATACTGTACAAGGTGTGCTATTCTCACATAATATAGGTGTCCGTGAGCCAAGAGCAGCTTCTTCAAATGTTTAAACTTCGGAACAGCATAATCGCTATTCCTGGCTGCTTGGCGACCTTCTTTGCCTTTAATACCTGAAAATGAGAACATCTCTATGAGTACTTCATAAAATAAACAACCTCCTGATTTGCTATTTTCACACTTTTAACTTGTTTATGAGGCACAGTTCACTTGTAGAGTTTAAAATTCTTTTAACCAAAAAGTACTGTAACAGTGACAATGAATCTTACCAGTAAAAAGTAAAACTTAGCTGGTAATTACTTATTTATAACACAAAATAAGACCATTGAACAAAATCACTGTTTTAATCATTACAAGGCAAAAATTAAGGAAAAAAATTAAATCGGAATATTTACCTGAAAAAAGGCACTTAGTTAAGTGTGTAAATGTACATGCCCCTAGATAAGGGGCTGTATTTAAGCAACTCAGAGACCTGGGGTTTGTGGTCTAGGAGCTCAAAACTGGAGAGTTACAATGAGATGGTGAAGCCCTCTCACTGAATGAAACTCTGAGTAGTAGCCCAAGTGTTCCATGAGCTCAAGCAGCTTTAGGCCACTTCCACACTGAATAACCAATGAGTACACCTGAGAGTTGTATACCATTAGTTCTTCCCTTCCAAAAAAAAAAAAAAAGAAAAAAAAAGGCTTGCTGGGGTGTTAGGATTGCTGCCTATCAGCACCCTGACATGAGGGAAAAAATGGTACAGGCAGTAGAAAAAGCTGTTGTTGCATGCCAACACATAAATTCGACACCACAGCCCAAAGCACCCATGAATACTGCCATGTGGAAAACCAGCCAACCAATTGTCATTTCTTAGTCCCAAACAGTTAAGAATCTCAGAAGATACAGTGCAGCGATGTAAGTAGGCGATGTGGCCAGGGGCAGAAAATCAGTAACACTGCATGCACGCTGTCAAAGTGAGAGCTAAATGATCACTTGCACTGCCAGTAGGTTTGGGAAATTCACTTGACCTGGTTAATATAAAAATAGCCTCTAACTTGGTATTGCTATGTTCCCACCATGGACAGGACTTTGGGATGGACAGGTTAGATGAGGACGTTCATTCAATGAATAATTATCTTTCCCAAATTAAAATTCAAGATGAGTAACCACAAGACTTCTCTCTCGAATAGAAGACCATGTTACCCACAAGCATTTCATTAGGTGGTGCTTACCTATTCCCACATGGGATTCCAAGATCATACTAACATCATTGGCGCCGTCACCTATCGACAATGTTATTGGGCTGCCTTTTAGGTTCTTCACCATTCTGACAATCTACACATTAAATACAAAAGAGGTACAGAAAAGGTCAAGCAGAATGTGGGACTATGACACTGTGGGCATATGCCGCACTCACACTTGTAAATGGAGGCCTTGCAAACAAACAGAAAGGTGCTTGGTGTGTATTACACACAACGGCCTTTAATTCAATTCTCAGAGGCAAAAGAACGTAGCATTTTAAATGTAACACCAGTGCCCATCTTTTTTTGGGCTCCATGCATACAGGAAGTGTCAGAGAACCTTGTCTCCTACCTACACTAGAGGCCAACCTGTTTCCCTCTTTTGTCATTGCTTCACGTGTCCTTTTAGATGAGGCGTTGAGTGGGACAGTGGAGACCAGAAAGCTGATCTGAGGTAACATGTATAGGGTTACTGGAATAGGCGTGGGAAATGAGAGAACGATGCTTCTAGAACCTTTCCATCTCTACTCCCTGCAGATACAACCACTCCCTTTGGTGCATTCCCGTATTCCCAGGGACTTCCCCAATGGTAGTCTTACACCCATCCAGCTGCCAGCTACACTTTACTAAATCTCCCAATGCCCACTATGATTTCATCTCTTCCACAGGTAGCTTCGTTTTTAAATGTGGGCATCTTGAAGGTAGTGAGATGTGCAGAAAGTTCTCTGAGATAAGTGTATAAAGCCTGTCACTCTTCCCAGAGTGTCTCTTCAAGATGTGTCAGTGGCACAATGCAGCTCACTGCTGTGTTCGTGGCAGGTAGCAAATGAAAGAAATCATCTCCTGGCGGAGTCACGTGTGGAGGTATACTGGGTAAGCAGCCGCCCTCCCACCCCACGTTTTAGATAATGACCGCTTTATGCGTCACCCCTCAAAACCGTCTAGAATTTGGCAGCTTTAAAAAAGTGTATAGGGGCGCCTGGGTGGCTCAGTGGGTTGAGCCTCTGCCTTCAGCTCTTCAGCTCAGGTCATGATCTCAGGGTCCTGGGATCGAGCCCCGAGTCGGGCTCTCTGCTCAGCGGGGAGCCTGCTTCCCCCTCTCTCTCTCTGCCTGCCTCTCTGCCTACTTGTGATCTCTCTGTCAAATAAATAAATAAAATCTTAAAAAAAAAAGTGTATATAATGCAGAAGCTAACTAATGCCTTGCAGAAATTCTGTCCTCAGAATTGCTTTCGCCAGTTAGCATAAATAAAATCCATGTTCAACACAACTGATTAAAAATAACGGACACGAGGCTAAGCCACCCCACAGTCTTTTCTTTAAACACAACTCAGTTAGGTTTTAGTTGTACTAAATAGTGTACAAAAAACCCCACATCCAATTCCACGTAACACAAAAATGCCGTTACTGTGAAATGCCAGCTTTCCCCTACTCCCTCCCCACGACTTGGTTCTTTTTAAAAAATTTTAGAGACTCTCAGAAACAATCTGTAAATGAGTCAAAGACAAAATTAAAGAACCCACACTAAATTTGTATTTGATGAGCTACAATTCTGGTTAACCTAATTGCACCTGTGAAACTTGTGCAGCAATGGCTTGCACCTCAAAGAAGAGAAAGTGCAGCCAGGAGAGGTCTAGGGAAGGCGATAAAATTAGCAAGGGTGACAGCACCTGCCTGAAAATATAGATTAAGAAGATTAAAGGTCGTCCTTGTAGGAAGATGAAAAGATATATAGTCGTGGACTATAAAATCATGAAAGATTTAGATAGGTAAACATGGTTTTTCTTTGTTTTCTTTTTTGATTTTTTTTTCTTTTTCTTTTTTACCATGCCCCAGGTCACCTGGATTAAGAACTTCTCTTCATGAGAAAGAAATCAATGTGCCAAAAACTATTTATCGATCAGCTGCAAGTGCACACAATACAATGTGCAATGTCATGTGCAAACATCCAAGAAAGAAGGCTGGTCACACACCTTAAGAAACATCTAATAGACGAGCAGACATGGGGAATGAATACAAGAATATTAGATAATCAGATTAATGATAAAGACTAACAGTGTGAGGCACCTGTCTAAGGGAGTATGTAACATTGTCGTCTAAGTTGTCCACATAAAAAGGCCCAAGATGGCAGAGAAGGGAGGGGATACTACATGCTTGAGTCATCAGGAATGACTTTACAGAAGGAAGAGTAATTTCATCTAAATCATGAACGATGGTTGAAGATCTGCGTGGAAGGGGAAATGGGGACCCAAGGAGTATTCCAGAGACAGGGAATGGCATGACCTAAGGCACACAGCCAGGTTAAGTACAACATATGCTCCGAAGACAGAGAGGCTTGACCAGATCAATGAGTTTTCATACACAGGGCACGGAGCGCTACATCCGGGTCCAGATCAACAGCGAGTGAGAATATGGAAGTGGTCGCAGAGTGCAGGAGAAACAGGAAGAAAAAGCAAGACTGCGGGCCAAGAGCCAAGGTAGGTGGCGAGTTACAGGTGGAGTTCAATGAGCTGTTAAAGGCCTGCATCTGCTGGGAAAGAAAAGACGAAAAAGATAATGTACTAGAAAATGGACAGAATTTGGTGACCGAAACCACGTGGAAGGGTCAAGCATGGGGGAGTCACCACAGATTTCAAGGCTCTGAATGTAGAAATCTAAAAGTACAGTGAGCTCAGAAACCCGTGCGAGAGAAGACAAGGAAGATGATGGGCTCTAAAGAAAGTTGAGTTGAGATGGTTATGACAACACCCAAGACGACACGTTCAGTAAACACCTAGAGAAGTAAAGTAGAAGCCCAAGTATTTGGACTGGAGAAGGGACTATGTGGGCCTGATAGGGGAGTAGGTGACAGCTTAGAAGATGGGACTATAGAGAAGGAGATAAAACAGGTCAAGGACTGAGCTACAGGGAGGCTCTGTATCCCGGCCAGGAGAAGCTCGGAGAAGCAGTATGGGGTCAGCAATTCAAGTAACTCCTGGGCAGCGGAGTAACCAGAACCCTAGTGAGCAATTCGAGCAACAGACAATAAAAGAGACTAAAGGGACAGATTTCTGTGGAGATGGTTCTGGCAAGATCGACTTCCTCAACAAGGCTCTAAAGGTTAAAGGAAAAAAAAAACAAGGCTCTGAAGGTTGAAGGAAAAAAAAAGAAAAGAAGAGGAGCACCTGATGGCGGTGGGGACTGAGAGTGAGAAGAAAGCAGAGACAACACCCTAAATTGGGATGGGCTGCGTGTGCACGTGAGTGAAGTAGGGAGCAGAGTTTGTGTAAAGGACAAATCAAGGACACAGCCATTCCCTGGGTCTCGAGCGACCAGCCGAAGAACACGAAGAACCAACACGAAGTCTGGAACTGACATTCTAAGGTCCTCTGCACCAAGAGCCAAAAAGCAAGGTGAGGCCGATCAATGTGGGGCTGGAGGGGCTGGGGAAAACAGCATATGGGAGGTGGCCCTTAAATCGGGTTTAATTATGAGTAAAATTTCTGTAAGGCCAAGAGGATTTCAGAGAGAATTCCAGATGTGGAAGCTGGCATGAGCACAGTAAGTGCGAGTGACACAAAGGGAGGAGCAACCAAGAGGAGCGGACGATTCCAGCTGGATGCGGGAGGGACAGTGGACACGGAGCACAGAGACACATGACAGGCCAACAGGGGTGAGCCTGAATGCCAGAGTCAGCTGCCCTTCATCCTCAGGGACTAGGAAACTATGAAAATATCTGAGTAAGAATATATAATGGGAGAAGGGGTGTTTTAACAAGATTAATTTGGGAGCATGGCAAGAGAGTGAAGGGGGAAGGGTGAGAGTCTGTGTGAAGTCACAGGACTTGGACTGGGATGGAATGGAAGGTTTAAGAAGACGGCAGCCGAATGAGAGCTATGACGAAAGGCAGGATCAACGGGGCAGAGTGACTAGACACAGAGCGAATGAGAAGAGAAGGGTCAGAGGTCATCGGGTGACTTAGGGAGCAAAACAAATGTGGCGCTGGTGACAAGAATAATGAAGAGAAGGGAGAAAAACATGGCCTGAAGGAGAAAATTCTAAGATCTGTCTTGGACACTAGAATTTAATATGACAGTGGGGACTCCATACGGAGCTAACAGGCGGCTCGAGGTAAGAGATTTCGCATAAGGGCAAAGTCAGTACCAGACACTACCAACGAGAGCCCTAGAAATTCGTGTTTAGAGAGACAGGCTGGAAGTGAAAAGCAGAAGGAAGACTCAGCCCCAGCGAAAAACGATAATTAGTGAGAAGTGAGAAGATGACACAAAATAAAAAGACACTAGGTTGCCAAGTAGGACAAAAAAAAAAAAAAAAAAAAGAGTCAAGATTGTGGACTACAGACAGAAACTCAGGGAGGGAAGTTTTAAGGAGGGGAGGACCGGTAGCGTTAACTGCGGCAGAGAAACAAGGAGGAGAACAAAAGCCAGCGTGACGGATTTGGCAAGGAGGTCAGCGCTCTCCTCCAGGCGAGCCAACGGACGTGACGACATGATGGGAAGACAGAGCACACGGGGCTAACTAACGTCCCAGGGGAGCCAGGAGCAGCGGGATGGAGGCAACACGCACCAAGCACTCATTAGAGAAGCCTGGAAGGCAAGGGAGGAACTGGACAGCCAGCTTGAGGGGACAAGAAGCATGGGGTCCCTTTACACTGGTGGGCAGACCTCTGAATTGGACCGCGGAGAAGCAGCAGGCTGGGAAGATGTAATGAGGTAGAAAGGGCTCTTAGAAGGAACAAAAGGGAAGTGAACGTTTGCACACGCGTGTACAGAAAGCCCCAGAACGGACCACGAACTCCTATCCGGTTACCTGGGCTTTCTGTAACGGCGCCATCCGGCAGCAGAGCACTGCAGTGCACTTCATGCAGATCTGCAAGAAAATGCTTTTGTAATTGTTAGAACTGGAGTCTTGACTAGAATTTAGTATGAGTGACAACGTGGAGCCATCGATGATTAATCCGTATTCTTGATGTTCTGTCCATGCTCTGGAAAAGAAAAACAATGCTGTAATTGTATCTCCTATATAGAAGATTAGAAGCCTGATTGTGTTTAAAACCACGAAGAGGAGGGTCCTGCGTAAGGGCCATCATCAGTCTGGTTCCCGAACCTATGAACAGTAGAGAAGCAACTGTCTCTAACAGTGGCACAAGCGAGACTTTTCCATGGCATCTTTTGAGACTCGAGCTGCCCATATAGATTCTAAGTTCTAAAAGATATAAAAACAATGGACATTTAGCAGCTGGTCTCTGTGTAAGAAACTCAAGGCGAACTGTGGAAATTACAGACCAATCAGTCAAACTCTGATATGAAGTCAAATCGCCAATCTGAAAACTTCCTAATAATATAAGAAAAAAGACAAAATGGCTTTGGGTATACAAATCACAGAAGAATTTTTTCTGAATGACAAAGCCTGTCAATAAACCTGGCTTCTCAAAAATGATGGAGAGCCTAAGAGACACAGTGTTCATTAAAAACTCCCGTACAATAATGATATATGTTCCTTAAATCAGTATCATTTTACACTGGATTAGTGGTTCTCAACCATAGCCTTCCCATTAGAATCATCTGGACAGCTTTAAAAAATTGCCCATGCCTGAGGTCTATTCCCAGACGAATTAAATCAAGAGTATCTTTGCCAGTGCTTGTTAATTTATAGGTTTATGTTTTAGGAAGCTCTGTAGGTGATACTCATGCATAGCCAGGACAACTAAGAGATATTAGGTGCCAGGAAAGACAAATAAAACAGGTGCCACTACTTAAGAAAAAATATGGGAGGGGCTCCTGGTCAAGTGACCAGGAGTCAAGTGACCCACTCTTGGTTTCGGCTCAAGTCATGAACTCAGGGTAGTGAGAGCAAACCCCATGTCTGGCTCTGCTCTCCCTCTCCAACCCCCCTCCCACCCCTGGCGTGCACGCTCTCTAAAATCAATCAATCAATCTTAAAAAAAAAAAAAACAGCAACCATAGGGCGGAAAACTTAGAACTGAGAAAATCCTCCCAATTAGCATTTCATTTTTTCATAATTAGGAAAAAATAGCGATTAATCAATCTTTCTTGGGGAATCTTGGATGCCATTGGAGCACCAGTGCAGTCGAAGTATTAGACACAGCACGATCTCATTACCGATTCAGTTGTCTAATTTTAGGCTTCCTGAAGCTTAAGGTTTAAGGGAATCTTGTTAAAACTCCTGAGACTTTTGTCCGAGTGTAGATTCGGACTCCCTAGGTTTGCGGTGGGACAGGAAATTCTGCGTTTCCAACAAGCTTCTAGTGATCAGGGCGCTGCTGACCAACAGACCAATAGACCGATAGCCTCATGGGCCTCCTCCTTCCTCATTCCACGTTCCCTTGCTGTATACTGACTCTGCGGTATTTTCTACTTGTCTATATTCTGCTTCATAATTTTAGAAGCATGTTTTATTCACTAATTCCTCATTCGCTTAATGTGCAGAGAACAGTGGCTCCCTAACAAATCCAGCAATATTTATAAGCATCAAGTCTAAGTAGGACACACAAGAAGAATGGGAAGAATCATTAACTCATCTTCCCTGGGAGAGCACAGAAGTATACGGGAGAGAATATATGCAACAAGCCAGATACTAAATGGCTAATAGCCCGAGGACCGAAATTGAAATGAAACTGGGCAGAACGAGGCAAGGGAAAAAAGGGTGCTGGGGTGCACTACGAAAGCAAGGTACAAAGGTCATTTGAGGCGTTCGCTGTGACCTCATTCTGAATGTAATGGAGAACCGTTCGTCTGGCAGAGGGCCTTGGGGATTCAAGGCACAAGCTGGTCAAAGGAAGCAGAAACATCAAAAGGGATTCTGGGTCTGATGCTTACTTACAGAATTTAAGGGAAGTCTGGGCCCAACTCCAAACAGATGAACCACAAGCGAGAATGTTCTGAGATGGTGAGTTCAGTTTTTCAGAAGCCCTGGCCTTTACAAAAGGGCCCCGGAGCCGCTGAATGGTGCTATGGACCAAACTGTGTCCCATGTCTCCCCTCCTTTCCGAGTCTATGATGAAGCTCTAACCCCCAGTGGGGCGGTGTCTGGAGATGGGGCCTGTGGGAGGTGGAGTCATGAGGGCGGAGCCCATGGCACGAGATGAGTGCCCTTGTAAGAAGAGACACGAGAACTTCATCTCTCTGTGCCGTGGAAAGACGCAGTGAGAAGGTAGCTTTCTATAAGCCAGGGAGAAGGTCCTCGCCGGAACTCGACTCCAGAAATAGAAGAAGTAAGTTTCTGTTGTTTGAGCCACCCATAACATTTTGTTATGTTAGCCAGAACGGGTTAAGACAAATGGACGAGTAAAATGTAATTTGGACTGCCTTTCTACATACCATTTGGCTAAGGGAAGGAAACATTTATGAGCAGCGATCATAAGACCGTGTTTGCTCTCACTGACGCCCAAGTGCCAGGAGGACAAGAGCTGGTTCAGAATGGGCCACAGCCTCATTGAGTGCGGGGAAGTCATTTGTAAAGCCTGTTTATGCACTAGACACGAGGGTCCCGAGAGAGCATAGTTGTTAAAAGCCTGGGCTCTGGAATTGGAAAGACTCGTTCCCCGCTCCCCCCTTACTAGCTGTGTGATCTTGAGTAAGTTACTGCATCTCTCTGAGCCTTACTATCTGTAAAGTGAAGAAAGTAAGACAGCCTTACTGGGTTGTGATGAAGACCAAGTGAGAATAATTACATAAAGTGCTAAATATGGTTCCTGAAACAAAAGGTATGCTCAAAAAAATGCAAAATACTTTCAGCTAGGGGTCTCTGGATTTAGTGTGGGGACATCCTGCGGCATTCCAGAAGAGGCAGTTGATTTGCTGAAGGCCATAGTAAATTCTAGAAACTGGTTTAGACAAGGCTAAGCCTTTGTCAGTGATCTCTGGGCATGGAATTATTATGCATCAGAGGCTTTTCTCGAGACCCTTACGTTCTACAAGTTCTTCCTAAGCAGCTCGTTGAAAGCAGAGTTGAAGTGGCCATGTTATTAACAGGTATCCCGTGCCCTTTGGGGTTCTGGGGCATGAAAATCTACAGAGAAAATGGCTCTAGGACCTCACATTACGGGGCGACTGTTACACAGACTGGGTTCCCTGCGTTCAATTTAAGAGGCCACGAGAAGGAGTGTTTTTTCTTGACACAGACCAGGCCAGGGTATCAGTGCTAAATCTCCAAACCCTAAACACGAAGGAACTGAACTACTTTTCTAAACCTCGAGAAATACACGATTTTCTTTTACATTAAAAGAGAGGCAAAGTGCCAAATAACCTCAAATGAGCCATCGGCCAAGTCCTCAGGGAAGATTTTAACCTACAAGGATAAAACACCTGCAAACAAAGAATGATCAATCATAGAAAACAGCCTTCCGCACGAACAGCCGGGATTTACATTTCTACCCATGCCTAAGTATAAGAAACCGATGCACTTTCTTACTTTTTAAGGCTTCTAGTACTTTTAGGAAAATCATGCAGCAACTTCTTACGATATTCTATCAACAATTCATGTAATCGATCTTCTTTCCTTTCACTTTCTTCGATGGTTTTGGTGGTCAGTTCCAAGAGCTCCGTGCTGGTCTGGAAGAGGCGGCACGCGTAGCAGGTGGATTTGGCCGTCTCCATCTTGTCGCCGGTGAGCACCCAGACTTTCAGACCTGCTGCATGCAGAGCTTCGATGGTCTCAGCTGCTTCATCTTGCAGCCTGGGCACAAAAGGAACCCTTGTTATCCTCAAAAATTCCTGACAGAGATGCTGCAAGAAGGCTTGCGAGAGTCGTCCTACAACCCACGGCAATTCTGGAGTCCTGATATGTTACCAGTTGGCTTCCCTACACACCCCCTACTCTTTCTGGGAGTGCGATTCCCGGCGTGGTCTGACTTACTAACGTGACTTTCAAGCAGGGAGGTTTGGAAAAGTTAATGACCTCTCCTTAGGTAACTGGTATCCAATGGCAGAATGGAGACTCCTCCCTCTTAGTTAAAATGTTCATCAACTCACCGCACATTCTCATTCACTGTCACTTTATTTCATTGAATTTTATATCTCAGCGTAGAAATACTTGACATGGTGCAAAACGGGAAGGGCATTCTAGTGCGGTGTCGAGGGACGTTAGTGAATCCCCCTTGCTGAGCAGCTTTGAGAATAGGAAAGCCAACCAGCCCCAGAGAGAATTTAAGCATAAATCCAAAAGGCACGGAGAGAATACTACTTTCTTTGAGCTCCCTTTGGTCAGGGAATGAGAAAGATACTAGACTAAATGAATCCCATTAAAATTTCAAAATCTTCCAATGTGGCTGAAAAAAAAATACATATATATATATATAGAT
Organism: Martes martes; assembly: GCF_963455335.1. NCBI lineage: Eukaryota > Metazoa > Chordata > Mammalia > Carnivora > Mustelidae > Martes > Martes martes. The sequence goes on from NC_137897.1 coordinate 109,563,844, forward strand.
AAAACTTTTTTTTGGGCTAAGTCTCATAAATTTGCATTTATAATTTCCCAAAAGCTCCTAAAATATTAAGAGTCTAAAATGTATTCTTTCAGACAGATCAATGCTAGAGCCCTCCAATCCCGTCTAGTGCAGCTCAGCCTGGAGAGTTAAAACAAATTATTTGAAAGTATGCAAAAACATGCTCTAGCCTGCTGAACCAGGCTCGAATGAGCTCTCACGTTGTTTGCTCTAACTCGAATTTCCTTTCTGTTCATTTCTGTCTGCCAAAATCTTATCAATTCTATCGGGCACCAGCTCAAAGGATGCCTCTAGCACAAAGCTCTCAATACATCATGAGACTTATGCAGATATTTGTGAAATAGGAAATTCAAGGTGTAAACATGCAAAAGATCTTCGAGATGACAGATTCATTCTTCTAAGCCACAAATATTTCACTTAAAAAAAATCATTCTCACGGATGGTTCAAAGTCTGGTCTAGCAACAGATCTGAATAGAAGATTTCAAAATTTGAGAATAAAATTACCAATCTGGACAGAAACCACTCTAAATGACTGGTCATTAAAATGACAAGAATATCATTTTGTAATTACTTGTCTTCCACTGCAGTAGCTCCAATTAAATTCATGTTTGTCTCAATATCATCAAAAACTTTTTCCATTTTTTCTTCTCTGTCTTGTAGGGCCATTTTTGCCTCTATGAGCTGTCTGTTAATTCTTTCATAATCATCTGGAGTGATTTCTTTGAAGGCTACACAAAGTGTCCGATATCCATCCTAGAAAGAAAGAAGATCTCTAGTTATCCAAGAAATTGGGAGAAAAATTCCACAGTCCCTTTAAATACCCTCATTTTACTGTACAAAAGCAATTCTGATATATGTTTAGCTGAAAAAAAACACTAACAGATTGCAAGTAAACAGGTAACATTCAATTAGGTTCAGAATAACAAAATACTAGCTCTTAAAGAAAAGAAAGCAGAACATAAATGAAAGATTCTTGAAAAGTCTTCAAGTCTGCAAATTCTGCACAGAAATTTGCTCCAGGATAATGTTTTACATTACAGTAAGGAAAACAGTATTACTAAATCCCCCAATATAAAAATAGACTGTAAAAAAGAAGCTAAAATTCATTTAAACATTTAAATAGAAATCCCATCAAACAGTCATCTTTAGCATTTCTAGAAGGATGTAGGCTCACCATGGCATTACGTTCCACATGGGCTTTCGTTAACTCAATTTCATGATTTTGCACCCTGGGGAAGACCGCTGAGTCTGCTCCTTTACAAAAGAGAAGGATGTCTCCTAAAATAAACAAAAAAACAAGGGCTCAACTTAGAATTTTAAGACTGGTATTGAGATTTTAATAACAGGAACTACTTTTTAAAAAGATTTTATTTATTTATTTGACAGAGAGAGATCACAAGTAGGCAGAGAGGCAGGCAGAGAGAGAGAGAGGAGGAAGCAGGCTCCCCGCTGAGCAGAGAGCCCAATTCGGGGCTCGATCCCAGCACTCTGGGATCACGACCTGAGCGGAAGGCAGAGGCTTTAACCCACTTAGCCACTCAGGCGCCCCTAATAACAGGAACTATTAAGATGGCCTCGCCCACTCAGCTACTGTGGATCCTGGGATGAGACATCTTGACCTTGACTCTTGCAGGACAATGCTCATTACCTCTGAAGACCAGCATGGACACAAATAAATCAAGAGCGTACAAGTTCCTCTGCTAAAATGTACTTCCTTTCAGGGAATCATGGGAGACTGTACTTATGTCAAGGAGCTCCTTCTGAATTCTCTTTGAAAACGTTGCCAAGCATGTTTTAAAGTGCACACATGGCATTCTACTGATGTCAAGACCAAACCCAAGCACAAATAAAATAAAAATCATTTTGAATGAACTACAGAGGTTGCTTTAAAAACAGTGGCTTGGGAGTTTGTACCGGAAACTTGAAAACAGCACTGTAGAGTGCTGGTGTAAGTGTGGCTGTCAGTCCATGCAACCAGCAAAGGAGTTGCTGTTGAGCATTAAGAAAGACACTTTATGGGGCACCTGGGTGGCTCAGTGGGTTAAAGCCTCTGCCTTCAGCTCAGGTCATGATCCCAGGGTCCTGGGATTGAGCCCCGCATCGGGCTCTGCTCAGCAGGGAGCCTGCTTCCTCCTCTCTCTCTGCCTACTTGTGATCTCTGTCAAATAAATAAATAAAAATCTTTTTAAAAAAGACACTTTACCCTTATAAAGCAAAATGCTGAGTTCAAGAAGTTAAAAAGAAGTGCAGCTGAGGTCAAGGCCCTTGGCAGACCACTTCCCCAGATGTCTCATCATTTGCAGAAGAATGCGTAAGTGCATACATACAGACAGGTAAGATCACCAAATATCTCAAATGTTAAGTGGTTTTCTCTTTTAATTTTCTCTCACACATCCACAGTGTGTTTAAAAGCCACAGGACAAATTTGGCATTCACAGAATGAAATCAATTTCATGACCTGGCAGTCACATCGCAAAGTATGAATAAAGGGGGAAACGTTCCCTCAAGGGTCTGTTTGTATCTACGCATTCTCACAATAAGGAATCTGGGACAGATTTAACACTAAAAGTGGGGCGCCTGGGTGGCTCAGGGGGTTAAGCCTCTGCCTTCGGCTCAGGTCATGATCTCGGGGTCCTGGGATCGAGTCCCACATTGGGTTCTCTGCTCAGCGGGGAGCCTGCTTCCCCCCCTACCCCGCCTCTCTGCCTACTTGTGATCTCTGTCTGTCAAATAAAGAAATAAAATCTAAAAAAAAAAAAAACACTAAACGGTAAGTTACTAGTATATAAATCAAGGAAAATTTGAAAAACCACGTAGAGACAAACAGTCACAGTCTCTCTCTCTCTCTCTCCGTGTCTGTCTGTCTGCCTGTCTGTCTCTCTCTCTCTCTCACACACACACACACACACACACACACACACGCACACAGAGGCATCTGGGAGCCCACAAATAAGGCAGGAGTGCTCCCCTACAGCTCTTGTTCTATCCAAGCAGAAGGTATGTCAGCTACCATGGCTCCTTCAAAGGATGCGGGGGGAACCCTGGGATGATGGTACCAGTTCCAGTGCCAAGGGCAAGCTTCCCCACTTGATCAAACAAAGAGCCCAGCATGCTGGAGTGAAGCTACCACATCCTTTCCCAGCAATCTGGTCCTTAGTCATCCCTAGCCTGCCTGCTCCCTGGGAGTATAAAGCAGCGAGGAGTAAGGAAGGGAAGCACAGAGAGCCAGCAACTCTCCATACTCAAGAATTCTACTGCTAGTTAATCTCAAACCATCCCATTGTACTGGGCTGCTGCATGTAGACATTACTGGTGATTCGTCAGTACCACGAATTATGAAAAAGTCACCCTTTTAGTTTCTGCCTGGACACTCAGACTGAAGAATAGAGTTCAGTTTCCGAGAAAATGCATACACTGTCATATGAGGGCTCTGCCCCTGACAATTTGGCAAACTGAACATACATGCTTATATAAGTACATTAACGCGTACACAGAAGTTACTGCTTCGCATGACTTTAAGGTAGTCATCCATTACTACATGAGATGTTTTCCTTCCTTAAAATAACTGATCAACATGCAAATATACAAATGGAAAAAGAGAAAAAGTCAAGTTTTTATTTAAAAATGTATACCTCCAGGCGCCTGGGTGGCTCAATGGGTTAAAACCTCTGCTTTTGGCCCGGGTCATGATCTCAGGGTCCTGGGATCGAGCCCCGCATCGGGCTCTCTGCTCAGCAGGGAGCCTGCTTCCCTCTCTCTCTCTCTCTGCCTGCCTCTCTGTCTACTTGTGATCTCTGACAAATAAATAAATAAAATCTTTAAAAAAAATGTATACCTCCTTGAGTCTTCACAATGACACTCATACGACGACGGACAGCATCGAAGTTTAAGGTGTGAAGAAGTTCATACCTTTATGAGGAGAAAAATGAGAAAGAGAAAATACCTAAGCCACACTGGGGAAAAATAACCCACCACAGAAACATCCTGAATAGAATTCTCCCCTTCTGGTAAGGGTTGTTGGCTGAGGGCACAGCTGTCGCTTTCCACTGGGACTCTGACATTTTTCTGCGCTTAGAACGTGGTGTCAGAGGATGCCAGCGTTGGTTAAGGGATATCTATATCCTCCCATTAGATGACTGCAAATGATGAGGACAGAGTGACGACATAGGACTGGCAGACAAAGAGCTGGCCAGACAAGCCATTTCTGGAGGGGTCTAGAAATAGTCCCACGTTGCCAATTATTTTAATCGTCGATGGGGTGCTCACTATGGGTCGAGCACAATGCTAGGTACTGGTAAACAGACACGACTCTGCCTGAGTTCCTTCCCTCAAGAGGCTCATTGTGTGATAAGGGAGGTGGAAGGTAATGAGAGGACCACGTCTCAATCAGCCATACGCTGTGATAAAGGAACTCACAGGGGAGATGTGAGAGCCCAGAAAGAAGATATCTGAAGGAGGGCTTCCTGGAAGAGGTAGTGCCTCGGCTGTGGTCTGCAGGAGTGACACGACGAAAAAAGGGTGGCATGGCACGGTGAGTAGAGAGAAAGGCACGTGCAGAAATAGTTCACTGAAGCTTGAAATCTAGTTGGTGGGGGCCCAGCCAGAGGGGTAAGCAAGGGCCGGGAGCTGAGACCATTGTGGTCCATTTCAGAGATTTGGAATTTTATCCTACGAGCAACAGGAAGACACTGCAGGGTTCAGACAGCAGAATGCTACGAGCAGATTTGTACTGGGCTGATCAATCAGATGAAAGAAGGCAGAAGCGTACAAATAGAGTTAATTATTACCAAACCATGGGGAAATATTTTTTGAAAATGAGTAACCTGGACGCAAGTAGTTGACCTAAGAATATTTACTATGAAGCCTGTTTTTGATGGGAGTGAGCAGGTCACCGTTTCTGGGAGGTGTGAAGATTTACATGGAGCGTATCATTTGGTGTCGACCAGATGGGGGCACTGTTGTGAACTGGCTAGAATCTGGACTCTAATCATGATCCGGTTCCTGGCAGTCAGGCCAGAAAGCCTTTGCCTGGCTTTTAAGCATCACTTCCCTAAGGGGTCCATTCCCCAAACACATCTACACATATTACAGGTTTCTGAGATGGGTCTCCTGAGAGGCTAGGGGCCAGAATAGAAGTCAGATAAGATAATTACATTTCAAGTTCAGATGAAGGAATTCAAATTAATCACAGGCCCTAATTAAAATCTGCTATTAAGCCAAGGCAGTTTTCTTCGTTGGGCTCTCTGTAGGGGGAAAAAAAAAGGATCCAAAACACTGCTGCCTCAGGGTACTTGCCCTGGGGCTCACACTTGAGTGGGGGAGAATAAGACAAAGCTTCTGACACCAAAGCTGCCAGGACTGGTTGAGCCTGCCATCCCAGAGTGACTGGCTGGGTTCTGGACAGCGGAAGGTTTCATACAAGTTCATGGGTTTTTTTCTTACAGCATGTGCTGGAGACCTAACATTAGCATCTGTGTTTCCGAAAGAAAGTCCAGGCAGACTCTCATTCGGGTTCTTGGACCCACATGTGAACCAAACAGAAATAATTTCCACCTCAAGTCCCAGTTTCTACCACTCTAGAAAAAGGTCTTCTACTCCAGCTACGTTTACATAAAACTCCAACCCGGAAAGCAGAGTCTTATCCATTTATAGATGAAAGAAGTTTTCTTCGCGGCCCTTCCGAAACCCACCCAAGGCTGACTGTGGGGTTAAGACGTCACAAACATCAAACACGCCGCACTACTTACTCTTCTATTTCTTTTCTTTGGTTCTCTACTCTCATATGGCCGTTCCGAATTCCTACAAATGTGAACCCATACCTGTCAAAAAGCAACAAAAAGACCTTTGTGGATCTCTAAGGAATGATTAATTTTCCCTTGCAGTGGGGCACACCTGCTTATTGTTTTCTTCTCTTTTGTGTGAAAAAAAAAAAGCCCAACACAAAACAGTCTATAACTATACTTCCCTTTACTGGCTGAGAGGACAGGAAAGAGGAAGTCAAAGCCCAGTCACGACTTGTAATCAAGAGGCAATTTGTAATTCCAATTCTGTAGCAGACACATCGGGTGACCTTTTAGCCACTTAATCATCTCAGGCCTCAAGGGTAATACAGGACTGTCGGTTACAAAGTGACGTCAAAACTGCTGAGAGCGCTTCAGAAATAGCATGTGTTGTACAGAAAGTGGCCACTGTTGCAGAATTTCCAGAATATAATATGAACATTTGGTCTTCCGGTTGGTATTTATCAATAGTAATGCAAGTCACATCTACGCATTGCTATTTTCTTTTTGGTCTTAATTGGCTAGGTTTGGGAAATTTTTAAATTTTTCACAAACTTTCAGATAAAGCATTTTGGCTTTTTATAAAAGAATATTTATAAGATAAGGTTATTGGAGAAGAGGAAAAAACAACTCTAGTCCTCCTGTGACTTCCTGTTCTCAGGAGAAGTACAAGCAGTGCTTACTCCTTTTTTTTTTTTTTTTTAAACTCTTCAAAATCGCTCAAGTACTTCTCTCCAACTTACCTCAGGGTTTTTAAGACAGCCTTCTTGAGGTATGACTGATATACAAAGAACTAAACCTATTCAACGTGAGGAATTTGAGAAGTTTGGACACGTGCAAACACCTGTGAGATCATTACCACAAGCAAGGTAAGAGACCTATCCAACCACTCTCGAAGCTTCCGTGGGTCCCACCGGTGTTCTGTTGTTTGTGGTAAAGTGCACTTAAAACGAGCTCTACCCTCTTACGAAACTCTGAAGTGCAAACCACTGTGTTGTTAACGACGGGTACAATGCTGTATGGCACGTCTCCAGAATTTATTCGCCCAGCCTAACAGAAGTGCTTACTTTTTAGCTCCTTTCACCAAAGCGATCTCATCTGGTGAGGAGGACATGTAAGTTAACGCAGCTGATTCCGTAGGCCCATCAACAGCATCATTTGCTTTAACTTCTACAGTGTGACATAAGCACAAGGCACGCAGAAAGAGCTCTTCTCGGTTCTGTTGAACGGTAACAGAAAAATGACTCTATTATTTTCCCTTTGATCACCCGGTAGTCAGTGAACAGAGAGAAGGTATTAATGTGAGAAAATGTTATAACCTCCAGCAAACCGAGTAGCCGAAATTTCTAAACCCCTAATACTCAGATGAGCTCTATATCCTCCCTTGTACCTGACAGCATCCCGGGTCTCAGCTAACATACCCTAGGGGCTGTGTTCGCTCATTCAGGCTACTGTGCTGCCACCGAATACTAAATCGGTGAATTCTTTATGGCCTGAAAGAGTTCATTCAGTATCTAATTCACAATCTGGCGATAGCTCAGGTGCAGGGAGACTTGGGTTCATTTAATGTCTAGACACTCCTGGGACTTGAATGACTGGAAAAGACTTCACTCTTGGAGCAGCTCATATTTTTAAAGACAAAGCATCAAGAATTACGATCCGATAGACAGGCAAGTGAAATTTTTGCCCTAAAGCCATTTTCCACATCCCTCCCTATTTATAAATTCTGCTTATTAACGATCTCTGGAGGTGTTAGTGAAAAGCAGGGAAGCTGAAGTCAAAAAAGCAAAGGGTTATTCCAAAGTCGGTGTCATGCATTCCGAGCTCTTATTTCTACTACGCGAAGTTAGCACATGCACACATAGATGGATCTCTCCGGGGAAAATGTAATTCGGAAAATGCCACCTTATCTGCTTTGTCAAAATACGTTAAGGGTCCATCAGTCTGCGAGAGGCCATCAGTGTCCTGTGCTGCACCTCTGTATTTGTGTCCATCTATGCAGCACTCAATGAATTCCATGCTATTTTCCGTGAGCGTTCCAGTCTTGTCTGTGAATATATAATCCACCTAAAAACAAGGACACAAACAGAGGCAGTGTTACCTCCTCCGGCGTGATTAAGTTTGCGTTAGGCTGTAAGGCGGGGCTCTTCTCCTATCCGTAGCAGAGCACGGTCTCTAAGACTCCTCGTCACATGTCAGGTTAATTACAAAAGCACGACTACCAAAAGAGCGGCAAATGAGTAAGAACTTTTTTTAATTAAAAAAAATTTAAGTAAACTCCACACCACATGTGGGGTTCAAACTCACAATGCCAAATTCAAGAGCCGCAGGCTCCACTGACTGAGCCAGCCAGACGCCCTCAAACAAGTATGTTTTTTTTTAAGATTTTATTTATTTATTTGACAGGCAGAGAGAGCAGGAAGCAGGCTCCCCGAGGAGCGGAGAGCCCGATGCGGGGCTCGATCCCAGGACCCTGGGATCATGACCTGAGCCGAAGGCAGAGGCTTTAACCCACTGAGCCACCCAGGTGCCCCTCAAACAAGTATTTTTAAAGGCAGTGAAACAGCATCACATGTCCAAGGGAGACGCGCTCAAATACAGAAGATTAATAGGAAAGAAAAATGTGGCTATTTTATCAAACTAAGAAACTTTCAGTTTATTATCTATTTTGATGTAAAGAAGTTCTAAAATAGGGGCACCTGGGTGGCTCAGTGGGTTAAAGCCTCTGCCTTCGGCTCAGGTCATGATCCCAGGGTTCTGGGATTGAGCCCCGCATCGGGTTCTCTGCTCAGCAGGAAGCCTGCTTCCCCTCCTCGCTCTGCCTGCCTCTCTGCCTACTTGTGATCTCTCTCTGTCAAATAAAGAAATAAAATCTTAAAAAAAAAAGAAGTTCTAAAATAAAAGTCCATTTTCCAAGTGGGAAGTAAGAATAGACTGATCCCTTTTACACACACACACGCACACACACAAACACACACACACACACAGAAAAAATATTTGAGAGGAACTTAAATTAACTGCGATGTAACAAAGCTTTTCCTTGAAAAGTAAAATTTTTAATGAATATACTGGATTGAAGTAAATTGCACTGTGTTATACACCGCGCATCGCTTCTCGGCCTTTTGGCTAAGATCAAGTGTTATACACCGCAGATGGAATCAAAGAGTATGGATGGTTAGGGAAAATAATAATATCAAGTTACTTAATTAGGAGACACAGGAAGTCTTTAATGTTCAAAAACGTAATTGAAGTTTCTTTCCACACACTGTGTATATTTTTAGATACTCCTGAAAAAAGTTTCCAAGTTAAAAAAAAGAGTTTATAATAATAGGTTAAAATATAAGCAAAAAAAAGTATAATATAAGCATTCTTTCATAAATAATGGAAAAAGTAAGCGATGAAATAAATTTTCCATCCCAAATAAACCATTTTGAGCATTTCCATTTTATCTCAGTTTTTATCTCTTCTATTTATAACATCTGGCTTTTGGAAACCCACAATTTTATCCTCCTTTTTGGCAATTTATGCTTAAATAGTTAAAATTATGGGCTGACAGGAACAAGCATAAGCACAAGATGAAGGTTTTCATTATGTAAGGGAGAAAGAGATGAACTCCCGCTTTCTAATTATTTTTCAAAGCTTTTCACGGTAGCAGCACTGGCACAAATATAGCATTTCAATCTTCCTTTTTTTGCTCTGTTAACCGGCCAAGTTTGAATTCTCCCTTTAAATTAATTCAAGTGCTATTATTCCTGTATCGTCTAGATTTTTCCAGTTCAAATAAAACTCTCTGGGACTCTTTTTCTGATCAAAATTATTTACCGTCATTTTCCCCCTGAAGGTTCTCCCGGGTTACTGCGCCTCCTACATTTGGATCAGCATTAACCCACTTAGAAATCTTAGAAAGCACCAAAGGTGGTAGTTTAAAAAAATACATTGGGCAATTGTTTTCCTACGCAGAATGTTCTGTGCAGTATGGATCTGTGTAGAACTGATCTCGTAGGTATAAGGCCAAGAAACTATACCCTGACACGGTCAGTATCAAATTGTAGTGTGCATCACTCTCACTCGGAGGGCTTGTTAAAACTCCGATTGCTGGCCTCTGTTTCCCCAGTTTCTGAATCAGCGCTCTAGGGCAGCGCTAGGTAACGGACATTTCTAATTAAGTTCCTAGGTGATGCTAATGCTGCTGGTCCAGGGATTGTACTTTAAGAACCACTGCTCTAATACACGCCCTGTACTCGGCCAAGGGGGAGGAGAGGATCGGCTGTTACTAAAAAGAAGAGGACTAAAGAGTGAGAGGCTGCCTGCTTGCCCAACTTACAATAGCCTCTTCCCCTCTAGTGGCAGGTCTGAGGCTGCTGGAAAGGCACTTCTCTATAAGCAAGCTGAAACTCATCATTTTATGGATGCAAAGCCTAAAACGAGACAGCTGTTCTAGGGTGGAAAGAGCCCTGAATTAAGTTCATGAACATATGGAAATGCCTATTTTGTAGGTCAAAAATTTCATACCATTCAACTTAATGGAACATTCGCTCTGGTGTCTTGGCTTCACCACCTACTAACTTTGTGACCTTGGGAAATTCTCATGTCTGTAAACTTTAAATATTAATCTGAAATAACCAAGCCTGCTGCACAAGGCTGTAAAGACTGGAAAAGAAAGTACAATAATGTTTACAAACTATAAGGTATTAGATAGATGCTGATAGTCATTGCGGTTGCCTTGACCAAAATCACAGTACTGGACTCTTTCTATCATCTCACATGCCCTATTTTTTCTGATCAATTATGGTCACACTGCTATAGTTAGGTATGATATGTATGTTTCCCTAACTGAATGGTGAACAACTTGAGGGTTTCATGTATACTTTGTAATAGTAACCTCAGTACCATCAACATATTCTTGATATATAGCGTAAGTTTAATACATAACAGGGGGACTGAATTACTGGAATCAGAGTATATACCCAGATACACCATTAGGCGTCGCTGCAAGACCTGAAGGAGTTATAAAGCAGGAGGCTACCCCAAACTATTTTCAAGATGGGTTGAAACCATTTGGTTGCCTAAAAGACTGATGCCTGATCATAAAAGACTCCATTCTTTTCCAACCGAACAGTCTACTTCCTTTTTTCTACAGATTTACTTATTTTGGGGGTCGGGGGAGAAAGAGCAAGCTCGAGAGCATGCACACAAGTGGGAGGGGCAGAGGGCGAGGGGAGAGAGATTTGGGACAACCTGGAGTTCACGACCTGAGCCAAAACCAAGAGTCGGTTGCTCAACCGACTGTGCCACCCAGCTGCTCTTACTTCTTTTTGTTTCTCAAGTCAAACACTGTCCTAAATGTATCTTCCCATTTTTTAAATATCAGTGTGGGTCATTTTTCGTAAAGTAGGCTCCATGCCCAGCACGGAGTCCAATGCGGGGTCCAAACCCATGACCCCGAGATCAAGACCTGAGCCAAGACCAAGAGTTGGCCATTCAACTGACTAAGCCATCCAGGCGCCCCTCAACGTGGGTCATTTTAAAAGAGATTCAGCAAGTATTTGCAACGGTATCAATGGGACCTAATTGACACTGCTTTTTTGTAACATAAAAAGTCATACAGATCTGAAATTATGACTCATCAAGGAGGGAGCTGGTTACACTCAATTTTGTGCGTACTGGTCCACTGAATAGTAAATGGCCTAGGGAACTATTTCAAGACTTCTTTGCATTTTCATTCAGGTAGTTTCCACACATATAAGCTGATAATGAAGGCAAGTTGTTTTTACACCATATAAATGAAAGTGGCGGTCTGGCTATTAACTTAGTGCTTTGACTAAATGACAGTCACAGCCAGAAAGGCAGGTTTTGGTAGGGAAAAGAAGTGGTGGCTGAAATGAAAACTCCAGTCTCTTTTCACTGATCAAATTTACCAGATCATTACCCACAGCTCTACTTTGCTTTCTGCAGTGTGAATACAGCCTGAATGATAGGAATAAGATTACCTTCCACCAGGTAATATGGAATCTGCTGATGTGGGGGTCTGGAAGGTGTAAGAATCTCATTGAGTGGCACCTGCCTTAGATATCCTGCCTGTCTCTAGACAGCATCAGGAGTCGCATGCGGCATAATGGCCGCTCTATTTGCGGTGTCCTGGGGCTATGGCCACACTCACCCTTGGGTAGGTGAACCACGCACTGCATCTAGATTAGGTAGATTTACTCAACTAAATCACCTGTCAGGGAAAGTTCACCAGAGGTGGCTTGTAACTCAGTTTTCTTTTTTTTTTATGCAGTAATGCTGTAATCAATGCTTTTTATTGGGACCAGAGTAGTTCTATTCAGACAGCTCTGTTCCTGGATGAAAAGTGGTTTACAAAGGCTAAGTAAGGTCAGCTGTGGCAGCTGAAGTCACCTTCAAAAGAATCTTCTGGGAACAATATCTAAGGGAAAAAAGCATTTGTTCATTCAATTCTTGTTCTATCCTTGGTGACTCAGTATCTCTGTGGGATGCAGATTCCACAGTCTGGGATCCTGGAGTCATGCTGTCAGCTCTCAACAAAACTGGTATCTGGAGTGTCCTTTCCCCCTTGTGCCTGTGGTTGTTAAGATGGTACTTCGGTCTAGGCACGGCTGGGTGAAGAACAGAAAGAGTGGGGGCCGTGGGGGGCTACATTCGGGAGGAGGCTTTTGAGGTGTAGATGCAACTTGGCACCATTTAAAACAAGTGTGAGGCCCTGTTCCAGCCGCACAGTTCCATTAACCGAATTTGCATCTCCCAGTCATAGAAATGACATTTCCACAGCCTTGACATTCTAAATATCATGAGAGTTAAATGAAAGCCAAAAAATTCCCCCAGCCTGTGAAGAGCATTACGTGACACACAGTACATCCAGACAAAGGGAAGAACTTTCTCAAAACTGATGAGAAAATCACCTACAAAGTCACCATTTGAAGAATTATAGCTAGACCATACCACACTGGGAACAAACGCACCTGCCTTAGAAATGAGGCCACAGCCTGGGCTGCACTGGTACACGAAGCAAAGAGCATTCTGAGGAGCACGTGCCCTCACATTCTGACTTCATTTAAATTCCTGCCCTGGAGTTAGCAACTCTGCTTGCTAGGAATGTATTCTGTCTGATCAGAAATGTACCAAGACAACATCAACAGGACAACTCTGGTCAATGCTGCTTATGGAACAAAACACAGTCATAGAACAGCTTTACTGACTACCCCAGAGTCTATCCCCAACTGGTAACAGACTCGGAGGAAGACCAACTACCTGTGTCTGCTCCAAAGCAACAGCCCGTAATCTAACAACATCGCCAGGTGAGTTGTAAAGAAAATTTCCATCACATTCAAATTTAATATATAAAGTGGGCTACTCCTCGAAAATGCCAACATGAAATGGTCACATACATTGGTAAGCCAGAGTATAAGAACAGATATGTTCAATACATTAACTTATTTCAAGTAAAAATGCATTCTAACCTGACCAAGTTCTTCATTAAGGTCTGATGTGTTAACCAGGGCTCCTTCATCAATTTCTTCATCATAAAAGTCCTTATCCCATGAAATGAAGAAGGAGCCCAAGAATTTCTGCATTTCTACAGTGACATACATGGATACAGGTATGATGAAGTTGAACAGAACCATAAATGACAGGAAGTCAGTGAACATCTTCAAAACCTAAAACAAAAGAAACAGTTTGCGCTGATTAGATACACAGTTCTAGCCAACAAGTACAAGATAAAGACCCAGTTAACTTTTCTTTTTATTTCAATGCTAAAAGCACTGCTATTGCTATGAAGTTCCTAATGATACTAGCCCGTTGGCCAAAGTTCTCATCACAGTATGTGAAAAGAACATTTAAAAACATCCTCAATTTTATCATTATACTTCAGTAAATGTACCTCTTAACTTAAACACTTTTTCACTTCCTTAAATTCTCTGCCTTCCCCCAGTACGAACACAGGATCGAATTTTCTGGGTAGGCATGTATTTATGACATATCACAAGCTCATGTATTGTCACAGAGATTCTTGGGTATAGCCAGAGATGTATAACCAGACATTCTTTTTTTTTTTTTTTTAAGATTTTATTTATTTATTTGACAGAGATCACAAGTAGGTAGAGAGGCAGGCAGAGAGAGAGGGGGAAGCAGGCTCCCTGCTGAGCAGAGAGCCTGATGTGGGGCTTGATCCCAGGACCCTGGGATCACGACCCGAGCCCAAGGCAGAGGCTTTAACCCCCTGGGCCACCCAGGCGCCCCACCAGACATTCTTGATCAGCTGTTTCAAACTCTTTAACTAAAGAGCTAAAAATAAGCACAGACACCTAAAGTAAAAGAAAAAAATCCTATAAAACTTCTTACATGTCTAACAGTTTGGGGCTACCATACAACCTGAGAAAACTTGGAAGCCAACAAAAGGTATCATCATCTGAATAACATTTCAATAAAGGGTGGCTCGGTCACAAAGGCCTAGAGTTAAAATTTTTAGCAAGAGTTAAAAGTTGCAGCATAAAACCGATTACCTTCAACGATTCCCGCTCTTTCTGAGTCTTTTGGTTATACCAAGGCTCATCGTTATACGGGGTACTTTGCCAAACGTACTTTAGAGTAGTGCATACTGCAGCTTTGGTCAGTAACAGAAATAAATACACAATCAGGAAGGCATTAATGGATCTGAAAAAGAAGATATTACGGATTTAAAAACGATATAATTATTTAAGATATCAACCATGTAAAAATTAAGCCATTCAGTTTCCTAAAACCTCTCCTGTGGACGATGGGTAAGCACAGCTATCACTGCAGAAGCCTAATTCTCAGCTGGTAAAGTGGAAAAGCCAGCCCTGACCTCCTGACCTGTTTGCTGGTCACCAATGCTCCCCAAAGTGCGGTGGCTGACTAGCTTAATGCACTTACAAAAAAAAAAAAAAGAAGGATCCTATAAAGTGACAGGAGACACACACATGCATAGACCGTACCTACTCACCCCTTAAAGAAAGAGTCGGTTGTTTCCATTTCCCTAAATCCTAAGGGTTTGCAGTAGAGGGTGGGGGAGTCAGTGTGAAATCCTCAAACTTAGTGTGGACTCCTCTGATCTGCAAGTAGGGCTATGGAGAGGGCGACACTGATACATGGGATATCCATGGCAACAACAGTGAGGTCCATGCTTGAACAATGGGCTTGAAGCTCTAGCAGGAGACTATTACCTACGTTGTTGAACTTCCTTACATACAGCAACTAGAGGACCCCAAACCGCTATCCCGCAGCAAAAGGGAGCAAAATTCTAATTCAACTAGACTTTGCCCTTGAAGAGCTACATGAGCTTAGGTAAGTCACCCGGCTCGGAGATCACTGCTTCCTGTGCAAGGCAGACAGGCTAACAGGAGTCCTGTCACGGAGCTGCTCAGAGGATTAAATGAAATCAGACACACAAATCACTGAGCACAATTCTGGAACCTAAGTGCTCAATGTGGTAGCTGCTATTGTAATGGATGTTGTTTTTTTGTTACGGCTGTTACTCGGAATTACCGAAAACTAACTATATCACAGTTCAATCGCTACCAAAGAGATCATGGTGCACACTAACTTTTCAACAGCAGAACGCTTCTGAGATTTCCCTTGGTAGTTCAAAGCCATTTTGGTTTCCATCCCAGTGTAAACAGCAACTCCTAAGGCATAAAAGAAGACAGTGAAAACTAGGTCACAAGTATGACCACCAGCCAACTTCCCACCAAGCTGTATCTTAACCTGAGTCTAGTCACCAGCTGACGCATCATTTATAATTTTCATTCTACGTACTTTATTGTCATATTTAGAGTTAGTTTATTCACCATCTTATAAAGTCCTAACACCTAAAAACAGGCTTAGACTGAGTGGCAAGTATCTGCCATGTCCAATTTGTAACATGCACTATTTATGCACAGGATTTACAAAGCATATTTCTGATAAGGAGATCTTAAAAACTGTTCACCATATATCTTCTTGGTATTTTTTAGTGTAGCTCCTTTCAACAAGAGATTCTCAGGTCCCAGAGACCTAAATGAAAAATGAACACAGCTTATCCAAACAGCCCCAAAAATATAGCATCATCAACTCTGGGGACATATTTTGCCCTAACACACATCTATCTCCAAGGGGCTCAGAATGTATCTTTCCACTTATATCATATGCTTACACCCCAGGATGAGCTGAAAGATCTTTCCCTCTGAACCTCCTTGAGGGTACAGCACAGTTGGAAGCAGAGCATAAGAGTCGCCAGCAACACGCAGAGGTAAAGGGGGGGGCACACAGATAAAAGGATTCTGATTCACAGACGGCAAGAGCGGTACAGAGTGGCAGACAGAAAGAAAAGGTGACAAAAGACTGGGAAAGCAGCCATCAAGGTGGAAAGACACACTGACATATTTATTTTTTATTTATTTTTTAAGATTTTATTTATTTATTTGACAGACAGAGATCACAAGTAGGCAGAGAAGCAGGCAGAGAGAGAGGAGGAAGCAGGCTCCCTGCTGAGCAAAGCCCGAAGCGGGGCTTGATCCCAGGACCCTGGGATCATGACCTGAGCTGAAGGCAGAGGCTTTAACCCACTGAGCCACCCAGGCGCCCCCACACTGACATATTTAGAGTGTAAACCCGCCTTTGGGGCAATCACTGGGCGGCCAGCGTTTAAATTCCTTTTGAGCATGGCTATAAAGGCCAAGTGGAAAAATTGAGGTAATTAACTGGATGATAGAAGAGGGAAGAAACAGCCCTTTTTATTTGAATTGGTTCATTATAAATGATTAGCCTTTCATTTTCTTTCAGTCCAGGTAATTCTCTCAGCTTTTCACCTATTGCCTTATCCCTCACTTACTCTCCTTTAGCCACCACTCTCCAGGTGCACCCCCAATACAGTCTGCCACTGCACAACCAGAACAGATGTGGGCCCCCCAGAGCCCAGAGCTCTGCGATTTCAGACACCCTCGGCATCATTTGCGACACCGCCCGCCTACTGGGATGCGGGCAAGTTAATCCAGGTTTATTAACCTCTCCAGCCTTTTCTATAAAGAGAAGTATTTGGGTATTTTAAGGGGCTTTTTAAAAAAAGATTTTACTTATTTATTTGACAGAGAGATCACAAGTAGGCAGAGAGGCAGGCAGAGAAGGGGGGAGGAGCAGGCTCCCCACTGAGCAGAGAGCCCGATGCGGGGCTTAATCCCAGGACCCTGAGAGCATGACCTGAGCCGAAGGCAGAGGCTTTAACCCACTGAGCCACCCAGGCGCCCCAGGTATTTTAAGGGGCTTTAAAGAGAAATATACCCGCCTCCTCCCGAAAAGGACAGATGAAAGAAGGACAAACTAACCTGGCAACCGCCTCAAGACTATTACTATAGATATTGATCCGCCCAACAAACCTGCAAAAAGAACATAATGGCAAATGTGTCTTCTTTATCAAGGTAAAGATCGATATATACCACGTAAATGGGAATGAATCAAGATACAGATAATACAAAAGAGGTAAGACTGAATGAACTACAAAAACCCATTATATTTCTGGGGAAAAAAGTTATGCTGAACCAACACAATGTGTAACATTTTCATATAATTTTAAAAATAATAGTATGGGTTATAAGAACACAGAGATTTGAAATTGATTTTCAGACTCTACTTGGCACTGCGCGTGCACAGAACACCCCCGCTCATTTATACGTTTCACAAATAATTACCCTCTATGCTGGGTGCATGTGAAGAGAGGTTTCTGGTGCTAACACACAACATAAACCCCTTAGTTCAGTGGTTCTTTCACTTGTGTGTGCACCAGACCCACTGGAGTGCTTGTTAAACGGGGCACTTTGGGGCGCCACCCCCAAGCTTTGGAGTCAGATGAGAATCTGCATTCCCAACAAGTTTCCAAGTGACGCCGTGCTGGCCCAAGATCACCCTTTGAGAACCACTGCATGAGTCTCAGGGGGCAAACATCTGATGACCATCTCAGAAATTTCCAACCTTTGTCTTTCGGCTGATCGCAATACCGAGCTTGATCTGCTCACTTAACGTGGCTAGACACACGATAATGTGCATTTCTCAACAAATGGGGTAAGGCGGCCTAACTCTCCTTAACAAGAGAGAGTTATGCGTATTTTATAGTTTGCATCATCATTGTTTTTCAGAAAAAGTGAACTGTGATTACTACGTACACAAAGTACGATGGTCTGCTCATTTAGTCACCACGTGTTAATTGTGCCAGTGCTGTGGTAGGTGCTGGGGACCCAGTAGGTAGCCAGAAAGACATGCTCCTCCTACTAAAGGCAGACAAGTTAACAGGCAATTACAATGTAAATGATCACCGCTCAGGTTGTGGAAGTACAGGTGTTCTGAAGTCACAAATCAAGGACACTCAATCTAGTCCAGAGAAATCAGGAATAACCTTCCATGCCCTAAAATTCTCCTTCATATTTAAGGTAACTGAAAAATTTAGAAGCTGCCATATGAACATGCAGAAACGCATCCTGGTCTCTAACACGGGCAGAATTGGCCACTCCTCCTCCTGTGACTCCATGGGCCTTTCACTCCGTTCTATTACGTCGCTGTACTATAGGCCTAGCTTTAATAAATATTTATCTGCCTTGCAAAGTCTGAGCTCCCTGAAGGCAGGGAACAGCTGTTTTGTTTTATGATCCTAGTTCCTACTCTCAGGGTGCATACGGAATAAAGGAGTGATGGGAAGGAGGGAAGGCACTGTTCTTGTAGTAGGATGAATACTCTGTTTTTCCGCTACTGTGCGCTGGTGTTAAGCCACATCCAACCATTTGGCCCCCCATTATGACCAAGAGAATTCGTTAACAAGATGCCTGGCATGGGTAATGGATGCCATCTGTAAGAGGGAATAGAATGAGATTAACTGGCCCACGTGGGGATAAAACTTGTTACTCTACCCTCATTAACAGCACGCTCTAATCAACCAAACTAACCAGTCTTAAAAATCAAATGCCAAATTTCTGAGAACCTACAATAACTGTTCATCAGCAAGTCTACTCCAGAAAGCCCAAGTATAGTAAAATAGAGGAAATCCCAGTAGACAGAAAGCAGCCTATTTGCTTTCAGTTCAGCATAATCCTCATAAAAAAGGACAGTGTGTGGCCCCATATCCCCTTCCTCTCTTTAATGTTGGAGGACATATCCAGTGGCTTATTTTTGTTTTCATTAACTCTGATTAATACACGAATCTGACAGAGCAGCCTTACGGGGTAACATAATCTTAAAACGTGATAGATGGTCGTGTTTACAAATAAATAGGTAAGGTGTCTGGGCCCACAGTGATTTATCTCGGGCTGGTAGCGAACAAGGCTGATTTGATTCATTTCCCTGCCAGAAGGAAAGAACGGCTCATAAAAACACGAGCGAAGGAGGGCTGGAAAGTGGTGGGTGTCTCTTCGCGATACCGGTGGCAAGGAGCAGCAGAGTCAACAGACCATCGCACAGGGCAGATCACGACCAGGGGACTCTTACTTGTAGAGGTCCGGCTGCGGCTGCTCACATTCGATTGCTGCTCGGAGGGTATCAATGGACTCAGCTGTACATAGTGCAATGGTGTCCCGTACCGCATAATGTGTCTAGATGAGGAAAGCAGAAGAAAAAGCAAAATCAAGACAAAGGGATTCTTTTCATCATCGTACACCCACCTTATTCCAGCAATACAGTATGTTTTTAGTAAGAGGCTTTGGCAGAATAATACAAATATTGATGCACGTTTCCGACTAACTAAATTTTAAGGCATTATTCTTTGAATATATTACAAATAATTAGAAAGATAACCCCACTGCAAAGAGATTTAGAAGATAATGAAAAAACTAAAAGCTTTCCCTGATAGTTAGAGCAGAGAGAATTCCATTTGTAGCATGCATATCCTTAACGGAAAACCCAATGAAAAACTTAATCCATTCACTTTTTCTCCTATTTATAGAACTGAGCCCTGTTATTTTGTTCACCAGAGGGTACCGCGATATCAATGTATACATATGAATTGAACATAAATAACCCTTTGGGTCATAAGAAGGCTAACATTTTGCCAACTGAAAGAAAAAATTCATTAATAGTTCCACTATACAAACAGCATAATTAATCATATTGAAAATGCCCAAAGAGGCTACATTTCATAGGAAGAGCAGTGATATGATGTGTTTTGCTTTAGTCAGACAGTTGGCATATTCTACTAGAGTATATTATGCACTTGATTTACCCAGAACTCAAGGCAGGCGCCAATAAACCCATTTATAAATCATCAAAGGAGGGCTAACACAGACTCCAAGACTGCACCACTTATGCAGAAGGGAAAGCTGTCACATGGTCTTCTGGGAATATTACGGAACTGCCTGAGTTCTATTTAAAACTCTCCCCTGATTTTGAAAACCTATGTACTTTTTAGCAGATCTGATCCGATCGACTTAACTGAACAAAGAAGCCACTTAAAAGTTTTCTTCCTCTAAACAACTTTTTCCCCTATTAGGGCATCTTTAGGTAGACTTCTTGATTTCTATCCTTACATTTCTTCAAATTTAATTTTACTTTTGAACAGTTTAAATGCACTAGTTCATGGCCATGCCCTTGAAGTACAGGCATTTCAGTTCCTGTTTCACATACTGAGTTCTGGTTCTCGACTCCAGATGGAAAAAACAAGCAGAGAAAAGCCCTCAAGGATACACACTGAGGTGAGCACATTAGTGCCCTTCCTTAAACGCAGCACAGAGAGGATACACCTTCATACCCTGTGGAGCTCTGGATGACGGCCAAGAACGGATTGCCATTAAGTACCGTGGAAGAAAGTTAGCCTCCAATTTGAGCAAACTTACTTTAGCGTGTTTATAATTCTTCCTAGTTGCAATGAACAAACATTTGCCAAACAAAACCCTAAGGTGTTTTTTAAAAAGCAACCAAACTACTCCAAGATAGAGTTTCTATATGCCATGAATAAACATTTTTCAAGAAACTCATCACTTTAAGAATAAAAATAGATAGGCAGTTAGAGTACAGGAAGTTATTTTTATAGTTACATAGTTTAAGCCTACAATGACATTCATTTGAAGAAGCCCAAAGAAAACATCGAATGGGATATGTCAACGATATCAATGCAAACAGGGCTACAGAAAACGTGGTGGCTTTTATTTGGGGCATGGATTTTCCTCGCCGAACAGCACGCTTTTCCTTAAAGTTGGGTAACTGTTTAGACGTTCAAACACAATTATATAAAAGCTGCCGTCAAATACAAAACTTGCACAAATAGGAAAAAACAAGATAAAAGACTGGGAGCCGTGGGAAGCAGTCCTGTATGACTAACTACCCTGAGCTCGAGATGTTGAGGCAAGGTTTCCTCTCCCTTACTTTGCAGTTGGATTCCCCATCAAGACTGGCTGTAGTCACGTAACAGGTTCCGTCGCCAGTGCACGATGAGAGAAGAATGAGATCACAGGGGAAGGTTTCATCTGCCTGTACTTCTACTACATCACCGACCTAGCAGAGAGAGAAAAAGAAATACAAATATTCTTAATTCCAAACAAAGCATTCATTACACCTCAAACTGAAGCCGAAACAGGAGCAAGAGACCCCTCCAGCTCCTAGGGAGTGTCTCAGCATCACACGCCACGGGAAAGATGATGAAAAGAACATTATTCCACATTCAGAATCCTCTGCAAGGTCACCAGGACTGACTGATGCTGTCAGATTACCTTACCAGTGAACTTTACTTTCAAAGAAACCATTTCAGTACCCTGGGAGCCGTCGGCTCTCTGACGTTTTTTTTGGCACTGCTGTTCGATAAGACAATGACCACTGTCAGTTCATGAAATCAGTCCTGAAAATCTGCGTGTCTCGACCTGAGCACTTCCTGAACACTGGGCAGCCACCGTCCTACTCCGTGTCGTGCGTATTTCAGCATGCTTTGCTTTGCCTGTGCTAACACCAGCTGTTACTGTTGGGTGCCAGGCCCTTCTTCAGTGCTCGGAAAAACTTTGCCAGCTGGAGAGGCATCTACTTTTCCCATAACATTTGACAAAGAAATAATTTTCAAACAGGTCGCTTTCCAATAATTTATCCTGCAATCAGAAGACTCCATTAATACAGCCATGGGAAATGATCTCCTCTCAGCAAGTACCCAAAGCTCAAGTAGAGGAAAACCATGAGGAGAAATCAGTAACCATTTCTAGTGCAGATTATTTAAAATGTAGGGAATATGTCATAATGGTTAAAAGGTAGAACTTTTTCTTGTCTTTTTTTTTAAGATTTCATTTATTTATTGAACAGACAGAGATCACAAGCAGGCAGAGAGGGAAGCAGAGAGAGAGGAGGAAGCAAGCTCCCCGCTGAGCAGAGAGCCCGATGCGGGGCTCGATCCCAGGACCCCGGGATCATGATCTGAGCCGAAGGCAGAGGCCTTAACCCACTGAGCCACCCAGGCGCCCCCGGTAGAACTTTTTCTTAAAGATTTTACTTATTAATGTATTTGAGAGAGGGAGAGAGTGCAGGGGGAGGGGCAGAGGGAGAGCGACACACAGATTCCGCGCTCAGCGCGAGCCCAAAGTCAGGCTCAATCTCCTAACCCGGAGATCATGACTTGAGCGGAAATCAAGAGTCAAGACACTTAACCCACTGAGCCACCCAGGCGCCCCACAAAGTAGGACTCTGTAACCTGACTTTGTGGCCCAGCTCTGCCACTTCACCACATGAGCTCGGGTGAGTGCCTCAGGTGATTAGAACTACCTCACAGGACTGGTTTGAGCATGAAAGGAGGACACAGGTAAAACGGTGAGCAGAGGACCTAGCACATATTCACCATTGGATAATTCTTACAAATACACGGCCACTACTTTACTCCCCACCTCTGAAGAGTCCTGACAGTTTGGGGGAAGGACACAAGAAATCGTCTAGAGTTCAGGGCCTCCCAAACTTTTTCATCCCGTGGCAGAGAAAATTTTGTGCAGCACCTCAGATGAAGGGAGGAAGCTGCTTGTGTCAGAAGATAACCCACTCTGGGAGGGAGTCCACACCTAGCACACCAACCCGGACACACCGGTCGTGAAACGCTGAATTAATGACACACACCTGTCTCCTATCTGCTACATGATTTGGCAGAGAAAGATGTGGATTTCAAGACCGATTCAGGAACAATTTTATTTTCTCGCCAATCTTAATCAGCAGCCAAGAGCAAGAGCATCATTAACTGAACTAATTTGTAAATAATATTTTGTTGGATCGTTCCTTTCTCCCTTACATAAACACTTGTGTTGCTTGCATAAAACCACAACCTATGATTAAATCCACAGAAGAGACATAACAATCAAAATCCTAAATCATCTTAAAAGAAGGAAACGCTCATTCAAGGATGGAAGATGATTCTTAGGCAGCGACACATAAAAACCACAAAGAGACAATCTTTTCTACAGCACGTATGATTTGCTCAGATATGAACTGTGAAGGTTCTGTACCTGGAGTGCAAGTTGAGGCTGGTGACATGGCCAGAGGGCAGATCTCAGGGGGCGGGTAGGCCAGGCTCAGGGGGTCAAGCCTTACCCTAAGGCAAGGGGCGGGGAGGGCTTTTTAAAGAAAGGGAACAACACGGTACACGGGGACATTCAACGGGGGCTCTGTTTCCATTTAGCAAAGTTAAAAGCAGTAAAAGAACATCACCATCCCTCATGATAAATATTAGAAAACGCCAGATCATCGACAAAATTCTGTGTTTTTTTAGTTCATCAGAAAGCTGAGGTTGCGAGGCAACCAAGTGAACTGAATTTCAAAGGGCAGAAAGTCCTTCCGAGGAGAGACAGGAGAAGCGAACGGACTCTTGCAGAAGAAGAAAACAAGTGGATTTTGAACGGATTCTTCTTTTTTTTTTTTTTGAAGATTTTATTTATTTATTTGACAGAGATCACAAGTAGGCAGAGAGGCAGGCAGAGAGAGAGAGGAGGAAGCAGGCTCCCCGCTGAGCAGAGAGCCCGATGCGGGACTTGATCCCAGGACCCTGAGACCATGACCCGAGCCGAAGGCAGAGGCCTAACCCACTGAGCCACCCAGGTGCCCCTTGAACGGATTCGTAAAGGCTTGGTAGGAGCTAATGTGACAGTCTGAAATCTGTAAACCCAAGCAAAAAGAGGGGATCATAACCACGCATCAGTTCTGCTCTGCAGGCATCCACTGGGTGCTGGGGAGACAAGGCGAGGGCCGGAGACCTACAGGAGCCTGCCCTCACTGGCACAGGCATGTCGCTTACGCCGGACCGCTGTGGAGACAGATGCTGTGGAGACAGATGCGAGAGATGCGGGAATCTCGGACCCTCCTCTCGCTTGAGGCAAAACCCGTCTGTGTCTAGGAGAAAGGCAAGCAAAACCCTCCCTGGCCTGGTCTCAGGAAAACGTCACCACTGCTAGAGGAGACACAACACCATCTGCTGCTGGGGACGGGACAGAAAACCCGTGGCTACGGGGCGCTAGCCCGGGAAGTTCAACTGCCATTGGAGGGGAGGTGGCAGTTCTGAGACAAGGTATTCAGGAGTGAGGCAAAGGTGCGCGCACCCTGCTTAATGCTGAGACTCCAGCAGGAGGACCAAGGAATCACTCTGTTCTGGGGACACCTGGGTGGCTCAGTTGCTAAACATCTGCCTTCAGCTCAGGTCATGATCCCAGGGTCCTCGGATCGAGACCCACATCAGGCTCAGTCGGAAGCCTGCTTCTCTCTCTCCCACTCCCCCTGCTTGTGTTCCCTCTCTCGCTGTGTCTCTATCAAATAAATAAAAAAAATCTTTTTTTAAAATATTTTTATTTATTTATTTGACAGACAGAGATCACAAGTAGGCAGAGAGGCAGGCAGAGAGAGAGGAGGAAGCAGGCTTCCCGCTGAACAGAGAGCCCACCCAATATGGGACTCGATCCCAGGACCCTCAGATCATGGCCTGAGCAGAAGGCAGAGGCTTAACCCACTGAGCCACCCAGGCACCCCAATAAATAAAATCTTAAAAAAAAAAAAAAAAGAAATCACTCTGTTCCTCCCAGGAGCCTAGCAATAAGAATAACAATAAGAAACGGCAATCCACCTCCCCTCCTGGGGGGGGAGGAACAGGAATACTGAGCAAGGCCCTCTGGCCCCCCCAGGTCCTACACCAAGCACTCCCAGAACTGGAATTTCCAGTGGGGTACTGAAAGCAGCTATGGCCACAACAAACACCCAAGCCAGCTCGACTCCCCATTAGCCTGAATAAACCTTCACATTCATGGGCTAACAGGAGAGGTGTGCCCGTTGCAGATCATAAATACTGTTTACCTTGGTCTCTAGCATTGTTTTACATATAATGTCCAAAATTCAATTAAAAAAAAAAAACAACAACTACAAAACCAAAAAGACCTAACACCAAGATATAAAGGAGTCAGCACAGGACCCGTCCTGGAAATGTTGAGATTTTGGATTAAAATTAAAAATAAATTAAAATTAAAATTAAATTAAAATTAAAAATAAAAATAACTATGATTAAAATATTAAAGTATTTTGTGGAAAAGGCAGACACCATACATGTGCACATGAAGAATTTGGGCAGAGGGGCGCCTGGGTGGCTCAGTGGGTTAAAGCCCCTGCTTCGGCTCAGGTCATGATCCCACGGTCCTGGGATGGAGCCCCACATTGGGCTCTCTGCTCAGCAGGAAGCCTGCTTCCTCCTCTCTCTCTCTCTGCCTGCCTCTCTGCCTACTTGTGATTTCTGTCTGTCAAACAAATAAATAAAAATTAAAAAAAAAAAAGAATTTGGGCAGAGATGGAAACTATAAGAAAAGGCAAAAGGGAAAGTTAGAAAAGAAAAAAATAAGTCCTCCCATGGACTTATTAGCAGACTGGATACAATAAAGGCAATAATCAGAAAACCTGAAGAAACTCTTCCAGTGTTTCCAATACCAAAACCTATACTCTCTTCCTTACAAAGAACCATGCTTTTACCTTGAATTCCTCAAGGCCTCTTTGTCAGCTCTCTTTTCTATATTCTAGGATTCGATTCACTCCCATGGCTTCATGTGCCATCTACATGTTGATGAAATCCAAATTTCAATTGCCAGCTCAAACATCTCGAAGCTCCAGGCTTGACAATTCCATCCGGATGTCTAACAGGTATCTCAAAATGAACACGGCTAACATGGAATTTTTTTACTTCCCTTTCACTCCTACATCTATCACTAAACCTGTTCTTCTCCCAGCCTTCTCCATCTTAATCACCAGCATTTTGTTTAATAGCTCTATTTAATTCACTCAGTTGCTCAGGCCAAAACCAAGAAGGATATCTTTATCTTTTTTCCTCTTTTTCTCCCTCCCTGCACCCAGTACATCTCTAAGTCCTGATGAGATTACATCCAAAAAATATCCTGAATATATCCATTTGGCTTAATCCTGAGACAGGTGAGACAAAGTTGTGGTTATGAGCACAATTCATAATCCAAACTTGTTTCAAATCCCAAGTTCTCCACTTACTCATCATGAACAAGTTTCTTAATCTCCCTGTGCCTCAGTTTTATCATTTGTAAAGAGGGAATAATCAAAGTACCTACTTCATAGGACTGTTATAAAGTAAGGATTAAATCAGTTAATATATGGGGCACCTGGGTGGCTCAGGGGGTTAAGCCTCTGCCTTCTGCTTGGGTCATGATCTCAGGGTCCTGGGATCGAGCCCCGCATCAGGCTCTCTGCTCAGCAGGGAGCCTGCTTCCCACCCCCAACCCGCCTGCCTCTCTGCCTGCTTGTGATCTCTGTCAAATAAATAAATAAAATCTTTTAAAAAAATAAATAAATCAGTTAATATAATGGGAAAGGCAATGCCTGGCATATTTATGTTATATATAAATGTTAACTACTATTTTTATTGTTATCTCTACTACTGTCATCCTAATACAGGTTCTTATCCTCTCCTGCAAGTCACTCTCTGGCTTTGAAACCCTTCAAAAAATTTCCACTGCACTGGGGATACACACCAAGTTACTCTCTTACTCAACAACAGTCTACCCACTTCCCCAGGCAAGCAATCAAACATTTAGATACTTTTAGTTTATAGGCATTTCTTGCAAATATTCCAGAAAGGGCCAAATCAAACAGCATTTCACACAATAGCATCAACTGATTTAATTAAGATTGTACCTGGTTGAGATCAGCCTCAAGGTAAAGAAGCCTGATGAACAAAAGCTGGAAGATGGGGTGGGGGTGTCTTTCTACGTGTGGGGGTGACAGTCAAATCAGAAAGAGGAAACAAGAGAAAGGGACAGATGTGGGAAACATTTACTTGCTTCACAATTTTACTTAGTGCCCTGGGAGGTACAGATTTAATGCTACGGATCACTTAGGCTGCATTTGGTTCTTAGGCTGAACAACCAAGCTGGGTTTCTAAGACCGGCTTGGCAACTTCAGATCCTAACCACTCTAGCTGAGGCTCTTCCCCTATGGGATGCAGAAAATGCAGAAAAGAAAAAAGGGAGATAGAAAGACATTCTCTATCAATCTCAGGTAACTCTCCCACTCTGTAGCCTTTTCCCCATTATTACTAAAAGAAGATGCAAGACAATATACCTATTGCTGTGAAGATGGAGAACTTATGTCCAACAATTCCCAGTGTTTAGTAAATAATTCAGCACTGATTAATACTTGATAAAAGTACAGGGAGGAGAGTATCATTTTTAATGAATCCCTATCACAACCCTGAAATCATTCTGGAATGGTATTTTCACCTGCTCTCTTCTCTTTCTGTTCTACCCATCTTCTTCCTATTTTGGAGAATCTGATTTCTATTACCTTTCATATTTTAATCCATATTCACACAGAAATAGTCTTTTAAAAATAATATCTTGGAAGATCAATAAAATCAACACACCCTTAGACAGACTAAGAAAAAAAAAAAGACAGCCTCAAATAGCTAAAAAAAGACATTACGTCTGATGCCACAGAAATAAAAAGGATTATAAGAGACTACTACAAAGAACTGTATGCCAACAAGTACGATAACTTCGAATAAATGGATAAACACCTAGAAACATACAGCCTGCCAAAATTGAATCACGAAGATATAAAAAATCTGAACAGACTCAAAGCTAGTGAGGAGATTGAAGCGGGAAGTGAAAACTTCCCCAAAAAGAAAACCCAGGGCTAAATAACCTCATAGGAGAATTATGCCAGACATTTAAAGAATAACACCAATTCTTCTCAAACTCTTCTGAAGACTCCAAGAGGAAGGAACACTCCCAAACTTGTTCTATAAGGTCTGAATTACTGATACCATTTTACCAGGAAAAGACTACAGACCAGTATCTTCACTGAATACTGATGAAAAAAGTCCTGAACAAATACTACCCAACCAAATCCAACAGCCCAATACAATGATCACACACCATGACCAAATGGGATGTATCCTTGGGAACGAAAGGATATACACAAAAATCAATCAGTGTAATGTAACATATAACAACAGACAAAAGCTAGATAATCATCTCAATCAAAGCAGAAAAAGAATTTGGCATAATTTAATACTCTTTCATGATAAAAACACTCAATGAACTACAAAGAGAGGGAAAAAAATGACCTCAACATAATAAAAGCTATATATGAAAAGCCCACAGCTAATATCCTACTCAGTGAGGAAAGAGTGAAAGGTTTTCCTCTAGTATCAGGAACAAAGCAAGGATATCCACTCCCAGCATGGCTATTCAATATTGTACTGAAGTTCTAGCCAGAGCAATTACACCAAACAAAAAAAAAAAAGGCATACAAGTTGGACAAGCACTAAAATTATTCTGGTTTGCAGATGACATAATATTATACATAAAAAACTCTAGATTCCGCACACACAAAAACCTGCTAGAATTAATATATGAATTAAACAGAGCTGCAGGATATAAAACCAACACTCAAAATCAGCTGCATTTTATATAGAAATGAGGAGATTGAATTTTTATTGCATTTTATATAGAAATGCAACTGATTTTGAGTGTTGGTTTTATATCCTAACAATGACCAATCCAAAAAGGATATTAAAAAAGGAATCTCTATTTACAATAGCATCAAAAAAAGAAAAAATACTTAGGAATAAACTTAACCAAAGAAGTTAAAGACTTGCACATTGAAAGCTACAAAGCGTTGCTAAAAGAAAGCAAAGTAATAAAAATAAAGGGAAAGCCATTTCACGTTCATGAGTTGGAAGACTTCAGACTGCTTAAATGCTTATACCATTCGAGCAATCTGCAAACTCAATGGAATTCCTACTAATATGTGAATGACATTTTTTGCAGACATAGAAAAAAATTCTTCTAATTTATATGGAATCTCAAGGACCCCAAACAGCCAAAATAATCTTGAAAAGAAAATAACTTGGGGAGTCTTCACAGTCCCAGATTTCGAAACATACTACTAAGCAACAGTAATCAGGATGGTATGGTACTCGCATAAAGATGAATATATAGACCAATGGAAGAGAGAGCCCACAAGTAAACCCTTGCATGTAGGGCCAAATGATTTTCTTTTCTTTTTTTTAAGATTTTATTTATTTATTTGACAGACAGAGATCACAAGTACGCAGACAGGCAGGCAGAGAGAGTGAAGGAAGCAGGCTCCCCACTGAACAGAGAGCACGATGTGGGGCTTGATCCCAGGACCCCGGGATCACGACCTGAGCCGAAGGCAGAGGCTTTAACCCACTGAGCCATCCAGGTGCCCTGCCAAAATGATTTTCAACAAGGGTGCCGAGACTATACAATAGGGAAAGGACAGTCTCTTCAACAAATGGTGTTGGGAAAGCTGGATAGCTACATGCAAATAATGAGGTTTGACTCTTCTCTTACACCACATACAAAAATTACTCAAGATGAATTAAAGACCTAATTATAATGGGCACGTGAGTTGCTTAGTCGGTTAAGCATCTGCTTTTGGCTCAGATCATGATATCGGGGTCCTGGGATCGAGCCCATGCTGGGCTCCCTGCTTAGCAGGGAGGCTACTTCTCCCTCTCCCTCTCCTCCTGCTCACACTCTCTCTCTCTCTCAAATTAATAAACAGAACTGTAGAAAAATAAAAAGACCTAAATGTAAGACCTGAACTTTTTAGATTCTTGGAAGAACATCAGGGAAAAGCTTCAGGATGTTGGATTCAATAAAGATTTCCTGGACATATACCAAAGTACAGGAAAAAAAATCAACATTAGAAATGGGAATAAATCTGGGCGCCTGGGTGGCTAGTCAGTTAACTGTCCATCCAACTCTTGATGTCGGTTCAGGTCCTGACTTCAGAGTTGGGAGTTCAGGCCCTGTGTTGAGCTCCACACCGGGTGTGCAAGCCTACTTTAAAAAAAAAAAAAAAAAAGAAAAAGAAATGGGAATATATCAAACTTAAAATTTTGCACCAAAGGAAATAATCAACAGAATGAAAAGGTAACCTATGGAATGGGAGAAAATACTTGCCAATCATATATCTGATATGGAGTTAATGTCCAGAATATATAAGAGAATTCTACAACTTAACAACAAATTAAAAAACGACTAAAGGATCCAAATAGACATTTCTCCAAGTACGATATACAAATGGCCAAAAAGCACATGAAAAGATGTTCCACATCTCTAATCATTTCAGAAATGCAAGTCAAAGCCACGATGAGATACTTTACACCCATTAGGATGGCCACCATCAAAAGAACAGAAACTAACAAGCCCTGGAGAAGAGGTGGAGAAGTTGAAACCCTTGTACACTCTAAGTGCAAAGATAAAATGATATATCCATTTTGGAAAAGAGTATGCAGGATCCTTGAAAAATCAAAAACAGAATGACCATATGATTAAGAAATTTTATTTCTGGGTATATAGCTAATGTAATTTAAAGCAGGATCTCAAAGACTTATTTGTACACCTGTGTTTGTCACAGCATCATTTACATTCCAAAGAGGTGGAAGCAATCCAAATGTCCATCAACAGCTGAACTGATAAAGAAAAGAGAGTATACGCACAAAATGGAATATGATGTAGTCTTAAAAGAGGGGACTTCCTGTCATATGCTACAACACGGATGAACCCCGAAGACATTATGCTAAGTGAAATAAGCCAGGCACAAAAGGACAAATGCTGTATGATTCCATTCGTAGGAAGTATTTCTCAAAAGTAGTCGGTCATAGAAAAGGGAAATAGAAAGGTATTTACCAAGGGCTGGGGAGGCAGGGGGAGCTCGTGTTTAATGGGTATAAAGTTTTAGTGTTACAAAATGAAAAGATTCCAGAGACTTGTTGTACAATGTGAATATACTTAACACTACTGGACTGTACACTAAAAATGGTTAGTTAAGATGGGGGGGCGCCTGGGTGGCTCAATGGGTTAAGCCTCTGCCTTCAGCTCAGGTCATGGTCTCAGGGTCCTGGGATCAAGCTCCACATCAGGCTCTCTGCTCAGCAGGGAGCCTGCTTCCCCCTCTCTCTCTGCCTGCCTCTCTGCCTACTTGTGATCTCTCTCTCTGTCAAATAAATAAATAAAATCTTTAAAAAAAAAAAAAAAGATGAGGGGGATGCCTGGCTGGCTTAGCTGGTGGAGCATGTGACTCTTGATCTTGGGGTTGTGAGTTCGAGTCCCACAATGCGTGTAGAGATTTTTTTAAAACAATAAAATCTTAGGGGTGCCTAGGTGGCTCAGTCGGTTAACCCTCTGACTTGTAGCTCAGGTCATGATCTCATGCCTGCTGGGATGGAGCCCCGTGCTGTTGGGCTCCGTGCTCAGCAGGGAGTTTCCGTTAAGATTCTCCTCCTCTTCTCCTCCCTAACCCCCCCAAATAACTAACTAAATCCTTACAAAAAATAAAACAAAAAAAATGGTTAAGATGGTTAAGATGGGCTCTCTTGGGGGCTTACTTTCAAGATGACCAAGAAAAGGAAAAATGGTTGTGTCACAAAGGGCGGTAGCCATGTGGGGCCTATGCAGGGTACCAACTGTGTAGTTGCGGGCCGAAGTCAAGGCCATTGAGAAGTTTGTTATTAGGATCACGGTACAGACCACCGCCATCAGGGGCATTTCCAAAGCAAATAGGTCTGCTAGACCTATGTCTGTCCCAAGCTGTCTGTGAGACTATGTTACTGCCCAAGCTGCGCCATTCCCAGTAAGCTATTCCAGAATCCCTCCTGAAGAATGGAAGGACCCGACACCCCCACCGATTTAGACCCGTGGGTGTTACCTCACCACCCTCACCAAAGCCCACGTAAGGAGCTAAGTCCTTAAGCACTGAAGAAAAACTGTTCTTCGAAAAAAAATACAATAAAATGTAGATTATACTTTAAAAAAAATGGTTAAGAGGCTCAATTTAATGTTATATGCTTTTGGGTCACAATGACAAAATGAAATTTAAAAAATAATATTTTGGGACAAAATATTTATAAAAGACATATCTGATAAAAGGCTGTTACCTAAAATATTAAGAAAAACTTTTAAAACTCAACAATAAGAAAATGAGCACTCTGATTCAACAGTGGGTACAGACTTGACTAGACAACCTCATGAAAGAAGATATTCAGATATCAAGGACACATATGACGAGATGTTGAACACCGTTATGTCATGAGGGAAATGCAAATTAAAACAAAAATGGGATACCACTACAAACCTATTAGAATTGCCAAAACCCAAAACACTGACAACAAATGTTGGCCAGGATGTGGAGAACCGGGAACTCCCATTGGGTGCCGATGGGAATGCAAAATGAAAAGCCTCTTTGGAGATAGCTTGGCAGCTTGTTACAAAATTAAACACGCTTTTACCAAACAATCCCATAAGCACACTCCTTGATATTTACCCAAATAAATTAAAATCTTATGTCCATGCAAGAACTCGAATATGGGGCACTTGGGTGGCTCAGTGGGTTAAGCCTCTGCCTTTGGCTCAGGTCATGATCTCAAGGTCCTGGGATCGAGCCCCGCATCGGGCTCTCTGCTCGGCGGGAGCCTGCCTCCCCCGCCTCTCTGCCTGCCTCTCTGCCTATTTGTGAACTCTCTCTCTGTGAAATAAATAAATAAAATTTAAAAAACATACTTAAAAAAAAAAAAAGAACTCACATATACATGTTTATAGCAGCTTTGTCCATAATTGCCACAACCTGGAAGCAACCAAGATGTCCCTCAGAAAGTGAATGGAGGGGCACCGGCATGGCTCAGTGGGTAAAGCCTCTGCCTTCGGCTTGGGTCATGATCCCAGGGTCCTGGAATCGAGCCCCGCATTGGGCTCTCTGCTCAGCAGGGAGCCTGCTTCCTCCTCTCTCTCTGCTGACTTCTGATCTCTGTCATATAAATAAATAAAATCTAAAAAAAAAAGGGGGGGAGCGGATACATAACTGGTCCATCTAGACAATGGATTAGTAAGCGCCAACAAGAAATGAGACATTGAGACATGAAAAGACATTGCATAATAAACTTAAATGCATATTGTTAAGTTAAAGAAGCCAATCTGGGGCGCCTGGGTGGCTCAGTTGGTTGGGCAACTGCCTTCGGCTCTGGTCATGATCCCAGGATCAAGCCCCACATCAGGCTCCCTCCTCAGTGGGGAGTCCACTTCTCCCTCTGACCCTTTCCTCTCTTATTTTCTCTCTCTCCCCCCTCTCTATCTCATAAATGAATGAATGAATGAATGAATGAATGAATCTTTAAAAAAAAAAGCCAATCTGAAAAGGCTACATACTATCATACTATACATAATTCTAACAGTATAATATTATGGAAAAGCAAAACTATAGAGAGAGTAAAAAGATTAGTGGTGTCCTGGGGTTGACAGAATGAAGGGATGACGAGACAAAGCATATATAAAGGATGTTTAGAGCAGCGAAGCGATTCTACCTGATACTAATAATGGTGAATCCTTGTCATTACACATTTGTCTAACGCCACTGAATTCGGAACAAGACTGAACCCTAATGAAAACTTATGGACTTTGGGTAATAATGATGTCCCAGTGTAGGTTCATGGATTGCAACAAAAATACCGCTATGGAACGCTGAGAGAAGTTGTACACATGTGGGAAAAGGGGGGTATATATGAAATCTGTACTTTCCTCAATTTTGCTGTGAACCCAAAACGGCTCTGAAAAAGTAAAGTTTATTATTAATTAAAATATTATCTGTTGGGAACAAAAAAGATTATTTGATGTGGAGAGGTCTAAAATCTTATTGACAGGGATCTTATTAAGTAATAATCAACAATGATTAATTTGGATTCAAAAAGAACTTGGGGGCACCTGGGTGGCTTAGTGGATTAAAGCCTCTTCCTTGGGCTCAGGTCATGATCCCAGGATTCTGGGATCAAGCCCCACATCGAGCTCTCTGCTCAGCAGGGAGCCTGCAACCCCTCCTGCTTCCCTCTCTGCCTACTTGTGATCTCTGTCAAATAAATAAAATCTTTAAAAAATAAAATAAAATAACTTTTTTTACAGTGATAGTAAAAGATGATACTATCTTAGAATTCTTGTACATTGCTGGTGGAACGTAAAATGGCACAGCTGCTGTGGAAAACAACTTGGTGGTTCATGAAAAAGTTGAACACAGAACTACCATATCATGTAGCGATTCTACTAAGTATATACCCCAAAGATCTGAAAATAGGTGATCAAACAAAAACTTGACTGTGAATATTCATACTAGCAATGTTCCTAATAGCCAACAGGTGGAAAAACCCCCAAATGTCCATCAACTGATGAATGGATAAAGCAAAAGTGGTGTAACCATATGATGGGATATTTAGTAAAAAGCAGGAATTACTAATATATGCTACAGTAAGAAGAGACCTTGAGAATATTGCAATAAGTGAGAGAAGGCAGACACAAAAGGCCACATAGTGTTGGATTCCATTTATATGAAATAATCTAGAATAGGTAAATCCATAGAGACAGAAAGAGGATTAGTGGTTGCCAGGGCGTGGGGGAGGGAGGAATGTGGCATGACTACTTAATGCCTATGGGGGTTACCTTTTGGGGTGATGAAAATGTTCTGGAACTCAAAAGTATTGACGGTTGCATAACAACACGAATATACTCAATTGTATATTCTAAAATGCTGTGTTTTACCACAATTTAAAAAAACGAACTACAAAAATACCTTGATTTTTTCACTCTCTTTTCTCACTCGCTTTGCATTTTCAATAATGTAAACAGTGCTCTTGTTGACTTCATTGTCAGCTCTGTGTCTTAGCCAATCCTCATATCCCTAGAATAAAAATAACTACAGTCAAGCTCACATAATGCAGTGAAGTTAATAAATTTCTATAGCCCCCTCTATGAATCACCAGCAGATATTTATACTTATAGTATTAATCTCAACTCACAGTGCTAAAGAGACAACATTGTTCATTTTTACAGCAAAAACTAAGATATGCTTTCAAAATACCCCTTAGGCAAATAGCTTTACCGTTGAAAGGTTTCTCCATTCTACAGATAAGTATCAATGAAAACACAGGCATCAGAACCTTAATATTCTTCAAATGTGAAAGGCTATGATTTATTCTTCTAATTCTACTCTTATTCAAGTTAATGTTAATTTATCTACCTTTTAATGTGACCATTTTTTCCCCTGGGTTTTATTTTCTAGCTCTAATCACTTAAATATATTCTTCTGTGGTATACTGTTGGGAGTGATCATTGCTGAGGAAATCTAATTCCTCCCCAGGGACAGAGAATTGAAAAGGCAAGTTAGGGTTATTTTTGACACAGAATCCACGACAAATTTTGGAAGTCAACAGTTAAACTTCTCCACTGGTAGTAAAGGAAACCATAAATTGGTGTTCATTTTTTAGAGTTAAAAGTAATCAGGGAAAGGTCTAATGGCTCATTTTAGTTTGGGTTTTTTGTATGAAGTAAATTTAAGCCAAAAGAACTAAGGAAAGAGGATGTTCATTTGTTTGAGCATGACCTCTTCTCCTTTTTTACATCACATTGCTTTTTTTCTTTAGAATAATGTCTGTACCTTTTCAAATGGAACTGTTTGAAAAAAATCTCTTGATCGCCTTCTGCTTTTTTCTCCAATGCTATATTCATTCCTGTTCTGTCCCTCTTTATGACAATGCTAGGCTATCACTTCCTACGGCACTTTCTGTGATGTCAGTGAGGAAAGAGAGGCCCTAAGATGAACTAGTAGAGGGAGTAAAATGAATCAGTAAGAGCTTTTGTAAGCCATACAGGCTATTCTTGGAACCAGCAATCCTATGATGTTAAAGAAAATAATCCTAACAGCCTAAGGGAAAGAACATTCCAGAAGTCTTTATTTAGCAACGAAACACTTGATAAAATATTCTTGCAGTTTCCGGTAGGCAAGATAGAAGACCAGATAACCCCAAGAGGAAAGGTAACCTTGTTCAAAATTCCATTAAACAGACCTTCATTTTCGAAGTTCTTGAGGATAGTTTTTAAAGCTCTTTGGTAAGTTACTGTCTAAAAGTATGTCTGCCATCAGTCAGGTCCTATGGACTGTTCCAGTATGTGATAAACGTTGCTAACCCACCCTTGACCTCCAGCTTCCCTTTTCCACTTTCAATTTCATGTGGAATTTTTCAAAGGTACTATCATATAAAAGGGTCAAAATATTTCCAAGTCATCAGCATCAGAAACCATGGCAATTGTCAGCGTTGACGAAAAGCGAGAATAAGTCTCCTCTGCCCACCACCCACTTCAGCAGCATCATGGAAGAAAACAAACACCAAGTACTTGGACTCTTGAGTTCTCTGCTTTAGGCGACAACAACAAAAATTTACCACACTGGGAATTTTTCAGAAAGACAGACCACACTGAAAAAAACTTAGACACATTAAAAATTCACCTCTCGGGGCGCCTGGGTGCCTCAGTGGGTTAAAGCCTCTGACTTCGGCTCAGGTCATGGTCTCAGGGTCCTGATATCGAGCCCTGCATTGGGCTTTCTGCTCAGCGGGGAGCCTGCTTCCTCCTCTCTCTCTCTGCCTGCCTCTCTGCCTGCCTCTCTGCCTACTTATGATCTCTCTCTCTCTCTCTCTGTGTCAAATAAATAAATAAAATATTTTTAAAAAATTCACCTCTCATTTCCTGACTGAGCTGTACCTTCTACTTTCTTTCTTTTAGGGTTACAACCCCACAACACAAATACTAAGGGGAAAAAAAGGCAAAAGAAATTAAAGAAATACCTTATGGTCATTTTAATATGTTTTCCATAGGAATCAAGGATGCGGCCCACTCTATATAAATATGAAAAAGGACCTTTGGCGATGAAATTCAAACCAGATGGGACCGAAAAGCAGGCATAATTGTAAATAAGAAATTTACCTGCTTGATGGCTGTAACAGTTATAACAAAGAAGAGTGGGAGTCCACTGGTAACCGGGCTAGTCGGTGTGTCCACTGTGACCTAGGTAAAGAAATTAAATTGAATGTAAAAGGAAAATAAGCCATTCGCTCATATACAGGGCTCATGATGCAACCATTTCGGGCAGAAATACAGACAAGACGTATCCTGGTAGCAGGGTCAATGTTAACTTTCATTAAAACAAAAGCGATCCACAGAGCAATTAGTATAAAGAAACAGTTCTAATTCAGGCTTAGTTTTCATTCCAGTTTGGATTAATGCCTTCCACGAAATAGAAGCAATCATTTACCATCTCTTTGTCGAGTACCATTCTTTCAGGCTGTGTGCTATCATCGGCCAGGCTCTAGAGATGCTGCTTTGAGTAAGAGAGAGAAAAGTCCCTGCCCTCGTAGAGCTGGCAGCTTTCACCAAGTGAAACACTGAAATCTAGAGAGTAAAGCAGAGTTAACTGCACGAAGCCCAGGCTTCCAGGCAGGCACAGAGGACAGCACAGACAACGTCTCTACGGTAGGAGGGGCGGGGGGGGGGGGCATGTCTAAAGAAATAAAGGAAGCCAGAGGCAGGAGAGAGTGTGGTGTAAGATGGGGCTGGAGATGGGGACAGAGGCAAGCCCAAGCAGGGCCTCTAGGCTAGAGTTCATTGTTTATCCCACAGTCGGAAGTAACTAGAGCTTTCAGGCAAGGAGCAGTCCCACGAACAGAACTACATTTCGAGAAGATCATCTTCCTGGATTTGTGGAAGTTCTTTCCATGTCTGCTGCTGTCCCCCTTGTCCAAGCCATCACCTTGTTCATGCCCCATGGCAGTAGACTCCTCCATAGGAACGGGGCGCCTGGGTGGCTCAGTCGGTTAAGGGTCTGCCTTCGGCTCAGGTCATGATACCAGGGTCCTGGCACTGAGCCCTGCATCAGGCTCCCTGCTCGGTGGGGAGCCTACTTCCCCCACTCCCTCTGCTGCTCTGCCTGCTTGTGGTCTCTCGCTCTCTCTAATAAATAAAATCTTTAAAAAATAAAAAGTACGAATGGCAAGGAATTTCTTGTCAGGGGTGATGTGAGATGACTCTTCTAAGTGTCTGGTGAACATGACTGGGTCGATGATGTTGTCATTCACTGAAACAACAAATAACGAGAGAGGACGAGATCTGAGGGACAGAGGACCATGAGTTCACTCTGCCCTGGCAACTCACTCCCGTCTCTATCCCCACCCAGGCTGGGCTCTGCCACATGCCCCGAGTTAGAGATACACGCTTTTATGTGGCTGTGGGCCTTCATGCACAGCCCAAGATATCCATCTGGCATTCTTCACCAGGTTAACTTGCTCTAATCTTTCAAGGCTTAATTCAGGTATCATCTACTCTTTGAAGTCTTCTTAAGCTCCTCTTGGTTAGAAAGACCTATGAACTCCCACTGTACCCCCACAGCATGTTGCTCATGCGACTTTTATGACTTGTACCGCATGAAATTAAATGGATAGGGGCGCCTGGGTGGCTCAGTGGGTTAAGCCTCTGCCTTCAGCTCATGTCATGATCTCAGGGTCCTGGGATCGAGCCCCGCATTGGGCTCTCTACTTGGTGGGGAGCCTGCCTCTCTCTGCCTGCCTCTCTGCCTACTTGTGATCTCTCTCTCTGTGTCATATAAATAAATAAAATTTTTTAAAAAAGAAATTAAATGGATATATGAGTGTAACATACATTCCTTAAGGACAGAAAAGCCCTGTCTTGATCTTCATTGCATCTGCTAGAATCTTTGTCATCTGGAAAAGCACAAGGCACACAGTAGGTGCTTGGTATACATTCACTGAACCAAACTGAACTGTGCTGCACACGATAAAGAATGACTCTCCTGGGCATCATTTTGTATGGTTTATTTTATGCTGTTTGTAAGGTATCTTACCATGGATCTAGAGTAGCTCCTTTTCAAATGTCCCATCATTTGAGACTAAAATTAGTTATTTCCCATATCACAACCCAGAATGGTTTTAAGTAGCAGGGCTAAATTAAATTACAGTACCATTTACTCAAAGCCTCAAAGTGGATAAACAGAGGCACTTAACATTAACAAGGCATTTGAGCAATTTCATTGGGATGTTTCTGCTTCGTTTAAAAAATGAAATGCGGGAAAAATATCCTTCCTGTAATAAAATTTTCTGGGGGTAATTTTGGTGAGGGAAAACTTGTAATAGCTCATAGTCTTAAAGATGGAAGAAGCAATTAAGATGTCTAAAATTTAAAACACAAAACATTAGCAGAAACAGAGAAGATCAAATCTATCAGGCTTTCACACGTAAAGTAAATGAACGAGGACGAGCAAAACTGGTATCAGGAAGAAAAGTGATAAATTTTCAATTAAGCTGAATCTGGTGTTTAATGAAGTAAAACTATTAATTTGAACTCTTTTAAACTTTAATACATGTCATTGTATTTAATGATACACAATATATGTCCTTCTAGGTTGAACAAAGATACAAAGTCTATGGAAGTTTTTAAAGAAAGTAACAAATTCTCAACAGGTTTTCTAGTAAAAATGCTACTTTTGGAAATATGTAAAATCATATAAATCTTAAACTATAATATTAGTACTTTACAAAGTTTTATTAGAACAGGTCCTGAAACACCTTTTTAGACACAGGGCATTTTAAAGTTAGAAATGGATTGAAAATTTGTTCGGAGTAATTAAGTTTCTAAAAGGGGAATGGTTGTTTATGGAACTCTTACCTGCACAAGGAAAATGATGAGAAAATAAAAATTTGCAATTCTTCTAAACTGTTCAAATAGATTCTTTGGGAGGAAATTCCAAAGTGTATACTATATGGGAGGAAGGAAAAAAAAGTATTATTAGAAGGAAAACTTGAAAAACCCTAGTAACAACTCATATGGGCCAGATTATCAAAATACTTTGAAAACATGTTAAAACCCACACCTCACACATACAAATAAGCATACGGTTAGAGGTATACTATATAAGAAATGAAGTTTTCATTTGGAGCATCACAGTTGGGTCATCTAGTTCCCAACTTCTGCTTCCCCTGACCTGATCTAAAATAGGTTCCTTGTCAGGCGTTCTCAGATCACCCTATACTTCCTTAATAATACTCGTTACGGTGAATAACTATAGATGTGTGCACTTTTTATTAAAGTTTCTCCCTCAATAGGCAATATGTTTCATAAAGACAGGCTGTTCGTTTGTCTTTTTATTACTTTTCCCCCAACACCTAGCAGACACAAAGACACTCAATAAATTAGCTGGATGAA
Source organism: Martes martes (assembly GCF_963455335.1). Lineage (NCBI taxonomy): Eukaryota > Metazoa > Chordata > Mammalia > Carnivora > Mustelidae > Martes > Martes martes. The sequence goes on from NC_137897.1 coordinate 109,604,202, forward strand.
TGAACGAACAAATTAATCCCTCTGGCTCAGCTAACCACTGGAGTCCGATCACCATCACTGATATAACCCTGTCCCTATCAGCAACTTCCGCCCCTCCGAGACAGCTGAGGTGTACTTGTAACCCTGGGTCATGGAAGGCTTTCACTTTAATCAACAACACACCACACTGGGCTTTGGTAACTGGTAACAGGTTAAAGGTTCAATGCTAAGTTAGTACGTGGGCAGAAGAAAACTCTTGGGCCAACTGCTCAATCACATAGACTTTCTCACTAATATCTTAAGCTCAAGGACAAAGTCATTTAAAAATCCCCTTGAGAGGGGCGCCTGGGTGGCTCAGTGGGTTAAAGCCTCTGCCTTCGGCTCAGGTCATGATCCCAGGGTCCTGGGATCAAGCCCCGCATCAGGCCCCGCATCAGGCCCTCTGCTCTGTGGGGAGCTGCTTCCTCCTCTCTCTCTGCCTGCCTCTCTGCCTACCTGCGTTCTCTGTCAAATAAATAAAATCTTAAAAAGAAAATCCCCATGAGAAGGTGAATTTTCTAGATATCTTAATAAAGACCAGAAACCAGAAAGAAAGAAAGGTTTCTTAACCTAAAAGATCTAAATTTACATTTAAACGATCTCCACCACAAATATGGTGAGAAAATATCCATTAAATTAGGTAAGGTGACTGAAATGCCAAAGTTGCAGAGCATGACACAATATATGTGCATTTACTACTAACCTCTCTTATGGGCTCAGGATTCAGGGAATCTCAAGAAAATGAAGATAAATGAAGGCAAACATATTCAGTAAAGGAGCTGCCTTACAACCTACCATGCCAACCTGGAAGGTTCTTCGCCCAGGATTCATGGGAAGTGCCTCCAGGAAGGTCATTCAAAATGAACTACAAAATTACAGTAAGATAGCCCCTCACACCTGTCACAATGGTTAACACAGAAAACACAAGAAACAACGGGTATTGGTGAGGATGCGGAGAAAAAGGAACTGGTCCTCTTGCACTGTTGGCGGGAGTGCAAACTGGTGCAGCCCCTGTGGAAAACAGTATGGAGGGTCCTCAACAAGTTAAAAATAGAGCTGCCCTATGATCCAGTCCTCAAAGTACTGGGCATTTACCTCCAAAATACAAAAACGCTCATACAAAGGGGTACGTGCACCCCTATGTTTTTATGCTTTTATGTTTTTCCATGGAAGCAGCCCCAGTGTGTCCATCGACAGATGAATAGATAAGAGGCGGTGTATATACACGACGGAAAACTACTCAGCCATAAAAAAGGAGGAAGTCTTGCCAATTACAACACGGATGGTGCTAGAGAGTATAATGCTAAGCAAAATAAGTCAGAGAAAGACAAATATGATTTCACACGTATGTGGGATTTAAGAAACAAAACAAAGGTTAAAAGAAAGAGAGAGAGAGAGAGAGAGAGAGACAAACCAAGAAACAGACTGTTAATGACAAAGAACAAACTGACGGTTGAGGGGTGGGGGCTCGGGGAGGGGGGGGGCTGGGTGAAACAGGTGATGAGGATTAAGGATGCACCTGTCGTGATGAGCACCAGGTGATGTCTGGAAGTGTTGAATCGCTATACTGCCATCTGGAACTCATAAAACACTGTATGCTAACTATACTGCAATTTCCAAACTTAATAAGCAACAATGAAAAACGAAGTGCAGAATTGTGTGCATTTGCATCATTTGGGGGAAGAGAATCCATGCTTTTTTATCAGGTTCCCAAGGCAGCTTGTAACCAAAAACAAAAGGGGTCAAACCACTGCTCTAGTCACTTTGAAGCTGATATAGTCCAGGATCAGCACTTAACTGTCCCAGTGACTTAAGATCAATTTTCTAAAACAATAAGCAAAACTCCCACAACAGGCTAACAGCTGAGCTTCTGGCTTGTTGACCTTCTGTTCCCTAACTAAGGGGTTTTTAATTAAACAAACAAACATCAGGGACGGTTAGAGTCCTCTGTGGGGTGTTAACACATCAAAAGGGAACATTTTTGTTGTTGTTTCTAGGCCCCCACTGTTTGTTTACCACTGTTTTAACTTATTAGATGAACTGCTTCCTTGGGGAACTCTGGTTATTACCGTTATAGGCAACTGTTGCTATAAGCCCTCCTCTTTCCTGTATCAGGCCATGAGCTATTACGGGGTCAGGGAACACATCATAAGCCCCTTACCACAGCTGCCTAGAACAATGTTTGGTACAAAGAAGGCACAAGAAATCTTGATCTTAAGTTTTGGCCATTTACTCCACTGCTCATTACCAAGGTGAAGCAGAACTTTCTTTTTTTTTTTAAAGTACCACTCTTTCTCCCATAAATTCAAAAGAGTAAAGGGAGTTACCAGGACACTAGGATTTAGTAACTAGCTAAAAAGGCACCGTCCAGGGAGTCTGAAAAGATTCAAAGAAATGTCCAATAAATGCTACTGAAAATCTGAGTTTTAGAAATGAGGGAGATTGCTAGTGTAATTTTAGGCTTGAAGCTTTAAATTCAAGACAGTCTTTCACATAGGAGTTCTAAATTTAACCTCGGGCATACCTTCAAAGAGTTAGGTGGTGCTCACAGATTCTTAACCCACTGAAGCACCTTCAAGATTAAGGCTCAGAATTTTTAAAGAAAAAAAATGTGTAATGGGGAAATACGATGGAAATTAAAGATCCTAGCAGCAAGCAATCAGTGTTCCTTTTGCTACCCAAGGAGATTTCCAAATTTTGTACCAGCTACAAAATTCTGGTGATTCCCAAAGGTTCCCGCTGATTGTATTAAAGTAGGAAGGCCGCAGAGAACAAGTTTTTCTATGGAAAAGTATTGTGGTCTGCTGGAAGAAAAGAAGACCAATTTTATCAGGAAGTAAAATTTAGATCAAAGTGTTTATCTTCAGTGTTCCCTGCATTAATAAGACTTACTCCCAGCCTTTACCAGGCATTACTGGTGCTATCAGTAAATAAAAAGCACCCATTAATAGAAAGGTATTTTTATCATCAAAGAGTTAAAAAAGGAAGTCAACACTTGGCTACAAAGCTGGAAGGCAGCTAACATACGCTATAAATTGTACATTTCTTCAATAAAATATTCTGGTCAAAAGACAATATGAGGAAGGAAAAGTTCAAATTATGAAAATATTGTTCTCTCCAGAATGGATCCAAAGGCCTCTTTTAAAGAGAGATCAAGCCACACAATTGAAACACATGAGACTGAGCGAATCACCAGTACTGCTCAGGACCGCAGTAATAGCAATCACAGAAATATAATTTAACAAGACCACCTACCCTTTACTGAGTCATTACCATAGGCCAAGCACAGTGCTTAAACTGTGGATTATTTTATTTTGTACTCACCACAATCCTCTGAGGTAAGTACTGTTAGTATCTCCGTTTTACAGATAAGAAAACTGAGACACAGAAGGGTTCAATGCCTTACTTTAAATTCAGACCCAGGTCTTCTGTCTACAAGGATGAAGCTCTTTACCACTACACTATACGTACACTATCCTCTCCTAATTATTCACTGTATTAAGATTTCATTCTTTTTCTGTCGTTCACTGTCAATTCCTCTTTTTCTGCTTTAGAGCTTTTAGGAAAAAGCATGGTAAACTAGAAAAACTGTCAACATATAATATTTACAGAGAAAAGAGAGATGCTAGTCTATCAATGCAGAAATGTTCGCTTCTTTGCTCTGATTTCTAAAAGATATATACCGATACAGAGGTAGATATGCAAATCTGTTCAGAAACAATCTTTATGTGCCTTATGAGCTCTTGACTATTTAAAAAAAAAACCAAATGTACTGTTTTGCCTACCAGTAAAACTGAAGCTAGATAAAATATGAGAAATATTATATTAAATATGAAAAGATTTGACAATTAAACAGTCTTCTAGTTCTTTTACAATCTGAAATCGTGAAATATATTACAACAAAATGGTTATCATTAGTTCAACGACAGTGACATTCACATGTTCCACATAACACACTACGGAAAACAGTAATTCCCTGGAAAGTATTTTAGATTTTCTTTGATGCAAAACACGAGAGAAAACAGAGAAAGGAGCCCCGATGGTACAATGACGTGAAAGGAGCTTTTTATTCAGAGCCACCAGACCTCACAAAGCAGTTCTGCTCCTGGCTTTATCCCTTACTCTGCTTGGTGACCATGGCACTAACTTAGCTTCTCTGGGTTTGCCTTCTCCATCTGTACAGTCTCTTTCAGTTCTGTAAGTCTATGATTCTGAGTCAAAGGACTACTACTGCTCTCCTGGATCTTACAGAGGGAGTTAATAATTTTCTATCAAAGGAACAGTCCCCATCCTGAGCACAGGTATGAAAACTTCTGGCTGAGGACAGATTTTCTGCCACAGGTTCAAGATGAACAGGAAATAGACATTTTATCCAAAGACACTCAGAGTGTTCTATAGGCCCACAGACACATGCTCATTAGGGAACAGTTTTTACTCATTCTGTCCGTATTTTACATGTTAATCTCCTACTTATGTATAATCTGTACTACATCACTACCTCGAGAAATCACATGTGTGTTTGAAAACCAAATGTTCCATTTTTAAAGGAAGGGCTTCTTTCAGGTCCTAGGTGTTCGCAAACTTGCAGTGATCCAACTGTCACTAACATCTTACAACTGCCTTGCCTGGCTACCTGAAGAAGTAAGGACAATCTATCAAGATCTGTCAGTCTATCGATTATCTACCATCTAGCGCCCAGTACCTAACCTGGTCAGCCAAAGGTAAAGATGAGCGAGTTAATATTAGTAGAATGAGGGCGATTGGGTACTAGGAACGATAGAGAGTGCTTTTAGGTACGCAACATCAGCTCCGTTTCACTGATGAGGACATTCACACTCGGAGAAGGACATTCACACTCGGAGATTAATTTGGCCAAGGTCAGACAGCTAGTAAATGGTCAGGCAACAGTGTACTCGAGGAGCTCCCCAGTGGAACAGAAAGAGATAAATGTCATTCTACCGCAGCACCCTCCAAAAGAATGCATTTCATTTAGAACTTAGTCCATCCCCTTAAGAGAAATTCAGGAAGCTTTGGGCAAGTAGATAATTCATAGTTTTAGCACGCTTCAAAGCTTAATGTAGTATGTATCATCAACAGGCATTACAAATAATAAGGGAAAGCAAGTCAATAATATTTCAGCTGTAACAAGACAGAGTGCTACTCTTTAAGAAAAATAGCCCTTTGGCGGGATGATGACCATAGCTGGTATACGGTACAGGTGTGCACACCCATGCACCTGCATATATAAATACACCAGCTTCCTTGGAAGCACAGATAAGTGCATTATCTGGTTCACTATATGAATCACTACATGTATCTACCAAATTAAAAAAAAAACAACTTACCTTGGATGAGACTATTCTATTATCACAAAATCTTTGTGCAATGTAAGCTTCTGTTTCTGAAACTGGATGATTGCCAACAAACACTGTGCGCGTACCGACTCTTTTCTCTTCTCCAGCACACTGACCAAGAGAAAGGGGGGAAAAGTCAGTTTCTTATCACATTTGTCCATGCTTCTGCTGAGTTCAGAGTCTTTGCGGAAGCACATCTGACAATCCCTGAGAGACAGAGAGAGCACCAGCGAGGAGAGAAAACCCTGTTAAGCTATTCAAACTCCACTGGGCTCTTAGCTGCTGACTTAGTGAAGATTAGTGAGAGGGCTGCTTGAGACAACTGTGCTGAGGCCAACCCTACTATTTTAAAATGTGTAAATTAAAAGAAATCCTAGAAAAACAGTATTTTTATTGCCATTTTTCTTTCTTCCACAAAATCTCAACTGTCACCATCGCAGCAACACACTCAAAAGGTCAGATTGGGAATATTTAATATATCATACAACAACCACTGAAGACCATTTTGTCAGTTCCTTACCAGAGAACACAAAGCAGAATGCAAATTACTTCTAAATAGTAAATAATTACTTATAAATATAGAGATACAGAATGGCTGTCTCGGGCCACCTGGGTGGCTCAGTGGGTTAAGCCTCTGCCTTCGGCTCAGGTTATGATCTCAGGGTCCTGGGATTGCGCCCCGCATCAGGCTCCTTGCTCAGAAGGAAGCCTGCTTCTCCCCTGTGTGCCATTCCCCCTGCTTGTGCTTGCTCTCTCACTCACTCACGCTGTCAAATAAATAAAATCTTAAAAAAAAAATAGAATGGCTGTCTCTAACGACGATCAACTATTTCTACAAAGAAAAGTTGTAATTCTTTGGTTTTACAGGAAAGACATCCTTTGTGATTTCTCAGAGCCTACTGTCAAGAAGTCCCATTTCACACAATGTATCTCTGATGTCCATTTTACATTTTTAATTTTAATTTTTCTTTTTCTTTTTCTTTTTTTTTTTTTTAAGAGAGGGAGACAGGGCTCGGGGCAGAGGAAGAAGAAGAGAGAGAGAATTCCCAAGCAGGTTCCATGGCCAGTGTAAAGCCTGAAGCGGGGCTCGATCTCACAACCCTGAGATAATGACCACAGCCGAAACCAAGAGTCAGTTGCTTAACCAACTGAGCCACCCATGTGCCCCCCCCACTTCTACATTTTAAAAGAAGGTTCTAGAAGTTCTAGAATCTAGAAGTTCCGAGGTTGGGCTCCATTTTACCTTACTTTTTTATTTCACTGAAGCTTTACCTTGTTTTTTGTTTTTAAAGATTCTCCAATAAGTTTATTTTGCAAATTTTTTGCATTTTATGTTTTATTGGCTTACAGTGTTATAAAGAGAAAAATGTACACAATTTTGAACACTGAGCTATTTATCATTTTAATATGAATTCAGATATTCTTTAGTTTATTTCTAATTGACCTTCAAATGCAGCAGCTCGTAAGTTTAGTGTAAGTACTCTCGCCACCCCATGGTACCCCAACACTGAGTCAGAATTCAAGATACAGATACATATACAAATACAAAACACACATAAACAGACAGAAACAAGCCTTTTATGAAGTAAACAAATCCTTTATAATGTAAATAACGGTTCCCTTTTGGAACTTTGCATATCCAGTGCATGCCTTTTCTGAAATTGGGATATTCACACTTCTCAGACACAATCTTTATAAAGCGAAGCATTTATCTCTTTGCAAACTCAGGTAATTCTTGAGAGCAATATTTTTCTTACTGATCTGAAAAGAACGGAGTGTGGAAGGTCAAAGAGTTTAAAGCACCTGAAATGATCAAAACAGAAGAGGTCTGAAAAATAATATATCTACTAGTGTAGGGAGAAATATCTTAAGTCTAGATTCTATTGAAAATCTTGATATTCAAAGGAATAGCTTTGGACTCATTGCCAAAAACTCAGATGTTTTTCTCAGTTAATTACAAGGAAGAATGTTTATTTCAGAAGATATATTAAGTCTTTGAAGTAAGAATGAAAGGATCACACAATTTAATTTCTATATAAATGGCTGAATATACAAAGTATCAAACATAAACAGCAGTGTAGCAAGAAAACAAATTAGCAGAAATAATTACTCAACAGTAGCAATAATTAAGACCACCATTTGAAAGATCTTCTATACACCATGAACAAAAATTATTGTTATAAGATTTTATAGCACACAACTGAATTCAGTTTTTTTTTAAAGATTTTATTTATTTATTTGTCAGAGAGCGAGAGAGAGAGAGAGAGCGAGCACAGGCAGACAGAGTGGCAGAGGGAGAAGCAGGCTCCCTGCGGAGCAAGGAGCCCGATGTGGGACTCGATCCCAGGACGCCGGGATCATGACCTGAGCCGAAGGCAGCCGCCCAACCAACTGAGCCACCCAGGCGTCCCCTGAATTCAGTTCTAATGCACTACTATTATACCTCTTTCTTCTTCAGTATTAGTGGACCCACATAATTTCCTATCAATTCACGGTGTTTATGATGCGAACCATCACATTCAGGAAAGTCCTAGAACACCAACACTGACAATAAGCTGCTTTAGGAAGACACAGATCTTGGATGTTTACTTCATTTACTACTTTGGGATTTTCCTTTTGTATTTTAAGATTCATCAAGCTTGGGGGGCCTGGGTGGCGCTGCCCATTGAGTGTCAGACTCTTGGTTTCAGCTCAGGTCATGAACTCAGGGTCAGGAGATAGAGCCCTGCCAAGGGCTCCCACTCAGCCCCAGCCCCAAGTCTGCTTATGTTTCTCTTTCCCTCTGCCCCAACCACCCCACACTTTCTCTCTCTCTCTCTCAAATAAGTGAATAAATCTAAAAAAAAAAAAAAAGATTAATCAAGCTATTGTTCTGTTGTTTTTTCTTTGAGAGGAATGGGCTAATTGCAAGGGAGCTACGTAGTGCAAGTACACTACAGAAAGTCGATAACCGAAGCCATTCTGAAACCCTGAGCTGAGTGAACCAGTTACGCTCTGGGGGACAGAGAGCTGCTTTAGCTTCGGAAAGCTGCACGATCAGGATGTGGGCCAGCTCTCCCGCCCCATCGTCCCCAGCAGCCACCATTCCTGAGACCCACTGCTCTCCAGCTGAGCTGCCATGCCTCTACTCTGTTTTCTTACCTTAAATCAGGATAATACACTTTTTAAAAAAAGATTTTATTTGAGAGATTGAGAGACAGCATGAATGCGGGGGTGGGGAGGGCAGTGGGGGAGGGAGAAGCAGACTGCCCACTGAGCAGGGAGCCCGAGATGGGGCTTGATCCCATGACCCAGTGATCCCGACCTGAGCTGAAACCAACAGTCAGACGCTTAACCGACTGAGCCACCCAGGAGCCCCTGGAATGGTCTCCTTTGGTGTTACTATATTATCATGTTTGAGACAACCATACATTAAAGTCAAAAAAAGATAGGAACCAATATCCACATACATATTTCCATTATTTTTTAAAAAGAGAATTCCCTAGCCCAGAAAGTTTTAAAGTACATAGGCTCAGGGATTTTCCTTCCTTTCAATGATCTATTTAAAAGCTAAAGATGTAATAATCCTGACCCTAATCATTTTTTAGCAAGACTACTTAAGAGATTGCGGGGCGCCTGGGTGGCTCAGTGGGTTAAAGCCTCTGCCTTCTGCTCAGGTCATGATCCCAGGGTCCTGGGATCAAGCCCCGCATCAGGTTCCCTGCTGAGAGCCTGCTTCCCTTCCTCTCTCTCTGCCTGCTTCTCTGCCTACTTGTGATCTCTGTCTGTCATATAAATAAATAAAATCTTAAAAAAAAAAAAGACTACTTACAGATTGCAAAGTTCTCCAAATGTCTGTTTGGATGTATTTCGATCTGAATTACCTTATATCGATTAATTAATTAATTATTATATCGATAATTACCGATACCTTATATCGATATTCTAGGGAAAATGATTTTTTATTTTAAAAAGGTAAAACCCAAGGCGCCTAAGTGGCTCAAAGCCTCTGCCTTCTGCTCAGGTCATGTCCCAGGGTCCTGGGATCGGGCCCTGCATCAAGCCCCGCATCGGGCTCTCTGCTCTGCAGGGAGCCTGCTTCCCCTACACCTCTCCACCTGCCTCTCTGCCTACTTGTGATCTCTGTCTGTCAAATAGATAAATAAAATCTTTTAAAAAAAGGTAAAAACCGGGGCGCCTGGGTGGCTCAGTGGGTCAAGCCTCTGCCTTCGGCTCAGGTCATGTCCCAGGGTCCTGGGATCGGGCCCTGCATCAAGCCCCGCATCGGGCTCTCTGCTCTGCAGGGAGCCTGCTTCCCCTACACCTCTCCACCTGCCTCTCTGCCTACTTGTGATCTCTGTCTGTCAAATAGATAAATAAAATCTTTTAAAAAAAGGTAAAAACCGGGGCGCCTGGGTGGCTCAGTGGGTCAAGCCTCTGCCTTCGGCTCAGGTCATGATCCCAGGGTGCTGGGATTGAGCCCCGCATCAGGCTCTCTGCTCAGCAGGGAGCCTGCTTCCTCCTCTCTCTCTCTCTGCCCGCCTCTCTGCCTACTTGTGATCTCTCTCTCTCTGTCAAATAAATAAATAAATAAATCTTTAAAAAATAAAAAATAAAAAAAGGTAAAAACCAACCAAAAATATAGATAAGACCTCTTGACCCATTATTTTCATTAAAGCTTATTAAATACTTATTTAGTGGGGTACTGCTTTCAAACTCTGTAGGGAATCAGTCAAAAAGTAATTGGGACAAATTCAAGTAGAAGACAGCTGCTTCCTCACTTGCCCAGAGACAGGCCATTATTATTAGAACAATTGACTGTATAAGGTCCTTCACATGCTAAGATTCCATGGTAAATTTTCCAACAGTTCCTGATTATCATTCCAATAAACAAATACCTTTACCAGAATGGCAGCTATAGGGGGCATGTGGGTGACTCAGGTCATGATCTCATGGGTTGTAAGATGGAACCCTGCATTGCGTTCCCTGCTCAGTGGGGAGTCTGCTTCTTCCTCTCTGTCTGCCGTTCCCGCCTGCTCCCGCATGCAGTCTCTTTTTCCCTCTAATAAATAAAGTCTTAAAAAAATATGAAAAGAGGGACGCGTGGGTGGCTCAGTTGGTTAAGCCCCTGCCTTCGGCTCAGGTCATGATCCCAGGGTTCTGGGATCGAGTCCCGCGTCGGGCTCCTTGCTCAGCGGGGAGCCTGCTTCTCTCGCTGCCTCTTCCTGCCTCTCTGCCTGCTTGTGTGTATTCTCTCTCTGACAAATAAATAAATAAAATTTTTTAAAAAATATGAAAAAAATGGCAGCTATATACATTTTGATTCCGGGACGGACTTCTTTGTTTGCAACTGTAATATACAAGGTCCGACATGGCTTACTGATAAGAGCACTAAATTTTCCATAATCTCCATTTTACAAAATGTAAAGAGAAAGTAAATACACCTTGAAGTATAGCTCATTCTGCTTCACCCTTACCCTTACCTTCTGTTTCAAGTTACGGTCTTTGCTGTAGTCCCTACAACGGACCTGAACCTTATAAGGTTCAGACTTGAATTACAGAAAGTGTCAAATTACTTGATAATTCTGCATATACGTATTCATATGTATTTACAACCTTTAGTATTTGTATGGTTTAGTTTTTCACACAATCAAGAAGTGGCTATTGAGGGCGCCTGGGTGGCTCAGTGGGTTAAAGCCTCTGCCTTTGGCTCGGGTCATGATCTCAGGGTCCTGGAATTGAGCCCCACATAGGGCTCTCTGCTCAGCGGGGAGCCTGCCCCCCCCCGCCCTGCCTGCTTCTCTGCCTACTTGTGATCTGTCTGTCAAATAAATAAATAAAATCTTAAAAAAAAAAAAAGAAGTGGCTACTGAATAAATAAGGAAGAGTCACCTTTAATGCCAGTTCTCAGATCATTCTACAAATGGAAAGGAGGAAGAAAAAAAGGAAAATAGGGAGAGGGTCAGTGAAGCGGGATGTTTCCTGCACGGCTAATACAGATTGTTCTCCTCTGTTAGCAGTGGCCACTGATTAGCTTTAAAAAAACAAAAAAAAACAAAAAAAAAACAAAAAAAGAACGAACTGGTAGTTCCGCAATTCTGAATGGTCTTCAACTTTCTTCTCTGGCAGATAATGGCATTCCAGAGAACAAAAGGAAGGAACAAGCTTAACACAATTTTTCAGGCACATAATATTTTTATGAATTCCCTACATGTGAATGGCATTTACAGTTCGACTAAGAGCTTTTGCTATATTATCTCTCTGATCACCTTCAAATAAGGCCTACGTGACCTCTATCTCTATTAAATTGGAGAAAATGGACTGAAATTGCTGTGCAGGTTTGGGAGGGTGGGGGAGGAAGCTTCTGGCAGTGATCATTGTTAGATGAAAAAGGGGCCTGCGAAGAGCTGTATCATGTCCACTCCTGAGCATTTTTTAAAAAGGGGCAAAGTCTCTTCAGCCCAAGGCAGTTTTGGGTCTGCAGTTATCTGGGACGGGCTGGAGTGGGGGTGAAACAGAGGACCTTTCCATGCCTGCTTCACCCTAAAATCTGAAGAACCTGCAATTTCTGGTGGAATTTGCTCTAACTTAGAACATTGTTTAGTTTGCATAAAAATGGCAGCACTGAACTCATGTGTAAATTTCACTGTAATTTTCCACTTGCTGCCAATGTTGAGTGTTAAGACCGTGGTTTTCGGTTCCTGTCATTGTGAATAATGTAGGTAGGTGCTTTAGCCAAGGCAGAGAAACTCCAAGTAGGAATCATAAAAAAAATTTCCCTTTTGGATGGCACACGATGTAGTCTGGAGTGGGAGTGTATGATTCCTGCCACCTCATAATGAATTTTAATTCATTAAGAGTCAATCCTGTGTTGAACTGCTTCCCATCCAAATGTCCTTAGAAATGGCATTTTTAAAAACTGAAATATGCTGGCACGGATTCTATTTTAATGACACATCATACACTATAATAAAAAGTATGGAAAATATTTAAAAATATATACTTACAATATACAAGCTAACAGAGAAACCAATTCCATTTTTTCCCTCAAAATGAAACCACCCTTTTGTGCCCCTGATTTACACTTCCACAGTATAAACTGACTGTTGCAGAGGGGAAAAAAGGTAAGTAATTTATACCAAAACATAGTGTCTTAATAAAAATCAGTGAAATGGCACTGTTATTCAACTAGTACCATCTTAAAATCCCATGCTTTTGCTTGTCATAACACATAAAAAGCTTTTTAAAGTATAATTTGTTTCCTGATTGCCTCCAGACTAGTTACTCAATAAGAACGAAGAGAAAATAGAGACCTCAGTATAAGACGGTCACTATAAAGGCTGGCACAGAATCTAAAACAGGGCTCATGTCCCCGTCCTTTCCGGGTGCTTGCAGACTTAAAATTTATCACTTAGTTATAGATCAATGGTTCTTAATTCTGGCCACACACTGGCTTTAAACACAACACCAATGCCTCGGTCTTTCTTTTATTTAATATTTAATTATACTAGAAGCTCCCCATGCCTGTGAAAACGGCTATCCAATCTTCTCCTTTGAATTAGTGTCTGCTCTTAACTAAGATCCTCCAAGTTTTTAGTATACCAGCCGTAATCCCACATTTCTGAAGTAATTAAAATAATTTAAACAATTAGCTTTACACAGCTTAAAAATATAAATAACCCTCAAACAGTGCCCCCTCCAGTACTTTAAGCTGCTCATAAAATGAGATTCCCCTTCAATACTTATTTTGCCTGTGGTTAATCTACTAACAATTATTTCGATCACAGATAATGAAAATTACAGGCCCTGATGTGATGCAAAGCTACTCGGGTTATCAGCAAATCATCACTGATGTCATCCCTGGCAATTAGAGCATTGTTTTTACTTGTTTATTTTTATATTTAAAAAAATTTTAGGGGCCCCTGGGTGGCTCAGTGGGTTAAAACCTCTGCCTTCGGCTCAGGTCATGATCCCAGGGTCCTGGGATTGACCCCCCACATGAGCCCCACATCGGGCTTTCTGCTCAGCAGGGAGCCTGCTTCCTCCTGTCTCTCTCTGCCTACTTGTGATCTCTGTCTGTTAAATAAACAAATAAAATCTTTCAAAAAAAATTTTTTTAAAGTAGGCTCTGCGACCAGCTTGGGGTCCCACATGGGCCTGAACTCATGACACTGAGATGGAGACCCAAGCCTAGGTCAGGAGTCAGCTCAACCCACTGAGCCACCCAGGAACCCCAAAGTATTATTTTTATTGGTCATTAGACTGCTCTTTGTGAGTTATTAAAGCAAACGTTAAATATCTGCTCAGAAATGAACAGAAACCGATTATTTAAAATTCTGAAAACCTGGCAATGATTTAAAACTGTTCTCTGCACCCCAGCCCTAAAGCTATTTTCTTTGCTGAAGCACCAGTATTTTTGAACAGCATAATCAGTCTTAAAAAGGTCAAATGAACTCAAAATTGAAAGAAAGAACTAGCGTTTCATCAAAATTTCAGGCAACTACTAAAATGCTCCTTGAAGTCAGGATTTCTGTCCCAGGGTTGGGAGGGGTGAGGTGCAGGGAGCACCACAGTGCCAGGGAACATTTCCAGTGTATTAATCCTCTCAGTTAAAATTGCTACAATGTACTCAGTGGTCACATTGCGGAGGTTTCCAAGCCCATTCCATTACAAGAAGCCAAGAAGAATAATCTTGATCTTTAACTGACAGGCGTAACTCTAAAAGGAGCCTTAAAATCGCACTTTTCAGATTTTGCTTTTATGGCATCTTCTTAAGTGATTAAGGTGTCTCTCCTTTGCCAGGGGTAGTGAAGCAAGACCAGGACAAGACACTTTGTGTTGTCTTGCCTTTAAAGCTTTATTATGGTCATATTAACCAAAAATCTCAACCACCTGATCAAAAGACAAATGATACTCAAAGTACATCCCTAGACACAAAGATCGTCTCTAATTAGGCATTCCTGATGGCAGCACATTTAACAGAACAGAATCTCCTACAGGAAATGGATACGAAACCCCACAAAACCAAAAACCTCAATCAGCAAGCACAATGCCTAGGACTTAGGTACGAACAATGCCTTGTTTGGAAATTAAAGAGTTAGACTTTGATTATCTAAATGTGATCCGCTGAGCAGTTTAATTTCACCGGGGACAATCAATTCTACATGTTCTCAATCTGATACCCCTCCCCCACCACGCCTTTACTCCAAGAGCCTCAGGGCTACAAAAATGTGGCTCTGAAGATGAAATATAGCCGTCTTTAGGATGGCTAATAATCGATAGATCAAAACTGCTGTAAGCATTTAGTAATTCAACACTCTAACAGGAATTTTCCTAATGACTCAAAGATTGTTCCATTTACAGAAAGTAACCGGAGATTCTTAAAGTTCGGACGGGGGGCTCAGCAACTCGCTTTCCTTGCCGGCAGTATTTCTCTAACCGAGAGCCTGACAATATGCACACACAAGCTGGAGATGAACTCACCGTACAGGTCTATAAGCCTGGAGAAGTTATTTTCCACTTTCAGTATCCACAGCTACATACCACCTTGCATTCCAAACACTTAACAAACTTAAAAAAAAAAATCTCAACAGAGAAGTACCCAACTTGTAAGGTTAGGAACGACTGACTGATAACCCTGCAAAGCATTTACCATAGCCCTGGGGAAATGGATAAAAATGTATATGCAAATAGAAAGCAGTAAGTCCCCAAGACCTCAAAGCCCAACCTAGCTGAAAAGAGATCAGAATAAAATATAGATCACAAACCTCAGAGGCAGGAGGGAAAGACGGAACCATCTGCATACCGACATGTGAAAATTTGCTAACACAAAGGCAGCTAAATCGCAGAGAAAACGCGGCAGATTATCAAGCAACTTGTGCCAACCACTGTGATCCTTGCAAAGTTTCTCAGAATTCGGGAAGACAGCCAACTGTGGCTTGCAAGTTTCTGTACCTCCAAGGGAGGCGGCAAAGCAAGCACTAGAAAGCTGGTTTGTTCCTTAAGACTTGGAAGCAACACGCTGGTGTCCTGGCCTCTGTTATCACACCGTCTGACATCTTTTTTGTTACTCTTCTCCAAACACGTGATTCGCCTTTGTAACTTTGGATTTTAAAATATCATTGAAAAAGACTAGTATCACAAAAAATAAAAAAAATGAAAAAAAGACTAGCATCTTGCGCCATATAGCATTTTTCTCCTCATCTTGTAAAGTTCTCTTCTAACCCATGCCTACAATAGATGGACTATGACAAGAACTGGAACTAAAAAAAACAAAACAAAATAAAACAAAACAAAAAAAAAACTTTTTACAAAAGTTCAATTGAACTTTGGGTTTTAGTCAGGTAAATAGTTTAAGAGGAAGAGATACAACCTAGGCATTCGCTATGATACACTGAGTCACCCCCTACCAGAGAGTCACTATTACTGTACCCTGAAGCTTCAAAAATGTATAGCAAAATACTCATATGGCCTAAACAGAAGTTTTTTGTGAAGTTCCTTAGGGCTGAAGGATTTTTTAAATCACTTTTTAGAGATCTCACAGGTAAGGCAGTTTTATCTCAGCAGCAAACAGTAATGCCCAAAAATGGTTAGGAAAGGAACCACTGGACATTATGGTGAAAAATGCCTTTACCAATATCTACCTAGAAGAGACAAATTGTCATCCAAATATCACTTTCTAGGCTGCCAGAGAAGAATTTTCATTACAGTGTAGGAAGATATAAACCTTGGCAGAGCAAAACAAAAACAAAAACAAAAAACCCCACAAGAAACAAAAAACAAACAAACAAAAAACATTGTAGAAGAGCTGCCTGATGCCCCAAACAGGGTTTTATCTCCCATTTCAATGATAGCATCATTATTATAAAGGTGATAGTAAGTTTCTAGAAAGATCTAACAGTTCAAATGTATGCTGGAGTATGTCCAGTGGAACCAATGAATGCATTCCCCCCCCCCCAGTATTGTTAAATATTATACAGAAAGCAAACTAGCTAGCAAATGAATGTCCAGGATGTAAATGTAATCGGTTTAAATAGCACACCCAGGTTATACCTGTTATTTTGACATTCCCAACAAAAGAGGTAAGTAAAAAACAAGCTTCCATTGTGGAGAAAGGCTGAGCTGAATAACCAAGAGGGCCTGAGTTGTGACTCAAGCCTCACAAAGGTAGCCCTTTCCCCGGTGCAGTATCTCTGGCCTTCCATTGAACCATGTTCTAGTGGCAACTTCTGGGCTCAAATAACAATGTCTTTAAAGAAGTCTGTTCTTGAAAACAGCACCTTCTCTATAGCTGAAGGCTTTTAGGGTAAGGTTTGGAGGGAATAGGAGAAGCAGTAAAGACGTGACCCTGGGAAGTACTGTTGATACCTACGCTTATACTATACACCTTATTATGTACCTACGACTTACAGGTGAGCCTCCACTTTCTTAAGAGTAAAAGAAGGTCCAAAAAAAAAAAGAGTAAAAGAAGGTCAAAGAACTTAAAAGACAGCTTATTGTAGGATTAACAAAACACCCAGAGATCACTTTAAAAAGACTGTAAAGGCTATTTACTTAAGAAGAGGATGAAGCTCGCAGTTACTAACCAACTATGTGAATATTGCAATTCCAGAAACCGGGTCAGCAGCACAGAACTAGGCAATGGCCTCAACATAATTCAAGTGTAAATGTGTTATTTTCACATTGTGTTCCGGCAAGAAAGTTTCTGGCTCTACGGAAGACGCACAGGCAATTCTGATCTCAGGTCACCCTATACAAAGGGACAGGGTGAATTATGGCCCATTGGCAGAGAGCGCTTGGCGCTGAAAACACTGTTCCTTAGCGTGCATGGAGAGGACTACAGGTGGCCAGGGAGGTTGTCAGGTGGCACATCTGCCCACTAGTGAGAGCCACTCAAGGAGTCCCGGGAGACTGCTGTCTATAAGATAAGCCATTAGTCCTTTGGAATTGTTGATCTGCTGTCACGGCTGTAAAACTAGCAAACCATTTCTCCCTTCGAGGCAGAGCACACAGTCACTTGGGAACTTTCTTGGAACTTCTTCCCTCCCAAAAGCTTTAGATTCGAAGCTGCTGGGCACTACAAAGATCGGGTGCTGCTATAAATTTAACAGGTAACCTGTAATTATTCCTAAAACATGCTTAAAAGACTTACCAGAAATTAGCAATGTGTTTGAAGCATAATGTCTAACTTTCAGTGTATTTGAGAAAGACCACACCAAATACTTGATTTATTAATGGCTTCACTGTATTATTCATGTCTATTTTTGTTCGTGTATAATAAAAATTCGTTTGTGAAAAAAATTTTAGGGGGAGGGAGGGGACGAGGAGGGGAGAGGGAGACAGAGCAAGAGAATGAATCTTAAGGCGGGTGTGAAGCCTGACTCGGGGCTCTATCTCATAACCCTGAGATCATGACTGGAGCCAAAATCAAGAGTCAGATGGAAACTTAACTGACTGAGCAACCAAGGATCCCTGATTTGTGAAAATATTTTTTAAAGATTTTATTTATTTATTTGACAGAGAGAGCGAGAGACACAAGCAGGCAGAGCAGCAGAGGGAGAAGCAGGCTCCCCACCAAGCAGGGAGCCCGACGCAGGGCTCGATCCCAGGACCCTGGGATCACGACCTGAGCTGAAGGCAGTCACCCAACCAACCGAGCCACCCAGGCACCGCAGATTTGTGAAATTTTAATATGCCTTTGGGTAGTGCCAACTACGACTGCCACCATAAGATGGACTGGAAGAATATCAGAATATATCGCACAATGTTTCCCAAACTGCATAGCATGGGACAATAATGAGGTTCCTCAGAGAACCTCTGGGCAGCAGGGAAAGGCTGCTCCTATAATCCTCCCTCTCCGGGGCAGTGCTATTCCTTTTTCTTTCTTTCTTTTTAAGATTGATTTATTTTAGAGCAAGAGCGAGTGCACATGAGCGGGAAGGGAAGAGGGAGATCGTGGCGCTCGATCTCACAACCCTGGGACCATGACCTGAGCTGAAACTAACAGTCGGATGCTTAACCCACTGCACTACCCAGGTGCCCCTGGGCAATGCTATTCTAATATATTTCTTACCTCTTCACAATCAGTAATATCAGCAAGGCACTCAAGAATATGAGGTGAGATAATTGTTAAATCCGTGACAACTTCTCTCCATGTAGGCCAAAAATAGGTAAGGAAAATTAAGCGTTTGGCCATGATCCCAAGTGGGTACTTCTACTTCTAAGGCTTAACTCTAAGAGGCAAGAAACCAGGAACCAATTGCCTTCTACCGATTAGCCTGTGTGTGTCTTAGAGAAGTCCGAGAACTGATGTTTTCCTAGGTAACTCAAGGAGAGCTTGACTGAGTAATCTAAAAAGGTACAGGGGAATCGGGGCCAGATTTCGAGCAATAAAACAGGAAATGTGGTTTTGGATGTTGTATCATTTGCCACCTGTTTCAGCCTGGACCAAAACAAACAAAAAAACTGTTTAAGGGTGGGAAAGAGATTCCTTGTTTGAGGATAAAGAGTAATTTACAAGCCAATGCACATGAGAAAATTATGTATTCAGGACGAAATTTATTCATAGGCTTCTAAGTAGAAAAGGAAGGAAAAATGAAACACAAGTCACCAAGAACAAAGAAAGGCTTGCGTGCCTTCGGGGTGCTAATTTGGTACACTAAAAGGGACATTAGCTTTTTGGGGCTTTAAGGATGTCCATTTAAACCACCACAGTGTCAATTTATTTAATGGTAAGCTTTACCTATGAAAAAATGAATGCCTTCTCAAATGTGCCTGTGACCCAAGGGAAACGGTTTATTCTTCTGATAAAATAGAATGAACTCTATGTCCTGGCAGTCAGGGTACAAACAACCTCAAGTTAAAACAGGTTAGGATTAACCACCATTAAGAACAATTTAAAAAATTAATGAACCATTTAGAATTACAAATTTTACTTGTACAAAGGTTTTTTACTATAAAATGAAACACACACAGAGATAGAAAACCACTTGAAAGAATTTTTATTAGAGCAGACACATTCAAAATGTATGACTTCTCAAAAACGAGCACTAAAACTCACAAAGGTCATACCACCCCCAGACCAAACATTTTTTTGTTTTGTTTTTTACCAGACAGGACAAACAGTAATTTGAGACTCTGTTCAAGTACATAATTGAAAACAGCAGTGAGATATTTCCGAAGCACACACAGGGGGTATTGAGAACAATTATAAGAATTTTACAGCCAACATTAAAAATACCTGGCAAGCTTTGAACAGGAAAAATGCTTTCAGTTAAATCATGAAACGGCACAGTGGTTGTAGCATTAAGTGACTGTTGCTCAGTGGAACACAGCAGATTAGTCGTGAGGAGGACTGGGTAATCAAATGTGCACAAAGACTCAATTCTCCTGATTGCAATGCATTTCACTCTACTTCGCATTATAAAAGGCATACGTGTACGCAAATGTGTTCACACATTTCTAAGTCTCTTCTTACTCTACCTTGTAAACTCAGACATGATGTAAAACCTTCTAAACACCAATAAAAAGAAAACAATTACAGCATTAGGTAAGGGCAGGAAATTGGCAGAACCCAACAGAACACAGATGACTCTGGAAGGTTATAAGTTCAAGGGCATCTGCACATGTTAGCATTATTATTGGTGGACTCGTGACTGGGGATGGGCAAGAATAATCTTAGAGTGTGAGTATTCTAAGACGGCTGTTTGGCTTCCAGCCATTTGCTACAGTCTCTGCCCTAGAGGAAAGATAAGCAGGTACATTTCTTTGTTGGGCGCTGGGCACAGTTAGCTTTTAAAAAAAAAAAAAAAGAGGAATAAAGGGAAAGAGCAAGGAAATGGATAGAAATATAAATGGGTCAAACCAAAAGAAATTACCTGTGATGAGAACATTTTTCCGTTAAGATTGCACAGGGCTTCATCATCATTCTCAATGCAACTCTCAAAAGACACCTCCAATAGAAGAGTTTTTAAGCACCACATATATTCAGAAGGAAGAAATTGCTCTAGATGTCAGGATTAGTCTTTCAGACCTCATCTTTGATCCTAAAAATGGTGGGTAAGAGGAAAAGGTGCGGTTCTCCTAATAGTTGCAAGCTTTTCTTAGAAGACAATGTACCAAAATGATGTCGGGACAGTGATTTTATGGATTTAGAATCCAATTCAGTCCAGTGTGCACCTCTGAGTGTCACTGTCACTTTTCATAATATCGAGCAACAATGTGATACGGTATCAAAGAATGAAATACTGTGAATAAGGGGAGGTTCATTCATGCATATGATTAATTAAATTAGATTTTATTTATCTGAGAGAGAGAGAACACAAGCGGGGGTGGGGGGGTAAGAGGGAAAGGGAGAAGCAGTCTCCCCACTGAGCAGGGAGTCTGAGACATGGGGCTTGGTCCCAGGACCCAGAGATCACAACCTGAGCTGAAGGTAGACATTTAACCGACTGTGCCACCCAGGCGCCCCTCATTCATGTATTTTAAAGGTAACATTCTTCTAGGATGGCTAGAATTTTAAATAGACACGGAAAATAAAAAGTGTTGGTGAGGATGTGAAGATATTGGAACTCCCATACATTGCTGGTAGAAATGCAAAATCGCTCATTGTTCAGCCTCTGTGGAAAACAGTCCGGTGGTTCATCAAAAAGCTAAACAAGGAATTATCTTGAGCCAGCAAGTTTACTCTTACGTGTATACCCCAAAAGAACGGAGACAGGTGTTCAAACAAAAACTTATACACTGATGTTCAGAGCAGCACTATCTACAGCGGAGTCAAAAAGTGGAAGCCATTCAAATACCTACCAACAATGCGTGGATAAACCAAGTGTGGTCTGTCCACCCGGTGGAATACTATTCAGGTGTAAAAAGGAATGAACTACTCATGCATGCGACACGACAGGAAGGAACCTTATAAACATTAGGCTAAGCGAGAGAAGCCAGGCACAAAAGGTCACACATTGTAGGGTTCCATTTATATAAAATATTCAGAATAGGTAAATCCATAGAAACAGAAAGCAAGTTGGTACTTGTCAGGAGCTGGAAGGAAGGCAGACTGGGGAGTGACCACTTAATGGTTATGAAGTTTCCTTTTGAGGTGATGAAAAGGCTACAGAACAGGATGGATTTGGTGGTTTCACGTGTGAATGTACTAAACGCCACTGAATCATTTTTAAAATTATTAATTTTATGTTATGTGAATTGCACCACAGTAGAAAAAAAAAACAAACAAAAAAACTAACAACTTATAGCAGGTCACAAGGCAAAACTGTTAATACAGTTGATGTCTCCATTCAACCGTATTTACTGAGCCCCTACTATGCACAATACTGTAGATAAAGTGACAAATAAAAAAAAATTGACACCGTTCCTGCCCTCAAGGAGCTTGGGGTGTAGTGGGGGAGACCAGATAGTCACCAAATACTTACACAGATCAGCCAAGTAGCAGGAATGATGGCCATGCTGCGTGGGAGAGCTGACCCAGCCAGGACGACGTGACCACCACGCACACTACAAGGCTGATCAGACAGACCGCTCCTTCAGTCCCTGCTCTAACAGCTTCCCACTGATGTTAAAACTGAAAATGAAAATCCTTACACCGACCTGCAAGGTCTTGCCTCCTGCTTCTCCAGCCTTGTCGAGCCCCAAGCCTCTCCCCCTTGTTCTCTCTGTTCCCGCCTCTGGCCTTCCCTCCAACCGACTTCCATCCTTCCTGCTCCGGGGCTCCCATCCCACATGGAATACCCTCCCCTCGCCCGTGTACCTTCTTAACCTATAGTCACCCCTCAGATCTCTCAACTGTCCCTTTGTCCTAAAAGCCTTCCCTGATGGCAACTCAAATGAAGAGACCTTTTCTCCAAAATCTATGTCTGCTACAGAGAATTTACAATGAACAAAGCCAAAAGAAAATCTCAACTCAGCTTTTCAAAAAGCCCTAACTCCCAAGTCTCCCCCAAATTCTCCTCCAACATCCTGCCAAAGAAATCCTTTGTGAATTCCTTGACTTTGCAGAAAGTGTGTTTTCTTAAATCTTCTGATTAGTTTCAATAAAAACAAGGCCGTGATTGTGACAATAAGAACTTTGTACAGTCTACTGACACAAGCTCATTAAACATAATTTAATGTGACTGGTTATTGTGATGCTCTGTTAACTGATTTATATACGCTTCAGTCAATTTGATGCAGAGCAGTATTCAGATTCATCAATTCCAGATGATTAAACAGTTGATTAAAAGTGGTGGTTATGGTCATTTCTGTTTAAAAAAAAAAAGTCAGGCATCAGGCCAGGAATATAATCCTCAATGTAATATTGTTTCTGTAAAGAAAATCAGATTAGACTTATATTACCTTTGACTTCCATGAATATAACCTGCCATAATGTACAAGGACAAGTTGTAAAGGGTTTTCAGGAGGGCCCATCATCTAGCGAGTATGTGCTGTGGAACAGAGGCTAGGTCCAAGACAAACACAATTCAAATCAGCCTGCCATGAACTGCTCTCTTTTCAAATCTACCTCATTTAATAATCATACACTGGGGCAGGGTGTGTTCTGCAGCATTGATTTCTCTGCAGTAAGAGCACAGAGAAGTATCACTAACATACTGTAAGTTCTACACAAAAAAGACTCTGCTAAAGCTGTCAAAGTACATTTATACAATATTAAGATTATCCCTGTGCTTCCGGGAAGTGAAAATTAACTGCATTTTAAAAATAACATCTCAATGACTAACATATTATTTATATAGTACTTGATATAACAATCTGTAATGAAGCTTGCATAAAGGGTTTACTAATAAATAAGTAAACAACAGGGGCGCCTGGGTGGCTCAGTGGGTTAAAGCCTCTGCCTTCGGCTCAGGTCATGATCCCAGGGTCCTGGGATAGAGCCCCACATCGGGGTCTCTGCTCGGCCCGGAGCCTGCTTCCTCCTCTGCCTACTTGTGATCTCCCTCTCTCTGTCAAATAAATAAATAAAATCTTTAAAAATAAATAAATAAATAAATAAGTAAACAACAGCTTGTAACCAGCATCACTATTTCTTGGATCATCGCTTCCAGTCTTAAAGAACACTACTGAGAAATCCCCACAAAATCCAGATACCCTACTCCAAGTGAAAACCAGGACTAGCTCTTTTTTTTTTCTTTTTCAGAGTTTTCAGATTAATATGGCTATTGGTACAATGAGCTGGGAAAGAAATCTATTTGTTCCAATGAAACTTTAAATAAGAAGATGAAAGCCCAACATTCAAGAGCAGCACAGCCATACGGAAAATCTCTCCTTTCAATCAATATTCAAAAAAACAACCTAGTGAATTTTTCTCCCTTTAGTTTATGCTATTCCTATGCTGAGACTACAGCGGATCTTTTGTAGAAAAACAACTCAAATACACGAGTGGTATATTTCAAAAATTTTTAGCCATTCTGATAGCAGAAAAGGCAAAAAGCCAAAAAAAAGGGGGGGGGTTAAATGCTCTGGAGCTGACAAATAGTGGAACCTAGTAAGATTTTTTTTTTTTTTTTTTTGGTAAGTGGCAATGTCCCCAGGGGTGCCTGGGTGGCTCAATTGATTCAGCATCTGCCTTGGGCTCGGATCATGATCTCAGCATCCTGGAATCAGCCCTGCATTAGGCTCTGCGCTCAGCAGGGAATCTGCTTCCCGCCGTCCCTCCCCACCCCCCTTCCCCTGATTATGCTCAAACAAAGAAAGTGGTAATTTCCCTAAGGAAAATCCTTCTTTCTTCCTATTTCCCCTAGCTAACTCTATTTCTGAGGCTGGGAAATCTCAGGTTATAACTCAAAGACGATGAGCCCATGGCTCCCTAGGCCCCCACATAGCTTGCGTTGCCTAAAGTACATGAGCACGTTTGAAATCCCATACCCTCTTCCTGACCCTCCAAGGTTACCAATCTTCCTCCTGCCACCTTGCCAGTCAACAACGTCCTCCCTTCTTTTATTCTTTCACCATTTGCCACCATGGGAGGTCAATTAGTCAGCAAGCAGGGGCAGACTGGAGTTCACCCCAATCATATAGCTCCTTTGTCCCCTGTATGTTACCTCTCATTGACCTCTTGGCTGGGGTCGCACCCCAATTCCTAACAAATAATCTCATGGGGTTGACCAGAGAACAGAAGCAGGACGTAAGAGAAGGAAGCATGTAAATCCACATGCGGCACACGGCTAAGTAAACACAGACGCAGGAAGGAAGAATAAGGTTGGCTGAAATGCAGACGCTGACTAGGGCCAGACAGAGTTAGTCCAGGAAGATTTCCAGATTAATGCAAGTCAGAGCCTTGCGGAACTTTGGCCTCTTTTAATCCAGACTCTGATTAAATTCATTTTCGAATCTATTATATACCTCACATGTGCCACACTCCAAAACTAGAATCTGGATACCATGACAAGAGGATTTTCTTTTTAGTCACATACTGTGCTCGGCTTCAGGGCTTCTCTAACACAAGCATGACTTTCCCATCCATTCCAACTACATTTTCTACTGGTAATCTGGGGGAAGAAGGCTCTGTTCCTACCAAACTGGTCTCCCTCCTCATTCTCTTATTATTTCAGTTTATTCCCAACTGCTATTCCCCTGGACTGAAATCCCCCTCATGAGTCTCCCTGAAAGTCAACTGAAGGTTCAACTATGCCAAATTCGGCAGTCTAATCAAGAGACCCTGTGACATATGGAGGGCTGTGGGTACATAAAATTGGCAAACCTTTACATCTTGGCTTCCCCCTCAAGGTGATTACCCACTGGTTCTTGGAGCTCTTTGTCTTATTCTGCTAGTATACACTTGTGATTTGCTTCCTCAAGAAGGAAAAGCAACACCTAAGTGTGTTATAGAGATGAAGAATTCTGTAGATGGATAGAAAAATAGATGGACAGAGTGACAGGAAGATTACAAACAGATATGGTTCATCATTTAACTAAACAGCCTGGCCTCAAAATCCGTATATCACTCAGAGCCATTTGAGATAATCAAGGATCACCAAGCTAGGAACTGAGACAAGAAAATAATTTGATCAAGGATAGAGTCTCAAAGTTTAACTATCTCCTAAGTATCTTCTAATGGGACTATTTCTGATGTTCAAAAATCAGAGGCACTGTGACACTCTCCATTGTAATGACCTTCTTTCAGAGCGCCTGCCAATTACCAAGTGGTTTCAAAGCAGTATTACAAGAGATGAGGAAGGAAGATGAGCATACTGGCTGGGTGTGTACACTCCCGAGCCAGATATCTGGGTTCTGCCCCGTACTAGGTAAGTGACCTTGGGCAAATTCCTTAATCACATCTTGTCTCAATTTCCCTGTCTATATAAAAGGGGATGATGTTGTTAATTTATGAGACAAGTGAGAGACAGTGCCTTCAAACACTAAATACTCAAATGTTAGTTGCTGTTATTTCTTTTATTTTATTTTGTTTTTAAAGATTTTGGTTTTTTACTTGACAAAGAAGGACACAGCGAGAGAGGGAACACAAGCCTGGGGAGTGGGAGAGGGAGAAGCAGGCTTTCTGCTGAGCAGGAAGCCCAACGCGGAGCTCCATTCCAGGACCCTGGGATCCTGAACTGAGCTGAAAGCAGACGCTTAAACACGACTGAGCCACCCAGGCGCCCCTAGGTGCTGTTATTATAGCAGAGGGAAATAGCAAATTCCTTTGCTGCCATGAACCAGTTGCTTCCAACAGATAAAACATGTCTACATAACGAAGATGTAATCCTAATACAAATACCTGAAATGTATCTGCAGGGTTATTATACATGCAATGCAGTGGCACAGATGAAATCAACGGGAACGTCTTCATAACCAGAATAAAAAGAGAGATACAGTCTTTGTAAAATGCCAGCAGAGAGAAAGAAAGCATGCTTATAAAACCAAAGCGATCCCGGGTATTTAAGTGACCTATAAGCCACACTGACCAGATAACACCTAATTAGCATATGAACATAAGGCAGAATAGTACATTTTGACTTAGGATTTCAATGGAACTAGAAGACCTGCACATGATTCAAAATGCTTGCAAAAAGATTTAAAACCAACTGCAAAAGGCTCCTCAAAGGTTATGGTAAATGACTCAGCTTTGGGTTGGAATTCAGGGAGTATCAGAGAGTGGAGGGCTCTGGCTTAAGCACTAGGTTAAAAGCAGAAATAAACAGCAAGTGTAATTAAACGTACGCAGCTATGAAACAGCACATGGCTCTGCATCACCTGCAGTGCGGGGAAGGCTGGGTGCCGAGAGGGAGAGGAAGGCACAAACACAGAAAACCTCCCATCCTGTCCTGATGCTCCTAACTAAAGGGCAGGAGGAGGTGGTGGGGAGCAGCTAGTTGCTGTGGACAAAGAGAGGGCCACAGGCTTAGACACAGAAACAGCTGGCCTCAGACATTCACCTTCTCCCACTGTTCCTTCACAATAAATCAAATAATACGTGCAGAGGGGGAGATCCCCTGAACCAAAGGTCTATCCTTTTCTAAAATTGGAACAAATATTTGAAGAGCATCGAAAGAGCTAGGCACAGTGATAACCATCATTTCTTTTCTTTTTTTTTTTTTAAAGATTTTTATTTATTTATTTGACAGAGATAACAAGAAGGCAGAGAGGCAGGCAGAGAGGGCGGGGGAAGCAGGCTCCCCGCTGAACAGAGAGCCCGATGCGGGGCTCGATCCCAGGACCCTGAGATCATGACCTGAGCCAAAGGCAGAGGCTTTAACCCACTGAGCCACCCAGGCGCCCCGATAACCATCACTTCTATGATAAACTTCTGCTCTTAAGAGATTTCAAGAATCTGGGGAGCCTGCGTGGCCCAGTCGGTTAAGCATCCGACTCTTGGTTTTGGCTCAGGGCATGATTTCAGGGTTGTGGGCTGGAGCCCAGAGTCGGGCTCTGTGCAGGGCATGGAGCCTGCTTAAAATCCACTCCAACACCTCTCCTTCTCTTAAAAAAAAAAAAAGTGAGATTTAGATAAATCACCATAAATATTTCTGCTTTTTCATTAATGTGTTTAACAGTTAATCTTTACAAAATCTTTGAAAACATTTTTAAAACATGCTTATGCTTGTCAAATAGGCTGTCCCATTGATTTTTGATGTTTGAATGGATTTACTTTGGGAATAATTAAGTTTAAGAAACTCCCACAGCAAGAGGGAAGTTGGGGCCACCACAGACTGCTCAGTCTGTTGTGTGATAATCTCGATCTTACAAATTTCAGTATGAATCTTCTCATTTTAATGTGATCTTCAAAAGTAAGTTTGTCTTTGGGAACCTGGGTGGCTCAGTGGGTTAAAGCCTCTGCTTTCAGCTCGGGTCATGATCCCAGGGTCCTGGGATCGAGTCCCACATCGGGCTCTCTGCTCAGCAGGGAGCCTGCTTCCTCCTCTCTCTCTGCCTGCCTCTCTGCCTACTTGTGATCTCTGTCTGTCAAATAAATAAATAAAATCTTAAAAAAAAAAAAAAGTAAGTTTGTCTTAAACATGTCTATTTAAAGGTTTATAGTAACAGGAGAACATATCGCTTGACCTCAGCCTCTAGCTGTTACCTGGTATATAACAAACCGGGCAAAGATTAGCTTTCTTAAACAGTACCCCCACCCCCAGAATTCCTCAACAGCTAAACTGTCAG
Source organism: Martes martes (assembly GCF_963455335.1). Taxonomy (NCBI): domain Eukaryota; kingdom Metazoa; phylum Chordata; class Mammalia; order Carnivora; family Mustelidae; genus Martes; species Martes martes. Next base: position 109,632,167 of record NC_137897.1, read on the forward strand.
ATTTTGGGGTATCAGTGGCTATAAATCTCAGTAATAATCACCACTGGACTTGGTTTAGTAGACTGAAGTCCATCTGATAATCAGGATTAAAGAGCTAATCAAAACTGGCTTGTGCGTGTTGAAGTAAGGCTGGGTTCAGGAATTGTCGGTGGTGTAATGCAATCCACCAAGGAACTCCTAAGGTTTACTTTTGCCATCGTTCTTTCTTTTTTCTTTATAAATAGATAGATACATTTATTTAAATGAATAAACACCCAACCACTCAACTGCTACAGTGAAAACAGGATTTGAGCTCTGATGGTGACCATAAAATACTATGAAGAAATTTCATTTACTCTCAGAATAAACATTTGTTGCAAAAAAAAAAAAATTATAACTATGTGAGGTGATGGATGGGTTAGCTAATCTTATTGTAGTAACCATTTCTCAATCTATACATATTTCAAATCATTATGTTGTAATGCCTTAAATTTACACAATGTTAAAAAATTTTTTTTAAGATTTTAGTTTCATTTATTTAGAGAGATGGAAGACAGCACTAGCAGAGGGAGAGGGAAAGAATGAATCTCCAGCAGACTTTTCGCTGCACAGGGAGCCCGATGCAGGGCTCAATCTCATGACCCTGAGAGATCGTGACCTGAGCCAAAATCAGGAATCAGATGCTTAACTGACTTGAGCCACCCAAGTGGCCCAATGTTGTATGTCAACTGAATTTCAATATAGCTGGGGGGGGGGGGAATAAAATTTGAAAATAACACCAAGTATACCGTAACTAAGGATTCTGGCTATACTTCTAAAACAGCATGCTTACAGTTACAATTTATAATGAGAACAAAGCAGACTCCCATTAATTAAAATAAACATCAGGGTTTGAGGCAAGAAACACATAAACTAGAACTCTAGTCAGGCTCAGACCCAGACAGCAGCTGCAGAGGGAAAACACTGATGGGAGCAATTGCCAGGTACCACTCCTGTGGCACTGTGGACTACTCACGTGGCATTTGCTGCAGACGTCTACCCAAACAATTGGGTACCCCCAAACCAGTTACTTCAACCCGGGACTCTCAGTCAACTGCCCAACCTCACCCTCCTACTGCTCTGTCCTCCTCTTCTCCACCTCCTCCTTCTAATCCCACTGTTCCCCTTTCCTCCCTGTCTCCTAAACCACTGATAAACTGTGGGCTAGAGACTCTGCCATCCTTGTTAATCAAACCCTCTACATCCTTAACATCAGAAAACCTTCCCTACAAATACTCGGCTTCCCTGAGATCGGCTTGTTTTTCTTTTCTTTTTTAATAGAGACATCACTTGTATTGACAAGTTAGGGCCACAGTGGACAGCTTCCAGAACAGAAACAAGACAGTCCCAAGATAATGGAGTGTACAATTGCCGCAGACAGGTTAATACTCATCACTTTCATCCCCTCCCTCACCACGATCCGCCCCAACCTCCTCCTAATCCTTCTCAAGGGCAGCCATGTCCTCCTGGGGGTCTCAGAAAACTCTCCTTCCTCCATGCCCGACTCATACACAGTGAACAAAGGCACACATGGCATACATCAGGCAAAACTTGGGAGTCCAGGCGAGCCCAGGCCTCAGCAATGGCTGTGGTGTTGCCCAGCATGCACAAAGCTCACCGTATTCCGGAGACTTGGCTCTCTTCTGAAGACTCTTTCTCAGAGGGCTAGGAGTCAATCTCCTCTTGCCTCCCCATTGCTTATACGGTCCATTAATCCAATCTCATGAAAAGTCCTTCCTCCCTTGGGGCTCATGCCATCTGGAGATACAAGCTTTTAACCCTTCTTTGTCAAGGATATCTCGTCTCCTGGACATTTCCCTTCATTTGTGTCACTGGCAGCCTTTCCATCCCATCTCCTTGCCATTGTCCCATGAAATTTTAATGTTCATGTGAACGGCCCTGTCCATACTCCTTTCACAATTCTTGGACATCTCTATCTCTAGTGACCTTTACTATCTTTCATTATCTCTATCAATCAGCTCTCTGATCACACAGGGACAATGTGACTGGAGACTTTGAAATGTGGCTTTAAGTCTTACTCTCTATGCCAAGTCTTGCCACACTGTTGGAAATTCCATCATTCACATGGTCAACTCACCCAGAAAGCTAGATGTTCAAGTCCCAGCCCTCTTTTGCTCTAAGGATCTTCACCTTTGCTCCACTGTAGCCAACAGACTAGGATTTGTTATCACCTACTGTTTCACTTCCCATACCTCAAAAAACAATAGCTCTCTCTCTCTCAGCTTTTCAGCTCTTTCACTCCCATGACAAAAGCTCTTTAAAACCTGGGTGGCATGATCCCAGGGTCCTGGGATGGAGCCCCCACATCAGGCTTCCTGCTCGGCTGGAAGCCTGCCTCTCCCACTCCCCCTGCTTGTGTTCCCTCTCTCACTCTGTCAAATAAATAAATAAATAATCTTTTTAAAAAAAAATCAAACTTCTATTCTCTTGATCCCACCCTATTTGTCAAACCCCTTACCTTCACTTCCCCTGTGCCGCCTGAACACCGTGCTCACTCACAGAACCTGTTCTCTCACTACTCCTCAATTCCTTCCCCAACTGCCTTTCTGCCATGATTGACCCACAAAGCCCTAAATCCAGAACCAGTCTCAGAAACAGCTTTCTTTATTCCTGCACGAAGGAGCAAGAACCATTTTGATAAAACCACACTAGTATGACAAACGATGCAACGACACATTCCTCAGTGTCCCTCCACAAACTTTCGTGGCCTTTCTCCAGCCATTCTCCACTTACACTGAACGCCCAGAGCTTCACGACTCTCAAGTACCCAACCACACTCCTCTCTATATGGGAGACCGTGCTCCTACACTCCTTTAAAAAATCAGGGTCATCTGGTGGGCCTTTCTTCACATTTCCTTGCATATGCATATCAGGTTCCCCCCTTATTTCAGAAGAGGAAATCTCTTCTCCTGCTCACCACTGCTAAAGAGCTTCCCACTACATTCTTGATTACCATGTTCCCATCTTTTCACACCAATAACTATCCCACCTCCCCTATACTGTCAATCCCATGTACTCTCTGTCGACCCCATGGCTCCTTAGCTTAAGTATGTCAGGGTCCTTACTTTTTTTTTTTTTTTAAAGATTTTTATTTATTTATTTGACAGACAGAGATCACAAGTAGGCAGAGAGGCAGGCAGAGAGAGGGAGAGAGAGAGAGGAGGAAGCAGGCTCCCTGTTGAGCAGAGAGCCCGATGCGGGGCTCGATACCAGGACCCTGGGGTCATGACCTGAGCCAAAGGCAGAGGCTTTAACCCACTGAGCCACCCAGGCACCCCAGGGTCCTTACTTTCTTAAACAAACTCTTCACACACTTTCCTTGACAGAGAACCCTCTTCCAGTCTTCTCTCTCTCTTTCCCTACACAGACCCAGTGCTAAAAGTCAAGCTCCTTTAGGGCAGGAATTTTTTGTTTTGTGTTGTTCACTGGCATACCACTAATGTAGAGCAGGGCGAGGCACACAGTAGTTCAATAAACAGTTGCTGAATGAATGAGGAGCGCTCTCGAAAGAATACAGGCACTATGTCTACTTTCCCACCTTCTCTCCATTCTTCCAGCCCTGTCTGTAAGCTGGTTTCTGCGCTCCACATTCCCACAGCTCTAATTTGCCAAACTGAATGGACAGTTCCCTATTTAACCTCTCTAATAGTGATATTAAACCACTACCTCGTTCTTGGAAGACTGTTTCCTCCTTTGCTTCCATGACATCACACCTCCTCTTACCTCTCTGGACATTCCTGTTAGGTCTCCTTTGCCAAATCTGCTGGTCCAGCCCCCCATACTCAATTACTAAATGCTGGTATTTCCCTAGATGCAGCCTCTGTCCTCCACCATTCTGCGTGCTCTCCCCAGGTAACCTAATCTACATGCACGGCTTTAATTATCACCTACATGCTGATGACACCAAAAAAGGTATCTATCTTCAGCCCGGACTTCTCTTTTGAGCTCTACACACACTGGAAAACAAGGACAACCAATGGCAATTTTGAGGGCTTACATTCCAAAGTATAATTCTAAGCTCTTTACATATATTTACTCATTTAGTCCTCACAACCAAGCTGTTAGGAAGGTACTATTATTCTCGCCATGTAAAGGTAAAGAAGTTAAGGCATGGAAAGGAAAGCAACTTGCTCAAGGCCACACAGCCAGCTAGTAAGTGGCAGAGCTGGTAAAATAGTGCTATGAGTACTTTTTAAAATAACAGCTTTATTGCTATATAATTTACATATCATATAATTCATTTGTTTAATGATGTAATAGTTTTCAGTAGTACAGAGTGTTGTACAACCATCCCCACAATCTAATTTTAGAATACTTTCCCTTTTTTTTTTAGATTTTATTTTATTTGAGAGACAGAGACAGCACGAGCAAGGTGGGGGGAGGGAGAGAGAGAGAGAGAATCCCAAGCAGACTCCATGCTGAGCATGGAACCTGACTTGGGGTTTCACTGATCCCAGAACCCATGAGATCATGACCTGAGCCAAAACCAAGAGTCAGATACTTAACCGACTGCGCCACCTAGGTGCCCCATGATTTCAGAACATTTTCACCCCCCCAAAAAACCCTGGTATCCATTCATTAGCAGTCACTGATATGAGTACTTAAAAAACAAAAAAGATTTATTTATTTAAGGGAAAGAGAGTGAATGAGGGAAGGGGCAGGGGAGAGAATCTTCAACCAGACCCCCAGCTGAATACACAGTCCAAAGAGGATCTCGGTCTGACCACCCATGAGATCACGACCTGAACTGAAACCAAGAGTTGGATCCTCAACTGACTGAGCCACCGCCACCGGGGCGCCCCATTTTCAATAATCTCTACCCCCAATGTGTGGTCTGAATTCATGACTATGAAATCAAGCATCCCACGCTCTTCCGACTGAGCCAGCCAGGCGCCCCTGATGAGTACTTTAAAGCTTTTACTTTAGAAACTGAAATTTTTAAAGATAATTGCATTCAAGATAATTATTCAAAAAACAAATAAATACAATCTGTTAAGCTGGCTAAGACAAAAATGGTTTCTATAAAAAAAAGTATCTGTATTAATTAGCTTTTATAATAAAAAAGATTATTTTTTACATGTTTAAGAAGGGAGTTTTCGGGGCGCCTCAGTCATTAAACGTCTGCCTTCAGCTCAGGTCATGATCCCAGGGTCCTCAGCAGGAAGCCTGCTTCTCCCTCTCCTGCTTCGCCTGCTTGTGTTCCCTTCTCTTGCACTCTCTCTCTCTCCCCCCATCAGGTAAATAAATTTTTTAAAAAATCTTTCAAAAATAAAAGAGAGTTTCCTACCAGGATTGGATTTATGCATGTGCTACAACAAATTCAAAAAAGAAAGGGCTAAATATCCCTATAACCAGACAAATATTGCAGTCTTATTAATGTGTTACCAGAAGGCAGGCATACTCAATCCTCACATGCATAACAGTGAAAAGGAGAGTATCTTTGGTAGACTGAAAAATGACCTCTCCTTACAGGCGCAATTTTACACGACACATGTGTCTAGTTACATGAAAAATGAAACCAATTGCTTAAAGGCAGAAGAGTGTGTAAATGGCAATTATCAACTGCATATACGACACAAAGGGAAAAAAACTGCTTAAGAGAATAAGATGAAAAAGGCTTTTTTTAAAACAGAAGAGTTCATTAGCCTTTTAATGACTCTAATTAGGGAAGGTATTTCCATGTTGCTCCGGGCACTGCTGACCCCAGCTTTCCTGGCCCAGTGACTACAAAGCACTAATGAGTGATTTCCAATCCAATTTACCGTTTCAAGACTTGGGAAAGACCAAGCAAGAAAAAGCAGTAAAATAGTGATAGGAGAAAAGAACCAACACTAAAAGAAAAGCATCAGTATCTAATTTTATGAAACAATTCTTTCACATGGTCCTATTTCTGGCTCTTCCTTTTCATATATACCATGCCTCGTTTGAGGTTCAAAATGCGTTACTTCAAAGTAAATCAGATTCAGATCCCACAGCTCCTAATAACCTTGAAACCACCATTGGTGTGAAAGGGCAGCTCTTCATTACCATCCGGGATGAAGTATGATGAGGATGAACTCATCTACTGGAGACCTGAAGACACTTGGTTCAATTCAACAATCATTAACTGAACACCTACTATGTCCTAGATTCTGCATTGGGTGCTGGAGACTAGAGAGGAGGAAGATGCTACGCCTTACCTGACAGTTAAGTATAGGAAGAGACACATATCTAATAAGGCAGAATATCAGGCTATAAATAGCACAGCTTGGATTTAACAAGACTGTCCTGTTTCTAGACCAAGTTCAGACTCCAATTTTTGTTCTAGAAAACACGGTGAGCCCCCCTGCAAAAACTATGTGAGTCATGGTAGAAAGAGATTAGTTCCAAGGAAGTGGGGGGGGGGGGGAGTCTGAGAAAGCATGACGGTTTTCCTTCACTCACTAATTCAGCCATTCTGAGTATCTTAAAATTAAGTACCTACTATCTGCCAGGTCCAGAGGATATAAAGAGGAGAAAGGTTCTGTCTAATCTTCCTAGGAGGTCTCAATCTGGTGAGCACAGCAAACAAACACTGATACTGCATGCTGACAAGTGGGGAGAACAATAATAATGATAATAATGGTCGACATCAGTGAAAGATTTACTGTGTGCCAAGCATTGTTCAGTGCATTTCATACATATTAACTCCTTTACTCCTTGGGACAAACCTATGAAGTAGGTGGCTCTTAGTCGCCCCATTTTACACACAAGGCAACCGGAAGCACCAGGAGATTATAGGACTTCTCTTACGTCAAGTGGCCAGAAAGGAACAGAGCCCAGATTTGCATGTTGATAAACCGACTCAAGCCTACCTCCTTGACCCCGATACTACACCGTCTTCAACAAATGCGTAAATCAAGATCCCATCATCCTGGATGCTAATCATCGCAGCAAAGCTATGAAGCAGGTTTTCGCAGCCCCAATTTAGGAAGGCGGAAACTGAGGGGCAGAGAGGATAACTAAGTCGCTCAGTCTCCCAGCTGAGTAGCACAGCCGGAATACAGATTGGAATCGGCCATAAATCTCTTTCTGTACTAGAAACGGCAGCTCCAACCGCAATGGAAAAGTAAACCACGAGGCAGAGAGTTCGTCCAGAGCTGCAGCATCACACGGAAAACATATCAGAGTTCTAAAAATGCCTTAGGCACACAGCACCTGGGGGAGTCACGGTGGCAGCATCTGCATCCACATTAAATAGTTACCACAGAAACTGGTAATTCCTCCGGACCAGCGATACACATGGCACTTTGATGTGTTTTGATAAGAACAGACAGCCCCGGAGGAGAAGACAAACAGGACAAGGGACTGACAACACGGTGCTGTCGGCAGGAAAGCTGGATCTCCTGTAATTACACTGTGTCCCTCTCGGCCCCTCATGCAGGGCTGAGGATCCTAGGTGACTTGTGGATTTTACCTTCAAAGTGATTTTACGCGTGAATTTTACCACTTAGGGAAACAGATTTGTTTTCATCATTCCTGAGAAGCATATTAAGATAGCATTCATCAGGGCAATGCAGCAGCCTGACGGGCAGACAATTACAAAGATGCTTTATTCAAATGTAAACAACGCATGATACATGGAAACCCTGCTTCAGAATGAGAGGGGACACTAAGAAGACTGTATTAATGGAAAATGCAAAATTTCTAAAAACTGGTGAAGCTGCAAGAAAAAAGAAACTCCTCAAAATATTCTGAAAGGAAAAGTTATCAGCAAAAAAAAAAAAGTATTTTAGAATAACTAAAACATATGTAACCATGTTGAGGATTCTTTGCATATCTGAAATAATTCTGTGGTTTATATTACATAAAATGAATCACAGTGTATGTGTGATATAAACATTATAGTTTTAGAGCTATTAATTTTTAATTTATGCACTGATTATCCTTTCCAGTATATTTTTAAGATTTAACTGCTTACGAATAGTGCTACCAGTTTCTCAACTTTAAGAAATCCAAGGTTGTTTTTACTTTGTGCCAAGTTTTGAAAAGTAGAAAAAACTTGCCAATCAGGACAAATTATCAACACGTGGAGCTCAATGACAATGGTCTATGATTTCTTACCCAAGTGTGTCACAGATACAAGTCACTGGGAGTCAAAAACACCTTGGGTCAAAACCCTGGTCCTGCTTCTTATTAGCAAGGTATGTCATATCTGGCAAGTTACTTAACCACTCTGTACCTCACTTTTCCTACATGTAAACCGGAGTCATACCACATTCCTAGAAGATTCAACAAAGTAACACACGTATAGTGCCTGACCCGTACACAGCTGGCACTCAGTAAGTGTTCATTTCTATCTCCCACCACCCACGTCTCCATTTTCTGGGGAGAAAAAATTAAATACTACTTTGCCAGATGGAGCTTAGTACACACACAGTTCCACTTTCCAAGATACCAAGATGAATAGTTTTCTGCCTTTTCAGCATCAGGTTTCAGGAAAAAGAATATTTGCCTATTCTGACTAGACGCCAGTCTTCACAAACTGGAACAATTTCTTTCCTACCTGCAAGAGATTGAGGGCTTTGAAGCTGGGGAAAATGAAGCAACGTGGTACGCCTGGGTGGCCCAGTCGGTTAAGCATCTGCTCAGGTCCCAGGTGAGCCCCCACCCCTTGAGCTCCCTGCTCAGTGGGGGTGGAGTGGGTGTGTAGTGGGTGTGTGGGGGGTGTCTGCTTCTCCCTGCCCTTCTGCCTCGCCCCCTCCACTCATGCTCTGTCTCTTGTTTTCTCTCTCTCAAATAAATAAATGAAATCGTAAAAAAAGAAAGAAAGGAGGGAAGGAAGGAAGGAAGAAAGAAAGAGAAAGAAAATGAAGCAACAAGTTAAAAAGGATCCAAGACCAGTCTGGATTTCTAACAATAGCATCAATATTCCTCAAAAACTGAAGGGGCTTCTAAACTCAGACTCTGAGTGGGCTTACTACTCTAATAAAAGCCAAAGTTGGAACATTCCATTCTTGCCTAAAAGAGTTACGGTTTTCCTTGAGGTATTCACATACCTAATTTAGACACAATTGCTATAGTAATTATTAAAAATTCCAAACACTAATATGAGAAAATAGTTTTGATAAATCCATTTAAATTCCATTCAAACACTTACTTCACAAAGAATTATTTGATACTTTCAAGTGTACAGATACCCAGGAGCCCCTCAAAATAATATTTAAACACAATTTTAGATATATATGTTCAGGTATTTGATGATGGTTTTCATTCTTATTGTTCCCAAAGTTCTTTCTACACTGGCTTTATTTCCACCAGTTTCATGAACTAGCAAACAGATCAAAATAGAAACTTTTAATAATAATATCATTAGTCCAATTTTAAAAAATAGCTTGTATGGGGGCACCTGGGTGGCTCAGTGGGCTAAGCATCTGCCTTCAGCTCAGACCATGATCCCAGAGTCCTGGACCCCACATCCGGCTCCCTGCTCAGCGAGGGGTCTGCTTCTCCCTCTGTCCCTGGCCCCCACCCGTGTTTGTGCTCTCAAATAAATAAAATCTTCAAAAACAAAAATAGCTTGTGTGACTCTACAAACAGAAGTAAATAAAAATGCAGAAGAATGTTTAACAGCATTGTTTATAATAGTAAAAAAATGAACTAAATAAATCCAAATGTCCATCAGGAAAGCACCATTTAAATTAGCTATGGAATATCCAAATAATGGACTACTGGGCAGCTGTTAAAATATATGTGTAGCTTAATATGTACCAATATGAAATCATCTCTAACACATAGCAGGTAAAAAAGCAAACTGAAAAATATGATATATTGTATGATACCAACTGCACAGAAAAATACATGTGTGGGCATGTGTGTGCATTAATACAATCTGAACACCTAGACAAGAAATTTAACAGTGGTTACCTCTGCGTAATAGGGTTACAAATGAAGGAGTGATGTCAACTTTTTTATACCTTCTAGTTTTTTTTTTAAAGATTTTATTTATTTATTTGACAGAGATCACAAGTAGGCAGAGAGAGAGGGAAGCAGGCTCCCTGCTAAGCAGAGAGCCTGATGCGGGACTCCATCCCAGAACCCTGGGATCATGACCCGAGCCAAAGGCAGAGGCTTTAACTTACTGAGCCACCCAGGTGCCCTTGTTGTGTGTTGTTTTTTTTTTTTTTTTTTTAAGATTTATTTATCTATCACTCTTAGAGAGAGAGAGAACGCTCTTGTGCTGTGGGAGGGGCAGAGAGGGAGACAATCTCCAGCAGACTCCCCACTGAGTGCAGAGCCTGAGGCAGGCTCATCTCACAACCTAAGCAAAAATCAACCATCAGAGGATTAACCGGCTGAGCCACCTGGGCCTCCGACATCTTCTAGTTAAAAAAAAAAAAAAAAGTTTAACCACATATAATACTTTTCAATTTTAAAAAATCCTAAATATTGAATGCCAAAGAAAATTTTCTCAAACACATCTATCCTAGTTACATAAAATGCAAATTAAAGAGACAGACCCTGGTTTAAAAGAAATCACTATTAATTGATTTTAGGATTAGATAAAAATTGATCTAAAATTTTGTGTTCTTCATAACGTACACTTTAGTCTGTGCTTGGCTGACACGACTTGAGTACTGTAAGGCAACCCAAGGAATTCAAGTACAGGAGTGATACCTTTAAACAACTAAAAATGAATTCTGACCACAGAACTTTCAAATCATCAGCAGCAGCATCTGAAATGATCAACAGTAAGTTTGTTGTAGACTAAGACTCACCAAGATACCAGGTAAAAATCCAACCTTATAACCGAATCATTTAATATGTCATTTACTATGCTCTATAACAATTTTAAAGGAAATTTCTACTTTCAGGATTTTCCGAGAAAGACAAGATAAAGGAGGTGGGGTGGGGGAACTTTATCTTCGAATTCTTGAAATGAAAGTATTATATCCCGGGGCGCCTGGGTGGCTCAGTGGGTTAAAGCCTCTGCCTTTGGCTCAGGTCATGATCCCAGAGTCCTGGGATGAGCCCCGCATCGAGCTCTCTGCTCAGCAGGGAGCCTGCTTCCCTTCCTCTCTGCCTGCCTGCCTCTCTGCCTACTTGTGATCTGTCTGTCAAATAGACAAAATCTTTAAAGAAAAAGAATGTATTCTATCCCTGTATCTACACAATACAATCTTCTAAGTATTACTCACTTCTGGCCAATTCACTTAAAAATTTGATGGGAGGAAAGAGTGAAGGGGGAGCTTCAGTGAAAAGGTGGGGCTTCCGCTTTCTAATCCGCACTTTTAGCATATAATGCTTTGCCTTGTCCAAAGCATCCCCAAGTATACAATCTAATTATTTAAAGTTACTGAGCATAATGGATTTTTAGTCTGATGCAGCAATTTGCATGAATTCTTGTGACCAGGAATATGTTTCTTTTCCAAAGACAATTACCTCCCTAGAGTAAAGGAACCACCCAGCTATAGGGCTTGTTTTTCTGTTCAATGCAGCTTTCTTATCTCCAAGTTGCCAAATGCGAATCTCTGTAGCTGTTTTATAGAGCAGGGCGGACCTCAAGCCGGTGGAGAGATACAATCATACAATGTCACGTTGTACTATTTAAAATGTCTATGGCTTTTTGTTTCAACACTCAGGACATGTTTATGAGTCTGTGATTGATTTGTAAATTTTTTTAAGATTTTATTTATTTACTTGAGGGAGAGAGAGAGAGCATGAACAGGAGGGGAGGGGCCGATGGAGAGGGAGAAGCACACTCCTGGCTGAGTTGGGAGCCTGAAGGCACGCTCCATCCCAGGACCCCGAGACCATGACCCAAGCCAAAGACAGATAGATGCTCAACTGACAGAGCCACCCAGGCGCCCCTTGATTTGTAATATTTTTATCTAAAAAAAAATCAATAGCATGACAATGGAGATTAATGGCATACTACTCATAACATAAAAGCTGACTGGCTCCATCATAAGGACAGAATGTAGAGTGGTGGTTGATAGGAGTTCAAGGGAGGGGAGAATGGGGAATTATTTAATGGTACAGTTTTACAAGAATTCTGAAAATGGATGATGGTGACCGTTGCAAAACAGTGTGAATGCACTTAATGCCACAGAACCATACACCTAGAAGTAGTTAAGATGGTGATTTTTGTTATGTGTATTTTACCACAATTAAAATAATTTTACAAAACTGAATTGGCTTGTTTCTGAAACATTACCAAAAAAAAAAAAAAACAACAAAAAAAAAACAAACAAAAAACGGGGCGCCTGGGTGGCTCAGTGGGTTAAAGCCTCTGCCTTCAGCTCAGGCCATGATCTCAGGGTCCTGGGATCGAGCCCCACATCGGGCTCTCTGCTCAGCGGGGAGCCTGCTTCCCCCTCTCTCTCTGCCTGCCTCTCTGCCTACTTGTGATCTCTGTCAAATAAATAAATCTTAAAAAAAAAAAAAAAAAGTTGACTACCTCCAAGGACATGGGGGTTAAAGTGCCTCCAAGGAGTCCTGAACCAAGGATTACCATGATTCCAATTCCTTGAGCCTGAAGACCATTAAGAAGAGAAACAGAGTGCTGATGGGCATAGCTTGTCTGGGTAAACTTCCTGCTCTGCTTCTGTATGACCTGGACAAGTCATTTAAACTTTGAGCTTGTTTCCTTCCCTATAAAATATGGAAAATAATCGTACTTAAATCTCACTGTGCTTTTCTTTTTTAAAAGAGAACACGTGCACACCCGTGGTCGGGGAGGAGCAGAGTGGGGAGGAGAAGAGGGAAAGAACCTAAAGTCAACTCCCTGCCGAGCACAGAGCCTGATGTGGGGTGATGGGGGGGCGGGGAGTGCACTATCTCAGGACCTGGGCTGAAACCAAGAGTCAGACGCTTCAGGGCACCTGGGTGCCTCAGTCGTAGGCAACTGCCTTCGGCGGGGGTCATGATCCCAGGGTCCCTGCTCACCAGGGAAGCCTGCTTCTCCCTCTCCCACTCCCCCTGCCTGTGTTCCCTCCCTCGCTGTGTCTCTTTCTGCCAAATAAATAAGTAAAATATTTAAAAAAAAAAAAAAAAAAAAAAACAGACGCTCCACGAACTGGGCCCCCCAGGTGCCCCCCCACCAGGTTTTTCTGCACATTTACTGAAAGAGTATCTGCCGGGTATACTGATACTCAGTAAACCCGAGCTATTGTTAGCAACCACATGAACATACCAAGTTGATTTTCCCAAACTGAAGAGAGTCTGGCGCCCATTCTGGAAAAGGTGGTCGGCGGACAAGCGGCCGTGTGCAGCTGTACACCAGCACCCAGCGCTCCTTCCAGGTGCCCTCCCCAGCGGCTGACCAATTATGGCGTTTCTGGACTCCAGGCTGAATCCAGGTTTTCTGAAAGGATGCTTCTTGAGAAGGACAGCAAGAGCATCTCCAGGGAACTTGGTCAAAATGCAGAGCTCTCTGTCCCAAGCCAGACTTCGTGAATCCCAGTCTCTGGGGGTAGGACTGGGGCATCACATCCATATCTGGCTCTAATCAGACCAAATGAGGGGCAAGGGAAACCAAAGGCGATCCGGCTCTGCAGCGAGGCTTCCTGATTTCTCTTGCTTTGATTAACTTTACTGGCAGATGGTACATGGATCTTGACATCTATTTCCATGACCAGCCAAATGTCTTGTCTAATTTTTCTTCCCTCTCTCACCACCTCCTTTTCCTCCTCCTAATCTCATTCTTTGATGGAAAAGCATACCAGCTGAATTTAGGACTCAATCCTCTTGCCATCATACCACTCTCATTACCAATTTATTTACTTCCATTGTGGAAAAAGAAGATGAAACCAAATGCACTCAGAATAAAATTGCACAAACTTAGGTATTATAATATCCTTTTCTAGGATCTACCTGGCTTCTCAGCTGGCCACTAAAGTCTTGGTATTGGTCTTCTCATGCTCTTTAACCAAGGAAAGAAAAGCACCCTTTGGGGCACCTGCGTGGCTCAGTGGGTTAAGCCTCTGCCTTCGGCTCAGGTCATGATCCCAGGGTCCTGGGATGGAGCCCCGCATCAGGCTCTCTGCTCAGCAGGGAGCCTGCTTCCCCCTCTCTGCCTGCCTCTCTGCCTACTTCTCTGCCTACTTGTGATCTCTCTCTCTGTCAAATAAATAAATAAAATCTTAAAAAAGAAAAGAAAAGCACCTTTTAAGAACCTTCCTCAGAGAAAACAAGATACCAACCAGGGGATTCTTTTGAGAACAATGACAATAATCCTGGAGCATTACTAACCTGAAGAGAATCCTGACCTTTGGGGAAGTGTGGAGTTTTCTTTTGGACACAGGAGGACAAGGTTGGAAAATGAAAAAGGAAAAGTCACAAGTTGTCTCTGAAACGCTTTTCTCTAAGAAGTGCTTCTAGCTCATTCTTCCTGTCAAGTGAACAGCAGCCTTATACATTTTACCTGACAAGAAAACACGGTATTTCACCCACAGTTATCAGGAAGTGACAGAAGAGCCAAACGGTCTGCCATCAGCCACTAAAACCTTCCCTGGTGCTTAGACTCTAACAGGAAGTAGGGTTGTTTGGGAAAAAAACAAAAAACAAGAGCAACAACACATAACCTTGAACCCCTGCCCCCAGCTTACTCGAGAAAACCATTATCTCCAGAAGCGCCCAACCAGCCACACCAAGTTTTTCAAGTTCTCTTTTCAAACAAAGCAGAACCTGAGGGAGGAAGTACAGTTCAAATTCCTAGTACAGTGAATTTCTTCATAAAAGGAAAACTAAGTTGCAAGTGATACATCTGCATCTAGAGCTTTAAGGCAGGAATAACAGTATCACGTACCTCAGAGGACATACCTCAGAGGATCTGAGAGAGGCTTCCAGGAGACAACTGTGTGAAGCACTTTAACCAGCACCTACCATTTGCCAGCACTGAAAATGTTAGCAGCTGTTACGTTTTTTTTTTTTTTAATTTCATTTATTTATCTGACAGACAGAGATCCCAAGTAGGCAGAGAGGCAGGCAGAGAGAGAGGAAGGGAAGCAGGCGCCCCGCCGAGCAGGGGCCCGATCCCAGGACCCCGGGACCACGACCCGAGCCGAAGGCAGCGGCCCAACCCACTGAGCCACCCAGGCGCCCCTGCTGTTAGTTTTAAGAAACAGTGACCCACAATATAGTTTAACACAACCAAACATTCTAGATTAATCCTGGTAATTTATTGAAATGGAAAGCTGACTTTAAAACCCAAAATGCAGTACGATAGTGCTTTAAAATAGACAAGAAACACTAGCAGGTGAGCACTGACCTATCTATCGACATACTAGCAGGAGAAAAAAGACACTGACAATACCCCCTTCCCCACCCCGCACACGCAGAGCAGACACCAGGCATCTGTGTTCCTCCCTGCCCATGTGCCAGTGACCAGTCCTCGAGGGTCCCTGGTCTGGCTCTCTGTATGGCCATGGCCCACGGGTGCTATCAACTATCAAACCGTTCCTGGCGTGCCTGGGTGGCTCAGTAGGTTAAGCTGTGTCTCACTTCAGCTGAGGTCATGATCTCAGGGTCCTGGGATCAAGCCCCGTGTTGGGGGGGGGGGTCCCTGCTCGGCAGGGAGTTTGCTTCTCCCTTCCCCTCTAACCCCCGCTCCCCTGCCCCACTCCAGCTCTTTCTTGCTCTCAAAGAAATAAAATCTTAAAAAAAAAAAAAAAACCATTCCTCTACTGGCATTCTTCCATGTCATTGTTTAATTGTTTATACTTGGATTTCCTTTTAGCACCTCAAAGGGAAGTTAAGAAATAGCAATTAACGTTAATGAGTCGGGGGTGGGGCACTTGGGTGGCTCAGTGGGTTAAAGCCTCTGCCTTCGGCTCAGGTCATTGTCTCAGGGTCCTGGGATAGAGCTCCCCACCCCCATCGGGCTCTGCTCAGCAGAGAGCCTGCTTCTTCCTCTCTCTCTGCCTACTTGTGATCTCTCTCTCTCTCTCTGTCAAATAAATAAATAAAATCTTTAAAAAAATGAGTGGGGGTGCCTGGGTGGCTCTGTTGGTTGAGCATCTGCCTTGGGCTCAGTTCATGATCCCAAAGGTCCTGGAATCGAGCCCCCCCTCGTGGTCTCCCTCTGCCTCTGCCTGATGCTCCCCCTGCTTGTGCTGTCCCTCCCTGTCCAATAAAGAAATTTTTTTAAAAAGACAAAAAATTAATGACTGATACCATTTTAAAAGACACAACTTACCACCTTGGCAAGCACAGGCGGTATCATCCGTGGTGATAACAACCTTTAAGGCAGCAGCCATAGGCTAAATAACCCACGGGGCTGAGAAGATCTACAGTGATCTCCTTATTTGTGGCTCAGTGACAACCACTGACCAGGCTGCGGCCCAGTGACCGCAAGCTAAACACAACTAATGACAGTCCCGCTGACAGGGTCCCCTGTAGAAGCAATAAAGAAGTTAAAGAACGGACTAGACTCCACGAAGATAACAGTTAACACACTTCCACAAATAAGCCACGTGCCACGGATGCCTTGCAAAAACCCACTGCGTTGCAGCTGGGAACATACTATCTTTCTTATCAAGAGGTAACACAGAACGGTAAAAAGAACAGGAGTCATACTTTTCTAGTCAGGCTGCCGGCGTGTGAACCCTAGCTCTACCCCTTGAAAGCTTTATGACTTTACCTTGTTTAACTTCTCTAGGCTTCCGTTTCCACCGAAAATATGGAGAGGATTCAGTATATAACGCACAGACAGGCCTTGGCACAGTGCCTGGTCCTCGGTAATTACCAATTGTTCCCATGAAACAATAAAAATGGCATGTAGGTAGCCAAAAAAACCCCAAAAGGCCTATTTTATCAATAATGTGGTGAAAAGGGCAAACATTAAGGAAAAAAAAACCAGTAAAACCAAATACTGGAAATAGTAGTTACTAACAAAATAAAATCAACTTTTCTTAAATGTGTTAATGGGACTACTTCAGGAAAAGCAAGCTTGATCATATGATCAAGTATATGATTTCTACATCAATTTGGAACAGGCCACTGTCTGAAAGAGCTTTAAGGATCAGCTGCATAGACTCATTCATTCAACAAACATTTATTGAGCATTTACTACACACTAAGCAATGTTAGGTACCAGAGATGATGATAAATGGTAAAAACGGGTGTATTTAAAAGGCGACAATGGGCACAGGGCCCAGAGGTGGAAGAGATTCATTCTGGCCCAGGTATGTCCCAGAGGGGAGATTCAGGGCAGCTTCACAGAAGAAACGGCCTTTGGGTCTGGTCTAGGACTTCATCAGGGAATGGGGAGAAAGACAACTTCAGAAAGAGGAAGGGCAGGAGCAAACACCTGGAGTATCTGGCATCTGGCAAACCCCTAGAGGCATCGGAGTTACCTGGGAGCCTGCGAATGATCTAGTACGGCCAGAGACTGGGGTATTAGGGAAAGGAGGAGTCATGGGATGGCGGCTCCGTGGAAGGCCCAAGAAAGCCTGAGAGGAATTTCAGCACCCTTGGGTTTTAGCATAGAGGTAATCAAGTAGGGCAAGGTAGATGTTTTTAAAAAGCACCCTCCTGATGAAGAAATGCAAGAAAACAACCACTTTAAAAGTCACTGTAAGGGTGCTTGGGTGGCTCCACTGCTTAAGTATCTGTCTCTTGGTTTCGCCTCTGGTCGTGATCTCAGGGTCATGAGATTGAGCCCTGCCTCGGGCTCCGCACTGGGCATGGAGTGTGCTTGAGAATTTTTCTCCTTCTGCCCTTCCCCCCACTTGTGCGGCGAGCTCTCTCTCAAAATTAGTAAATAAATTTTTTTTTAAGGTCAGGATAATAGTTACTGTGGATGGAGAGCGGGTTTATGACTGGGATGGGGCACCTGGAGGGACTTCTGGGCTGGCTTCAAGGTTCTATTTTTTTTTTTTAATCTGGATGGAGATTTTAAGTATGCTTGCCTTGTAATATTGTATTAAGCTATATATTTGGTTTTTTGGTTTGTTGAATCCCTGCATAATTTTATAATTTTAAAAAGGTGAAAAAGCAAACACCCTCTTGTGACACTACAGTCAGAAAAGAGGGAACCAGAAGGAAGAGAAGGGAAGAAGGTATTGCCTCCAGATAAAAAGATGGTGAGGGTCAGGGGAAGGACAGTGGAAGTGACGAGGAGATAAGCCTATCTGAGAGACATCTTTTTTTTTTTAAGATTTTATTTATTTATTTGACAGAGATCACAAGTAGGCAGAGAGGCAGGCAGAGAGAGAGGAGGAAGCAGGCTCCCCGACGAGCCGAGAGCCCGATGCGGGGCTCGATCCCAGAACCCTGGAATCATGACCCGAGCCGAAGGCAGAGGCTTTAACCCACTGAGCCACCCAGGTGCCCCTGAGATACATCTTAAGAGCTGACTGCCAGAGGCTTAGAGAAGAGATAAGTGAATTCAGATTTGGACATACTGATACCTTTGGGACTTCAAATACAACTTTCCGCCCCTTTTAAGTTTCTGGCTTTTCTTTGCCTCTGGTACACACCTATTGATAGTAATATTCTATCCCCTATCGCTCATAATTCATTTCGAGTCATATTTTTGCCTTTCAAGTAGAAAAGACAAGAGTAGCTCCTGATGTAATGGCAAGACTCGGAAGAAAGGGGGAAGATGGTTGAGAGGAAAAAATGAAACAAGACAAAACCAAAGAGGGAGACAAATCATAAGAGACTCTTAATCTTAGGAAACAAACTGAGGGTTACTGAGGGGAGGGGGTGAGGGATGGGGCGGCTGAGTGGTGGACACTGGGGAGGGTATGTGTTGTGCTGAGCGCTGTGTGTTGTGTGAGACTGATGAATCACACACCTGTACCTCTGAAACAAATAATATATGTTCCCCCCCACCAAAAAATCTGTTTTCTGAAAGAAAAAAAAAAGAGAGAGAGAGATGTGTGTGTGAACACACATAAAGGGGTAGCTCTTTGGTGAAATTAACAACCAGTAATAGTGAAAGACAGAGTAAATGAGTAACATCCCAAGTGAACTATTCTACTAAAACGGAAAAGATATGTAAAGCAAAGGCTAGTAGGTCAAAGCTTCCCAATCTGACCAACAAACATCAGAGAAGGGAATGCATCATGCAAACATCTTTTTTTTTTCTTTTCACATGTCTGGGACACAGTAGTTATACATACCTCAAGAAGAATTATAAGAGAAACTTGAAGGTGAGCTAGGTCAGTGAGAGAAAGAAGAGGTATCCCACAGCAGGTCAGAGTACAGGGGAGAAGCAAGTGCTTTTGCTTATGTATAAGCCAAAACGAACCATCCTCACTTGAGAAGAGAGACGGGTATCAGCAGCTGTGTTAGATTAATTACAGAATGGGCATAACACTCGTGTCCCTAGAGCCCCTTGCTGTTTTATCACAGAAAAGGCACTGACCAAATGCACGCAGAACCAACTTTGATATTACTCATGGAGAAACAGTAAGATTTTACCCTCAGACCCCTGCTTCTACTGCATAATCATAATAAAACCGAGTTACCATTTATTGGATAAGCACAATGTAAGCCGTTAGCATGAATTGCCTGGTTGACTCCTAACCGCAAGCCCATAATGGAGATGCCATTATTCATCCCCAAACTGCAGGTAAGAAACTTGCATCCTATCAAGTGGAAAACTCTGGAGAAACAAGACATGAGGGAGACTGCACAGGACCGACACGGATCTGGGCAAAAAGGAGCACCTGCTTCATACACGGTCCAACCAAGGTCACCAGGGTAAGACCATTACATAGAGATAAGGGGCGAAATCTCTAGCTGCTGACAGTGATTCTCTACAACCTTATCTTCAGCATGTTTCTCCTCTGCCAATATGTGCCAGTGGCAGGCTGTTAGTGGCACTGAGATTTGGGACCCTGGCCAGCTCTCTGTTTTCTTTCCATCAGAAATATGACCAATATCTGGCAGTCAGCAAATGTCAAGATGAATGAGTCTCTGCTAATTCGTACATTACAAACCTGAGTGTCAAAATTGGTCAAATTCCATTTCAGAATTACGGTTCAGCCAGAGTGAATACTAAATACACATGAGCCATTAGGTGGGACTTTGAAATCTCTTCGCTCTATGGAAATTTCTATTCTGGTAGTAGTTGTATGCAATTTGATCTTTATCACACTTTTCCTGGCAGCAGTAAAATTCCATTTCCATCAACTGTTTCCTTCAGGAAAGAAGTCTCTCAGGAAATATTCAAAACACTGTTCTCAACAAAGTTCTCAAATATGAATCATTTTCAAGTACCAGGAAGATACTCCTTCCCCCCACTGTTTTGCATCATAATATACTTTCCCTAAAATGACAGTTTTTGGACACATTTACAAAGAAGAAAAAGGCAGAATAAACTCATTCTTCTCTCGATATGGCTTTGCTCAAGCAGTTTACTTTGCCTCCACTTATCGACTCCTTTAGATCTGCTCATCCAAGTCCTACCGATTCACTCATTCATTCAACAAGTATTTCCTGAGCACCTACTAGACTTTTTGGTCCTGTAATAGGTGGTAAGGGTTCAAAGAAGTGTATTAGGAATTAACCAGGCAGAAATTCGGGGACGGTCGTTGTAGGCAGTAGGACCATCATGTGACCTGCTGAGAATTTCCTTCAAGAAGTTTCCCAGCAGAGGAGACATTTAAAGCTGACCTTTTAAGGACAAGTGAGAGGAATGAGATGGAAGAAGAAAGGCATTTATGGAGGCTAACAGGAAGGCCTCTGATTACAGGAGGCACAACTGAGCTGCTGCCTCAGAAATTCATCCTAATGTCTGTGCTGAAGCCATATGTCCAATGGGCTGCACCTGACCCCCGAGTGAATACAGCAGGGGTAGAACTCCACTGACCCGGATTACCCAAAGGCTTTTCTGAACCTTCCTTCAACCGCACAGCAGCCTAGAAAGCTTCTGGCCAAGCTACTCTCGCTTCTCTTCACTAGGGGTCAGACTTGCATCGTGGGCTACCGGCACACCCGTCCTTCCCATCTCCCTCCGCGTGGTCTCAAACACAGGTGGTGGTCTCCCTTAATAAAATCCTTGGCAGTTTAATCCTCAAGTCCTGCTTCTCAGAGGACCCAGGCTAACACAGCATTTTCCAGAGCGCCCAGCATGAGTAAACCCTCAGAGCCATGGAGAGTCATGAGCTGCTCTTGAGGAACCCAAGGCGTGGTACGCGCCTGGAGCTGGCTGTGGGGGTGCGGGAACAGAGGGAGGATCATCTGGGCCAAATCAGAGAAGGCCTTGCGCGTCTGAAGAAATTGGACATGGTCCTCTGAGAGACTGGGAACCACCAGAAAGTTCTAAGCAGGGAAAGGGTATGTGTTTTCGAAAGACTGCTCTGTTGGCAGAACGGAGGACGGACCAGAGGCAGAATATGGAAGCATCTCTGTGTACACTGCCATTTTGTCTGCTAGCTCGTGGAGTCCTAATGAGCGGAATCATATTTTGTGTTGTTGTTGTTGTTTTCATCTCGATGCCCCTGTAATGATTAGAATAGTGTTTAACACAAAGCAGCTACTCAAGAGGCCCCAGCAAATCTAACAGGCTGGGCCTCACCTTACTGCCTAACATTTTAAATTAAACCACCTTTCAGGAGGTTAATAACCAGCCTTTGAACATTCCTGCTTGGACACTGGAACTCTGTCCAGCCAATCTAGAAAAAAGAACGTTACATGTACGCAGGGTCGAAGTTACTCCCCACTTTATCCTCTGCTAATTAGTTATTTCATGAACTCTCTTTGAAGCCCAGCATCCAATCACATTTGTTGATCTTAATTGTAAGGACAAAGGTCATTAGATATTTAGTTTCTGAATGTTTACCGGGTCAATGAAGTTTAGAGTCACATCAGGATCAAGGCCCAGAGGTCTTATGCAAAGAACACTGAACAGAAATCAGAACTGCGTCCTGGACACTGGTGCAATATTTAATGGTGATCTTTGACAAAACATATTGCTAGGGTCTATTTTGTTTTCCATCATAAAGGAGGAATAAGACCTACTTTAATTTATAAGGTGAAAATTAAAATTAGAAGATGCGGTCAATGTGCTTTGTAAACAGTGTATGTAAAATATTGTATTGTCACTAATTTGTTAGCATGGTAGATCTCAAGTTAGTTCTCACTCCCTACCCCTCAACCAAACAAACATAAGGGCAGCAGGAGGAGCCTTTAGAGATGATGAATATGTACATTACCCTGATTGTGGTGATTATTTCAATGGTATATGCGTATGTTTGGAACCCATCAAATTGCGTACATTAAATATATATGGTATTTTATGTAATGATTACAGTTCAATAAACCTGTTTTAAAAAGACTAATGATTACCAATTCTGATTTACAATAGCACCAAGCAATGGTGTGATATTATACAAAAATTCCCCCAATACAATAGATTTTCCATTACTTTCATCTGTCAAAGGGCACTTTTAGTTGGAAGGGTACTGCTAGGAAATCAAGTAACAATGAGAATCAGTTCCCAGAAGCTATGGATTGCTGGAGCTGGAGCCGGAATCAGAGCCAACAGCTCTCCTGAGGTCCTGGGCACTGAATGGTCATCTGATGATGGAAAAAAAAGTCTACCTTTTAAAAAAGTCTACCCTTTAGTAGACTCAGCCATTTTTCTCATTGTTACCTCCCTGACTTGACTGAGGAAAACACAGCTCTTGGGCCCTACTTGTGATAACCAAAACAACCTTACTGAAAAAAGGAATCATTACCTTCAAACAGCCGGAAGTGGCTTTTGTAAGTTAAATAAGTGAGTTTCAGTGATTCAGAAATGGTCAGATCTGCATGAGCCAAGGAACTAGAGCTGGCTATCCACGGCTGGTTGCCCATGTAAAATGAAAATGGCATCTCTAGCTCTCCTCGCTGAGACGATCACTTTTAGACTACACAAAGCCCTACCGATGCACAGAAGTGTCCACACGCTCATTTCCAGAGCCTAAATCATTCAGCTGTACCTTTTAAGCCTTCCAAATTTGCAAAATGACTTAGCAAATTGGTATTGTTTTGATTTAGGGAAGAGGTAGGTAAAAAGTACAGGAAATCAAGTCCATTTTTGTAAAAAGGAACTTGCCCTAGGCTATTTTGGTAAAAGAACCAAATAAACTACAGAAATCAGCCTAAGTCCCATTTGGCATTTTCCAAACCCAAATTATTTCCAGTTATAAAATGCATTTCATGGGAAGAAATGAATAATAATGATAGTAATGGACACCACTATATTGAGTACATTCTACGTGCAAGGCACTTTACGAATATCATCTGTATTCTTCATAATAACCTGTGCTAACAGTTTACATTTCAGGTTTTTAAAAAAGATTTACAGGGGCGCCTGGGTGGCTCAGTGGGTTAAGCCCCTGCCTTCAGCTCAGGTCGTGATCTCAGGGTCCTGGGATAGAGCCCCGCATCAGGCTCTCTGCTCAGCAGGGAGCCTGCTTCCCACCCCCCCACCCCGCCCACTTGTGATCTGTCAAATAAATAAACAGAATCTTAAAAAAAAAAGATTTATTTATTTGAGAGAGTGAGAGAGAGAGAGCAAGCACGTGTGTGAGTGGGAGGGAGGAACAGAGGGAGAGAATCTCCAGCAGACTCCCCTGCTGATTGCAGAGCCCAATGCAGGACTTGATCCCAGGACCCCAAGAACATGACATGAGCCGAAATCAAGAGTTGGATGCTTAACCGACTGAGCCACTCAGGTGCCTCTACGTTTCAGATAAAAAAAAAAAAAAAAAAAGAGTCTCAGGGAGACAAATGTGCCACAAATCAAGTAAATAAGAGAGCTAGATATAAAACCAAGATACCGGGGCGCCTGAGTGGCTCAGTGGGTTAAGCCTCTGCCTTCGGCTCCGGTCGTGATCTCGGGGTCCTGGGATCGAGCCCCACATCGGGCTCTCTGCTCAGCGGGGAGCCTGCTTCCTCCTCTCTGTCTCTGCCTGCCTCTCTGCCTACTTGTGATCTCTATCTGTCAAATAAATAAATAAAATCTTAAAAAAAAAAAAAAAAAAAAAAAAACCAAGATACCTAAAAGCCCAGATTTTCAAATGGCAACAAAAGGTGGTATAACATTTCTCCCTCTCCTAATCTCACACTCTCTCCCACCCTCTCTTGTCTCTGTCCCCGTCCAACACCTACCACACATACATTCATCACCAGAGAGAGACAATGTGATCTATGGGCTGATAGGGGTTTTACCAAACAAACCCATATTTAAGTTCTGACCATAACCATTTACTGCAAGACTTCAATGGTACAAATTACTTCCCATTAAATAAGGCTAAATTAAGTGAATGTACTCACAGCCTAGTATGAAGACACTTGCTATATTTGTTGCCTGTCTCCTTGCTCTTTTGAAAGCTTAAAGACCAAGGAAGATGAAGACGAGCAGTCTACCTATATCACATTATAGGTAAGGTTAGAACTTCCCTTAATAAAGGTGGAGGTGGTTCTAGCGACCTATAAAACACACATATGATTAAGGAATTGCCAACAAATTTGTGGCATCTAACTATGACTTTTATCCATAAAATACAGGAGAGTAATATATAATGGTCATATGGAATTTAGTCTAGAAATGCAAGGTTGGTTCAACATTCATAACTCAAGCAATGCCACTGACAATGTGGAAGAAAATCCATACATTATTTATATAGATGCAGAAAAAGTATGACATTTGTTCAACAGCCATTCATGATTTTTAAAAATACTCAGTTAACTAGAAATGAAAAGTAACTTCCTCAGCCTGATAAAAAGCATCTATGAAAAAACCTACAGGGACACCTGGGTGGCTCAGTCCTTTAAGTCTGCCTTTGACTTGGGTCATGATCCCAGGGTCCTGGGATAGAGTCCCACATTGGGATCCTTGCTCCATGGGGAGCCTGCTTCTCCCTCTGCCTGCCGCTTCCTCTGCTTCTGCACACGCGCTCTCTGACAAATAAATAAAATCTTTAAAAAAAAGAAAGAAAAGAAAAACCTATAGCTATCTCATGTTTAATGGTGTTAAGAATGAATGATTTCCTTCTAAGATCAGGAACAACGCAGGGCAACCACACTTACCACTTGTATCGAACATCACACTGGATAGAAGTCCTAGCTAATGCAGTAAGGCCCAGAAAGAAATATAGATAGAATTGGAGAGGAGAAATAAAACCGTCTTTACTCACAGAAAACTCCACAATCTAAGTAGAAAATCCAAAAGAACCTACGAAAAACTACTAGATCTAGTAAGTGACATTACCAAGGTTGGAAAACAGGAGATCACGATACGAAACAGAATTTTGTTTTTATACATAGCAGTGAATAAATGGGGACTGAAATTTTTAAAAGCACCATTTGCTGATATAGGGCCAATAAAAGATGCAATACTCCAGGATCAATATAACAAAGTAGTATAAGATTTATATGTTGAAAACTAAGAAAAACATTATTGATGAGAGCCATCAAGATACAAGTAGTCAGAGTTACATGTTCATGGATCAGAGGACTCAATATTATCAATATTACAATTCTCTCCCAAATTTATCTATGGATGCCTATCAACTCCAAATCGGTATTCAACTCAACACTCAATAAAATCCAAGCAACCTTCTTTATTAAGAAATGTACAGGGTGATTCTAAAAGTTATATGGAAAAACAAATAATCTAGGACACACCCAAATCAATTTTGAAAGAGAAAAAGTTGGAGGACTCAAACCCACTGATTTTAAGACTTTCACTACTAAGCTACAACTATTCATAACCATGTGATATTGGCAAAAGAATAAACACATAGATCAATGAAGCAGAACAGACAGTCCAGAAATTGATCCACCCATATACAGTCAATTGATTTTTGACAAAAATGCCAACTTAATTCAATAGACAAAGGACAATCTTTTAGTCTCTCAATAAATAATGATGGAACAATGGGGTATGTATTTCAGTGAACCTCAACCCGAAGATCCTCTATACATACAACTCAAAATTGATCATAGACTGAAATGTAAACCCTGAAGCTAAAAACTTCTAGAAAAAAAAAAAGAAGCAAATCTTTATGATCTTACATCTGGTAATTAAGCATAGGACAGAAGAAATATGAACCGTAAAAGAAAAAACTGATCATCTGAATTTCATCAAAATTCAAAACTTCTGCTCTTTGAAAGACAGTAAGAAAATAAAAAAGAAAACAGACAAGCCACAGACTGGGATAAACATTTGGAAAACAAATGTGATAAAGGGCTGATAACCAGAATATGTAAAGAACCCTTAAAACTGTATTTTTAAAAAACTACCCAATCAAAAAAAGTTAATAGACCCTTGCTTAAAATCATTAGTCATTAGGAAAAAAAAGTGGAATAAAATTACAAAAAGATATCACTAGCTATCTACTAGAATGTCTAAAATTGAAAAAGACAGTAACAACAGTGTCAAGACATGGGAGCAACTGGAACCTCGTACTGCTGGGAGGAATCAGTAAGAGTACAGTGTGTCGATTCCTTATACAGTTAAAAACACACTTACTCTAAAACCCAGGCATCCCCTGGTATTTACCTAAGAGAAATAAAGACATATATTTGCACAGAAACCTGAATATAAATGTTTATAGCAACTTTATTCATAATAAAAAAATTAAATTATCCCAACATCCACCATGGTGAGGGGATAAAGAAATTTTGATATATTCATATAATGGAATTCTACTCAGTAACAAAAGGCAGCTAACTATGGATAAATGCAACAATAAATGCAACATGGATAACTCCAAAGCATTATGTTAGGCGCACCTGGGTGGGTGGCTCAGTCGGTTAAGCATCCAACTCTTGATTTCAGCTCAAGTCATGATCTTGGGATCATGGGATCGAGCCCCATGTCGGGCTCCTTGCTCAGCGGGGAGTCTACTTGGGACCTTCTCTTTCCCTCTCCCTCTGCCTCTGCCCCTCCCCTCACTCAGGCTCACTCATTCTCTAAAATAAATAAATAAGGGGCACCTGGGAGGCTCAGTCATTAAGCATCTGCCTTCAGCTCAGGTTCGTGATCCCAGGGTCCTGGGATCGAGCCCTGAGTTGGGATCTCTGCTCCGGGGGGAGCCTGCTTCTCCCTCTCCCACTCCCCACTTCCCTCTCTCGCTGTTGTCCCTCTCTATCAAATAAATAAAATCTTTTAAATAAATAAATAAAATCTTTTTTAAAGAAGCATTATGTTACATGAAATAAGCAAACTCAATGACTACACATTTTGATCCCATTTATATGAAATTCTAGAAATGACACAACTATTATAGAGACAGAAATAAGGGCAGTAGTTTGCCATATAGTGCGGGGGTCAACCATGAAGGAGCATGAGGGAATATTTTGGGTGACAGAAACTTCTATTATCTTTATTCCAGTGGTGGCACAACCTATAGAATTTTGCCAAAATTCATACATTTGTAAATACTTAAAAAGGGTGAATTTCACTCTATGCAAATAATGTCTCAAAAAACCAGAAAAACAGAACAAAAATGCATACCACCTCAGAAATAGCCATCTGTTTTAGGCAGAGACCTACAACTCATCCAAATGAAAAGTGCTGAGTTTTGATCATAAGTTTAAGAATCATGATTAAAGGACAGAATGACAGGGAAGACTGACCAGGATCGTGACAGTCTTGTGTGTGTCTCTTTCACGGCTCATTGATGGCGCTGTGTAAAAAAGGGCTCGGGTAGGAAAGTGATAAATGCATCACTTAGGATCAAAATACCCCGTTTGCTATTTATTTGAAACAAATCAACTTAAGATGATAAATGGCCACTAACTGTCCTTACCAATTGCTTGAGTTTGTCAATGACTCACTTGAAACGACTGCTTGAGGAGAGAGAAATGTTAAAGTACTAATTTTCTTCATTTTACAACTGTTCTGATTTCCAAGAGCAGGGAAGAAGCATTTTCATTCCATGCGTTTTCTTTTGTCTTGATTAGAATTTTTTAGACTCACAGGAGAAGCTTATCTTGGCAGCGAAGGCTGCAGGGTGCGAGAAGGTGAAGGGTTGCCCAAAACCCCCAAAAGGGCCCTTCGCCCCGTTTGGCAGGCTCTTTGGCGACAGTCTCAGGCAGGTGTCTAACAGTGGATGAGCCGGCATGCAATCCTGGGTTTGTGGGGAGCTCTTGTCAAAACAGTGGTACGAGTCTTGTAAGTAGCATTCTCAGAGCCCAAGACAGACCTAAACTGAAAAATAAACTACAGGAGACTTGCCTTCATTCTTCCGCTCATCTGTTCATCCAACAACTATTTCCCGGCTGCCCGCTGTGGCACAGGCTGGCTGTGGGAAGGCTGAAGGCGGAGCTCGATTCCTGGTCCAGAGAAGCTTGCGACCTGTTGGTGGGCATGAACCAGTGGTTCCCGTTGCAACAGCAGTCGACAGGCCAGAGGGCGCCTTCGTGGAAGGGGAGATCTACAGTTCTGATTTATTCCTCCTTGTACACCATTTTCTACCAGCTCTCAGTGCCCGAGTTCACCAAGAAGACAAGACTGGCAGTCGTTCCAGGCAGCAGGAACACGTATGGCAGAAAGGTAAGCAAGCATGATACAGCCAGGAACCTGCGCGAAGTTCTGGGGCACTGAGGGTCTGGTGAAAATGGTGTCTGATGAGACAAGACCGGTAGGCATGAACCAGAAAGGCTGAGGTTTTGTGAGCTGTGCCGAAGGGTCAGAGGTCAGTCTGAAGGGGAGACAGTGTGAAGCCTATTAACAGAGGAGTAACAAACCAAGATCTGCATTTAGAAAGGTGACTCCAAGAAGGGCAAGTCGAGGACAGACAGAGGCAGAAGCCAGAAACCGAGGAATTCCCCGTCTTTCTTTCTTTGGTAGTTGAAAAACTGGTGGTGGACCAGAAAGATGGTGTTAATTGAGGCAGCAGCAGGAGGCCCTTCACAAACCAAACCTTCAGTCATGCAGAAGAAATGACCCATTCTCCTACCCATGGTACATCTCTAGCTAGCAATCGTTGATTGCTTATTTTTCTATTCTCAATAGATTAGCATTTCCCTAAGGACAGGAATGGTGATAAACACACACAAACACACACACTTCTAGTGCTTGGTTAACAAGAGATGTTTAGTAACTGCCTAGGCTGACTGACTGAATGAGTAAATGAATGAATGAATGAATGAAATGACAGTCTCGGCCCAAGAAAACCACAAGAGAGCTGTTATAAAATGCCTCTGATGGGTTATTCTGGAAGTTGATAAGCTACCCATTACATGGAAAATAAACTGGGTATCTCTGGAAGTTTCTTCCAATGTGAAGATTTTAGGACTCAAGGCCACTCCCTTGTGAAAGTAACAAAAGGCTGAAAAGGGGCTATGTGAGATGTCCTAAAGAAAGCTGAAAAATTGGTCCCGTGAAAAATGTCAAGGGGTGAGTTTCTAATACCAGGAAATAACTAAACAGCTAAAAGCTGACAGATTTTTGGGAGATGTCTGGGTGGCTCAGTCACCTAAGTGTTTTTTTTGGCTCAAGGTCATGATCTTGGGCTTCTGGTTCAGCAGGGAGTCTGCTTCTCCCTCTCCCTCTGCACTTCCCCCCAACTCGTTTCTCTCTCAACGTAAGTCAAAATCTTAAACTAAAATCAAATGAAATAAAAGCTGACAAATTTTTTTATAAAGGCCCTAGAGGAAGAAAACAACTTATTGTCATAATTACGCTTCTGAAGGCAGGCAGTGTGGTATACATCAGGCCCCTCCATATTAGAGGGAGGGATTATCAGGCACTCAGAGTGTAAACCCCAGAAGTAAGATCTAGAAGGAAATCGAAGTAGGCATAAGAGTGCGTAATTAGAAAAGGAGAGTAGGCAGCAACAGGCAGAGGTCCACAGAGGTGAGCAGGGAGCACCAGGATACTAAGCAAGGGAGAAAACAGACAGATGACAACAGGGAAAATCTGGTAAAAAGCAATTAGTCACATTAGTGATGTTGATTAAGCATCAACATCACTACCAATGGTCAGCAAAGTCCCAATGACAGGCATGGGTCTAGGCAAAGCTCAAGTTCCCAAAAGGCCTGGCTAAGAGAAAGCATATTCCTACCCTGGGGTACCAAGCACTGTACCAGGTAAGGACTTCACAGGGGTGAAACAGAACAGGGCCTAGTTTCTGGCACAGAAATACAAATCCAGTCTTAATCACAAGGAACTAACCAAGAGGAGCCTTACAAAAACCTAAGCACACAAAGTCAGAATGAGACTAGGAGACATGCTGACCTGCTGAGCTAAGCAGCTTAAGGTTCCTGAAATTCTCCCCAGCTCACGACCGGCTGGGGCCTAAAGCCTGGTTCAGGGCTGAGCTGTCTCAACTCTGTCCATTGGAGAGCTGTGAAGACATGAAGTCAGCAGGGCTCAGAGCCCTCCCAACACCAGACAGCATGAGGCAAGGCCATGGGCAGAACAGAATACCAGTGAAAGAGACAGTGTGTCACATGGGAAAGAGCAAGAAAGAGTAATACAGAATTTTGATCATGGAGATCTCTTCTCTGTCTACTTTTTCCACCCACCACACTTCCCTCATCCAGAATACATTTCTTAAAAAGCTCTATGGCCTATAGCTATTACTCATTAATCTATTCATTATTCTATTTGTGGCCATACCTAGAAAAAAAATAACTATTAGGCATCAGTTCCTTGGTGAAGACCCATGCCCCCAACTGCATATACAACATTTATTGGGAAGATCAGATTCCCACTACACTTTTTTCCTAATGTACCATATCATAGTCATGGATGTTCATGAACGTATAATTGATAACGTATACTAGTAGCCCATATTGCTACTCTTATTTCCCATTCTGAAGCACAGACTTACACAAAATTACACAACTAGTGGCAGAGCCCGCAATACAACCCAGATGCCTTTGCTCCTTCCATGTTTGCCATGTCAACAAATCTGGTAGAGATGCCAGTCATCAGGAAGCAGAATTGAGTTAAATGCATTCACTTGTCATTTTTAACCCTTCCCACTGAGCTCACACATGGCCCAACAGAAAAATCTTTTTCCATCTGCACAGACATTCTTTGATACACTGACAGAATGGAAATCCACTAGAGGTTACACAATTTAGATTATCCATCTCGAAAGCAAGAGAAAGCCTCAAGCAACACCATCTGATTATGAGATTTTGCTGCTTTGGAGAATTAATCAAATTCATCCTAGAGGCTCATCTGCTGCATGACACACTCATTCCTTGATATCGACACTCCCTAACAAATTTCAACACAAGATGTGCTGGTGACTTCTTTTCCTGGTACTTTCTGATCTTCATCTGTTACTATGACTAGCATTTGAAGAAACGTAAAGAAGCAGGAGGTTGCTTGATCCCTAATATCTATATAATCCTTTGTATTTATATGAAAAGCTAGGGAGA
This sequence comes from Martes martes, assembly GCF_963455335.1. NCBI lineage: Eukaryota > Metazoa > Chordata > Mammalia > Carnivora > Mustelidae > Martes > Martes martes. Next base: position 109,663,511 of record NC_137897.1, read on the forward strand.
TAGAAAGGGCCTCATTTACAGGAATACTTTTCACTGTTACTTCTGAAACAAATTAAAAGAGAAGGTGAGGAAGTCTAATAACTGGCAAATCATGAATAATTGAGTTGCTATAACATTTGAAGACCGTGACTTACATTATTTAACAATAGTCAACTGTAATCAAATAGAATTTTGTTGAAAAACTTGGCATATTTAGAAAAGCTAAACAAATATACACGGCCCACCAAAAACTTAATCTTGACCACCTTTTGTTACCTACAAAGTATAGGCTGTTCCTTATGTATGGTTTATTCCTCCAATGAGTGGGCCTTGAATTTAAAAAAACCCTAAAATTCACCTAAAAACACATTTTCTTTAACACACAATAACTTCTGTTGAATAAATAAGTGAAATGAACCACATTCATCTCCAGAATCACAGAGGTAAGAAAATCAATAAAAATCTCTATTTTAAAAAGGAGTAACCTGGGGTGCCTGGGTGGCTCAGTAGGTTAAGCGTCTGCCTTCGGCTCAGATCGTGATCCCTGATCCGGCCCCGTGTTGGGCTCTCTGCTCAGCGGGGAGCCTGTTTCCCCCCACCTACTTGTGATCTCTCCGTCAAATAAATGAATAAAATCTTTAAAAAAAAAAAAAGTAACTTGACAGTGAAGAAACTTAACAAATACTATCCCAGCCAGGTGATCAAGTTCATACTGTCAGAGTTAAGTCATACTGATACTATACATGGTAGGTAAGATGCAATGAGACCGTTTACTTCTCTAGTCTCTTCCTAAAAAGCCATAACCCACATCTTACCTTGAGGAAAACATCAGACAAACCTTAACTGAGGGATATTCTACAAAATCCCTAATCAGGACTCTTCAAACTGTCAACGACATCAAAACCAAGGGAAGTGTGAGAAACTGTCACAGCTGAGAGGAGCCTAAGCAGTTGTGCTGATTACATATAATATGGTATCATAGAGGTGATCCTGGAACAGAGAAAGGATATTAGGCACAAGCTAAAGAGATGAGAACAAAGTATGGACTTGAGATAATATCAATATTGGTTCATTAACTGCAACAAACATACTGTCCTAACTGATGTAAGATATCGGGAAACTGGGTGTGGGGCATAAATGTGAACTCCCTGTACCATCTTTGCAAATTTCCTATAAATCTAAAACTACTCTAAAATGAAAAGTTTACTAACGGAGTTAAAAACAAATTTTGAAAATGGGTACTGGAGGGGTACCTGAGTGGTTCAGTGGGTTAAGCGTCTTAGGGTCAGGTCACGATCCCAGAGTCGTGGGATCGAGCCCCACACAGGGCTCTCTGCTCAGTGGGAGCCTGTTTCTCCCTCTGCCTCTGGCTGCCGCTCCCCTGCTTGTGCTCTCTGTCAAATAAATAAAATCTTTTTAAAAAATGATTCTTACATGTAGTGAACAGCTGTGATATATAAGAGATATTAGACAGCGATACTGAGCAATCAAGAGTGTAAACCTGGGCGCCTGGGCGGCTCAGTGGGTTGGGCCTCTCTGCCTTTGGTTCAGGTCATGATCTCAGGGTCCTGGGCATCGGGCACTCTACTCAGCAGGGAGCCTGTTTCCTCCACCCCTCTCTCTCTGCCTACTTGTGATCTCTCTCTGTCAAATAAATAAATAAAATCTTAAAAAAAAAAAAAGAGGGTAAACCTAAATTCTCTTTAGCTCTCCCTTTTTGGTTCTGTCTCTAATTCAGGGAGTCCTCTTAGACCCTATTAGCCAGAACTTACATTAATAAATACATGAGGCAAAGAAAGAAAGAAAAAATAATTCCCAATTTTTTCTATTTGTCTTATGGCATATGTGTTGTTTTCAGTTATATGAAATATATCTAATCATAATGAGGCATGCTACTCGTTATTTCCTCTACTGAGGAGCCAAACTAGAACCCCCAAACTATTAAGAATGTACTAAAGGTTCACTTCAGCAAAAAGCTAACTGTTTGCTTTCTGTGTGCCTTTCCTTCTGGAACCATCTTCCTGAGAAGTGCTTTAAGTGTCTGTCAGAAGCCAAGAACATGAATTTGGGCTGCGTGGGGAACCAGGGAGTGGGGCTGCTGCAGGCCATGGTCCCATGTAGCTGACCCTGGTCATCCGACTTTAAGCAAGTATTATCACTTGCCTGAACTCCTTCTCTGTCATCCTTTGCTCCCTCTGAATCTGGTGATTTCTAGGAATGAACTTTGTTTATGACACATGCTGTATATTATTTGGTTTGAAGAAGCTTTTTGTTTCTGTGAAGGAAAGCAATGTTCTTTTTCAAAGCTCTCAGTTAGTTCTTAAAATATTGGAACTTGCAAAAAGCACACGCAGGGTTGTTATTAGCCCTTGAGATCAATAGCTCAGTCACTGCTATGAGATATTAAACAAAGAGTTAGAAAGACAAGAAAATATTTAGAGTTGCATCTATTCTGGCAAAAGAAGCATGGTAGAGAGGCACAAACATATTAAAGACCATTTCAGCAAGTGAGTTCCTGCCAAGCAAACGAATCCTGGTCCACTCTATCTACCTAAGTGTTTTCACAGTGGTTTTTTAGCTAGCCGGCAGTTGAATTCTAGGCATAGCTACAGGCAAACAAAAAGGCTTGGAGGCTGAGGAATGAGAGTGGATGTGGGAAACAGCTGGACACGGGAACATCTGCAAAACACATTAACTGCCCTCAGCACAAATATTCACACAAGCAGTCATTAATTTCACATCCCTTCACTAACCAAATACACTTCACTATTTGAACTGGATTCAAATTTGTCATTTGAAATTTGTCAGTTGCATATACCTGTCTCTGGCTGAAGTAAAATTTAATGGAAGATACCCGATGCCACAAAATAACAGGGGAGGTTCCACTCAGTAAGAAAGATGTTATCTGGAATCTCACATTTTTTTTTCCACTGGTGGTCAAATGACCCTTTATTGAAATACGTCCCTTTGTAGTTAACTAGCTGGGCATTCCACTGCACCACTGTTGGCGTCATCTATGATGTCATGAGGGTGGCGGCCATCAACATTACAGCCCACAGACTGGTCAGTCCCCAGGATCTCTCTAATGGTTCCAGAGCATTCTCTGGCTAAAGATCGATGTCGCATCTGTCAGGCAATATTGACAATTTCATCAAAAGTGATATTTCTACTGTGCTTTATGTTTTTCTGCTTCTTTCTGTCTCTCGGTGGTTCCTTGAGGGCTTTGATAATCAGCGCAGAGGCAGAAGGTACCACTTCAATCTGGGCCTGTCTGTTCTGAATGGTCAGTTTCATGGTAACCCTTCGACCCTTTCAATCACCAGTTGCCTTGACAATGTCATCACCAGCCTTTTATGGAGATAGACCCAGTGAGCTGATCTTCAGGGCCAGGGCAGACGTGGCACTGACTTCACCACCGGTGCACCTCAGATACATGACTTTGATCTCGTTGGGGTTGAAATTAGGTGGCATGGCGGAGGTGGTTGGTGTTGGATGAACCCGGTTTTGGGATGACCCAAAGCAGTTATACCTTTGCCTCCTCCTAACCGAAAGACAAAAGCTGGAATCTCACATTTTAAAAACAATCTCTTGGGGGTGCCTGACTGGCTCAGTCAGTACAGCATGTGACCCTTGATCTCAGGGTAATGAGTTCGAGCCCCACATTGGGGGAAGAGTTTACTTAAAAAAAAAAAAAAAATCCGTTAGGGGGCACAGAGGTGATGCACTTGGTTAAATGGTGGGCTCTTGGTTTCAGGGCAGGTCATGACCTCAGGGTCGTGAGATAGAGCCCCACATGCCCTGCGTCCCCCAAGTCTGGCTCTGCATTCAGCAGGGAATCTGTTTGAGATTCTCTGTCCCTCTGGATCATGCTCTCACTCTCAAATAAATAATCTTTTTCAAAAAAAAAATCTCTCAGAATATACTTAGTGTGAAGACACTAAACTCCAAAGAGTTTAGTATTGAAAGGAGAAAAAAATAGCTTTACAGTGGCGGAACCTGGTAAACATTGCTCTAGACGAGTGATTAAGGTCAACACCAACAGTGATTACGCTGAGGACATGTACTGTTGTTATGGTGTGATGAAAATGGCACTTCACCTCTCCAATCCTCCTCTAAAACTCAACAGCCCCAGTCTAATCATAAAGGAAACAGTCACATCCTAGTAGACAGACATAGTATAAAATATCTGACCAGTACTGCTCAAACCTGTCAACATCATCTAAACCAAGGGAAATCTCAGAAAAGGATCACAGCCACGAGGCGTCACGGTAACTAAAGGAGATGCGGTACCCTGGAGAGTATCCCAGAACAGCAAGATGAGATTAATGGAAAACTGAGGAAATATAAATTATGGGCTTTAGTTAATAATTTATCCATACTGGTTCATTAACTGTAACAAATTGTACACTACTAGTGTAAGATGTTAGTAATACAGGAAATTGCACGTGGGATATATGAAAAGTCTACTATTTAAAAGCAACTTCTGTAAATCTACAACTATTCTAAAAGTAAAAGTTTTCAAAAATATTTAAAAATCTTTCCTTGGTTATCTCTCCCAACCCCACTGAAATCCTGTGCTTCTAACTAATTATGAAAAAGAGAATCAAAGTCCCTTGGGCACCTGCCGTGTGAGGAAAAAACCCCTGCAATTAACTTCCTATGGGTCCCCTAAGAGTCACCAGGTGGGAAGGGTTTTGTCAAAAGAGTGGCCTGGAGTCAAATAAGGAGCAAATTTAAAGTCAAAGACAAGAGGCATCTGGGTGGCTCAGTGGGTTAAGCGTCTGCCTTTGGCTCAGGTCATGGTCTCAGGGTCTGGGGATTGAGCCCTGCATCGGGCTCCCTGCTCAAAGGGGGAGTCTGCTTCTCCCCTGCTGGTGCTCTCTCTCAAGTAAATAAAATCTTAAAAAAAAAAAAAAGAGTCAAAAGCAAAACCAAGGCTGAGTGACATTTAACAATGCAATCTATTAGCAGTTTGACGGTGTAGCACAGCTCCAGAATCTAAACATAGCCAAGAGTATACACATCCAAACCTTGCTAATACTTCAAAATGCTTTAGATACAAGTCTAGAAACGACATCCTACGCGTTGGCAAAAAATACTTTTGACTCTGTATCAAACATTAAAACAATTTCAAAATTTTTAAAAGGTTTTATTTATTTATTTGACAGAGAGAGAGAGAGAGAGACAGTGACAGAAGGGACACAAGCAGGGGGAGTGGGAGAGGAAGAAGCAGGCTTCCTGCTGAGCAGGAGCCTGATGTGGGGCTCGATCCCAGAACCCTGAGATCATGACCTGAGCTGAAGGCAGACGCTTAACAACTGAGTCACCCTGGTGCCCCTAAAACAATTTAAAAAACAGAGCTCCAACAGGGGAATCCTGGGCATTATCATTTTTTGATCATTTCCCGGATTTGGATGGCACGAGATAAAAGTTAGAGTCAGAGAGGTGAAGCCTGGAAAATAACTATCCAATTTTTAAAGTCCGGGTTTGGGTTGACTGATCAAGTCGGCCTTGTTTACATTTCAGTGGACCTCTGAAGACATCAAGGGATAAAATGGTTGGGGGGGGGCAGCGGCTGAAAAGTAGTTTATGGCCTATTGTTGGACAGAAACAATGTAACTTAATTTCAAAATTGGTTTAAAACAGCACTTCCATTTTGTTTAGCCCACTCAGTCTTCACTGTTTTTATAGAACACCGGCTCGCAAACATGATTATGCATGAGCATCACCTGGAGGGTTTGCTGAGCCACATGGTGCCATGCCCCCCCTCACCCCAGAGGCTGTGATACAGTAGGTCTGAATCAGAGGCCTCACAATTGCATCTCTGACAGCTCCCCCCGTGAGCTGATGCTGGTCTTTTGTCAACAGTCCAACATTAGAAAACCTCTGATCCTAAATCAAATCCAAAACCAAATTTAAATGATATGGGAATTTTCTGCTCTTTTTCTTTAGCAACAAGTATTTTCTGAGCATTTACTCCGGTGCCCAGAATTACCTGAGACACTGATTCTAGACACAGAGCAGCGAATAAGGAGATCTGGTTCTACAGGGGGTTCCAAGCCTCATTCTTTTTTTTTTTTTAAGATTTTATTTATTTATTTGACAGACAATGTTCACTAATAGGCACAGAAGCAGGCAGAGAGAGGAGGAAGCAGGCTCCCTGCTGAGCAGGGAGCCCAATGCGGGGCTCGATCCCAGGACCCTGGGATCAGGACCTGAGCCGAAGGCAGAGGCTTTAACCCACTGAGCCACCCAGGCGCCCCCCACCAAGCCTCATTCTTAATCCCGACTGCAGAGAGACCTACTTCACAGAAGTACAAGGGGCTATGTGACCCTGTGAGACTGGGTGCCGTGACCTCGTAAGGGAAGGCTTCCTTTAGGAAGTGATGCTTGAGCTTAGTTCTGAAGGAGGAATACAAATGGGGTCTTTGGGGAGACAGTTCTACACAGTGCAGGCAGGTCTACACAGTGCAGGCAGTATGCAGGAGGAGGAGGATAGATCCCCGAGGGAAGGCCAGCGTGACTGCGATGCACAAGGGAGGGACCAGAGGTCAGAGATGCTGCAGAGGCAGGCAGAGCCTGGCAGGCCTGATAAGAAGTTTAAATCTAACCCTAAGTGGGAGGGGAGCCACGAGGGAATGTTAGCATGAAAAGGACTTAAACTTTTAAAAAAATCAGTGTAGCTGCTTTGCAGAGATGGGTTAAGAGTGGCAAGAGTGGACCCAAAAAATATTCAGGAGGCATCACGTTGGAATTTGGTGCTGGACTGCATAAGACGGAATGAGCCAGAGAAGGAGTCAAGGGTAACTTCTACGACCGTCGAGTAAGCTGTGAAGTGACTAGAGCTTTTCCGAACTGACTTGCGTTTTTCTCTGTGCCTAGGAAGACAACTCACGAAAATAAACAGTATGATGGAGAACAGATGCTTCACTTTTCCAAGAAGGGAAAATTCCTTTTGACAGCGTTCTATATTAAGCTCAAAGTGAACCTCATTGTCTCCTTTCACTATTGTGGAAGCAAAGACTGACAGGGTTACCCCCTCGCATTTAGAAGAGCATTGAATTTTTACCTTTTTGTATGGCATTTATCACTTTCTGCCTTGTATTTTTGTTACATATTCTATGTAGCTCATCCCCTTTCTAAACTGTAAGTTCTCTAACGAAAGATAATAATTACTACGATAAGAAATTCCACAATCTATGTACTGAAATCTAGAGATGCTGGAGGTGGGAAGGGGATTGGAGAAAAAATAGGTAGGAAATCCTTTTCTTTTGTTCCGCTAACCAAATGGGTTGTCCTTTAAAAATGGTGCACAGGAACAGAAAGGATGCTCATAATGTATTTTACATTGAAATATACTTAAATCAGCGCTGGAATATAATGAAAGAACACAGTGAAGGGTTGTAGAGCATCGCTTTCTGGAAGAACAACTAAACAACCAAGGGGGGGACAAGGAAAATACTTCCATTCTTTTTCATGTCACCACATCCTTAAAAACAGCACTGACAACAACTGACTAAAATTAATGAGAGTTCTGCAGCAGGCTCAGATCATAAATAATTCTTACTCTTAGAAAAAAAAAATCACACACACCCCTCCCTGAAAAGCCCCCCTAAAACAAGTATGTGCAACTCTTCTGACCTGTCAGAGTGTTGCAAAGGGATCTTCCTTCCTTCTTTCTCAGGGAGCTAAGCTTACATCTTTTGAAGAGTCAAGACAAAATCCTGTAATCCAAAATGGGTGACAAATGCCCCGGTCCCGGTCCTAGCGTTATAATCCATCAATCCAGCATTCATTGGTTAAGACCTTCTTGCATCACTTGCTGTAAATGAAACTGGCCAAATGGTGCCTTTCCACTAACTACTTTAAAATAAGGTCTAAGATCCAAGCATATTAAAACCAGCCCCACATTGTGGTAGCAGGCCTTATAACAACTCAGAATGGTTTTTTCTTGCTCAGACTTCATTCAGGGCTTTTTCAAATGGCACCTCCTAGGCGAGGCTTTCCTTCGTCACCCCGTGACAGAGTGCGACCTCTGCCACCTGATCCTTTCTATTTTTCCCTTCCCTGCTTCATTTTCCCTTCATCACTCATCCCCTGCATATAAGATACTCCTTCATTTATCTTGTTTATTGTCTGTTTCCCTGTCTACTGATTGTCCTCTCCTCCCAAATCTGTTCTTCCATTCTTCCTGAGCTCCTGGGTTTTCAGCTAGAAACTACATTTCGTGTCTCCCTTGCAGCGAGGGTGGACTGCATGAAAAAGACTTCTCCAGGGGCGTCTGGGTTGCTCAGTGGGATAAGCCTCTGCCTTTGGCTCAGGTCATGATCTCAGGGTCCTGAGATCGAGCCCCGCATTGGGATCTCTGCTCAGCAGGGAGCCTGCTTCCCTCTCTCTCTGCCTACTTGTGATCTCTCTCTCTCTCTGTGTGTGTGTCAAATAAATAAATAGTCTTAAAAAAAAAAAAAAGACTTCTCCAAAGGGTATGTGTGTAATAGTGATGTGAGAAACTTCACTGGTCATTTTCATAAAGAAGTTTGCACTCAACCCCCCGTTTCCTTCAACTGCTGAGGAAGGCAAAACTGCCCCATTAGTCTGGGACCCTGAGTGACCACAGAGGCTGTCTCTTTGCTCTGGGGTGTTACGCCAGAGAAACAAACGCTTACCTTTTCTGGCCATTGCATTTTGGAGCTGTTACATCAGTTTACCCTTTGCCCTAACAACACCCTCCTACATTAAAACGTAAGGTCAGGGGCACATGGCTGGCTCAGGTGGTAGAGCACGTGACTCTTGATCTCGGGGTCTTGAGTTTGAGCCCCACACTGGGGGGTAGAGATTACATAAAAAATTTTTTAAAAATGTAAGGTCCGGGCACCTGGGTGGCTCAGTGGATTAAGCCTCTGCCCTCGGCTCAGGTCATGATCTCAGGGTCCTGGGATCAAGTCCCACATTGGGCTCTCTGCTCGGCAGAGAGCCTGCTTCCTCCTCTCTCTGTCTCTGCCTGCCTCTCCGCCTATTTGTGATCTCTGTCAAATAAATAAATAAAATCTTAAAAAAAAAATGTAAGGTACATGGGGACAGACGTTTTTGTCCGTCTTGCTCACCAGTTCATCACGAGCTAGTAGAATAGTGCCTGGCACTTAAGAGTACTCAATAAATATTTGTGAATTGATTATTAAACAGACTTCACTGTCATTACCCCTCCACATCTCCCAATCACCTTCACGGCTTCAAGAAGTCCAGATTACAAGATTCAAATTGCTCCCAAGACAGTGCCCCAGAGTTCTTACACCTCATTCGCTTCCATGTCCCCACTCCGCCACTGAGTGTGCCCTTTTACCCCATAAGCCTCCTTTCAGTTTCCCCATGTGCCAGGCTCTTGCCCAACTCAGGGCCTCTGAACAAGCTGGTTCCAGTATCTACTCCCAGGCCCGTTTGCAAGTAGTCCCTCATTCCTGCAGTTATCTGTTTAAATGTTATCTCCGCAGGCGGAACTTGCTGGCTACTCTTATCAAAAACAGACCCTATTTCTGTTTCTATTCATTTTACTCACAACTTATGAAAATAAGTAAGTATAATAGTTGTTGGCTTATTTTTTTTAAAGATTTTATTTATTCATCTGACAGAGAGAGATCACAAGTAGGCAGAGAGGCAGGCAGAGAGAGAGAGACGGAGAAGCAGGCTCCCAGGGGAGCAGAGAGCCCGATGCGGGACTCGATCCCAGGACCCCGAGATCACGACCCGAGCCGAAGGCAGAGGCTTAACCCACTGAGCCACCCAGGCGCCCTGTTGGCTTACTTCTAAACTGTAAATTAGGTTATAAGTGCCATAAAGACACTGACCACTTCTGTTTTTACTCACCACTTGGTTCCTGGTGCTTAGCATAGTGCTGGGCTGGTCAGAAGTCAATAAAGGGGTAAATGAATGAATGCACTAAAGATGACCAAGTGTGGGGCACCTGGATGGCTCAGTGGGTTAAGCCTCTGCCTTCGACTCAGGTCATGATCCCAGGGTCCTGGGATTGAGCCCCGCATTGGGCTCTCTGCTCAGGCGGGAGCCTGCTTCCCTCTCTCTCTCTCTCTCTGCCTGCCTCTCTGCCTACTTGTGATCTCTGTCAAATAAATAAATAAAATCTTAAAAAAAAAGATGACTGAGTGTTTGTTTTTAAATATTTTGAGGTAGACATGAGTTAAAGCATATGTAGCTCTCCATAAACGCTGTCTTCAACTGTCCTTGACTACCAGCCTGACAATATAAGGTTCTATTTATGGGGATATAAAACTAATGCACATCCTTGCACACTTTTAAGTGTTAGAAGGAATAGCATTCCTCCTTTCCACTATGAGGTTTTAGCTGCTAAAAACCAGGTGGAATTTGAAACGACTCCTACTGGTATGACAACCCAAGAGCAGCTTTTACCAGGATATCAAACACACACACACACACGTAAGTATAACTGGAAAAATCTGAGTAAGATTGGTGGCTGTTATCAATGTCAACACTCTGGTTTTGACATTATACTGGTTTTGAAAGATGTTACCTTTGGGAAGAACTGGGTAAAGGGTACATAAGGGCTCTCTATTATTTCTTCCAACTGCACGCACAGCTACAATTCTCTCCATAAAAATCTCGATTTCAAAATGCCGTTCAACACAGAAAATCTTGAATGCTGCAGAATTCAATTGGAGACGTTTCCAAAGAAAACAGGAAGGAAGAGGGTGAGGAAGTAAGTGAAAGAGAAGTCAAGGAGGAGTGAACATGAAACGTCACAGTGGGAAAGATTACTACATTACGCCGCACTCTCTGAAAACACAAGCACATACCCTTATAGTCTACTTCAGGTTACAGTGTCAAAGAGCAAAAGGTTGTTATACAAAACCTAGTTCAAGTCCCTGGATTTTAAAGATCTGAAACATGAGGCTCAGAAAATAATTTGCCAAACTCGAAAACTCTGAGGAAAAAAAAGGCGACTAGCGCTCCAGTTTTGGCATAGCCAAGGATTACTTCAACAAGATAAATAAAGCACTAACTGTAAAGAGACTGACATTTTAACTACATTAAAATTAAGAACCTGCTTATTAAAAAGACAGCAAACAAAATAATAAAATGACAAGTCACCAACTGAGACAGTATCTACAACAAATAAAACCAACAAAGGATTAATGCCCCGAATAGAAAAAGGATTCACAGGGGCACCTGGGTGGCTCAGACGGTTAAGTGTCTGTCTTTGGCTCAGGTCATGATGTCCAGGTCCTGGGATCGAGCCCCAAGTCAGGCTCCCAGCTCAGCGGGGAGTCTGCTTCTCCCTCTGCCTCTCTCCCTGCTTGTGCGCTCGCGCTCTCTCTCTCTCTCACATGAATAAATAAAATCTTTAAAAAAAGGATTCATAATTATAAGTCAGTCTGAAAAAGATAAACAACCCAATAAAAACAGTCAAAAGACATAAATAAACACTTCAGAAAGGAAACATAAATGATCCATAAACATTTGCAAAGATGCTTAACTTTATTAGTAATCAGAGAATTGGCAAAAAATGAGAAGTCAGACAATACCAAGTGTCGAAAAAATACTGAGCAACAGGAATTCCCCCATTGCTAATGGGACTGCATATTGGTCAAACCACTCTGGAGCACAATTTGACCTCTTCTTGTACAGCCAGCCACACATTTCAAGACCTGTTGTTAAGTGCGCATGTCTTCTATTTACGCCCAAGTGTGTGTGCTTAGATGTGTGTATCTGTAGCCTATACATACACATACACAGACTCACAGGGGTGAAACCCTATATGTATGTGTATATATATATATATATATACATACATATAGGTATGTGTATATATATATATATATATATATCTCAAAAGACACGTATCTTCTCATCATAAGAGGAAAAAAAAAACACCTGCAAAACACCTGAAGGTGCACTGACAGAAGAATGAATAAATTCTGGTATATTTCCAAATGAATATTACTCTGTAGTGACAATGAATGAAATATAGCTACATAAAACCTTATAGGGAATCACAGAAATACAATACTGAGTAAGAGAAAAACAGTATACCATCTCTATAAGGCTCAAATTAAGAAAACAAAACAATGTATTATCTAGGTTTGCATACATGTGTTAAAGCTATTTCTTAAAGCCAATGGAATGACTCCTAGAGATAGTTGTTGCAAAGTAGAGGGAAGACAGGACGATATGGAGGAGAGAGACGGGGATGAAACAAGAAGGTAACACATAGGTAGGTAGAATTATGCTGGGAACGGTCTCATTTTCAAGTTAGGTGATAGGAATATGGGTATTCATCTTATTATTATGCATACATTTCACATATATTCTGTAAGCACCAACCATTACATTTTACGAAGATAATTCCTTTAATATGCTGGTGAATGGAGGCACCAGAACAGCAAAGTTTCCGGCCCCATTCCTAAGAAAACTTTCACAATGCTAGGTGTGTGTATTGGGAACTAAAAGAGACAACTATTGATGCAACATGAATTTCATGACTACTGAAATTATTAATTCCAAACATGTCCTCTTTAAATCCATTAATGCCTTTTGACTGGTTTCATTTGATTTTGATTACATTGTTTTCATTAGTATCTTTAATATGTTATATGTAATACGTCTAAATTTGCAGAAGAGTATTTCAATTGCACTGCCTTATATTTTAAAACAGGGATATATATTCTACTGATACTTTCCATTAAGGTCTAGGGTCTAACTTAAATAAACAAACGACTATGACTTTTAAAAAAGATTTACAGAACTCCATTTCATGAAACTGCTCCATTGCCCTGGCTATTATCCTCTGGTTGAATCACTGTAGTAAACACAGCAAGCACCAAATTCTACTCCACTATACTACTGGTTCTAAAATTTACACATACGGATTGCCTACTTACTGCACCCTACTGTCTCCTAGCAGCTGCTACTCAGTCAATCCAAGGGCTGCCTCCCTATCTACTACCGTGCAGCTAATCATGTTCATGAGTACCCACGAGGAAGAGTGTCTTTGGGAAGTAATGTCAGGTGGCCACTAGCAAAAAAGGCAGGGCTGGTGCTCCCCAGGAAGCCTGCCCATCATATTTTAGCATTACCAAAAATGCTCCCCTCCACTATGGCTGTTGGCTAAACGTCAATATAATCAGAGTTGAGTTTAATTCTAGAACATAGTACTAACAAAGGCACGGGTCTACATTTGATCCCCAATCATTCAGGGCAGTGTAAAACCAAAAAGTATAACCACTATTAAAAGCCAATGAAGAGCATGAATAGCCTAAAATTTGTCCCATTCAAAGTATAGACAATTTAGTATACACTCATTAAAGAAACTGAAGTTTGAGGTAGATTACAGTCACATGAGCAATCAAAAGATGAAGGCCTGAAGAATAACACTGGTAAACAATCCAACAGAAAACATTAAAAAAATTCCACTGCTTGACTATGAAGCTTAAAACATATACTACACACAATTATAAAGCCAGGAGAAAACTTAAATATAGATGACCCAAGAGCCCTCACAGTTCACAGAAGAGGAAATGGGAAGACATAGATGACAGGGCTGGGCCCGGAATTCCGTATTTCTGAGCTCCCATTCACTGAATAATCTTGGACAAGCCACTTGTCCTCTCTCTGTCCATTTCCTCTGCTGTAAAATGAAGAGGCTGGACAACCGGATGGCCTCTTAAGACTTTTTACCAGTTCTAGGACTCGATGAGCCTTTACAGACCATGTGGCAGTCTGAGCCCCTCATCTGATAGATGGAAAGGGTAGCAAATTAGTTATTTATGGTAACGTCTTTCATTCTTGATCTATATACACTTTAGACTTTTCATTCATCTTCACATGATCACGTAAGTGTGATGGTTAATTTTACGCATTATCTCGACTGGGCCATGTAGTGCCCAGATACTTGGTCGAACATTCTAGGTGTGTCTGTGAGGGTATTTCTGGATGAGATTAATATCAGAATTGGCAGAGAGAGTAAAGCACATTGTCCTCCAGAATGCTAGTGGACCTCATCCAATCAACTGAAAGCCTGAAGAGAACAGAATGACTGACTCCCCTCCCTGGCCTCCCCGCTCCCAAGGGGGGAAATTCCTCCTGCCTAATAGGCTTTTTGAGCTGGAACATTGGTTGAACCTACCTTTGGACTCAAACCGAAACATTGGCTCTTGAATTCAAACTTCCATGTCAGCCCTCCTGGTTGTCAAGTCTTCCCACCTCAGACTTTACACCATTGGCTCTCTTGGGTCTCTAGGTTGCTGACTGCAGGACTTAGGACTTGTCAACTTCCATAATCCTGAGTCATTTCCTTAAACTAAGTTTATATGTCTACACATACCTATGAAGTTTTAATATATGTATGGAGAAATTTATTTACAGTTATACATACAAATAACACGAAACATTAAATCTATAGGTTTTTACGTATCTGTAAACACACACACACACATACACACACAGCCTACTGACTCTGTTTTCTCTGGAAAACCCTATCTACAATAAGCAAATGCATATAACGAACGATTGCTTGTAAAGCACTTAAAACAATGCCAGGGACTTACCACTCTGGTTTTAACTGTTATTATAATGATAAGACGACAAGGACAACTTACAACTAAATTCCACAAACCTGCAACATGTCACATGCCAAGGATCAGTAAGTCAAGGCGCTGACTGGAAAAATTATTTCTGCACACACCGTAACAGAACACAAATGCCTATATGGAAGGTAAAATGAAAAATCAAAAAATAATAAAGAAAATCCATTTCAAATTTTGATCCATATAAAATAAGATTACTTCCATCCTCGTGTATTAAGGGCTTATATCAGGCACTGAGGCATTAGTGACACAGCAATAAGCAAAAATGGTCACAGTTCTTACCCTCATGAAACGCTATGTAGAGGGAAAGTTGATACTAAATATGTTAGCAAAGGAAATTAATATACAAATGTAAAGCCAATTGTGATAAGAGTATAAAGGAAAGGTTCATAATGCTATGAGAAGCTGCAAAGCTGGCAATGTCTGAGGGAAGGACAGGGACAGCTACGTTGGGGAAATGATCAAGCTGAGCTCTGGGAAATGAGTAAGAATTGAGGCCACTGACTGCCACAGAGCAGCTTACCAGACAAGAGAAATGATATATACAAAGGTCCTGCAGCAGAAAGAACACACAAAATGAGGAATAATTTTGCAGCAATAGAAAAATTCACCCTAAAATCCATATATAATCTCCAGGGACCCTGGATAGCCAAAAGAATCTTGAAAAAGAACAGGGGCACCTGGATGGCTCAGTCAGTTACAATTCTCACTCTTGATTTTGGCTCAGGCCATGATCTCAATTGTGGGCTTGATCCCCATGTTGGGGCCCAGACTCAGCATGGAGTCTGCATGTCCTTCTGCCTCTGCTCCTCCCCCTGTTCTCTCTCTCAAATAAATAAATAAAATCTTTAAAAAAAAAAAAAAAGAACACGAAGTTGGAGGCCTCATACTTTGTGATTTCAAAAGATATTACAAAGCTGCAGTAATGAAAACAATATAGTATAGGCATAAAGACAGGCACACAGACCAATGGAATAAAACAGAATCCAGAAATAAACCCTCATATATATGGTCAAATATCTTCAAGAAGGATGCCGGGGCCTCTCAATGAGTAAAAAAGAATCTTTTCAGCACATGGCACTGGGAAACTGGATATCCACATGGAAAAGAATGAAGTTGGATTCTTATACCACATACAAAAGTCAATTCAAAATGGATTAAAGACCTGAATGTAAGACCTAAAAGGATAAACATCGTAGAAGAAAACATAGGGGAAAAGATTCGTGACACACTGGATTGGGTAATTATTTCTTGGATATATCACTAAAAAGCCCAAGAAACAAAAGCAAAAGGACAAATGGGACATCAAATTAAAAAACTTCTATGCATCAAAGAAAACAATCAACAAAGTGAAAAGGTAACCTATGGAATAAAAGAACCTATCTGGAAATCACATATCTGATAAAGAGTTAATATCTAGAGTATATAAGGGTTAGTATCTAGAATATATAAAGAACTGCAACAATGGAACAAAAACCCAAATACCTTCGTAAAAAATTGGGAAACCACTTTGAATACACATTTCTTCAACGATAATCAAATGGCCAAAAGCATGCGAAAAGATGCTTAACATCACTAATCATCTGAGAAACGCAAATCTAAACCACAGTGGAATATCACCACACACCAATTAAAATGGCTCCTATCCAAAAAAAAGCATCGACTAGGATGGAGAAATTGGAACCCTTCTGCGACGGTGATGGGATGTAAAATGGTTTGGCTACTATGGAAAACTTCAGAGGTGCCTCAAAAAATTAAACATAAAACTACCATACGATCTAGCAATTCTACTCCTGGGTATACAGCCCAAAGAATTAAAATCATTATCCTGAAGAGGTATTTGCACACCTCTGTTCACAGCAGCATTATTCACGATAGTCAAGAGGTGGAAACAACCCAAATACCCATCAATGAATGGACGGATAAACAAATGCGGTATATACATAAAGACTTAGAAAAGAAGAAAGTCGGGGTACCTGGGTGACTCAGTGGGTTAAAGCCTCTGCCTTCAGCTCAGGTCATGATCCCAGGGTCCTGGGATCGAGCCCCATATCGGGCTCTCTGCTCTGCGGGGAGCCTCCCTCCTCCTCTCTCTCTGCCTGCCTGTCTACTTGTGATCTATCACATAAATAAATAAAATCTTTAAAAAAAAAAAAGGTCCTGTCACATGCTACCACATGGATGAACCTTGAGGACACTACACTCAGTGAAAAAAGCCAGTCACAAGAAGAAAAATACAGTATGACTCCATTCATACAAGGTATCTAAAGTAGTTAAATTCATAAAATAGAAATTAGAATGCTAGTCACCAGGGGCTTGGGGGGAGGAGGGGGGAGGCGAATGAGGGAAATGAGGGGCTGCTATTTAATGGGTAAAAGTTTCAGTTTCGCAAGATGGAAGAGTTCTGTGTATCTGTTGCACAAGAATGTGATTACACTTAACACTACTGAATTATACACTTAAAAGAGTTTAGGATGGTAAAGTTTATGTTACATGCTTTTTACCACAATTTTAAAAATTTTTTAAACTTTTTAAGAGATTTATTTATCTATTTTAGAGGGGGCAAGGGGTTAGAAAGAGATAGAGAGGGTCTTAAGCAGACTCCAAGCTTAGCGTGGAGCCCCATGCAGGGCTCGATCTCATGACCCTGAGATCATGACTGGATTGGACACCAAGAGCCAGATGCTTAACTGACGGCACCACCCAGGCACCGTCCCCCAAGTTTTTTTCTCTTAAAAAAAGTAAGAAGTGGGGAAGAGCTGTGGGAAAGTTCAGCAGTTCCTCAAAAAGTTAAAGAATTACCATATAATCTAGCAATCCCATTCCTAAGTATATACCCAAGAGAACTGAAAACATATGCCCACACAAAAACATGTACAACAATGTTCAAAACAGTAGCATTATTCATATTGACCATAAAATATAAATAATCCAAATGCCCATCACCTGATCAATGGATCAACAAAATGTGGTATATCCATTCAGTGGATTACCGAGCCACAGAAAGGGATGAAGTACTGATACATGCTACAACATGGATTAAAAAACCTTGAGAGGGGAACCTGGGTGGCTCAGTGGGTTAAGCCTCTGCCTTCGGCTCAGGTCATGATCTCAGGGTCCTGGGATCAAGCCCCGCATCAGGTTCTCTGCTCGGCAGGGAGCCTGCTTCCCCCTCTCTCTCTGCCTGCCTTTCTACCTACTTGTGATCTCTCTCTCTGTGTCAAATAAATAAATAGTCTTTAAAAAAAAAAAAACCTTGAGAACATCCTACTAAATTAAAGAAGTCAATTACCAAAGACCAAATATTGTAGGAGTCCATTTACACGAAATGTCCAGAACAGGCAAATCCACAGTGATGATTAAGTAAATGGGTGTTTGCCAGGGCCTCGAGGGAGGGACTGGGACTAACAGCTAATAGGTACATGTTTTCTTTTTGGGGTGATGAAAATGTTCCCGAATTAGACTGTAGTAATGGTTACACAAAATAGTTAATATGCTAAAATCCACTTAATGATGAATCACTAAATTCCATACCTGAAACTAACATTGTAACTGGAATTTAAACAAAAACTTGAAGAAAAAAAACACACAAAAAAACCAAGGCATACACTTTAAAAGAGCGAATTGTTGGGGAACCTGGGTGGCTCAGTCAGTTAAGTGCCTGCCTTAAGCCCAGGTCATGATCTCGGGGTCCTGGGATGGGGCCCCATGTCAGTCTCCCTGCTCAGCGGGGAGTCTGCTTCTCTCTCTTTCCCTGCCCCTACCCGCAGCTCGTGCTCTCCCCCTCTCTCTCAAATAAATAAAATCTTTAAAAAAAGATAAAATGGTGAATTGTTTGCTATGTGAATTATATCTTCATTTTTAAAAGTGAACAACAACCAAAAAAAAAAAAAAAACAGTGAAAAAGAGTATAAGCTTATACTGGTCAGGTTTTTATCCAGGGAGCAGAGGAAGGTCACTGAGGGCTTTCAGATACGCATTTGTACAAGATCTTTCTGGTTCTGTGTGGAGGATACATTGGAGAGGGCAAGAGTGGATGAGATCATCCACTGCCAATGGCCTGGGTAAGTGACAGTGGCAGCCTGAACTTGGATGGCAGTCAAGGTGGACATGCAGAGAAGTGGACGGCTTTGAGAGCTCTTTCAGAAACCAAACCTACTAGATGTGCTGGGAGGGAGATGAAGGGAAAGACGGTATTAAGGATGACTGCTAGGTTTTTAGCTCGAACATGTGGGTCAGGGATGATGTCATTTACTGAAAGAGGAAGACCGAAGGAGGAACAAATATGAAAGAGATGTTGATCATTTGGAAGAGAGTTAGCAGTCCTGATGAGAAAAACAAAAGTGCATCAACATCATGTGGAGATACACTGGTGGAGGGAGTAAGATGCAATTCGTGTTCCGGTAACATACAATGACATGGTCAAGTGTGAATGTCTACTGAAGACCCATGTTGTCTAGCGGGAGTGTAACAGGTTACTGTAAGGACCAAGGCCTGATCCCTATCTTTTTTAAATCCAGTCATACCTTGGAGAAACTGCAGGGTCAGTTCCAGACAACAAGAATAAAGCAAATACCACAATAAAGTGAGTCAGATTAATTTTCTGGTTTCCCAGTGCACGTAAAAGTTATGTTTACTGGGGTGCCGGGCAGGCTTGATCTCGGGGTTCTGAGTTTGAGCGTGCCCACCTTGGGTGTAGAGAGGACTTAAAATCTTTTTAAAAAATTATGTTTGGGGTGCCTGGGTGGCTCAGTGGGTTAAAGCCTCTGCCTTCGGCTCAGGTCATGGTCTCAGGGTCCTGGGATCGAGCCCCGCATCGGACTCTCTGCTCAGCAGGGAGACTGTTTCCCCCTCTCTCTCTGCCTGCCTGTCTGCCTACATGTGATCTTTGCCTGTCGAGTAAATAAATAAAATCTTTGAAAAAAAATTATGTTTACAATATGCTGGGGTCTATTAAGTGTACAATAGCGTTAACAATGTACATACCTTAATTTTAAAATTGTATTGCTAAAAACTTCGTTGCTAAACACATAATCTAACCATCACCTGAGCTTTCAGCCAGTCACAATCACTTCACAGACCACCACAACAAATAATATTGATGAAAATGTTTGAAATACTGTGAGAATTACCAAAACGCGACGAGACACAAAATGAGCAAGCGCTGTTCGAAAAGTGGTGCTAACAGGCCTGCTCAACACAGGGTTGCCATAAGCCTCTGATTTGTAAAAACACACGGTTATCTACAAAGCATAGTAAAACAAAGCACAATAAAGAGAGGTATGCCTATAAATGACCATCGCTAGTCGAGATAATAACCTCTACCACGATGTCCCCATGTAGTGAAAGTTTAAAGTATGCACTCCTTAGATAAGCAGGACAAATAACCATGTATTACACGAAGCAGTGTCTTGAAATATTACCCCAGCTGCTTCCATCCTGGCTCCTACCTTCCTGCTCCTGCACCAAATCAGAAGACTGATAACCACCATCACTGGAGTCATGGATTTCGGAAAAGAGTCCACAGGGAAATTCCTGTCGCTATTGTTTTGAAGACTGAACGCGGCCTGAAATCCATTTTTAGTTTTCCCTCTTTTCAAGTTTAAATTTCACCACAGCAAACATAAGGCATTGAAGACCAAGGTTGTGGTCTTTCTCCAGCAGTTGGAGGTGGAACCCGTGCCTCTAAGGTGACAGGACAGGCTCTGCTGCTCTAAGTCCCGTAAGCAATAACTTGGTCCAAATTCTCCGGTAATTGCTTCTTTCTGTAATGAGGTTGCCTGGCCCTAAAATTCCATGAACTTCAATACTTTGGGTCCCTTACCACCCAGTTCACAGGCTACCTCCTCTACCAATCCCCCCCACCGCCCCCCACCCCCGCAGCGTGAGATTCAGCGCCCTCTTCTGAAAGTGGGCTGCACTTACTGTGTGTGTCTCTATAAAAGGATAGCAGGGGCACCCGGGGGGCTCAGTGGGTTAAGCCTCTGCCTTCGGCTCAGGTCATGATCTCAAAGGTCCTGGAATCGAGCCCCACATTGGGCTCTCTGCTCAGTGGGGAGCCTGCTTCTCCGTCTCTCTCTGCATGCCTCTCTGCCTACTTGTGATCTCTCTCTGTCAAATAAGTAAATAAAATCCTTTAAAAAAATAATAAAATAAAAGGATAGCAGCGAGGACTGATGACCAAATGCCTCATAAGGAGGCTGGTCTTGTATGTGATCTTCCATCTCTAACAGACTCCAAGTTCTGCAGACCACGGCTGTGCCTTACGTACTTCTACAGCACAAGGAAGGCAAGAGTGTACCAAGGAAGCTTGTGATTCACACGAATGTTTTCAGAAAAGAAGCCAAAGTTAATTGTGCACTATACTATAGATCCCTTAATCCATATTATTGCAAACTACATTAACTGTGAAGCTTAAAGAACATCCCCACTGCTTACACAACAGGTGTAGCTTACATAATCTGCTCTACCCAGCTGTTTCTTATTTGTGACAATTCGCTCCTGGCTTCTGCTCCCTGTTGATCTGGAGGATTACTACATCCTTCAGTACGAGTTCCTGATTTATTCCTTGCCTAAATCATTAACAATTATTAATTTTCCTTTTTGATAACAGCAAAAAAAAAAGGGCTGAAACTTAAGAATAAGCAGAGATATCCCTGGGGTTTTTCGTGACTGTAAAACTCTCCTGGATGCAAACAATATTTATAAATATTGCCATAAAATTCATTTATTAATCCAAGAATTTTGTTCTTTGTTTTTTCTTTTGGCAGGTTTTCCCTATATAGTCATCCTACACTAAATACTCTTCAGTAATGTCTGCACTTTGGAACTGGGTGACCTCCCACCCCCAAATTTTTGAATCAGCTGCCTATGAGCTAACAGCCAGCCATGTATAGAATGCGATGAGGTAATGATGCAAATGAGTGTTGGGACTATGGGTAAATGAATGGAACAAGGAGGAAGGGGTCGTAACAAAAATCCGAAAGTCAGGAAAAAAATGAAAATCCACGAACTTGGTGATGCTCCAGAGAGGAAACCAGCAAGTGTTGACGCTAAACTGGCAGAAACATCAATACTTCCTGGCTCCCCCACTGGGGGCATCAAGTTCCCAGCGGCAGGCTGCTCTTCTGCTGCAAGTGACAAAAAGTGAATGCATTCAACAATATGAAACAGGATGACCCATAATCCAGAAGCATGGCTGTGTGCAGCAAACAAAAGGCGGTGGTGGTTGCTGGGAGTCTCAGCCTCAACTCTGCCCTGCTGAGCTGGACGACCATGGGCAAGTCATTTCCCTTCATTGACAAATACCAGTATCTCGTAACAGTACCGTGTAGGAGAGAGTTAACAGAGCAGGCCTGAGACTGCTATTCTTTAAAAAAAAAAAAAAAAAAAAAAAAAAGCCTGCTTACAAAACTGGTATCCAGCTGCGGATTAGGATTTGGATCTTGGGAAGGTTCCCACCACCCTAAATGGTTAAGAGTAGCCAGCTGTGCCTAAATTCTTGGTTTATGCTAAATCCTGTCTTCCTTCTGGGAGTCTGGAATTTTGGCACATACCAGGCGGGGGGGGGGGGGGTGTACATGACCAGGTCCCAGTAAAAACTCTGGGCACGGAGTCTCTAATGAGCTTCCTTGGGAGACAGCACATTATACAAGTTATCACAACTCGTCGCTGGAGGAATTAAGCACAACCTGTGTGACGCCGGTGGGAGAGGACCATGGAAACTGCACCTGGTTTCCTCCAGACTTGGCCCCATGCGCCCTTTCCCTCTGCTGACTTTGCTTTGTATCCTTTTGCTCTAATAAATCATAGCTGGGAGCAGAACTATATGCTAAGTCCTATGAGTTCTGCCAAGAAGCCATGAAACCTGAGAGTGGCTGGGGAACGTCTGACACAACTGGAATAGTGGAGAGAACTCTACCAAACATTGTCCCAACAGCCTCATGAAGTATTACTACGTTCATTCTGTAGACGAGGAAAAGCGAAGTTGAGACAGGTGAACAGAGCGTGTACACAGAAAATAAATATTTCAATGTTTATGTCATGGGTGTTCTGAAACCTTAGGGAATTCCAGAACCATCTGGAATGCTTGCTAAAAAGGCAGTGATCAGAGACCTATCACCCGAGACTCGGATTCAGGAGGCTTGAGTCCCTGGACTCTGTTTACAAAAGCAGCCCAGATGATTCCTGTGCAAGGAGTCCAAAGACGACATTTTGATCAACGCACTGATGTGCCCAATTTCCCAAGCTGGGCAGTAAATGGCAGAACTAGAACTTGCACCAACCCTTTAACAAGGCTGAGTCTCTTTTCACAACAAAACTGCTTCCAAATCCCTTAAACGCCACAGTTCTTTGGTCTGCTGTCTTCTCGCTACAGCTATCCAACCAACCAATGGCAATGAGGTGCAAACAGGAAAAGTATTTTACATTCCCAGCACCAAATACTAAGTGATATCCTGAATTTAAAATAATGCACACTTACCAAGGAAAGTCAAAAGATATACAGCTCTTGAAGAGTTAACACTGCAGCTTTGTTTTTCAGAAAAGACTTGATGTGCTGGTGGCTACAGAAAATATAAGCTTATGAACGGCATTTAACAAAAAGAATATAAATTTGCTTATAATTTTAGAAGTTGAGGGCAGTACATTAATTACAGCTTTTTATGTATGGCCAAGGAAGGGGGAGGTGCTAAAGATAATCTTTGGAATTAAGAAAACAGCCTCATAGAAATGCTAAAGTTTTTCTGATTACTTTTTAAGCAGGCATGAAAAATATTAATTTTTTCTGATCATTTTCACCCGAGACTACAGATTCAGACTGGGTTAACAATTCAGTTCAAAACAGTACCTGAAGTATCTATTGAGCATCTACTGTTTACTTGAAGCTACACTAGCTGCAAGATCATTATCAAGAAGACTCAGATTTTTCCAGTAATACCTAGGCAAAGAAGAGACTAGAAAAATACAGCCAACATAATACTTTAATATATAATGAAGGAGGCTAAAAAAACAAATATGCTTGAACAGGATAGGCCTCACTAATCCTCCTATATTCTATTAAATATATATGGGGCAAAAAAAAAATGATGGCAATCTGTACTTCACAAATACAGATTAACCTCCCAAATCTGGATATCCACAGTCCAACCTTATCTATAGGCCAGATAATCAAGAAGTCAGCCAAACCAGCAATCCACCCATACACTGCAGAATCGAGGGGCTGTCTGCCAGTGTGCTGGCATAGGGCAACCCACACCCGTATCTGCAGTGCTGAGTGCTCATTCATCATTAAACTGCAGTAGTGTTAACATACGCTGCAGTCATGCTAATGTTTGTTTTACAATCACCACTGATCCACCCTTGAACCAAGCCAAGAAGGTTAAGTGTGAAGTGAACAGAAACAAACTTGAAAACGGCACCTAACTCACTTACGGAAGCCCAGGGGCTCCCTCCACCCAATCAGAAAAGTCTCAATCTCAGAGTCCAGATGCAAAACATTAATCTGTATAAAACACTACAGATGTACAAGAAACTCCACCTCCTTGATGGGGAAAAAAAACCCACAAAAAACAGTATTTTTATTTTGTGTCCCATGCTTTCACCCTCTTTGGGAAGAACTGATCAACCACATTAGACAAGCAATCAGCCTTGATGATGTTTCCCATCAACCAGTATATGAATTCACTCATGGGCTAGTTCTTTGCATATCATCCAGACTCAGGGAAGCTGAACCCATTGCCCAGCTGGTGGTTAACCAGTAGAAGAAAACAAGCTCATTCCGAGAGCTGCATCAGTATGAAAATGGCTGCTTCACCTGCCCAAATCTCAGCTTCACTACAAGTTCATTAAGAGCACTGGAAACTACCTGATTTGTGGGCACTCAATACCGCCCACTAATAGAGGGTTGAATTATGAGCCGTTAGTCATAAACAGGAGCAAACGGTAAACCTTTACAGAAGTTATTTAGAAGACTTCCAGAATTTTATGTTGCTTAATCAATTAAAAAAATCAAGAAAAAAGGACAGAATTTGTTTTCAGGCTTTTTAATATATAATTTAATAGTAAGTGAATAAATACTATTTATTTCGAGTAATAGTGACTTTTCCCAAAATAGGTTTCCTACCTTACACAGAATCAGACTAGCATCTATTTGCAAAGGAGCAATTTGTCATGCATCAGTCATACTGAAGGGTCAAACACAACAAATTCCTTTTTAATCTGCAATCCAAACAATCCAGATGTAACTGAGACTGTACACCATTTTCCCTAGAGGAAAAAAAAGGCAAGTAAGCATACAACAGTAACTTCTTCATGAAAATCAAGCTTCATGGTACATTATAAATGCGTTAGACATAGGGTAGTCACCATGTCCTCTGTACCTACAGCCATGCATGTAATGATGATTAAACATTCTGAAGATAGGGACTTTGACTCGCTCATCCGTGAGTCCACAGGGCCTATCTATCATAGTACCCTATACACAGTAGGTGCTCCGTGAATATTTGCTGAATGAAATAATGCTCTGCAAGATCATAAAATAACATAAATCATCTAATAAAGATTATACTACGGTCAGGAGAGTTTAAGCATCAGATGTATTTATTCTAGTATTTAGAAAATTGATAATCAGTATATGGTATACCCCAATGTTTAGGTCTGATCACTCAATTCCAATATGTGTGTGGCCGGGGGGGGGGGGGGGGCGGGGGACTCCACTCCAAAAAAAGCAATTCTCAGACCAGACACCAGCTATGGTGTCTTACAGTGCAACTCAATTCTGAAAAGTACCCAGACAGCATCAGATCACTCCAGTTAAGGGCTCAGTCCTACAAGACTGCTCACATTTCCCTGTACTTCAGATGCCAGTCCCAGGTCCTCATGACCATCTGTACTTCCGACCACACGACTGCCAACTGGAGGACGCACAGACCCCCCCACCTTGAGTTTCAGCCTCCAGACACAAGTCCACAGCTTCCTCCTCAGCTTCTATTAATTTGCTAGAGCCACTCAAAAAACTCAGAGAAACATTTTACTGGCTTACTGGTACACCATAAAAGGATTTAACACAGAAAGAGCTGGATGGAAGAGCAGCACAGGGCATGGTCTGGGGTAAGGGCCCGGAGCTTCCGGGTCCTCTCCAGGTGCACCACTCTCCCCAAATTTCCACATGTTCACCAACCTGGAAGGTCGACCAAACCCTGTCCTTTTGGGTTTTTATGGAGGCTTCGTTAGAGGTACGACTGATTAATTCATTGGCCAACGGTGATAGAACTCAATCTTCAGGCCCTCTACCCTCCCCCAGAGGGTGGGCCTCAAAGTTCCAATCCTCTGATCACAGGGTTGGATCCCCAGGCAACCAGTCGCCCCAACCAGAGGGGCTTTCCAAAAGTCACTTCATTAACATGACAAAAGACACTTTTATTGCTTTTATCACAGGAAACTCCTAGGATTTTAGGAGCTCTGTGCCAGAAACCGGGACAGAGCCCAAATGTGTGTATACTTGTAAGGTTTGTGTGCATGCAAAAATACGGCAATACACACACCTGAATAAATGTCTAAACATAATAAAACGAACTTTTTTTTCCAGGCTCAGCAATGTCAGGCCAAGGGTTTTAGTAAAATGAAAGGGGGGGGTGGGGAGACGGGGACGGATGACGACAAAAGCTTAATTACCTTGATAACTGAAGGAGGAAACCGAGAACCTTCTTGCTCCAAAAAGAAAAAAAAAAAGAAAGGAAGAAAGGAAGGAAACAAAACAGCAATTCCACAATTATTTTATTTACTGCCTCCAATATTGCTTCACCGGACTGGCCTGCCTTGGACTCAAAGTAATAAATTAGCTACTGATATCATTATTTTTAATATTTTTGGTCTGATTCTGAATTTTCATTCCACCTTATGCAATCTAATTGCTTTCCAGTCCTGGGCTTCTTTGATCCGACGACATTTTCTGTGATATTACTATATGCTGTATGTTTCATGGAACCAAAGCAGTTTGAGAGCTTCTAGAATCAGAGACAAATGTCTTCCAGTATTTCACACTCACAATTTAAGCTTTCATTTATCAATGACCTAGAAATCCATGCCTGTTTAATATCACTCTGATAAGCTAAATTGACGGTATCTACTTGGCCAACTCCCCTGAATCTACTTTATCAAGGAATGTATTATTTTGAATCTTTAGCATGAAATAATGTCAAAAAGGTCTGGGGGTGGGGCGCCTGGCTGGCTCAGTTGGTGGTGCATGCGACAGTTGATCTTGGGAGTTGTGAGTTGGAGCCCCACGTTAGGTGTGAAAATTATGTAAAAATAACATCTTTTAAAAATGGGAGTGGTTAACTCTTGTTATTTAAACTCTCATTAAGCCTTTAAACCCATGTGAAAATGCTACTGTAATCCTAGGAATTTTATGAAGAGCAAAAGGATAACATAAAAGTCCCTGACCCCCTAAGTCTCAACTAGCCCAGACTTCCAATTAGACATGTCTTTAAGGGAAATAAGTTGTAGAGACAAAGCTACTATTTTTTATTTATTATATTTATGGAAAATGGAGACACTGGGACACTGAGACACTGGGAACAGATGGCACTTTTATTATACTCAGATACCCAACTCTTAAATCTTTTAAGACACTCCCTCCATGCCTAAACCCTAAGATCCCACACCAAATCCACCAAATTTCTACCTCGAAACTATCAAAAGGAAAGTCATAATTCATCAGGTAAAAAAAAGAATTCGATTATTAATGGCAATGAAGTCAAGGCCCTATCTTTAAGAAATACAATGAAGTGCTATTTCTTTTAGCTTGAAATTGGAGAACCTGAGGAAATAAATGGTATTTTTAAGACGATTCAGCAAATACTACTGGGCCACAGAAGATGACGCTAACTCCCAAGAGATATTTACTTCCCACCTCAGGTTTAAAATGTAAAGCCCTATGGCAACATGTATCTAGTTTTCAGTGACCAACAACTACAATCAACACAACTGTAATTTGTCATGTTCAAAGTCAATTTTAGACACAGACAGGTAACACACAGAAAACCGCTTAATTTTGAAACAAATTAACAGCCCCACTTCTGAAATATGAAAGCCATCATAAGACAGCACACAACCTGGACCACATCCACATTGCTGTGCAAGTCTCAAAGTCCAACCTGAATCTTGAATTGTAGCCTTCTAGTGGTTTAAATGGGAGTGCTTGTCAAATAATCTCTACCAGGCAAAAGCTGAGGCCAGTGCAGACTTACTGATCTAGGGAAGATAAAATTTGCCCCCTTCCCCAATTCCTAAGTCATTCTTTAGGGGAGTATTCAATTGCATATTTCAAATCCAGTCCAATGGTTTGCAGATTAATTCCTTGCCCTAGGCCTAAAGCTCAGATACAACTCCTGAGAACCTTCCAGCTTCCCAAGACTTACCATAGTCATGGTTGCGCAGGAAAATGTGAGCAGTCGGGTATTTCAGGCGAACAATGAGGTCAAAGCTCATTTCAGTGTGAGCGTAAGTGATTCTCTGCAGAGATCTTGGTCGGGGATGCAAAGTACTAGCCTCAAACCTGCAGGCCGGCTCCTCGCAACTGCTGCAAATTCTACTGCATGCCCTAGCCTCCTGGGCCAGCCCTGCTTAATGACCAGACTCCCATACAATGCAGATCACTCTCAGCGAAAGAAAAGCCAAGGGGGCTTTGAGACCAACACTGGGGTAGTATGCTCTCAAATGCTCAAATCCTTAAAAAAAAGAACTGGGGATGTCAGCATCTCAATTTTAAGATAATTCATTATGAACCAGAGTCCAGTTGTTTTCGGGTGCCCTGGGAAAAGATTATCCTCCAATTATTACAATTAGCTCCATTTGTCACCTTTCCCTTTTTGTCAGCCCCAAACAACACTCAGAGATCACAAGAATCTATGTGAATAGAACTATGAAGTACAATGCTTTTTTACCTTCTCAGGCTAAATGTGAGAAACCAATTTTAGTCACTTGCTTTGGCAAAGCATCCAGTACAAGTCAATTCTTACTGATTTCAAGATTCTTGATATGTACAACCTCTTTTGCTCTGTGCCACATGTAATCTCCAATTTCATAAAACAGGTTTCTGGGTGAGGTAAACATTTAGAAAAACATTAACATAGCGCTACTGTGATAATACCCTCAAAAGGGATGTACAATGATTTCTTTTAGCCAGGGTTCATTTGTGAAAGTTTCAAATGCAGAAAAAAAATGAGAGCAAATTCATCCGACGCCTGAAAAATATCAGCAATGCTTTGATAAGGAATAATCACACGAAAAGGGCGAAATCGACTAGTTCTCAAACATATATTTTAATGGGGGTGGGTGAGAGCGCACAGCGCTGAACCATTTTTCTGAACGACTGAAAAATCAAAATTTACAGATGAGCCCTTTCCTTCACATCACTGGCAGAAATAAAATCCTATTCCCGCCACCTCATCTTGCAATTAAGGAAGTTGCTACAAATAGCAGCATAGAAGTAAATCGTCCCGGCTTTGCTCCATTCTTAATGTACTCTCTAGGAGTAAACAGGTTACTCAAAAAAGTCAGTAGCTAGAAATCGCTTTTCCCTAATGCCAAACTCCCACGGAAATGCAGTTCCCCTTTTCTAGGGATTTGCAAGCGGGTAAACGTGGACCGAGAAATCCAGCCGGAGCCTGCCTTTTCTCAACGGGCTCGGTGTACCGGGCGTTCGGTGCTCGGTGAGGTTTCAAACGCCGCGGTGCAGCCTCCACATTCACCCAGCCCACCCTGACAACTGCCTTCGCTTTTATTATACCCTAAAGGTGAGCTTCTTAGGCGGGGTCTCCAAAGTTTGCTCGGCCTCTGGTCAGCAGACCCCCGGCCGGCCGATCCCCGGGCAACGCCGAGTTCTGCCCTCGCCTCCAGCTCCCTCACTCCCCAGGTCTTTTTTTGGGACACAGTGACAGGTCTAGGTTTACCTCCATGTGCTCGTGGCAGAGGAAACAAAAGAAAGCAACCTCCCTGGTAATAAAACGCCATCTTCGGCTAATTGGCAAACCGAGGGGCCCCTGGACCGGTCCCCCACGAATCCCACCACCATCCGGGTGGAGGGTGGCCCCCCGTCGGAGACAGAGTTTGCAACACCCCGGGAAGCTCTGGTTAAATTGTCCGGGGGGAGGGGGGACTCCGGGAGCCCTACCTGCCTCCCCACCCCGGCCGCCCGGGCAACGTGGTTCAGTGAAAAATCTAAAAGAGGGTGGTGGTGGTGGCTCCCAGGGATGCAACGATCCCTTTAGAAGACTGCTCCGGGGGACCCAGCGAAGGGCTGGCGAGCAAGCAAACCGCACGCGTGGAGCCGCAGCGAGTGTACTTACAAAACGATTAAAGCTCCGGCGGAACATCGCGACGAAGGCTGCCGGGCGCCGAGCTGGGCTCTACTGAGCGGTCTGGGAAGGTGCCGTCCACAAAACACACTGCGGCGTGGGCCGGCGGCGTGAAGCTGTCGGCGAGGCGGGCGGCCCCGCCACCGCCTGCCCTCCTAGGCTCTCCGCGCTTCCCCCGCCCCCCAGCCGCCCGCGCCCTCGCGCCCTGGCGCCCGCGGCTCCCCCCCCAACCCGCCCCGCCGCCCCGCTCCCGCCCCGCCTCACTCACAGCCCGCCCCCGGCCCGCCCGTCCCGGGGGCGGCGGCCCCGCCGCTCCCCCTGGTCTGGCCCCAGCACCGCCGCCCCGCCGCTCCCGCCGCAGCCCGCCGAGAAGGCGAGCCTGGCGCGCGGGGGAGGGAAGGCGGAGGAGCACTAGGCTCCACCCGCGGGGAGGGGGGCGCCCCAATCTCTCCGCCTGCGCCGGCCTCGGCACCCCGCTGTCTGCACTCTTCCCCGGCGCAGCGCCACCGCCCGCCCTCCCTCCCCGCCGGCCTCGGCAGCTAGCCCGCGTGCTTCCGCCCCACTTGGGGCACGGGGGACCCTCCCGGGGCACCCCGCGCCTCACCGCGCCTCAGCCCCACACTACTCCCTTGCCCCGGCCCTAACTCGCCCGCGGCACCGCTTCGCTCTCAGCCCTTTCTGGGTCCGCGGCGGCCGCTCCGCCCCGCGCTTTCGTCCCGCACCCGGGCTGGGGAACCACGGTGCAGTCCGCCGGCCCGCCCCGAGCACGCGAGGCAGCCCGGCTCCCCGCTCCGCGGCGGGGAGGAGTGGGGACAGGCAGGGCACTGTAGAGACCCCTGCGCGGGCGGGGCGGAGCGTGGGGATTAGTTATGAAAGCCGCCCCCTCCTCATCTGCAAAGGCGCGGGTCTCCCACTACCCTCGCTTCGCTCCGCGCCCACCTACGCGGCTTTCCCTCCTCCAGTTCCTTCTCTCGTCCTGCCTCCCCACCTAAGCCGTCTTACTTCCACTTTCTCTATGAGGTTGTAAAGTCAGGCTTTGTGTCGCTGCTGCTGCGCAGCGGGGCGGGATTTCCCTGCCGCCCCCCACCAGCCCAAACCCCTCCCCCTGGCCCCCTCCTCCGCGCACCTCCCAGAGCATCCTGGGAGTTGTAGTCCAACCGTGCCCCCGTTCCGCCTCGTACTGCGGGCTGGGAGCTCCCCCACTCGCCCGGACGGGGTTTGCCCGGAGGAAGCGGCTGAGACCGCTGGGCCGAACGGCGATTCTCGGCACCGGCTGGATGTGGTGGCCCGGAGTGTTCGGTAAAGTCCCGCGGTGAGAACTGTGAGGAGAATAAATGAGGCAAAGCCCTGAATGCCGGGAGCCTTCCCTGGTTCTCGACATGTATGCTCCAGGAAACCCTCTCCACGCTCAGCTCTTAGTTTAGAACTGGAATTTGTGAAACTTCAAAAATTAAATATAAAACCCGAATCTAGAATTTGCCAGGAGACCGAGCTTCCCAACCCCCACCTCAGCCGGTTTGCGCCGCCCCGCCGGCTTGCCCGAGGCTGCCGGAGAAGAACTTTCAGATTCCTCTATGGGAGTAAAGATGAAACAAGTAGAGAGTGGACATGTACACGAGCCTCCTGCCGCGCCACACTCTCCTGCCACTTTCGAGCAGGGGACGGGGTCCAGCTACACCACAGGCCTCCCCTCGGGTCGTGAAGGGCCTTTGCTGCTGGGCACAGGCGCTTCTTTTCCTCTCTGGAGCTTACATTCATTTCAACAAACCTTTACTGGGCATTTCCTTTGCACCAGGCACTGTGCGAGGGGCTGGACACGGCGACTTCTTAAAAGACCTCCCCGACAAGGTGGTTGCAATCCAGTGGGGGACGGGAGAGGTAGCGACAGGCAAAAACCCACGTTTGAAAGTAATGACTGCGAGTAGAGGCTCCAGGGGTTGGGGGAAATTCAGCAGAGCCATTACTGCATTTGAAAAGGGGCTGGAGAAGCTTCCCTAAAAGCTCTGGAGATCGAACTCGACCTTGCAACGTGGGAAGGTTGTAGAGGGTGTGGGACCGAAGGAGCCCAGTGTGCAAAGTCCAGGCCTAGGGAGCGGTCGGTAAGAAGGCACAGTGCACGTTAAGAAAAAGAACACACGGTCTTGGTGGACGCCCGGGGTGTGTGGGTGGAGCGGCCCAAAAGAATATTAAAACCCAAAAGGATCTTCAGAAACACCCTATGAAGTTCGAACTTGATTCTGTGAGCAATGAGTAGCCCATCCCCAACCAAGTGCCAAGGCAGGAGTCTTAAGGTATGTTCCCAAATTGTCTTAATTGCCAAGGAGCAATACCATTGGAAACATTTCCCAAATCTTTCCCTATTATGGTTCCTTCTGTTTGTTCACACTTGAGGCTATATCTAATGATTTTTAAGATTTTAGGTTAGGGGCACCTGGGTGGCTCAGTGGGTTAAGCCTCTGCCTTCGGCTCAGGTCATGATCCCAGGGTCCTGGAATTGAGCCCCACATCGGGCTCTCTGCTCAGCAGGGAGCCTGCTTCTCCCTTCCTATCTGCCTGCCTCTCTGCCTACTTGTGATTTCTCTCTCTGTCAAATAAAAAATTAAATAATTAAAAAAAAAAAAAGATTTTAGGTTAGATATATACTAATCAGGTAGTAGGATATTTTATTTTATTGGCAAAATGGATCTAAGGTTTTTTTCTCTACTATTTCAAAGACTTGTTTTCGAATAGAGTTTATTTTCTGGCTTTACTTTATTGAACACAGCAACTAATATTTAATTCACTAATTATTTGTTGAACACCTACTATGTGGCAGGCACTGTTCTAGATACTGGAATTTGGAGGTGGAAGCAGTGATTATCATTTGTTCTAGGAATAAGTCTAGAATTCTTATCAATAAAATAGGTGATAGAAAATGAATTTAGACGTTGGAGATGCAAGTACTTACTAGTAAATAATAAGTAATATCTTTCCATATACAATTTTGTTTTTTAAAAAAGAAAAATATATACTTACAGATTCAAACAGATCAACTTTAAATTTTTTTTTTTTCCTTTTTTTAAGAAATCTCTACACCCACTGTTGTGGGGGGAGGATTCAGATTCATGCACCAGAGATCAAGAGTCCCATGCTCTCCTGGCTGAGCCAGCCAGGTGTCTCTCAAACAGGTAAACTTTTGAAAAAACTAGAGAACTAGGAATGCTTGGCTGGCTTAGCCCATAGAGCAAGTGACTCTTGATCTCTGGGGCATGAGTTTGAACCACCCCCCAACATTGGGTGTAGAGATTACTTAAAAAAATTTTTTAAATAAATTAAAAAACTAGAAATTATTTCGCACTATTTTCTCACACACCATTGTGTATTATGTCACATACCATTCTATGTTGTCCAGCTTAAAAGCAAGGTATTTAGGATCCCCCAAGATACAGCAATATATCAGATTTTCATTTGTTATAATTCTGATCTCTCTATGTCCTAATTATTTCATCACAACACCTATACTCCTGGGTCCAGACTAATTCGCTTGACTATAAAAATGCAATACACAAATCAAAATGTGCTCAGCAAAACACGAAATTGATGCAAGGTAATTTTTTCCCATATCCAAACCCAACGTGCACTTAAAGTTACTACTGCATAAGCACCCTTTAGAATTACTTTCCTTTGTGAGCTTCTTTAAGACAAGAAGAAATTATTTTTCTTCTTTTCAGTACCTCTTCACACTTTCCAAAGAAAACCTAGGTGTTGTAGAAAGCTGTTGTCAATGACTATGAAAAGCAAACCCATCAGCCAGCATTTTTCATTTGGCCAACTGCATAAACAGAACTGCAAAAACTAACTTCCTCTTGCCTAAACTGTCAGAAGCCATGGTATATAACACCAGCTCTTGTGGTGGATCAGCTGACTGCAGCAGAAGCCCCAGTCTCCTGCAGGCGGGAATTCTGAAGAAGCAGTCTTCCGTCCTTATTACCGTCTTGACTACATATACTACTTACTGTCAGAAAAAGGGAAAGTGTTCTTCCTCCACCATTTCAATTCTGCTGGCCCATTTCTGTGCAAGCCCCGCAGAGGCCCTTCTCTATTGCTTCCCTTACTCTTTCCCACCTTCTACCTCAACCCCTCAGAAATCTCACCATGGCAAATGGGCAGAACAATCACGAGGCCACAGGATGCTGTCCGCACTTGGGAAGGTGGGGAGCAAACAGCTTCTGGGATCATTCAGTTGATCAGCAATTCAAGGATCCATCAGGAAGGGGAATAACAAAAAGCAGAACACTTTTTCCATCTAATACTGAAAAATGAAAAAAAAAGTGAAGCTATTATATCAGCATCTAAAATCACTGCCATCAGCAAGTTGAAGAAATTAACTGTCTGCTGAGCTTTCAAACTTACTTCGTGAGACTACCTTTTGCCCATTTGAAATTTCTTTCTCTCTTCCAACTCTGGCTCTACACTTACTTAAAACTGATTTTATCCACATATTCCTAATTATTGGCTCTCTCCAATCCATTCTGCATACTGCAACCCCAGAAATCTTTGGAAGAAAGATCAAATCACTCCCCTGCTTAATGACTTCTCAGTAGCTTCTCATTGCTCTTAGGATAAGTCCCAGATCTTATCTTAGCATCACCTACAGGGCCCTGAGTTCCCTGACCCCTGACTTCCTCTCTAGCATAAAGGTGGGCCTACTCTCCCTCTCAGTCACCAAGCTCCACCCCACTGGCCACCTTTCCTCCCTTGAGTTCCCAAAGCTTCTTTCCCCTGACATCTTCTGCACATGCAGCCATCTCCACTGGAATGCTTTCATGGACTTTGCTATTCATCCTTCAGATCTCAGCTTAAATGTCACTTTGTCAGATAAGATCAGGGCTCCCTGTTGTCGTGCTCCAAATAGCCCATATTAATTACATTGAGGCCACTGACGAATGATGTTAGTAATCATGGAGAACAGCAGAAGTCCAAAGGGATTGTAGATGATCAAATGTTGTTTTGCTTTTCAAAATGGGGAAGTAGGTGTATTCTAATAATCATGATACCAAAAGCATGCAAGTCAGAACTCTATTAAAAAGATACCAAAGGCTGGCGATTCACAGACCTGTACCCCTGGGGCTAATAATACATTATATGTTTATAAAAAAATTAAAAAAATTATTTAAAACAAGATACCAAAGGCATGCAAGCTAGAACTCTATTAAAAGGATGGGGTATTTTAGTACAATGGAAGAGAAGAGGCAATCTCTAGGAATCACAATGAATTCACTGAGATATAGTTTGGCCTTTAAAATTCTGAGAAAATGATTTCTAATTCAGAATTCTACATCCTCCCAAACTATATTGGGAAGATAGAGACTAGAGACAGAGAAGATAATATGGCATAAGAAGAGTAAATCTGAGTGCTGTGAAATGTGTAAGCCTGATGATTCACAGACCTATACCCCCGGGGCAAATAATACATTATATGTTAATTTTAAAAAGATGCTCAAAATAGAAAAAGAAAAAAAAAAGAAGAGTAAATTCATCTTCCATAATAAGTTACTAAGTCAAAATGTATCTGTATAGGGGCGCCTGGGTGGCTCAAGTGGGTTAAAGCCTCTGCTTTAAACCCGAGCCCTGCATCGGGTTTTCTGCTCAGCAGGGAGCCTACTTCCCCCTTTCTCTCTGCCTGCCTCTCTGCCTACTTGTGACCTCTATCTGTCAAATAAATAAAGAAAATCTTCAAAAAAATATATCAGTATAGTTAAATTATTTAGAAATAAGGAGGTAAACACCAGAAGAAACAATTAAAATAAAGTACTTGCCTCTAGATGCATAGATTGAGAATGAAAAAGACTTCTGTGTTTTCTCTTTGTAGGTTCTATAACTAACTTTTAAACTATGAGCATACATTATTTTCATAAAAATAAAAAGTTTGAAAATGCAAATAACATTTGGACGTGCAGACAGGAAGTAGGAGACCATTCTAACTAAGATAAATGGCAGAGATGTGGAGGTGAAAATATTCCAGTAAATGGTAAGTAGACCTGACTAGAAGGTACATTGTATCCTCTGAGAGAGTAGACCAAGAAAGAGGAATTCATGAGATCTGGACAATGGGATAAACATAACAGAGAGGTGAAGGGAATTCCCCATATGATAATGAAAGGAAGTTTGAGGGGCGCCTGGGTGACTCAAGTCGGTTAGGTGGCTGCTTTCGGCTCAGGTCATAATCCCAGGATTCTGGGATCTAGCCCCACATCGGGCTCCCTGCTGAGCAGAGAGCCTGCTTCTCCCTCTCTCTCTCTCTGCCTGCTGTTCTGCCTACTTGTGCTCTCTATCTCTCTGTCAAATAAATAAATAAAATATTTAAAAAAAAAAAAGAAAAAGGGAGAAAGTTTGAGGTAGACAGCTGTGTGGCGTACCCAGGGAGCAACCAGGCTAGTGGAGAGTGGGAAGATAGAGGGATACAGGAGGGTTGTCTCTAGAGAAAAAATTTTTGAAAATTAACTGATAGATTATTTGATGTGTTTGACCATGTGCAGAATAGTATTCAGAAAGGTTTTACAGTTGTACGGGAAATTAGTGAAGAATTAGTGATTGATACCTAGAAAATAAAGCCAAGTAGGAAAAACCAAGGCAGTTTGTAACTCCAGAGAAAGCTGAAAGTTGCACAAAAAAGTAAATGAGTCATGATAAAATGCTACTTGGCCCCACAGTGAAAGACATTTACATAGCCATAACAATGAAAACGTCTTACTGATTTACCAACTCTTTTGTAGGATGAAGGGAACACAAGTTAGAAAAGGTGATGTTGTAAGAGGTCTAAATCTGCATCTTCCATAAGAAGAAGAGAATAAGTACTATCTAAAAATTGAAAGATCAAGAAACATCAGCATAAATACATTATATAGAAATACGGGAGTAAATGCTAGAAAAAATAGCTAAAATTATTCAAAGTAGCTGCTTTAGTAGTATAGATCAGAAGTTGGGAGAGAAGGAATAGGGGTTTGCTTTTTACTTTATAAGTCTAATTAGTCTAACTTTATGAATATGCATCACATTCAAAAAAATAGAAATTAATAAAAAGAATAAATAGAATTTTGAATGGGTAGAAAGGAAAGAGAGCATTCTAGCTAAGAGAAACAGCAAAGATAGGAAGTAGTAAGTAGACATCCCTAGCATAGTGTGGGTTCACAATGGGGAGTAGTGAAAGATAATTTTAATAGCTATCATTTATTGAGTACTTGCTATGTGTCAGGTACTGTGCTAAGCACTTTGTATACATTATCTCATTTATTCTCACAAACCCCATATAGGTCCACTATTTAATTAATTAATTAATTAATTAATTTGACAGACAGAGATCACAAGTAGGCAGAGAGGCAGGCAGAGAGAGGAAGGGAAGCAGGCTCCCTGCTGAGCAGAGAGCCTGATGCGGGGCTCGATCCCAGGACCCTGGGATCATGACCTGAGCTGAAGGCAGAGGGTTTAACCCACTGAGCCACCCAGGCACCCCTAGTTCCACTATTATCCTTATTTTATAGATGAAGAAATGGAGAAGTTAGGGAACTGGCCCAAAGTCACAGCTAGAAAATAGTAGAGCAAAGAGTAAAAAAGATCTACTAGACTGCAAATCCATGCTCTTTTTTTTTTAAGATTTTATTTATTTATTTGACAGAGAGAGACACAGTGAGAGAGGGAACACAAGCAGGGGGACTGTGAGTGGGAGAAGCAGGCTTCCGGCTGAGCAGGGAGCCCGAATGTGGGGCTGGATCCCAGGACCCTGGGATCATGACCTGAGCTGATGGCAGACACCATCAGTGACTGAGCCACCCAGGGGCCCCAACAAATCTGTACTCTTAACCACCATATTTTGAAGGCATAATTGATGACATTTGATCACTGATTTAATTTATGTGACCAAAAAAAGACAAAAAAATAATTTATGGGACAAAGGAAAGAGGTGAATTCAAAATGACTCTGAGGAATTAAGGCTCTGTGAGTGGGAGAATGATGTTTATTCATTTTAACAACTGACTACGTCAAGCAGCGGGAGGAAACCGTAGCAATAAATGCGAGCGATGTGATCCCTGTGTCATAGAACTTGCCATCAGTCATACGTAGGAGAATCATTTGTGGGAATATCAGTGAAGAAAATTTTGAGTTCAATTTTAACTACATTGAAGTAGCAATAGAATGCTCAAAAATGTCCAGCATGCATGGAAAATGTGGTATTAGAGCTTGGTATAAGATGCTCTATACCTTGGAAATCTATCCATGGTCAAGGGAAATCAGGACTAAGACAAGCTATTTCATTTAATGCTTCAGAAACCATGCATGAGCTTTAGGAGTGCACTTTCTATAGTAGTCGGGCCAGAAGCCAGATTGTAGCTTATAGGTGTAAACCATTCCTTCTCAAAGCTTGATGGTTTAAGAAGGAAAGACGATTGTACAATAAACAGGAGGGCCATAAGGATAAGCAACTTTTTTTTTTTTCCGAATGAAAAGAGACCTATATATGTGTAAAAGCAGAGAAGAAAGGATTCTGTAGGAAGGAGAAGCCAAAGATTTCAGAAAGAGAAGATAATTGAGGAAGCAGGGTATGAAATGAGGTAAGGACATGAGGCTCAGGTCTGAGGGGTGAGGAGGGACCCTTTTTCGTCTAAGACAGTAAAGAAGCCTGAGAGGAGACCTCTTCTGGGCCTCAGGTCTGGGCCACTGTGCATGAAACTAACATATGCAGGTCTTCATCACACCTCTTCATCTAAGACCAATAAAATGGTCTTAGATGAAGAGGATGCATGGGAGTGAGCATCTATTTTTGAGTAGAGTTTAGTTTTTGTGAGAAAGGTCAATTGGGGAAGGAGATGGAACCTCATAAGGAGTCAAAGAATAAAATTTGAAGTTCAGATCTGAAAATTAACAAGTCTTTTGGGAACTCAACAGTTCTATTTCCCCACTTTCTACTGTTTGAAATAATTGCAGATTGCACCATCCATCAGTCTTCCTGATCACTTAATTCAAATTTTATCTCACCCAGGCTAACATTTAGGTGCTAAGACTCAGGCAGGATGCCATCAAAATCCATTAAAAATGGCTCTCTTCCCAGCGGTGATAGTGAGGCAAACTCCCCTTAACAATCAAATCCAACCTTGGATTAATTAATATCTCTGTTGGTGTCTGTTTTAAGTCACATAGTTCTTGCTGGCTCACTTTCTAGCATTTTTA
The DNA here is from genome assembly GCF_963455335.1 of Martes martes. NCBI lineage: Eukaryota > Metazoa > Chordata > Mammalia > Carnivora > Mustelidae > Martes > Martes martes. The sequence continues at coordinate 109,702,665 of NC_137897.1, forward strand.
ATTTCATGTGGCACTCTTCAGCAAGTATTTAGTCTGTCCTACTTGAAAAAGGATTTGCCATTTTGGTTTCACTTATTTCTTGCCACAGGATATGACTATCATACCCCAACATGCACAAAACACATAACAAACACAAGAGGGCAGGGCCATACCTTATTTATTTGTATCCCTATTTCCAGAGAAGAGCATGACATGTTGTTGAGGCTCAAGAAATGCTGGCACAGGAGTGAATGATAATCTGTGTACTGTCCCGGGGGAGAGCCCTGAGCTGAGATCCAGAAGATGTCAATTCTGGTTGTTACCTAGAGCTTCCCTTGGACCAATCACGTATGTTCTCTGGACCTTATTTTCTCCGTGGGAAGATGAGGAGATTGGATGATTTATTAAATTACTTCTGACTTATGAATTTTACCTACCATTTTTAAGCTGATAAAATTTCAGGTTTCCAAGTGACACTGGATTGCTGTTTGAAACTTGTTCTAAGTCCGTGGCTAACCCATTGGTCACTGCCTGTGAGTCAAAGCAGATCTGCACCTCAGGTCATCTCTCTCAGACATAATAGACAACCAGATGTGCTACTCAAAGCTCTGTCCACTGGGAAGATTTCCCTACCCTGGTATCCTTTGGGGGGTACCCCAAGGTGGGGTTGTAGTGCTGCAGTCATCTACTTTTACTTTCAGATGGTGCCGGGCTAACTATGCAAAATTATGTGTAAACCAGGCTGATGTATTTCTTTTTGATCTTAAGTCATTTGGTCATAGGTGACTTACCAGGAAGCCACAGGTATGGACTGAGGAAGGGGCAGCCGTGTGGCGGGAGGACGTTCCATGGGAGTCTGGGCCACTGTGCGTGAAAGTAACATATGCCTTCAGGGCTGCTCAGGCTCTGTCACTGGCTGGCCCCCAGACCTGATCTCTACTGCTCACCTGTGTGAACCCACCAAACTTTGTCCCCTATTTTTCCTTAAGCTCTTCTTTCCAGCTTCTCTTTTAACAAGAGACCCAAAGGGCATATCATCCTGTGGTGGAAACCAAAAATACCCCTCAAGCAAAAGCAACTGCGGGGACAAAAGGTTACCGGACAGCCCAGAATACCCAGACCAGATTGAACTTAACTCCCAACTCATGCCTGCACAGATGGACCATGGAGTGACTGGCAGTTACCTTCAACTCATTGTAATACTAAGATCTCATCCCAGGGACGAGCACAGCCTCATTTACATAACATGCAATGTATGTCTGGGCACGTTTCCTTAAGGCTCATGTGCCACCTTATGCCCACCTCTGCATACGGTGACAAGGCTCCCCCATCTCAATATTCATCCTAAGCCTAAATTAAAGGAACCCATTCACCCTTGTTCAGGGAGTCATGGCTATGGAAGTTACCCCCTGTGATCTCCTTATTTGCCGCAAATCAAGTTTCCCTTGTGCTACCACTCTACACTCTACCCCATGTAGTTTCTGACTCACCAAGGAGCAAACTCATATTAGTTCATTACAGCTCTATCCCACATATACACCTTCCACAGGATGATGGAATAGTTCTCAGCATACCTGCCTTTATGGGCAGACAGATTAGATGACACTGTTTATGATGGGCAGCCTGTGCCTTTATCCTCACCTAACCAGGCATTCAGTCTCCCCCAGAAAACCATCAGCAAGCCAGGAGATTCTTCTCAAAAGGCGAGGTCCCAGCAAAAGAGGAAATTAGTTGAGGTGAGCAGGACAGACATCCGAACAGGTGTCTGCTAGACTTTCTCAAACTCCCAAGCCCTTCATTTTCAAACTGCCTTTTCCTAGCCCCTACCTAAAGAGCCCAGGGCTCTTCTGCAATCCTCCCTTATGAACAGAGGAATGAGATCTGTTAAACCTCTTCGGTCTCAGAATTTGGAGTCTTTGAATTGTGTTTAGATGTTTATAAAGAACCACAGGGAATGAGCAATGCTGAACCAAAGTAATGAGTCTATGGTGATTGGGATTCAAGTATCTATAGGTAAACTATTGGGTGTGTAGCGAGGTTTCACTCACTCCCTGCTTTTGAGGTCATACCTTGTGACTGCCAGCTGCTCTGCCCAATACCTTCTTTATAGCTGTGGGCCACGTGTCCTTTCTGCCCCACTCAGCCTACTTTTTGATATTTAGTACCTCCTTCTTACGCTACCCTCCTTATGCCACACTACCATGTCTGTGGTTTCTGAGAATCTGCCTAGCCAATTCTGAGTAGAAGAGAGAACACCCACCAGTTTCAAAAAAAGACTAAATCCACCAAATAAATTAAGTACTTACACTGTACATTTCATTAATATTCAAAGTCAAACTGCTTCTTTTTCTATGTGTGTACATACATATAGATTGGACATAATCACCCAGGCAACCAGATAGAATATGGACTTCAAAGGAACAATGGTCTTGTCATTCTTCACAAGAAGTTAATTAGCTCCTCTCCTACAGATCACTTCTAAGACTGTGATTGGTAATGTCTCAACTCCTGCTCAGCTATAAAGTCACAATTAATAATTAGCTTCTTTCTCTGGTAACTGTCATTTCGTGACTACCGGGCAATCTCCTATCATTAATGACTGTTTGACATTACCATGGGACAGTCATACTTTTACTGACCCTCAGGCTTCCCTAGGACGTTTTAGCCAGGTCCAATCACTGTGAGGTGCCATCACACACCCTCCCCTCCCCAACCCAACATGGTTATCCAAATGAAATGCAGTGAAAGGAATAGAGAAATTGCAAAAGGGTTGATTGACCAACAAACCAAATATGTGTATATTTGTCAGGCAATAGTTTTCTTTTTCTTTTTAAGTGTTCACTAGATCATTATCTCCTTTGGGCTGCCTCCATTAATTATTTCTCAGTCTACCACAAGTTCGATGTTGCCTAAAGTGCAGGACTCTTGATAATTGCCCTGATTCACTCCAATTTAGGGATAGTGCTTCCTGGATAGTGTATTTGTAATAGGTACACAGTTCCTGACATCAGCAATTTTGTATTTAATAGAGAGACGTGAGACCATTTCCCTTTTTGGCAGTCTGTGAAGTGCTGTATTTGTCAGCAGTGAGTCCCTTTTCTGCCTCCACGCTGACCTTGGTTCTTGAGTTCGTCCAAGAGAGAATTCAGAGCCAAACTCTCAAGTAAACAAGAGTTTAATAGCAGTTAACAAGAAAGTACACTCTCAAGATGGGAGAGTGGGCAGGCATAGGGGCGGTAATTGCACGGGGCGGGGGGGGGGGGGTTGGTAGGCAGTGATGTCTTTTCTTTTTATATTTGCATAGGCTATGGGTCATAAGTAGGGTGGTCTCTGACTGAGGTTGCTTCCGGTCATCTAAGGGACTCCTCCTGCTGGTCTGGAGGGGGAGTTTTTGGCCCTATAAGGTCCTTGTGGTGACATCATGGCAGGCATCCCCCTTGAGGTTGGGAGGGTGGGAAGGTCAAAACTGTAATGTATTTTAATGAAGCTATAGGTTGCTGTAGGGCTGTGGTTATGGGGAACAATGCGTGCATATTCCTCCTCCCCCCGCCCCCAGTCTCTCCCTGTGGTTTGGAACTTGGTTTCTTCCGTTTTAATCAGTTGGAATGTATTTGTTCTCTGCTCATATCTAACTAACTGCCCACTCTATCATGTTAATATTAGTTGTTGTCATTAATTATTATTATTTAGTGGGAAAAGTCAATATCTTCTTTGGTTTAAACCAAAGTTGTCTCAGGAATATATGGTAATTTCCCTAATCAGCTTTTGTTCCTGGCCCAGATCATAAACAATATTCATGATCTCAAATGTACAGAGAATTTATTTATAGCCTTGACATACTTTTCCATGAACTGTTTAAATATCAACATAGTCCAAACGAAGCCTGCCAGGAAAATAAATGATTTATATTCATTTCTGTGGATGACCTTCCATAGAAAGAAATTAAGGATTGCATAACTATAAAGAATAGATAGAAACAGACAAAAGTTCAATAAACTGTTGTGATTATAGGTGATGAAATTACATATATTTGGGATTTTCCTGTGTACCTTATATTTCCCTCATGTAGTCACACAATGACCTTTGGCATATTTTAGAAGAAGATGTATGCTTATTTCAATTTCTTCCTCAATTGCAGGGATGGCAAATATATGGCACATATGTTGTCACTCCCCACTCCCAAATTCATAGCAGACAATGCTAGTCAATCTTGGTACTCTTTGTCACTGAACTTGGAAGTAATCCCATGATCTTTTGCAGTCCAGCCCTCTACACAGCTATGAGATCTCCTGAGATGGAAGCCTTTTGTCATACTAGTTCTAACCTTAAGAGTTCATACCGTGGCTTAGTTGAGGATCAGTGGTGACAAGGAGTACAAACTCATTCAAACCAGTTTAGGAAAAGAACATTTATTGTATGAATACAGCAGATAATATTACAAATGTCTGGACTGTGAAGACTAGCCAGGCCATAGAGTGATGGAAACTAGAACTGGCGAGCAGAAGCAGCTTGCTTGCTCTTTCTCTCAGTGACCACATGTCTCTCTTCTATGCTTCTCTGTCTCCTCTTTCTTTTGACTGTCATCAACTTTCTACCTAACATGCCTTCCTAGCCCCACTCTCCATGTTATTTAATTCAAGCATCCGCATGGTTCTCTCTCTAGAGTCTCTGTGTCTCTTACTGAAAGTCCTCAAGAAACCATATCTGATCACCAACTAAGTTATGGGCTTCTAGGAAGTAGCCAGTTTTCTGCCTTTGGTTCTTCAGGGTCGGGGGAGTGGAAGTTAGGGGAGTGGAATCACATTGTAGGAAAGGCTGTCCCTCTCAGAAGCTGTAAGTTTCTCCAGGTTAAACCTGAAGAAGTTGACAAATTGACTGTCTAAGGTGCTTACATATATTCTCCTAATCGTCCTCCCTGAGTAGAGTTGCCAGATAAAATACAGGATGCCCAATTAAATTTGAATTTCAGGTTAATTATGAATATTCTTTGACATACACATACCAAAAAATTATTCATTGCTTTTATGAAATTCACACCTAACTGGGAATCTGATTTTTTAATTTTTTTAAAGATTTTTTATTTTATTTTATTTTTTGACAGACAGATCACAAGTAGGCAGAGAGGCAGGCAGAGAGAGAAAGAGAACAGGAAGCAGGGTCCCCGCAGAGCAGAGAGCCTGATGCGAGGCTCGATCCCAGGACCCTGGGATCATGACCTGAGCCGAAGGCAGAGGCTTTAACCCACTGAGCCACCCAGGCGCCCTGGAATCTCTTTTTTTTTTTTTTAAAGAAAAGATCTATTTATTTATTTTAGGCAGAGAAAGAGCATGAGTGGGAGCAGGTACAGAGGACCGGGGTTGAGAGAGAGAGAGAGAGAGAGAGAGAGAAGCAGACTCCCTGCTGAGCACGGAGCCTGCTACGGGGCTTGATGGGGGACTCCGTGCAGGCCTTCATCCCACAACCCTGAGATCATGAGCCAAGCTGAAATCCAGAGTCAGCTGCTTAACCGACTGAGCCACCCAGGTGCCCCGGCATGCTGTATTTTTATTTGCTGTATCTGTCAATCCTATCCCAGAATCTTCCTCCTTTGGACTCACTCCTTGAGCTGGTACAGTGACATTTTTCCAGTAAGTCAATAGGTGTTACCCTGAGAGTGTGGGTAAAAATCCAAAACTAAAATACCTCTATTAGAGATTCACTGTAGCCCCAGCAATAGTGCAAGTTTAGAATAGTGCATGTTTTACCATTATTGGCTCTATATTTGAAGACCTGCAATTTTCTTTCATGTTGATTTTAGTAGAGGTTTTTTTGTTTGTTTTTGTTTTTGTTTTTTGTTTTTTGTTTTTTTGCAGAGGGGAGTGGACTATGTCTTCCACAGAATAGAAGTGGGGAGCACCTGGGTGGCTTAGTCGGTTAAGCATCTAACTCCTGGCTTTGGTACGGGTCATGATCTCCGTGTTGGGGGTATCCAGCCTGTCCTCGGGCTCAGTGCTCTGCACTCAGCGAGGAGTCTGCTTGAGTTTCTCTCTCCCTCTGCCGCTCCCCCACCTCAAATAAATAAATAAATAAAACCGTTCATAAAAAGAGAATAGAAGCCGTTTGGGGCCTGAGTCTGACTAATGTTATTTCTATGTATATCACTCAGTAGGGTTTGGAGCATCATGACTATATAACAAAGGTCACAATTTCAAAAAATAACTTTCCTGGAAGAGTTTCTTAAAAGAAGTTAAAGTGGCATTGACCAGGGCTTGTGGCTCTTGGGTAGGATTTGTTTCAGGTTTTCAGGACTACTGCTTCCTCTTCAATAACAAAATCAGCAACAATGTACTGATTACAGAGGACTGATTTAGTCCTTAGTACCTGGCTAAGACCCAGGAACCCAACACAGCCTGCCATTATGAGGTTGACTGTACATGCCACTTACACTTTCCACTTAGGAAGGGGGCCTCCAACTTGCCACTGGAACTGGAATCTTGGGGCCAACCTGTATATTCATGTATGGAGAGAATGTCTACTTGCCCAACCAGCACAGTACATGAGGACCCCAGAGCTCTCTTACCGACCCAGTCACAGGTTGCGCAAAGAGTATAGCAAACATGAATCACCCTTCAAGGCACTGTTCTTATCAGCTCGTGACCTATTGCACGCTAACCTCTGAACAATCGAATTAATCCCTCCTTTTCCTAGGGGGAGGGGTCCGTGCAATTGATGAGTGTAAAGGAAGCATTCCTCCTAAGTACTCCTCTCATATTTCTCTATTATTTGATTTTAACTATTTTGGGGGGCAATAGTAGCCTTTTTAAAAAAGATTGTATGTATTTATTTGTAAGAGAAAGTGAGAGAGAGCACATGAGCAGGGCTCGGGGAGGGGCAGAGGGAGAGGAAAGAAGCAGACTGCTGCCTGAGTGGGGCTCGATCCCAGGACCCTGAGATCATGACCTAAGCTGAAAGCAGATGCTGAACGGACTGAGCCACCCAGGTGCCCCCTAGGCTATAGCAGTCTTCACCAAGTATATTAGTTTCCTAGGACTGCCATAGCAAAGTACCACAACCTGGATGGCTGAAACGACAGAGATTTATTATCTCACAGTTCTAACGGCTTGAAGTCTGAGATCAAGGTGTCAGTAGGGTCATACCTCCCCCTTAAGGCACTTAGGGAAGGATCTTTTCCAGGTCTCCCAGCTTCTCTTAGGTCCTTGGCTTGTAGCAGCATAACTCTAAACTTCACATGGCATTCTCCCTTGTCTGGGTCCAAGTTTCCCCCTTTTCTAATAGCACCTGCAATATTGGATTAGGGACCCACTCTACTCACCTCATCTTAACTGATTATGCATGCAATGACCTTATTTCCAAATAAAGCTACATTCTGAGATACTGGGGATTAGGACTACGACATATGAATCTGGTGGAGAGGCATAATTCAGCCTATAAGACCATGTATCTCTTGCAGCACCTCCTGGATTTTGTTCTCTTATTTGAGTCCTTCTTACAAAATGTTTCAGTGGGGAGGTTTGTGTGGCAGACCTTCTTGGGCCTTATGTTTGAATAAAACTTGATCCATATTACCTTGGTACAACAGAGGTATACAACAAAATGTGAGCTTTAGAAAAAGGAACTAACAAAATCTGGCATATATACAGGACCCATGGGATGTCATAGTCACACAAAAATATTTTTTCCCTCCAGTCCAGCATCGAGTACCTACTTAATGAACAGGGGAGGTGTTCTCTGAGAGACTGGGTACAACATAAAAGTGGTTTAAAGCTCTAGAGCACCTTGAATATCTATTTTATGCATGTATTGTTTGGTGTGTGGTAACAGTAAATGAAACAAGTGGCTTGAATCAAAGTGTGTTAGTTCAGACTGGTTTGCTGACAGTCTGCTAGCCTAGCAATTGTCATACGGATGCTAAAATAGTATTAAATTAAATTAAATTAAATTAATAATTAATTAATTAATTTAATCAATTAAATTAAATTAAAAATAAATTACCCCCATCACTTTGATTTTTTTTAAAAGACTTTATTTATTTATTTGACAGACAGAGATCACAAGTAGGTGGAGAGGCAGGCAGAGAGAGAGGGAGAGGGGGAGAAGCAGGCTCCCCGCTGAGCAGAGAGCCCGACGCGGGACTCGATCCCAGGACTCTGGGATCATGACCTGAGCCGAAGGCAGCGGCTTAACCCACTGAGCCACCCAGGCACCCCCATCACTTTGATTTTTAAAATGGGTATATAATATGCTCTTATTATTTCTTTTTTCTTTAAAGATTTTACAAATGTATGCATCTGAGAGAGAGAGAACATGAGCCGGGGAAGGGGCAGAGGGAGAGAGAAAGGGAGAAGCAAACTCCTTGCTGAGCAGGGAGCCAAACATGGGGCTGGATCCTGATGGGAGCCGAAGGCTGACTCAGCAGACTGAGCCACACAGGCGCCCCTGCTCTTCTTTCTTATAGTAACCTCAAGAGGTCAGCACAGAAAGCTTCATTTTCAACAATTCCACTCTTTGTCATTGTTGTTCTTTCACAAAACTAAGGCTTATAAAAGAGGCTTGTTTACACAACAAAGATATATTCCTTTTGCCAACAACTATCACTTTCAGAAGTTGACTGCCTTTATTGTTAATAATCTATAATATCTACCATCAGTTGTGTAGTACATTAGAATTTTAACTTTGCTGTGAATGCCTTTATGTTTATTTAGACGAACATGTGGAAATTAAAGGTGAGAAGCTCAGTTACATTCTTGTGTTCCAGTTTGTAGCCAAGCAATGTAACATTGATTTTATTTTATTTATTTTTAATTTTTTAAAAGATTTTCTTCATTTTTAAGTTATCTCCACACCCAGTGTGGGGCTTGAACTTGTAACCGTGAGATCAAGCATCGCATACTCTACTGAGCTAGCCAGGGGGGGGTTGATTTTCTTATTTTGCAAAACGGCAGAGAGATACAGTAAATGATATAACATAGAAACAGTTATATGATGTAACATATCCTATAACATAGAAACAGTAAATTTCTACTCTTCAGATAAAAATGGCTATATTGTCTCTATATTTTATTTTTTAAAGTAAAATACTTCTGTATGACATTTATCACAATTTATTTTTTCTCCTTCCACAGTCTTTTCAATGTGTTATTTTGATTCAGGCACATAAAAGGATAATTCTAAACAAGCAGAGCTATCTGAAAATTCTTAGATGTAAGCTATAATTAGCTCTTGCTTATTTCAAAAATGGCCCTTTCCATGCATTATATAAATAATTGTAAAACTAATTAATCATGCTTAACCCTTGTTTTCTAAGGTCACAGCAGCACAGGAATAATTGAGGGTTATATATCGAGTTACAATTAAGGAGATACTTGGCTGAAGCTCCAACAGAATTTTTTCTAACTTCTCTTTTCCTTCCTTTGCTGTTTTTAATTTTTAGGGATTACATGCAGTATGATAGGGACTGTAGGATTTGGGGAATTGAAAAAGCTGAAGACTTTTCCTAAGTCCCTGCTTGATCCTACCATAAACATCCCACCTTATTTCTGGCCAGTTACAGATCTGTGATCCCTGGCACCATGCCATGCTCCTCTGGCCTCCCCACCCCTGGCGAAAGGTGGTCTTCTTGCTGAATGAACATCCCTTCAGCTCTTCAAGCTCCCCCTTCCCACAGGAGGATAGAAGAGAGGATCTCAAAGCATCGTTTCAGTTCCAGGATCATATAGTTTCATGTAGAAAATATATGTGAGAAATGTTTGAAATCTAACCTTTTAGCACCTTTTTTTTAAGTGATGGGTTTTTAGAAAGAGCTGTACTAAATGAAAGGAGCAAAATATAATTCATTTCAGTCCCATAGCCAGGAGCAAGGTATGAACTGTGGAGATGAGTGGTAAGGAAAATGGATTCGACAGGAAGAGAGTGGGGATGGTCTGAGAGGGAAGTGCCACGTTTGAAAGGAGCTTCACTGTGCCTTCTGGAGGGAGAATGGAAATGTAAGGAAGCCATGGGCCCACTGAGCAAATGATCCTGACTTGCTGAACAGCAGAAAAGAAAAAAGAGCGAGGGGCGCCTGGGTGGCTCAGTGGGTTAAACCTCTGCCTTCGGCTCAGGGCATGGTCTCAGGGTCCTGGGATCATCGGGCTCTCTGCTCAGTGGGGAGTCTGCTCCCCGCCCCCGCCCCCGCCTGCCTCTCTGCCTACTTGTGATCTCTCTCTCTGTCAAATAAATAAATAAAATCTTAAAAAAAAAAAAAGAAGAAAGAGCGAGAGAGAAGAAAGGAGTAAGGTACCATGAGAGATGAGACAATGCTGCAAGAAAGCCAGGAAATGGAAGTTTGGGACCCTCTTACTTAAATCAGGACATTGCCAAGAAGTGCTAAAGACTATCTGTTACAGTGATAGTACTTAGTTATTTTAATTATTAGTTCGGGCAAGTTTCCACTGGTAAACTTTTTTTTTTTTTTTTTTTTTTTTTTGCTAAAGTTCTTCTATGACTCATGGTACGTATTTTTATTACTTATTCTATACTGGCTTTATGTATGCAGCCCCCATTAATGTATTAAAATTTTGTACATTGAATAAGCTTCAAATATTCTGTAGACTCCTACTCTATAATTAAATGTGGTTTAGAAGGGAACATAGACACTCAGGCAGATAACTTGTTCTTAAGATGTCATTATCGTTGGTTGTCACTGGTAGTTAGTCATTTTAACTAGATATTAATATTCACAGATTTTAAAGTATTATAAATCTCTAGGCTTCCAAATGGGAAAGGGAATAGAGCTTAGATTATTTGGTTTTGCCTCCTAAGACGCTGGTTCAATTTAAACTGAAACCATACAATTTCTTTTTTTTTTAAAAGATTTTATTTATTTATTTGACAGCAGAGATCACAAGTAGGCAGAGAGGCAGGCAGAGAGAGGGGAGGAAGCAGGCTCCCCGCTGAGCAGAGAGCCCGATGCGGGGCTCGATCCCAGGACCCCGGGACCATGACCCGAGCCGAAGGCAGAGGCCTTAACCCACCGAGCCACCCAGGCGCCCATGAAACCATACAATTTCAACTTTTACTATTTTCCAGGCTACTAACAACTCAGATTAACTCCAAAATCTTTGCACAATATGAAGTGAGATTAACCAGTGAAATTGTAATTTTGAAATTTAGCATCAGATATTGTCAAATGCTGATCAGATCATCTAAAAAAATTAGGAGATGGATGGGGAAATTTGAATACTGACTGGATAATTGTTATTAAGGAATTATTGTTAATTTTTAGGTGAAATAATGGTAGTGTTGTGCATGTACTTTTTTTTAGATTTTTTTCTAAAGACTTCATTTATTTATTTGACAGACAGATCACAAGTAGGCAGAGAGGCAGGCAGAGAGAGAGGGGGAAGCAGGTTCCCTGCTGAGCAGAGAGCCCTATGTGGGGCTCGATTCCAGGACCCCGAGATCATGACCCAAGCCAAAGGCAGAGGCTTAACCCACTGAGCCACCCAGGCACCCCATGTACTTGTTTTTAAAGTAATCTCTACACCCAACATGGAGCTCAAGCTCACAACCCCAAGATCAAGAGTCACGTGCTCCATCAACAGAGCCAGCCAGGCGCCCTGTGTGTATGTATTTTTAGAAAAGTCATTATCATTAGAGATATAAATGGGAAGGGGAATGGATAAGAGTATAAATGAAATAAGATTGGCTGCATAATGATAACTATTGAATCTGAGCAATGCTTACATGGGCATTCATTATACTACTCACTCTATCTACTCTTGCATATGTTTGAACTTTTAAAAATAGTAAACAGTTTAAAATTTTAATCAGAACTTTCACTTGTATTCGTGAATTTTAAAAAGACCAGGGTTTTCTAACCCAGAAAAATTCTAACCCTTTATAGTTTGTCTTTTAAAAAAAGGGCAATACCAGTAGGAAATCAAGTCCATGGCACCTACAGTGCTTTTTATTGATTTATATCTATTTTATTTTTGTTAACGTGACCTGATTAATTTTATTGAGTTCAGTATTTCTTTTTTTTAAGATTTTATTTATTTATTTGACAGAGTTCACAAGTAGGCAGAGAGTCAGGCAGAGAGAGAGGTGAAAGCCGGCACCCCACCGAGCAGAGAGCCCAATGTGGGACTCGATCCCAGGACGCTGGGATCATGACCTGAGCCGAAGGCAGCTGCCCAACCAACTGAGCCACCCAGGCGTCCCAGTATTTCGTTTTTTAATTGAAGAATAATTGACATGCGATATTGTAGTAGTTTCAGGAGTACGACATAGTGATCCCATATTTGCATACCTTATTAAATGGTCACCACCATAAGTAGCAGTCAAGGAGACAGTGATGTTAGAAATGGCTATCAGGAGCTCCCCTAAGTCCTCCAGAACTAAACACGTAAGAGCCTTTTCTGCCAAGCACCAAACACTACAGGAAGACAGTCTTAAACTGTGAGGACTGTGTGTAAACATTAGGAAATCAACTTGAAACTTAATTAGGTTGAGACCATGTGAGGGCTAATCCAAGGGAAATAGGAGTCCAGGGTACCCATCTTACAATTCCTTTTTGCATTTGCTCGTGTGTGTGTTCATGGTTCCCATCCAAGTGACCAGATCTAAGGAAGATACATGAAAAGAGCCTTTTGCCTCTAAAATGCAGTAATAATTACAGTGAAATCATTTGTTATGTCATGCATTTAATTACTATTTTTTGAAAGAAATTGATTCCAGAATGGATAGGACTAATCTCATTAATGATTGCAAATAGATTTCCTGCTATCAGGGTTTTTAAAGAATAATGAGCATCAAATAGTTGGTGTAAGTTTGCTTTTTCACATGTGGTTTTATTTTTATTGAGTTCTCAGTTATGATGGCTGCTCTTCAGGATGACTTTACTTCATTTTATGTTGCAAATAATGGTTATCTCCCTATCACTGTCATCGCTGTCATATGTGATATCACTGCTACTCACATTGCCACAGAATAATATATTGTCTTTGTAATCGCCCTTACGACAGGGCTTGGAAAAAAGTTGCACTTCGCTTGAAAAAGTTGAGTTTTGAACATTTCTATTCTTTGCCTCAGAAATATTATTGACCAAAGACTCAGAAGAATTTCTGCAAACAAGGCATTTTTCCTTATAGCATCGACAAGACTTGATTAACCGAGGTCTAGGTAACATGCCTGCCTTACCTGTACTAACTGACCTTTTTAGATTGCGATGTCTAGAGGATCTGGTTAGTTTCTGTAAACTGGATCGCCTGGGTGGTGAGATTTCCTTTTGTGGACTGGGTGGCTTGGTTGTCCTGACTGGATATTGTGGACTGGCTGGCCAAGGCAGCCTCATTGCCTTACTTGGATAGGATGAACAGGACTGACCACCTAGTTTATGGGCATGAGCTTGCTTATGGGGCTTTACTAGATTGTGTGTTCTGAATAACTTTCCCGGATGGGATGACCTGGATATTTTTTGTGGCCTTAGTGACCTTTTTACCTTTTCTGTACTAGATGATATACATTGCTTTCCTGGACTCAAGGACCTCTTTACCTTTTCTGCACTGGATGGTATGGATGACTTTTCTGGACTTGACACAGAAAGCTTGTCTATACTAGATAGCATGGACTGTTTTTCTAGAATGCATGGACTGGCTATCTTGGATTCACTGAATGATATTTTGGATGATCTGGATGACTTGGTTGTCACATCTTCTTTCTTGAGCCTGAAAATATAGAAAATTTGGAGTATGACATCTTAAAACAAAAGAGTACTATTGCTATCACCAGAAAACACAGGTTACTATGTCAGTTTAGACTTTTTGGTCAGTTTTTTGGCTCTAGTAGAAAAATTGAACACAGTAAGAATTAGAGTGTGATAAAAGCTATGACTTGGGTTATAGATATGAACTCATGCTGAATACTTTTTTTATTTTCTTGAGAGTATTTTTACTGTTTCAGACGCATTGATAACCATATAGCCTACGTATGGAATGACACAAAGTTGTTTCAAGTCTACTGTTGAGAAGGAGAAAGAGAGCTTCACTTATTCTAGCAATTAAACTTTAAAAAAGTCACAGGTTGGGGGCACCTGGGTGGCTCAGTCAGTTAAGCATCTGACTTTGGCTCAGGTCATGATCCCAGGTCCTGGGATGGAGCCCTTTGGCAGGCTCCCTGCTCAGTGGGGAGTCTACTACTCTCTCTCCTGCCCCACCCCCTCATGCTTTTTCTCTCAAATAAATAAAATATTTTTTTAAGTATTTTTTTAAAGATTTTATTTATTTGACAGAGAGAAATCAGAGCTAGGCAGAGAGGCAGGCAGAGAGAGGGGGGGAAGCAGGCTCCCCACTGAGCAGAGAGCCCGATGTGGAGCTTGATCCCAGGACCCCGAGATCATGACCTGAGCCGAAGGCAGAGGCCCAAACCACTGAGCCACCCAGGCGCCCATAAATAAAATATTTTTTAAAAGAGTGACAGGTTAACATGCAACTCATACACAACTGTCACAACTTGTCATAAGGAAAAAAATAAACTCTTTAGCCCGGATTCACTGTTTCCTATCGTATTTACACCATCAAGTTATCTATCCATGCATATTCGTATTCACAATATTCCTCTAAAACTAAAGGAATAGAGCACTGGTGCATTTTAGTCATCGGTCCTTATATTGGGAAATTTTTAGGGAAGCACTGTATCAGGGCCAACCTGATCCTCCTACGTGAAAGGCAGGGAGTGAGACAATGAGGACCACAGTGAATAATTTTTGCTGTTATGTCTTCAAATGGTAGATTATCCAAAATGTTTTATTGTTTTTGGAATACAGAGACCCAACTCCCTCTCCCCTTCTTTTTTTTTTTCTTTTCAAATTATGTATTTAAATTCTAGTTAGGTAGAATACAGTGCAGTATCAGTTTTAGTCTCTCCTGTTCTTTATTCTCCCTGTCTTATTTGGATAGTCAAGCCTCTTTTCCTAGACTCAATTTGTAATGAAATTTATAGCCTGGGGCTCAGCTGAACCCTCAGTAGGAGACAGCTTTAGAATACACTAAACTTGATAACGTACTTGAGAATATTTAAGAGCTAATATTATTGAAGTAAAGGTATCCACCCACAAGATGAGCTCTCTAGAAGTCTGGGGTTAACATTAAGTAACCACAGAAACAATGAAATCTCCACTATATGTATACACACAACTTGCATTCTTAATTTAAGGGTGTAAAACTTACGTTCCTGCTTTGGGTGCATCGTCGCTCATACAATTGTAATGGAGAAAACAAAAACAGGTGAAGACAAAAGCTATGATCATAATACCAATTACGATAATGAGTAGACGTCTCCTAAAGTTGTCCATTTTAATCTCCGTTGATTCAACGTGCTTAGCGCCTGCCAAAGAGATGGTTTCACCAGGAAATGTGTTAGGTAACCCAGTTTTCTTCCATTTGATAGTGGTTTGCTACTAAAGGTCAAAATCAAGTCTTTTCATCAGTGATTTCTTAAAGCATGATAAGTTTCCCATTGTCATTTTCCTCCCTCTATCACATCCCCCGGCCACAGTCTAGATGCTAAATCTGGGAAGCATCACTGGCCAATCAGTACAATTCCTTTGGTTACCCCTGCATCATGGCTTACTCACCCTATTGCCTAGGTTTTTGAGTGTATGTATGTCTTGCACATGTGAATGCACTTGAGTGTTAATGTTTGTGTGTGAATGTGTATGGTGGAAAAGGGGGTAGGACAAGAAAAAACTCTTTTTGAAGCCTACTATATGTTAGGTGCCATGCCAGATTAGTTGAAGGCAGGGGTTAGTGAATTTGGGTGGGGAAGGAGAGTGAAGGGGGACAATATCTCTATACCCTATGCTTCTATATTTCTTGAATTTTCCACATAGAAGTAAAACTCTCAGATGTTCTCCTAGAAATTCTTAAAGACCTACTAATGGTAACATCCAAGAAACAGCAGATTTCTTAAACACAGCTAGCTTGTCTAATTAAGGCTCGAGTGCATAATAGATCCTAATTTCTAAGTTTTAAGGATTAGGCACATACCTGTAGTAGAAGAACCATCACTTTGGTTTGTATTTAAACAACTGTTTATCCAAATGGACAAAAGTAGGACATAAATAAAAAGATTCATGTCCAGGGATTTGTTCAAATGTTTTTTCTACCAAGGAAACTACTGTATTTTATATGGTTCAGCCTGTTCTAGAAGTTTATGACATCATTGTCATTTTGTGTCATAATATGACAACATAATCTCACCATGGAGAAGCCCAAGCTTCTGTGTATAAATACTGCCAAATGATTTTTAACAATTTATTTCTCCACATCAAATATTCTACCAAATTCAAATCAAGAGGGTTTGGGGCATTATTAAGAGCACAGAGGGTTTGGGGCATTATTAAGAGCACAGAGGGAGGTATTTAGAGAAGACAGGGAAAATGGGATTGCTTTAGCTACTGAAGAGCTGTTTCTCCTTATTAAATGATAAGGAGGCAATTCGCAGTTTTGTAGTAATTCTTAAGTGTTATAGGGGTTAAATCATCCTGTGGTATAAGCCTATAGGATTAAGATATTATAAAGCAGTAGTAATTAAAACAGTATGGTACTGGCATAAAAATAGACACATAGATTCAATGGAGTAGAACAGAAAACCCAGAAATAAACCCACAATTATATGGTCAATTAATCTTTGATAAAGGAGGAATGAATATACAATGGGAAAGCTGGACAGCCACATGCAAAAGAATAAAACTGGACCACTTTCTTTCACCACACACAAAAATAAACTCAAAGTGGATGAAAGACCTAAATGTGAGACCTGAATCCATAAAAATCCTTGAGGAGAGCATAGGCCATAATCTCACTGACATTGGCTACAGCAGCACGTTTCTAGATATGTCTCCTGAGGCAAAGGAAATAAAAGCAAAAATAAACTACTGGGACTACATCAAAATAAAAACTTCTGTACAGTGAAGGAAACAATAAAAAAAAAACCTAAAAAGTCACCTACTGAATGGGAGAAGATTTTTGCAAATGATTTATCCAGCAAAGGGTTAGTATCCAAAATATATAAAGAAGTTAGACAACTCAACACCCACAAAACAAATAACAAATAATCCAATTAAAATATGGGCAGAAGACATGAAAAGACATTTCTCCAAAGAAGACATCCAGATGGCCAACAGACACATGACAAAATGTTCAACATCACTCATCATAGGGAACTGCAAATCAAAACTACAATGAAATATCACCTCATAGCTGTCAGAATGTCTAAAATGAAAAACACAAGAAACAACAAGCATTGGCAAGGTTGTAGAGAAAAAGGAACCCTTTTGCAACTGTTGGTGGGAATACAAACTGCTGCAGCCACTGTGGAAAACAATATGGAGGTGCCTCAAAAATTAGAAATAGAACTACCTTATGATCCAATCATTGCATTACTGGGTATTTCCCCCCAAAATACAAATACACTAATTCGAAGGGATACAAGCACCCCTGTGTTTCTTGCTGCATTATTTACAATAGCCAAACTATGGAAGTGGCCCAAGTGTCCATTGATAGATGAATGGATAAAGAAGAGGTAGTGTGTGTGTGTGTGTGTGTGTGTGTGTGTGTGTGTACATATATACATACAATGGAATGTTATTCAACCATAAAAAAGAATGAAATCTTACCATTTGCAACTACATGGATGGAGCTAGAGAATATAATGCTAAGTGAAATAAGTCAGTCGGAGAAAGACAAATACCATGTGGAATTTAAGAAACAAAACACATGAACAAAGAGAAATAAGGCAAACCAAGGAGTAGACTTAACTATAGAGTTTTTGATGTAGTGTTCCAAGATTCATTGTTCACATAAAACACCCGGTGCTCCATGCAATGCGTCCTTTCCTTGATACCCACCACCAGGCTCACCCATCCCCCCACTCCCCTCCTCTCCAAAACCCTCAGTTTGTTTCTC
This sequence comes from Martes martes, assembly GCF_963455335.1. Lineage (NCBI taxonomy): Eukaryota > Metazoa > Chordata > Mammalia > Carnivora > Mustelidae > Martes > Martes martes. The sequence continues at coordinate 109,720,589 of NC_137897.1, forward strand.
AGAGTCCACAGTCTCTCATGCTACGTCTCCCCCTCCGATTTCCCCCAATTCCCTTCTCCTCTCCATCTCCCAATGTCCTCCGTGTTATTTCTTATGCTTCACAAGTAAGTGAAACCATGTGATGATAATTGACTTTCTCTGCCTGACTTATTTCACTCAGCATCATCTCCTCCAGTCCCGTCCATGTTGATACAAAAGTTGGGTATTCGTCCTTTCTGATGGAGGCGTAATACTCCATTGTGTATATGGACCATATCTTCTTTATCCATTCGTCTGTTGAGGGGCATCTTGGCTCTTTCCACAGTTTGGCGACTGTGGCCATTGCTGCTATTAACATTGGGGTACAGATGGCCCTTCTTTTCACTACATCTGTATCTTTGGGGTAATTACCCAGTAGTGCAGACTCTTAACTATAGAGAACAAACTGATGGTTACCAGAGGGGAAGTAGATGGGGGGATGGGTGAAATAGGGGATGGGGATTAGACAGTACACTTATCATGATGGAAAAAAAATAAAATGATAAAAAAGGGTAAAAGGAAATTAAAATTTTCAGTTCATATCAAGGTTTGGTATGATACAGAGAATCTCATCTTTTCCTCAAGATCTCATCTTTTCCTTGTGAACTATTAAATTTCAGAGTGCCCAAAACTATTCTTTTATAATACAGTAACTGTTTTTTTACTTAATAGTAAATTGTAATGAGGGCACCTGTGTGGCTCAGTCAGTTAAGCGTCCGACTCTTTGATTTTGGCTCCGGTCATGATCTCAGGGTCCAGCCCCACATGGGGCTCGGTCCAGGGTTCGGAGTCTGCTTAAGATTCTCTTTCTCCTTCTCCCTCTGACCCCCCCAGTTGTAATGATTAGCGAACGCCAGTGAAAATAATGATGTCTGGAGTTAATATAAGGCAGTAAAGATTAGACATCAGTGTTCTTTTTTAAAAAGAGATTTTATTTTAAAATAAAATTTTATACCCAAAGTGGGACTCAAACTTAGAACCCTGAGATCAAGAGTTGCACGCTCTACTCACTAAGCCAGCCAGGCACCCCTAAACCTTAGTGTTCTTAATGCTTTGGAATTAATGTTGAAAAGCTGAAATTCATTCTTTTGATTAACTTGACTGCCACACTGAGCATATCTGTGTATTGCTCCCTTAAAATGTTCAATTTTTGGATGCTGATTAGAAGCTGTCTGTGTTCAACTCCTCTATTGTTAATTCTGAAGTGTTATTTACACGTTGTTATGGTGCACCTTACCTTGGTTCCCTTTTCTGTTTATTAAATCTACCAACTGACGAATAAACACCAGGTAAATCAAAGAGCTGCCTTTGTTCTGTGTGACTGTTGTGCAAAGCAGCAGTCTCCAGAACTAAGCCTGACTGTGCAAGTATCTAGGGGAAAGCATAACCCTACCCAGGGTGGCTATCTATATGTGCCAATGTACAAGTCCCCAAATACACTGTTTGAAAGGCAATTTAATGTTTTGGCAAAAAAATGAATATTACTGAGGGACTGGGTCTTGTCAATTTTCCTAAGCCACAGTACCCGCTCACAAAATTTAAGTTTTCTTTCTTTTTTTAAAGATTTTATTTATTTATTTGTCAGAGAGAGAGAGCACAAGCAGGCAGAGTGGCAAGCAGAGAAAGAGAGAGAAGCAGGCTCCCTGCTGAGCAAGGAGCCCTATGCGGGACTCAATCCCATAACCCTGGGATCATGACCTGAGCTGAAGGAAGCTGCTTAACCGACTGAGCCACCCATGTGTCCCATCTTTCTTTTTTTTTAAGATTTTATTTATTTCTTCGAGATAGAATGTGAGTGTGAGAGAGTGAGAGAAGGCACAAGCAGGGGGAAAGGGTAGAGGGTGAGGGAGAAGCAGACTCCCTACTGAGCAGGGAGCCCAATGCAGGGCTCTATCCCAGGACCCCAAGATCATGAGCTGAGCCAAAGGTAGATGCTTAACCGGGTGCTCCCAAATTTAAGTTTTCAAATAAAATAATTAAAATTAACTTTTCCCACCTCTCATACTTAAGTAACCTTATTTATCTGTCAGAAAAAAAAATATTAAGGTTTGAATAGTCCCTTAACTTTTCATTGAGCTGCTGCTAACCATCAGGCTAAAGCTCAGGCCAGTCATTCATTTATTCAGCAAACATTTATGAAGTGTTCCTATGATGCCAGATACCATCCTTAATGCTACAGATCCCAAAACAGGCAAGATAAAAATTCCTGTACCCGTGGAACTTATATTCAAGTAGAAAATACAAGTAATTACAAGATAGTGTGAAGTGGGCTATATATTTTTTTAAAGATATCATTTATTTATTTGACAGATCACAAGTAGGCAGAGAAGCAGGCAGAGAGAGAGGAGGAAGCAGGCTCCCTGGCTGAGCAGAGAGGCTGATGCGGGGGCTTGATCCCAGGACCCTGGGATCATGACCTGAGCCGAAGGTAAGAGGCTTTAACCCACTGAGCCACCCAGGCGCCCCAAAGTGGGCTATTTTCAGGCTAAGCACAGTCCTTGGGGAAAGAGCATTCTAACAATAATGGGAAAGTATGGATTAGAAGGGAACCCAGTCTGTTGGAGAGACCACAAGGAAGAAGAGAGAATGGTTACCATAATTGAGGTACTGAGGATAGAGATAAATGGATGAATTTTTAGAAATATTAAAGTGATTGAATTGACATGATTTGTTTTGGGACTGTTCAAGGAAAGGAAAGGGAAGAGTTGAGGACAGGTCAGAATTCTGGCTCAAATATCTGACTGCCTGTTGGTCCTATTCATTGAGATAGAACACACAGGCAAAGTTGGAGCTTTGAGGAGAATGGGGGTAGTAAAGGTTGATGAGTGCAGTTTGGGTTATGTTGAGCTTAAGGTTTTTTGTTTTGTTTTGTTTTGTTTTGTTTTGTTTAGCTTAAGGTTTTTATGAGATATCCAAGTACACGTGTCCAGAAGCCAGTTAAATATATGGACTTGAAGTTCAGAAGATGGATTCAGGGTGGGAGTCATCAGCATCTAGAACAGGCTTCTTAGCAGTTTTTGTGCCATTGGCAGTCTGGGGAAGCCTGTGAACCCTGTCTCAGAATAATATTTTTAAATGTACAAAATGAAATGCATAGGATTATAAATGAAGTGAATTTTACTGAAAGAGTTGTCAAGTACAAAAATTGTGATGTAATAATACATCTATTGACTCATTAAATAAAAAGATTTAGCAGTGGATCTCATAACTACTATGAACTAAAATAATGATAAACTTAAAAATATTTTGAGATATTTTTAACAAATATATTAAACTGTATGTGATTTCTAATAATGGCAAAGTCACAGACTTTGGTTATACTACCATGGTTTGTTGCCTACATTCATAATTGGGAGAAATACTAAATTTTCATTAGAGATTGGTGAAAATAAAAAAATCTGTTTTTACCTCTTCGGGTTTACAAATTGTCTGAATTTGATTCATGTACCCAAGTCAGAAACCCAGTCTAGAAGCTAACTGAAGCCCACTGGAATGGATATGATCCACCCAAGGAGAGATGATAGAGAGGGAAAAGTGCCTAGGATCAAACCCCAAGGAACCTCAACATTTAGAAGTTGAGTGAAGGAGGCTGATCTAGCGGAGAAAAATAAAGAAATTCCACGTGATTTCACTCATATGTGAAATTTAAGAGACAAAACAAAGGAGCAAAGGGGGCAAAAAAGGAGAGAGGCAAACCAAGAAACAGACTCTTAAGGATAGAGAATGAAGTGATGGTTACCAGAGGGTGGGGGGTGGGGGCACGAGTGAAATGGGGGAGGGGGATTAAGGAGGGAACTTGTGATGAGCACAGGGTGATGTATGGAAGTGTTCAATCTCTATATCGTACACCTGAAACTAGTATTACACTGTATGTGAACTAACTGGAATTTAAATAAAAACATTAAAAAAAGAAGGGGCAGAGAGGTAGGGAGGAAAACCAAGAAAGTATAAGGTCCTAGAAACCATGAAAAGAGAGTTGTCTCAGGTATAAGGAGTGGTCAACAGTGAAAAATACTTCTCAGTGTCTTAAAAGAAATTAAAACAGATTGAATACCGAAAAGGTCACTAGTGATCTAGGCAAGAGTACTCTTATCTTGGAAAGATAAGAGCCAGAGGGCAGATTTCAATGGGTTGAAGAGTAATTGAAAGCTAAGTGACATCCATTGGTGTAGACAGTTCTTTCAAGTTTGACTGCAAAGGGGGAAGGTAGGGCGGTTGCTAGAGGGGTATGGTAGCCCTAGGGAGGACATTCTGTAAAATGGAGAAGCTCAAATAAAGCTCAAGAGAAAGAGCTAGTATGGGGGAAGGTGGTGCAGCCACCAAACAGGGAGATAGAGGCAGGCTCCTTGGGGGGGTGTGTGTGGGGGGTAGTATAGAATGTGATAGAACTTCACTGCTCCCAGGGGACAGAATTGCAGATCAAAAAGCTGTAATCTGATACAGACCCATTGAAGATGGGAGTAGGGATGGGAATAAGGGGCTGGAAGAGGCCTTTGAAGAATTTCTATCTGATGGCTTCTGCTTTCCTAGTGAAGGACAAGGGAACTCATCCTATGTGAGGAGAAGGGACAGAGGTTTGAGGACTGGGGAGAGTTGTGGATACAGAAAGACCGAAGAAACTATCTGATGAGATATGGTTGGGACTTTTGCCCTTTCTCTGGCTTAGTGAGAAAAATATGTTTCCCTTCAATGTTAATGTTATTCCTATGGTGCTTGATGTGTTTATTAAGCTAAAAAATTAATCAGCATAATGAATACTACTTGGGAAGTAACTAAGGGGTGCTACATAACGTAGCATTCAACTTTCTGGAAAGTTTTCCCTGACAACTATATTCTGTGGATATAAAAACTAATGGACCAGTACATACTGTTCAAGGAGCTGACTCATCCTGGAACTCTGAAGTTTAGGCCCTTAAAGCAGGGCAACCACAGCCCCTTTGCTTGGTAGATGCTCCAGTCTCCCTTTGTTCAGCCTGTCCTCTGCGTGCCCTAATTTCAGCTTCACGTATGGACAAGGACAGTCTATTTGTAGGAAATTTTCCCTGAAAGATGTGTGTGGTTGGAGGATTCTGTGGCAGTGGGGAATGCACTGGGCATTTTCCCAAATGGACTGGCTCTTTCAATTTTGCGTTACATGATAGTAGTCATTCTCAAACATTTACTGAGGGTTTCTTATGTGCTTTGGAGTTTCAGTGGTAGAGACAACTGAGGGAAGTGGGAAACGGACATTAAACAAAAACAAGAAATGACAGATACTGTAAAGGTACTGAGAAAGTCAGTAGCAAGTTTGATTTCATCAAGAAGGTCAGGGGAAGCTTTCCTAAGGAAGCAACACTGGGGCAGAGTTCTGAAATATGAGTGGGAGTGAATTAAGAGAAGAGAGAGAATATCCTAAGAGGCGGAGACACCTAGGCAAAGGCCCTGTGGTGAGAGGAAGTTGGAGAGCAAGTTGGAGACCCCAAAAGAAGGTAAGAGAATGGAAACTAGAGAAGTTTGGGCCTTGTAGGTCAACTTAAGTGCATTGGACTTTATTCTAAGAATAGTGAGATTGCATTGAAGAGTTTCTGACTTAGAGACTGACATAATAAGATCTGCATTTTAGAAAAATCGCAATGGCTGTTGTATGGGGAATGGATTGGAGGGGCACAAATAGGAGAAAGTAATAAGATAATTAGGAGGCTGTTACAGTGGTGATAGAAGATGGTGGCTTGAAGCATAGTCGTGGTGGTGAAGATGGAGAAAAATCGATGAATTTGAGAAATATTTTGATGGTGTGTAGGACTTGTTGGATTTGGTATGGGGCATGAGGTAGAGAGAGGTATCAAGGTTGATTACTCGTTCAACAAAATAACTTTTCTATTATGTGACAGGAAGCTTCGGTTAGGCAGGCAGCATTCAAAAAGACATAGTCCCTACCTTCAAGGAGTTTGAAATCTAATGGGAGAGACAGGTAAATAAATAACCAATCACTATGGCAGCACAGGTATGGAATATCATGCAGGTATGATGTCACAGGAACGAACAGGAGGGGTATTCAGAGTGGGGACCCCTGGAGGAGATGACCCTTCAGCTGAGATGTGTGTGTGTGTGTGTGTGTGTGTGTGTGTTTTAAGATTTTATTTATTTGAGAGAGAGAAAGAGAGACAGCATGTGAGAATACACACAAGCAGGGGCGGGGGTGGGCAGAGCAGGAGGGAGAGGGAGAGGCAGGCTTCCCGCTAAGCAGGGAGCCCTATGCCACCCAGGGCTGGATCCCAGGACCCTGAGATCATGACCTGCGCCAAAGGCAGACACTTAACCCACTGAGCCACCCAGGCACTTAACCAACTGAGCCATCCAGGCACCCCATGAGATGTGGTTTTTAATTCATTTGTTTTTTAATATGAGTAGGAATTCCTTGAACCCAAAAAGGAGGAAAAGAACATTGCATTGCAGACAGATAAATCAACATGTGCAAAGCGTGGTTGAGTGAATTTCTTTTCTATGTGGCCAAAATGGAGAATGTGGGGAGAGATAGCAGGAAATGAAGCTGGAGCTGGTGAGCAGTGTGACACTTACAAAAGGCTTTTCTGTAAGTCTTTTTCCCGTGATGAAAGACATGGCTTCTAAGGGTAGCAGTCTTTGAAATCATACTGTTGGAATCATTGGAATAGAACAAAATTTAAATATTCTTGGAAAATACAACTCACTTTTACCCTGAAGCTCTAAATAATTCTGCTCAAATAACAGTATAAAGATTAGAAAATGTTATTTTTATACCATGTTACATATCCATTGTATCTCCATAAAAATAGAAAGAAAACTAAAAAAGGAAAATTTTATTTTATTGCTTTTTAAATAAGATGATCTTAATTTAGTGCTTATAAAGTGGAAGCATATATGTGTCAACTTCTTTTTTTTTTTAAAGATTTTATTTATTTAACAGAGGGAGAGAGATCACAAGTAGGCAGAGCAGCAGGCAGAGAGAGAAGGGGAAGCAGGCTCCCCGCTGAGCAGAGAGCCCGATGTGGGGCTCCATCCCAGGACCCTGAAGTCATGACCTGGGCCAAAGGCAGAGACTTAACCCACCAAGCCACCCAGGCGCCCCTGTGTGTCAACTTCTTAAGATCAGTTCTTTTTCTAGTGATGGGTAGTTGGTAGACAATATCTTTTTTTAAACAATATTATTGACTATATTTTCTACATCATCTCCATGACTTATTTATTGGACAGCTGGAAGTTTGTACCCTTCACCTATTTTGCCTCTCCCCCTAGCCCCTTGATTTAGCATAGTACCCTCCCACCTCTGTCCATATTGTACAAATGGAAAGATTTCATTCTTTTTTGTGACTGGGTACTATTTCATTACGTGTATGTATACATACTATATCTTTTCTATCCATTCCTCTGTTGAAGGACACTTAGGTGGCTTCCATGTCTTGGCTGCAATAATGCTACAATAAAAATAGGGCTGCATATATCTTTTCAAATTAAGGTTTCATTTTCTTTGGGTAAATACCCAGAAGTGGAATTACTGGATCGTGTGGCATTTCTATTTTTAAATTTTTTAAAAATATTTTATTTATTTATTTGACAGACAGAGATCACTAGTAGGCAGAGAGGCAGGCAGAGAGAGAGGGGGAAGCAGGCTTCCTGCTGAGCAGAGAGCCCAATGCGGGGCTCGATCCCAGGACCCTGGGATCATGACCTGAGGCGAAGACAGAGGCTTTAACCCACTGAGCCACCCAGGCACCCTTCTATTTTTATTTTTTTTAAAAAGATTTTATTTATTTATTTGATAGACAGAAATAAGTAGGCAGAGAGGCAGGCAGAGGGAGAGGAGGAAGCAGGCTCCCTGCAGAGCAGAAAGCCTGATATGGGGTTTGATCCCAGGACCCCGGGATCATGACCTGAGCTGAAGGCAGAGGCTTTAACCCACTGAGCCACCCAGGCACCCCTACTATTTTTAATTTTTTTCAAGATTTTATTTATTTATTTGACAGAGAGAGAGAGAGCGAGAGCGCAAGAGAAGGGAACACAAGCAGAAGGAGCAGGAGACGGAGAAGCAGGCTTCCCGTATCTTCGTCCTGCAGGGCTATCCTTAGCCTTGTCCACTTTAGGAACACTTTTGTAAAAGATTGATTTATTTATTTGAGAGAGACAGAGAGTGTGTGATGTGTGGGGGGAGGGGAGGGGTAGAGGGCGAGAATCTCAAGCAGACTCCCCACTGAGCATAGAGCAGGACTTGGGGCTTGTTCTCATGACCCTGACTGAGACCGTGACCTGAGCAGAAATCAAGATTTGCACAGTTAACCGACTGAGCCACCCAGGTGCCCCAACATTTTTTTTTTTAATATCCTTGTCTATTTTAAAAAGAAGAGGGGGAGGGTCAGGGACTTAGCCAGTTCTTCCAAACAGGGCTTTGTCCTCAAGACCCCTAGAAATCTCTCTAGGTTATCCACCCCAGGGCTGTGCTCCTAGGCTCCTGTTTGCTGATTCTCAGTGAAGAATGCCTCTTCCTACTTTCTCCTTGGATGTCCATAGCCGAACCCTTGCCACTTTCCCAGTTTGCCCCCTTTTATCTGACGATCTTGCTCCCAAAGTCTGGCCAGCATCGTTTCAAGTAGTGCCCAAGCTTTTCCTCGCTCCCACAAGGCAAGTTTGGATCCTCTGCCGTTTTCCTGGCGAGACACAGGAACCACCTTTCTGTGGTTTCCACCACATGGCTTTCTACTGCCCTCGTCTGGGCCTTAATTGCCAGTGCAATCCCGCCTTGGGCTTTGAATTTTTTTTCCCATTAGATTTTTTTAATTAAAAAAATAATATATGCACCTTATAAAAATCTCAAGCCACACAGAGGTATTTCAGCATTCCTTTATCCCGTCGGTTCTTCTGACCCCTAGAAAATTGTTCGAAATATTCCTTACTCATGGCCTGCCAAGATGCCTGAAATCTTCATCTTTATTTTTAATTGCATTTTAAAATTGCATGAGGAATATATTAGTCTATTCTCATTATGAAAAATAAAAAATACAGAAATATGCGGAATGAAGAATTATAGAGTCCTTTCCTATCCCACTCTTTTGCCATTCTAGAGATAATAACTCAGAGTCTCAGGTGTGTCGCTCAGGTCTTTTTCTACACATTTACATACATATCATACACAAAATGCACACACCAATACTAAACATAAATGGATCATTCGGGAAGTACTGTTTTTTAGGGCTTTAAAGTTTACACAACTGTTTGTACCCCAGGTTCACAGCAGCATTATTCACAATAAGCAAAAGTTGGGAACAACCCAGATGTTCATCAACAGGTGAATAGGTAAAGAAAATGTGGCAAATGTGGCATATGCATACAGTGGGATATTAGTCACCCCACTGACCGCTTTCCCTCCTCCCTCTTATTCTGCTCTCTGCATCTGCCGTCTGCCTTCATTTCAGGTCATGATTCCAGGGTCCTGGGATCGAGCCCTTCATTGGGCTCCCTGGTCGGCAGGAAGCTTGCTTCTCCCTCTCCCACTTCCCCTGTTTGTGTTCCCTCTTTCACTCTCTCTCTCTCTCTGTGTCAAATAAGTAAATAAAATCTTAAAAAAAGAAAAGAAAAGAAGATGGGCCCCTCACTGGGGCAGAGATCTACTTAAAAAAAAAGTAAGCAATAAAGCCCCCAAACAGTCTGGTGCTGGTGTGTGTCCTTTCGGTTCCTTTTTTGTGCATTCACATACATTACAGAGTGGAGGTCTGGAGCTAGCCTGGGTTAATAGGGACTTCTGAATGGGGACCACACTGAGTATGAAGTTAAGAGTATAACAGATAATACCTGTGACATAACAAGCAGAAAGCAGGGACTGGAGGGAATTTGGGGATGGGGGCCAGAAAGGACAGCAGAGGAGCCCAAGAAAGGAAAGTGAATGGCCACCAAGCAAATCTGGCATTCACCTTTATGGGGAAAAAAAAATAGAGGAGATACAAGGAAAAAGGTTGAAGCATAGTAATAAAGGAGAATTTAATGCACTACTCTCATTACAAGACAAATCAAATAGGCACAAAATTATTAAGGAGGTAGAAACCACAAACAGCATAACAGAGTCTGTCATATATATATATGGAACTTCGCACCCCCTCTTTTTTTCTTGCAGCATGATGACATTTTTAAAAATCTGCTTTGAACAGGGAATCCATTATTTTGGAAAAGTACTTTTCTACCCGTCGACCTAGTCCTAATAAGGTCCAGCAATCATAACATTCGTCCCTTCAAGCCCTAAGGGTGGGCATGTGGCCTAGGCTAGACCCGTAATAGTTTTCTATTTCTGGCCATAGTGATTGGTTGTGGTTGGCCGTGTGACCCAGAAGAGGCCTATCAGAGGTCTTTACCCAGTTTTTTCAAACACCTAGGATGTGAATTCAAGGTTGCCTGTGCCATGGCCCTTGTTGGTCGGAGTTAGCTCATTTAAAAGAATAAAACTGTCATAAAGAGAAACATCAACATGAATGATGGAATTGTTCAAGGAAAGTCACGATTCCGGTTGCTCCCGAGGCCACAGCATCCCTGCCTTTTTGGTGGTTTGATGATATGTATCCATATAGTCCCTTTTTTATTTTGCTGATTGGAATTGGGCTTATGTCATGTGCGACCACAAGATTTTGAACTAATACAAGTTGGTGTGGTGTGTGTGTAAACAATAGGAGGATACCACAGGGGGCCCAGAGCTATAAATTCAGATCAGTAGGCCAAAGGCAGGCCCAACATTCTTGGTCTCAGGACAGTAGCCTCGTGCTACTCCTCTGCTGCACAGGACAAGCTACTGAGTTAGAATGAGACTGAGGCCAGTGTTCAGTGGAATTTCAAATTCCTCCTACCAGTAGTGACCAGCACATTTCCTCCTTGCAGACTTGAGCATTTCAGAAAAGAATGCTGTTATCAGCGTTGCCTCCTTATGCCCTTGTGCTTACCAATGAGACTTTCCCACCAGTGCAAATGCATGTGTGTTCTCTCCTGCACACACTCACAACATGTGTCCAAATGTGTACCCCCAAGCGCCTTCACAGGCACACATATAAATATATGATACCTCAGGTGAGAATTTGTAGGAAGGATCTGTAGGACTGGAAATCATGTTTGTTTATTTCTTGATCTCCTATGCCTGTTAATGTGCCCCAGTTAGTACCACATATAGGGTGGAAAGCAATTTTGATCTCAACTGCCTGTCCAATTGCAATTTATTCCATCACAGACATTAATGAAATTTGCATTAGGTTGTTTTCTAGAAGGTCTTGAACATCCTCAAAAGGAGATCTCGACAGTCCAGCATCCTTTTAGCTCTTTTTTGCCTGTTCTGCCATCATGTGGGCAAGGAACACAAATGCTATGGAGTTAAAGATCCAACTTTCATTTGAATAGAGTTCTCATGATTACAGTTATTTTTCCCTTCAGGGGTGGAGGAGAAGGGGGAAGCACTCTGGGAGAAAACAGGAGTCCAAAAACAAGGAAGATTGCCTGCTTTCGCGGAATCTTTACAACCAGTTCAGGCTGGAGGGTTTGCTTATCTGAAGGCAGCGGCTCTCTGAGGAGCTAGCACTTAGTGCTGTCAAGTGCCAGGCAGAGAATTCCTGCAGTAGTCTTCCCAGTGGCCAGCTGGGTAGGCTTTATCACTGCATTATTTTCATCTTTCAGATGAGCCCGGTGAGGCTCGGAATGACTGAGTAGCATACTTACTAGTTCCCAAAGCTAGTAAGTAGCAGAACCAGGATGTTTTGAAAATAAAGGGGAGGGAAATATAAAGTACAAAATTTTATTAGGACCTTACATACAAAAGAATATAGGTGATGTGTATATCAACTGTGAAGTTAAATAATAATACGAATGCTCATGAATCCACTGACTTCAGAAAAGAATATCATCAATGCCATCGAGGTTCCTTGGATGTCCTTATGCTCCTGCCTCCCTGCCCATAGATCCTGATTTGTTTTAATTTCCTTGAATTTTGTTAACATTTTATCTCCAGAAGTATGTGTCCCTAGTTTTGCTTAATTCTGAAATGCATAAAAATGGAAAGATATTTTACATTTCCTCTGTGACATCCTTTATTCACTCACGATTGCTTTGACTTACATCTTTGTTGCTGTATGTATTTGTAGTTCTTTTTTTCCACGGATGTTTAGCCTCTATTAAGTAATGTACCAGAAAGTACTCATCCATTCTCTTATTAGAGGACACTCAGCTTGTTTTCCAGCTTTCCGCTGTTATATGCAATGTTGCTATAAATGTCCGTGTACTTGACTCTTGGTGCATCTGTATAAGAGGTCCTCTAGGGAATATACCTGGAGGAGAATGGCTGCGTGATAGGGAATGTAAATATTCATTTTTTTCATGATAATCTAAAATTCTTTTCTAAGGTGCTTGTATTAAATTTACAGTCCCACCAGAGCGTGTGAAAGTTCCCATTGGTGCAAATCTTTGCTGTCATTTGAAGTTGCCAGAACTTTAAATTTTGACCAAATTAGTGAGGGCAAAATGGTATGCCTGTGTGATTTCTAGGAGTTTGTAAAATTTGTATGTTTTCAAGTTTAGTGGCATGAAGCTGGATCACTGGATGAGGCAAAGAGATAGCTTTCTAGACAGAGGGAACCACTTAGGAAAACATCTTTGTCTATTCAAGTTGCTGTAACAAAATACCATAGACTGGGTGGCTTTTAAAAAATAAATTTATCACAGTTGTGTGGGCTGGAAGTCCAAGATCAGAGTGCCACCATGGTTGGGTGAGGGTCATTGTGTCCTCACATGGCATAGTGACCCTCTTCTGGAGGGTCACTAATCCCATTTATGAGGGCTCCAGCCTCATGACCTAATAAGCTCCCAAAGTTCCACCTCCCAACACCATCATATTGGGCATTAGGATTTCAGCATATGAATTTTGGGGAAACATAAACATTTAGAAAATAGCAGAAAGGAGTCTCAGGGAAGAGGTTGGTACATTTACAGAACAGAAAAAAAGTCACTAAGGTGGAGAATAATGAGTTTGATCCTGCCTTGTTGGCTAACCTCTCGGTACCTAACATCTTGCCTGACTTGACGTGTGGAATCTACCAGAACCCACCTACCAGTTCTGATCTCTTCTGACCAGCTCTCAATTATTGCATCATATAATATGGTGAAATTGCGTTTTAACTTTAACCAAACTGGGTCTTATGCTTCTTATCTTTTATCAGATAGCTTTAACATTTTGGATGAACTTCCAGAAATTTATTTCAAAATATCTTTCTTCTCATTCCATCACGAGTTCATTGCCAATTCTTCTTTGATCATCAAGCAACTTTTTATTTATTTATGTGTTTTTAAGATTTCTCTCTTTTTTAAAAAGATTTTATTCATTATTTGACAGAGAGAGACACAGCGAGAGAGGGAACACAAGCAGGGGGAGTGGGAGAGGGAGAAGCAGGCTTCCCATTGAGCAGGGAGCCCAATGCGGGGCTCGATCCCAGGACACTGGGATCATGACCTGAGCCGAAGGCAGACGCTTAACGACTGAACCACCCAGGCACCCCTAAATTTTATTTCTAAGTAATCTCTACACCCAGTGTGGGGCTCGAACTCTCGACACAGAGATCAAGACTTACAAGATCTCCTGAATGAGTCAGCCAAGCACCCCTGATTGTCAAGCAAATTTAAAATTGATTTTTGAAATGCATGTGAACTATCACATGGAGTTCTTTTTTTTTTTTTTTTAAAGATTTTGTTTATCCATTTGCCAGAAATCACAAGTGGGCAGAGAGGCAGGCAGAGAGAGGGGGAAGTAGGCTTCTTGCTGCGCAGAGAGCCCGATGCGGGGCTCGATCCCAGGACCCTGGGATCATGACCTGAGCCGGAGGCAGAGGCTTTAACCCACTGAGCCACTCAGGCGCCACTCACATGGAGTTCTGAAAGATATGTTAGAATGAATTTTGGGGGCCTTATTTTTGAACTAAAAATTATCTTTCATTTCTTTGGCCTAGAACAGGGAGAGGTCCTGTAAACTCAGCAGTTGAGCATTTTGGTTATCTTTGTTCTTTGGGAGATTGAGATGCTGGTCGAGTGAGTCTGATGGTCTAGCTCAGGTTTTCCCTTTGGATTGCAACATATAGACATAAAAAACAGAACCCAAGATAAGGATTTTAATGATCATGAACTAAGTGATGTTTGCCTTTGGTTCTCTATGGTAGCTAGATTCTGATGATGGCCCTCAATGAATCACAGTGTCTGGTGTTCATGTCTTTGTGAAATCCCGGCCACATTGACCTGTGACTGGTGCTAACCAGTAGAATCCTGTGGAAAGGATACTGTGTTGGTTCTAGACCCAGTCTTTTTTTTTCATTCAATATTTCCTCCAGCTTTATTGAGATATACTTGACATGTAACATTGTGTAACTTTAAGGGGTACAATGTGATGAATTTGATATATGCATATATTGTAAAATGATTATTGCAAAATAAGATTATTTAACACAGCCATCACCCCACATAGTTACCTTCTGTGTGTTTGTGGTGAGAACCTTTAAGATTTACTCTCTTAGCAACTCTCTAGTATAGAGTACAAAATTGTTAACTATAGTCACCAGGTTTTGTACCTTAGATGTCCAGAATTTATTCATGGTATAACTGGAGGTTTGTGCTCTTTGACCACTTTGACCCATTTCCCCCACCCCCACTCCTGCCCCAGGAAACCACCAATCTACTCTATTTCTATGAGTTTTTTCTTAATTCCTCATGTAAGTGAGAGCATATAGTATTTTCCTTTTTCTGTCTGACTTATTTCATTTATCATAATCCCCTCAAGTTCCATCCATAATGTCACAAAGGGCAGGATTTCCTTTTTTTATGACTGAGTGATGTTCCATCCCCTTTCTCCCTTTCTTTCTCTCTCTCGCTCTGTTTCTCTCCCTTGCTCTCTCTACTCTCTTCATCCATTCATCTGTCAGTGGACACTTAGATTGTTTCCATGTCTTGATTATTGTAAATAACACTGCAATGAATATATGGGTATAGATATTTCTTTGGGATGATAATTTCATTTCCTATGGATGTATTCCCAGAAGTAGGATTGCTGGACCATATGGTAGTTTTATTTTTAATTTTTTTGAAGAACCTCAATATTGTTTACCGTGGTGACTGTATCAGTATACATTCCCACCAACAGTGCATGAAGGCTCGCTTTTCTCCACAGCCTCTCCAGGAATCATTGACTCGTTATCTCTGGTCTTTTTGATACTAGCCATTTTGACAGGCGTGAGATGGTATCTCATTGTGGTTCTAATCTGCATTTCCCTGATGTTTAGTGATATTGATCATGTTTTCATGTGTTTGTTGGCCATTTGTATATCTTCTTCGGGAAAATATCTGTTCAGCTTCTTTGCCCATTGTTAAATGTGATTATTTTTTGCTACTTTGTTGTATGAGTTCCTTATGAATTTGGGATATTAACTCTTATCAGATAGATAGTTTGCAAATATTTTCTCCCATGCCTTAGGTTGTCTTTTCATTTCATTGATTGTTTCTTTTGCTGTACGGAAGTTCTTAGTTTGATGTCTGACTTGGTGATTTTTCCTTTTGTTGCTTGTGATTTGGTGGCATATCCAAAAAATCATTACCAAGACTAATGTCAAAGAATTTTGTCCCTGTGTTTTCTTCTAGGAGTTTTGTTTCAGGTCTTACCTTTAAATCTTTAACCCAGTTCTAGCTAATTTTTGTGTGTACTGTAAAATAGGGGACAGACCCAGCTTTTTTTTTTTTTTTAAAGATTTTATTTATTTGAGAGAGAGAGAGAGAGGGAGAGAGTGTGAGCGCGTGAGCAGGGAGAGGGGCAGAGGGAGAAGCAGACTCCCTGCTGAGCAGGGAGCCTGATGCGGGGCTTGAGCCCATGACCCTGGGATTATGACCTGAGCCGAAGGCAGATACTTAACCGAATTAGCCACCCAGGTGCCGCCAGACCCAGATTTTAAGAGGACTGGCCGTTTCTGCTTCCTGTCTTGTAATTCTCAGCTTGGGGATCTCTAAGCCAACATGTAAAATATCTAGCTATCCTCTGTAGAGACCATGTGGAGAGGTCGTGGGGAGGGAGAGACCCTGAGATCAAATGGAAAGACAAAGCAGTCCAGTTTTATCAGGTCCCAGATGACTCCAGCCCCCGTCATCACGTGACTGCAGCTGCATGGAGAACTCCAAAGTGAGACTGGCAGAACTTCACGTGGAACCATGATAGACAATGAATGGTGATTATTTAGAGCTACTAAGTTTCTGGGTGGTTTGTTATGTCAACAAAACAGCAATCACTATGTAAAAGTCTGGACCCCAATTCCAATGTGTATGTATCTTGGTTGGGGGACAAGGAGTGTTCCCACACCACCAAGCAATTCTTGGTAGCAGCTGGGTGTCCTACAGTTCAACACAATTCTTAGACTATCCACTCAGAGAGAGTGTCAGACTCCCCAGGTTAAGGGTTCAGTCCTTCAAGACTGCCCCCCGCCACCAGTTTTAACTGCACAAACTTGAGTTTGCTCCTTGGTTAGTCACACATAGAAACTACACCGGATGGATTGGTCGCACAAGGGAAACTTGATTTGCAGCAAATAAGGAGATCACAGGGGGTAACTTCCATAGCCATGACTCCCTGAGCAAGGGTGAATGGGTTCCTTTAATTTAGGCTTAGGATGAATATTGAGATGGGGGAGCCTTGTCACCATATGCAGAGGTGGGCATAAGTTGGCGCATGAGCCTTAAGGAAGCGTGCCTAAACATACATTGTATGTTATGTAAATGAGGCTGTGCTTGTCCCTGGGCTGAGATCTCAGTATTATAATGAGTTGAAGGTAACTGTCGGTCACTCCATGGTCCATCTGTGCAGGCACGAGTTGGAGTTAGGTTCAAACTGAACTGGGTGTTCTGGGCTGACTGGAATTCTTCATCAGGGTATCATTATTGCTTGAGGGGTAATTTCAGTTTCCATTACAGGGTGCTATGCCTACGGGGTCTTTCATCTGAGTTAAGAGATAAGCTGGAAAGAAGAGCTGGGGGAAAAAATGTGGGACAAAGGTCAGTAGTTACAAACAGGTTAGCAGTAAAGGTCAGGTCCTGGGGTCTTCCTGGTGACACAATCACGAGTACAGATTATTACCTGTACTTCTGACTGACTGGCTATAAATCAGAGGTTCCCACAACTCCCTCCTTGAGTTTGATTAATTTGCTAGTGTGGCTCCCAGAACTCAGAGAAACATTTTACTTACTAGATCACTAGTTTATTTTAGTTTTTTTAAGTAGGCTCCATCCCCAATGTGGGGCTTGAACTCACAACCTTGAGACTGAGAGTTGCAGGCTCTTCTGACTGAGCCAACCAGACACCCCAAGATCACCAGTTTTAAAATGATACCAGTACAGCCAGATGGAGAAGATGCGTAGGACAAATTATGGGGAAAGGGCACAGAGCTTCCAAGCATGGCACTTTCCCCAAATCTCCACATAATTCATCATCCCAGAAACTCTCTGAACCCTGTCCTTTTGGACTTTTATGGAAACTTCAGTGTGTCGGCCCAATTGATTAAATCATTGGCTGTTGTCAATCGAACTCAGTCTCAAGCCCCTCTCCTCTTCCTGAAGGCTGGGGAAATAGGACTGAAAGTTCCGACCCTCTGATCACTTGCTTAGTTCTCCTGGACAACCAGTCCCCACCCTTAAGTGCTTTCCTAAAGTCAACTCATTGGCCTAAGTACATTTGTAGTGGAAAGGGGAGTTATGAATTATAAAACATTCATCTCTCCCTTATGCTCTGAAACTATTTCAGGAACTGAGGACAAGAGACCAAATGTTATGACAAAAGATGGTCCGATTGCTCTTATTATTTAGGAAATTCCAGGGGTTTGGGGACCTGTGAGTCAGGAATTGTGGATGAGGACCAAATTTATATGAGAAATATATTTTGGCCATCTGAATGACCAAATATATATTTCTTATAAATCACAGTATTATAGTATGTGAAAGTGGAGTGCTGACATAACAAAAATTGGAAACATGTGGCAGCAAGGAAAAGCTGAAATGGCCTTGGAGAAACTGTTAGTGAAGGCTGAAGGAAACATTTATTTTTGAGATTTCTTAGCCAAGATGTAAGAAGTCTACCCTGCTGGAAAGACTACCTGAAGTAGAGAGGCCTTGAGATACAAGGAGGAGGAAAAAGGCCCAAACTTTCCAGCCGGGCCTTCAAAATGACCGCAGCCCAGGTATCTTGCTATCTAACCACGGTCAAGTTAGAAACCTCAAGTGAGACCAGCAAGAGAAATGCTCAGCTGAGCCAAGTTCACTCACAGAACATGTGAGGTAATAATAAAATAGTTCCTGTTTTAAGTCATTAAGTTTTAGGGTTGTTTGCTATACAAAACAGGTAGCTGAAACTCCTCTTCGGGCTTCCGGCCTTCATCGTTCATCTGCTCCTCTAAACAAAATGAACTCATGCTGCCATATATATTTTCAGGACCCATAGCCATTAAAGTACCTCTATATAAAATAAGAAAGAAAGGTAAAAGCAAATAAATCAAGATAAAAAATAAAATAAATGAAAAATAAGAAAATAAAAAAATAGTAATTCAAAATATTAAAAAAAATTAAAGGCTTTGGCAGTGCTGCAGATAATCATTAAGGTCTAGGTTGTGGAGTCAGATGGCCCTCACATCGAATTCCTGCTTAAAACTTTGATAGGTCATTTAAGCATTTCGTGACTTTAATCTGTTCATCTGTCAAATGAGGTGTCAAATGACAAAAATAATACAATTTAGTAATGAGTTTGATCTTCTTTATTTTTTCCTTTATTTTTAAAATTTTTAAATTATTTTTTAAATTTAAATTCAGTTGATTAACATATAGTGTATTATTAGTTTTAGATGTAGTGTTCAGTAATTCATCAGTTGCGTATAATACCCAGTGCTCATTACATCCCATGCCCTCCTTAATACCCATCATCCAGTTACCCCACCCCCACCCTCCTCCCTCCCAGCAACCCTCAGTTTGTTTCCTATGATTAAGAGTCTCTTATGGTTTGTTTTCCTCTCTGATTTTGTCTTATTTTATTTTTCCCTCCCTTCCCCTATGCTGCTCTGTTTTGTTTCTTAAATTCCACATATGAGTGAAATCATATAATTGCCTTTCTGTGATTGACTTATTTCATTCAGCATAGTACCTTCTAATTCCATCCACATCACTGCAAATGGCAAGATTTCATTTTTTGACGGCTGAGAAATACTCTGCTGTGTATAGATCGATAAATAGATAGATCGATAGATATACCACATCTTCTTTATCCAATCATCTGTCGATGCACATCTGGGCTCTTTCCATAGCTTAGCTATTGTGGACATCACTGCTATAAACAATGGGGTACAGTTGCCCCTTGATGTTCTTTAAGGGCAAACAGTTCATGGGTTGGGGGAGTACAGGGCCTCACAAGCAGTGGAGCACTCTTCCCCAGGGATTTTGGGCAAGAGTGAGTTTTATAGAACGTTAGAAGAGGCAAGGTGGGAACCGCATGATTACCTTGGGATTTCCTGGTAAGGCTAGCAGGTCCTGTTTTATAGGGTAAGGTGAACTAGCTAAAGTGGAGTTGGAGGATCATGTTTGGGGAATGTTAGGTTCTGGACAGTGAGGCATTCCCCATATGTGTGGGCTGACTTAGGTTTAGATTTATGATGTGGGCAGCATCCATTTTGTGGGTCCTGATATACAAATTTCCTTTATTAGGACAAAATGGTGCCTATCTCTTCCCAAGTTTCTTATGCAGATAAACAACAATAAACATCCTGATTACTTTAAAGCTATAGAAATAGGAGCACCTGGGTGGCTCAGTGGTTAAGGGTCCAGCTCTTGATTTCAGCTCGGGTCATCAGCTCAAGGTCATGAGATTGAGCCCCACATCAGGATCCATGCTGGATGTTGTGCCTGCTTGGGATTCTCTCTCTCCCTCTGCCCCTCCCCACTTCCATATCTGCTCTCTTTCTCTCTAAAAACAAATAAATAAATAAATTAAATAAATAAAGCCATAGGAATACATGTCATTTTGAAAAGCTATAATTAATTAATTAATTTTTTGGTTTCAGGAGTAGAATTTAGTGATTCATCACTTACATATAACACCCAGTGCTCATCACAGCACGTGACCTCCTTAATGCCTGACACCCATCTAGCCCAGCCCCCACCCACCTCCCCTCCAGCAACCATTAGTTTGTTCTCTATAGTTAAGAGTCTCTTTTGGTTTGTCTCTCTCTCTGTTTTTTTTTTCATTAAGATTTTATTTATTTATTTATTTGACAGAGAGGGAGACAGTGAGAGCAGGAACACAAGCAGGGGGAGTGGGAGAGGGAGAAGCAGGCTTCCTACCAAGCAGGGAGCCTGATGTGGGGCTCAGTCCCAAGACCCCGGGATCATGACCAGAGCTGAAGGCAGACACTTAATGACTGATCCTCTCTCTCTCTTTTTATTTGATTTTATTTTTCCTTCCCTTCCCCAATGTTCATCTGCTTTTTTTCTTAAATTCTACACACGAGTGATATCATATAGTATTTGTCTTTCTTTGACTGACTTATTTCACTTAGCATAAAATGCTCTGGTTCCATCCACATTCTTGCTAATGGCACAATATCATTCTTTTTTTTTTTTTAAATTTATTTATTTGTTAGAGAGAGAGAGAGAGCGAGCACAGGCAGACAGAGTGGTAGGCAGAGGCAGAGGGAGAAGCAGGCTCCCTGCCGAGCAAGGAGCCCGATGTGGGACTCGATCCCAGGACGCTGGGATCATGACTTGAGCCGAAGGCAGCCGCTTAACCAACTGAGCCACCCAGGCGTCCCACAATATCATTCTTTTTGGTTGCTGGGTAATAGTCTATTATATATATATACACACACACTGCATCTTCTTTAAAGATTCATCAGTTGATTGACATTGGGCTCTTTTCATAATTTGACTATTGTTGATAGTGCTGCTATAAACATTGGGGTGCATGTGCCCCTTTAAATCAGTATTTTTGTATCCTTTGGATAAATACCTAGTAGTACAATTGCTGGGTCATAGGGTAGTTCCATTTTTAACTTTTTGAGGAACCTCCATACTATTTCCAGAGTGGCTGCACCATTTTGCATATAGGAATTTATTTTTATTAGATAATCGGCAATTAGTCAAACTAGCCTCTGGTGAAAACTGAAAATTACTCAACCTACCCTCTCTCTGAATCCCAGTTTACAAACAACTTGCAAGAATGCTTGCTATTCGTTGTCTACCCAAAACAAGCAGGTTATGGTCTGAAGAGTCACCATTCACTTGTGTTACTGTTATGGATCTATCTCCTACAGTCTTTGGCTTTTGTCCTTGCCTCAGTCACTGCCTGTCATTTGGGAAACTGCTTCCCATTCAGCTCCAGGCCATCACCCTCAAGTATTTTATAAACCTGGTCACTCATCTGTCACTAGCTAAGACAATTTTTTTGATATTTGTCGATCTTCAAGGAACTCCCCAATTGCACTCTTGAGAGAGTGAGGGGAGGGCCAGAGGGGGAGAGAAAGGGACAAGCCGACTCCGTGCTGAGTGTGGAGCCTGATGCGGCGCTTGATCCCTGACCCTGAGATTGTGTCCTGAGCCAAAATCCAGAGTCAGATGCTTAACTGACTGAGCACTCTGGTGCCCCAGGAAACCTACTTTAAATATAAAGACACAAATAGGTTAAAAGCAAAAGGAGGAAATAAGATATGCCATGATAACCCTAGACAAATGAAAGCTGGAATGGTTATATTAATATCAAAGTAGATTTAGGACCAAAGAATATTACCAAAGGTGAATGAAGTTTCTTTGTAATCATAAAAGGGTCAGTTCATCAAGAGGAAAAAATGGTCCAAACATTTATGTGCCTAAAACCAGAGCTCCAAATGCATGAAGCAATGCCAGAGGAACAGCAAAGAGAAATAAAATTATAGTGGGAAATTGTAGTTCTTCAATTATTGATAGAAGAATCAGGTGGAAAATCTGGAAGCATGTAGAGGAATTAAGCAACACTATGAGCCAACTTGTCCTCACTGCCATTTATAGAAGATTCTACCCAACCACAACAGAGTAGACGTTCTTTTCAAGTGTCCACGAAACACTTACCTGCATAGAACATACACCATATCATAAAATAAAGTCTTAATCAATTTAAAAGGATTTAAACCATGCTGTTTTACAATAATGGGATTAAATTAGAGATCAATAACAAAAATGTATCTTGAAAATCCTCCATATATTTGGGAACTAAATAACACATTTCTAAATAATCCATGGGTCAAAATGAGATATCAGAAGAGAAATGGGAAAGTATTCTGAAAAGAATGAAAATGAAAATACAGCATACCAGAATTTGTAGGATGCTACTAAAAGGTGGTGCTTGCAGAAATTTATAGCCCTAAATGCCTATGTTAGAGAAGGAGAATGGTCTCAAGTCAATGACCTCAGCTTCTATCATAAGAAACTAGAAAAAGGAGAGCAAATTAAACTCAACATAAGCAGAGGAAGGAAACAATGGAGATCAGAGCAGATGTAAATGAAATGTGAAAACAGTAACAAAACAATAGAGGAAAAGTCAATGAAACCAGATGCTGTTGATTCTTGGAGAAAATCATTAAAATTGATAAACCACTAGCCAGACTTATTAGAAAAAAAGAGAGAAGACACAAATGACCAATAACAGGAATGAGAAAAGTTCTATCACTACAAATTCCACGGATAGTAAAGAAAGGATAGTAAAGAACCATTACAAACAGATGTATGTGCATAAATTCAACAACTTAGAAACACGCAAATAACCAAAGCTTCAACAATTATTAGACTGAAGCCTTTAAGAAGTTACTCAAGGGCGCCTGGGTGGCTCAGTGGGTTAAGGCTGCTGCCTTCGGCTCAGGTCATGGTCCCAGGGTCCTGGGATCGAGCCCTGCATCAGGCTCTCTGCTCAGCAGGGAGCCTGCTTCCTTCCTTCTCTCTCTGCCTGCCTCTCTGCCTACTTGTGATCTGTCTGTCAAATAAATAAATAAAACATTAAAAAAAAAGAAATTACTCAAGTGGCTAAGCATTGGTTTCTTTGTAAAATGGTGGGATTGTTGAGGAATAAATGAAGTTCTTAGCTGCTATCATGATCATCATCATCATTTTGAATTCAGACTTCTACCGCAAAAGAAGATCTGGATGCAACTGAGAAGAAACCATGTGACCCACAATCAGCTACTTTAGGAGCAGTTTCATTTGGTAAACCATTCTCTTTGGACTCTGATCTTATTCAGTCTTCTCTTTCTACCTGAAAAAATTTTCTGCTCACTTGAGGGTTCTTACTGGTGCTTTGTGCATTAAAAACCTGACTAATCA
Organism: Martes martes; assembly: GCF_963455335.1. Classification (NCBI taxonomy): domain Eukaryota; kingdom Metazoa; phylum Chordata; class Mammalia; order Carnivora; family Mustelidae; genus Martes; species Martes martes. Next base: position 109,743,980 of record NC_137897.1, read on the forward strand.
CATCAATAAATTGTGCTGATAAAAAGCCTTGTCGTCTAAGCAACTGGAAATTTCAGTAATTCAGAATACCCAGGGAAAAATAATCTTTAAAGCATTCTGTGTACATTCCTGGAACCTAGAGTGGTCATTAAAATTCATTCAAAACATTTTGCTAACCTATGACTCAAAGTGTAATTTAAGACACTACTAACCAAATGATCAGGTGTGGGTTTGTTTGCCTGCTGTGTATTCTTTTTTCATCCGAGATTCCTTAGCTGAACATTGAACACAGAAATGTTTGAGTGACTATTTCCTCAATTTCTCCCGAGGAGAAATGACTCCCGAGGAGAAGTGACTAAATACCATTACAGATGCATAGGAGAAAAGTGAGTTCATTACATAGGATGGATGTCTTAGGGCTCAGGGATTAATTTCCTTGCAGCACTCCAGTTGAAAACTGTTCATTTACAGAAATGAGACCCCGTCCACCAACCTTACAGGGATGCTCTGGGGATTATCAAGATAAAGTCTGAAACTCATGAGAAGCAGACTTAATGCTGTGCTCTAAGATAATGTCAAGTTTCTGATTCATTATGATTAGACTGAAAGCTTAAAAAATGTTTATTTTGGAGAGCATTTGCGTGGCTCAGTTGGCTAAGCATCTGACTCCTGATTTCAGCCTCAGGTCATGATCTCAGGGTCATGGGATTGAGCCCCGCATCTGGCTCCATGCTCAGTGGGTGCCGATGCTTCTTCTCCCTCTTCCTCTGCCCCTCCCCAGTTCATGGGTGTAAGCTCTCTTTCTCTTTCTCTCTTTCAAAAAAAGAAAAAGTTTATTTTTTTGAATAAAGAAGCTATGTTCATGATTTTATTTTATTTTATTTACTTTTGAAGTAATTTGTTTATTGTAAGGATTTGTTTAATGGTTCTACGTTGTTTTTATCTCTCAAATTAAAAATCTTCTTCTCCTTGATAGAGATGGCACTGAGTCTTTAATTTTTAATTTTTAATTTTATTTTTGGAATCATTTATTTAATTTTAATTGAAGTATAGCTGACATACGATATTACATCAGTTTCAGGTGTACAGCTTAGTGATTTGACATTTATATACATACAAAATGTTTATAACGATAAAGGCAGTTACCATCTGTCACCATACAAAGTTATTACAATGTTATTGACTTTATTCCCTATACTGTACTTTACATCCCTGTGACTTGTTCATTTTATAACTGGAAGTTTGTACCTCTTAATCCCCTTTACCTATTTTGCCTATCCCCTCACCTCCTTCCCCTCTGGCAAACATAAGTTTATCTTCTATTTATGAGTCTATTTCTTTTTTTTTTTTTAAAGATTTTATTTATTTATTTGACAGACACAGATCACAAGTAGGCAGAGAGGCAGGTAGGGAGAGAGAGGAGGAAGCAGGCTCTCCGTGGAGCAGAGAGCCTGATGTGGGGCTCGATCCCAGGACCCTGGGACCATGACCCGAGCCGAAGGCAGAGGCTTTAACCCACTGAGCCACCCAAGCGCCCCTATGAGTCTATTTCTGTTTTGTTTTGTTTGTAAAATTCTACGTATAAGTGAAATCACATGGTATTTGTCTTTCTCTGACTTATTTGATTTAGCATAATACCCTTCAGGTCCACCCACATTGTTGCAAATAGTAAGATCTCTTTCTCTTTTATGGCTAGATAATATTCCATTACTCCTGTATTGTGGCTATTGTAAATAATACTGCAGTAAATGTAGGGGTACATATATATTTTGAATTAGTGTTTTTATTTTCTTTGGGTGAATATTCAGAAGCAGAATTCAGAATAATTCCATATTATTCTGAGTAATACCATATTAAAGATAATATGGTATTTCTTTTTTTAAAAGATTTTACTTACTTTTTTGACAAAGAAGGACACAGCAAGAGAGGGAACACAAGCAGGCAGAGGGAGAGGGGGAAGCAGGCTTCCCGCTGAGCAGGGAGCCCGATGCGGGGCTCGATCCCAGGACTCTGGGATCATGACCTGAGCTGAAGGCAGACACCTAACGAATGAGCCACCCAGGTGCCTCTAATATGGTATTTCTGTTTTTACTTTTTGGAGGAAACTTTATACAATTTTCCACAGCGGTCGCACCAATTTGCATTCCCACCAACAGTGTATGAAGGCTCCCTTTTCTTTGCATCTTTGCCAATTCTTGTTATTTCCTGTCTTTTTGATGTTAGCCATTCTGACTGATGTGCAGTGATATCTCATGTGGTTTTTATTTACATTTCCCTCATGATCAGTGATGTTGAGCATCTTTTCACGTGTCTGTTGGCCATCTATACGTCTTTTTGGAAAAATGTATTCAGGTCCTCTGCCCATTAAAATTTTTTTTTATTTGAGTATAATTGACACACAATGTTACATTAGTTCCAAGTGTACAACACAGGGTTTCAGTTTCTTTATATGTTATACCGTGCTCACCGCAAGTATAGCTACCATCTGTCACCACACACTATTACAATATCACTGACTATATTCCCTGTAATCAGTGTGTTTTATTCCCACGACTTACTCATCAGATTGTTTGTTTTTAGGTGTTGAGTTGTATGAGTTCTTTGTGTGTCTTGTTTTTAAAGATTTTGTTTATTTCTTTTAGAGAGAGAGAGAGAGAGCGTGAGCAAGTGCGAGCTGGGGGAGGGGCAGAGGGAGAGAAAGAATCTTAAAAGCAGGCTCCACGTGCTCAGTGCAGGGCCAGATGTGGGGCTCTATCTCACGACCCTGAGATCATGACCTGAGCTGAAATCAAGAGTCAGCCACCTAACAGGCTGAACCACCCAGGCTCCCCTCTTTGTATATTTTGGACATTAACCCCTTACTGGGTATGTCATTTACACATACCTTTTTCCATTGGGTAGGTTGCCTTTTTATTTCATTGATCGCTTCCTTCGCTGTGTGTGTTCACTATTTTAAAAATTGGAAACACAAATAAAAAATATTGCTCAGAAACACACCACCTAGAGATAATCAAATTAGCATTTAAGATGAATATCCACCCTGGTTTCTGGGAAATCATTTATATATATTTTTAATACAATTGATATCCTAGAAGTTTGAAATTTAAAGAATAGTTTTCCCTTAACATCATTTAGCACATGTACTTTTGAAGATGAGAGGGATTAGGAAGAGGAAACTGAGACCAAGCATTAGAAATGATTTGCTCAAGGCAGGGCCGAGTCAGGACTGAGACTACAGACTTCTGGGGTGTTGCCTAGAGAGATTTTTTGCTCTCTCTTCACTGTGCTGTCCATCATTGGAGGTCTGCTAACTTTGGGCTTTAGTTGAATATCTTTTTCCTTAGAATATCTTTCTCTTTTCCTGTCAAGTATGCTTAAGAGAAATGGGCTGGAAATTAGGGGGAGAGGGAATTTGGTTAACACACTGTTTAATTAAGCCCTAATATCATCTGTTCATTCAAAATAACTTTCGAGAACCTGGTTATTTAGATTTTTTTTCTGACTCACTTTTTTTTTATTAAAAATGTGGATTGGAAGGTCAGACATAGTGTTTGTGAGTGAAAGAGGCCTAATTGTTTTATAACATGTTTTTAATTTAATGTTCAACAAAGGCCAGTTACCCTGCACGCAAATCAATAAACAAACAACCAAAGCTGATTGTCAGGCAATGAAAAACACTGCAAGTGGATTACTGCCAGCCTGGTTTCCTAAGCACAGTTTAATGCAATTTGAGATAACCTTGAAGCTTTACACAAGTCTTATTGAAATAGCTATTTTGAAATCGCTTAGAGTGGCCTGTAAATGATTTCAGGTAGCTTATAAACTGTGTCAGACATCTCAAAGTGCCTTTCCAAATTCTGACCGTGTTTAGCAACAGTTGAAGATCAAGCTCAGAAATACATCAGTGGGTTAAGCCTCTGCCTTCGGCTCAGGTCATGATCTCAGGGTCCTGGGATCGAGCCCCACATCGGGCTCTCTGCTCGGCAGGGAGCCTGCTTCCCCCCACCCCGCCCCGCCTGTCTCTCTGCTTACTTGTGATCTCTGTCTGTCAAATAAATAAATAAATAAATAAATAAATGAATAAGTAAATAAGAAATACATCGGTGGGTAATAACAAAGAAAGTGGGAAGGACTAAAACTGTGTGGTTTAAGGGGCACTTGGAAGGCTTTCTTGTCCAAAAAGCTTTCTCATCACGTGTCAAGTGCCTGAAATTCTTTCATTATCATCTCGAGCCATGCGACTAAGCAACTGCCTTAGTGGGGATTAGTTTTGGGAGCCTGGTTGAGGAGACCAAGAGGGGCACAAATGATGTGAGGCAGGTGGCTTGAGTAGGTGGTCTCCTGATGTTCTTTCCAGCTTTGTGGAGGGGTGTAGAGGCTTTTGCGTAAAGTTTATTTTCCTTCTAAATGCAGTTTACTTCTGAAACAAGTCGCATTTTTTCCCCAGTAGAGTTTCACTTTATTTAACACACGGTTCTCATGTATTATGTAAAAATGTTATGCTTTGCAATTCAGATTGTTGAAATGTACTGCTCTGCAAGTTCGGTCCTGGATTTGAGTTTGCTTAAAGTGAGAATGATCTTAAAATCTAAAAAAAAAAAAAAAAAAAAGAATGCATTTTAGTAAAAGAAAATAATTTCATCCCTATATGAATGACATATATTTCAGTAGTCTTAAATTGCCCTCCTGAATTCTTAAAGCCTCAGACCAAAATCTATCCTTACAGCAATAGTAACAGCTGTGTCCTAAGACTTACCTTCAATAGTGAGAAAGTACATTGACATCACCGTCCAAAGGGTTAGGATGTGACCCATGGTCTTTTATAACTGCATTTTAATACTGTACAACCTTCTGTATGTGTTCACCCAAATTTGATGTTTTCTTACAATATGGAGGCATGGATTTTAAACGATCCATTAAAAATTATAATGAGTTACAATCCAGGTATGTTCAAAATGTCTGATAGTGAGGATTTAAACTAGTAATGAAGACAGGCAGAATTAACTAACTACTTTAAGAAGAAGAGCATGGAGGGGGGCGTGTCTGGGTGGCTCAGTGGATTAAAGCCTCTGCCTTCGGCTCAGGTCATGATCCCAGGGTCCTGGGATCCAGCCCTGCATGAAGCCCTGCATCGAGCTCTCTGCCCGGTGGGGAGTCTGCTTCTCCCTCTCCCTCTGCCTGCTGTTCCCCCTGCTTGTGGTCTCCTGCTCTCTTTGTCAAATAAATAAATAAAATATTTATTTTTTTAAGATTTTATTTATTTATTTGACAGACAGATCACAAGTAGGCAGAGAGGCAGGCAGAGAGAGAGGAAGGGAAGCAGGCTCCCTGCTGAGCGGACAGCCCAATGTGGGGCTCGATCCCAGGACCCTGGGATCATGACCTGAGCCGAAGGCAGAGACTTTAACCCACTGAGCCACCCAGGCGCCCCTAAATAAAATATTTTTAAAAAGGAATAAGAAAAAGAGTGTGAGAATAGTGAATGTGCCAATAAGGTATTTGTGGTAGTTGAAATTATGCTATTTGTAGACTATTAACCAAGATGCTGTGTTAGAACAGTAACATTATGGTTTTTTAATTTTTAATTTTTATTTTTTTGAAGACTTTTTCCATTTCTTTGACAAAGAGAGAGAGTACAAGAAGGCAGAACTGCAGGTAAAGGGAGAGCGAAAAGCAGGCTCCCCACTGTGCAGAGAGCCTGACGTGGAACTTGATCCCGGGGCCCCGGTATCATGTCCCGAGCTGAAGGCAGACACTTAACTTATTGAGCCATCCCGGTGCCCCGGCATTATGGTTTATGTTTCCCTGTTGCTTTCTGAATTTTCTTTTAATGGTGTTATAATATTTTTGTCAGTAGCTATATTTGTATGTATGTATATCCTATGTTGATTAATAAGGATACAATGGTATTGTTTTTGCAAATTATAATATTTAAGAAAAAATATTTATGAGGGAGAGAGTGAGAGAGCACACATGCAGGGGGCAGGGGTAGAGGGAGAAGCAGAGTCCCTGCTGATCAGGGAGCCTGATGTGTGACCGATCCCCAGACCCTGAGATCATGACCTGAGCTGAAGGTGGATGCTTAACTGACTGAGCCACCCAGGTGCCCCACAAATTATAATTTTAAAAGTTGTCAGCAGGGAAACATTATGATGAAGTTGAATGAGGACTGGTTTGAGAAATCTGGGGACCTGGATTTTTTTAAAAGATTTTTATTTATTTATTTGACAGACGGAGATCACAAGTAGGCAGAGAAGCAGGCAGAAAGAGAGGAGGAAGCAGGCTCCCTGCTGAGCAGAGAGCCTGATGCAGGGCTCGATCCCAGGACCCTGGGATCATGGCCTGAGCCGAAGGCAGAGGCCTCAACCCACTGAGCCACCCATGGGGACCTGGATTTTAATCCCATCTCTGCCACCATGGTCAAGTGATATCCCCATTCTGTGCCTTAGTTTCTCCATGGGTAAAATGAAGAGGGTGGGCAAGATGGTCTCCATGGTCTCTTTTTCAGCCCTCAGCCCTTTTTTCGCGTGTGTGTATTTAATGGTCACTCAAAGTACTTGAGATTTTAAAAGGTCAATATAAGTTTAAAGATTGTATCAGAATTTTTGTTTGAGTTGGAGCAGGAAAAGTAACCCAATCTTTCTTTTTTTTTTTTTTAACCTACTGATCATTTCAACTAGGTGTTTAATACAACATATTCTTTCTTTTTATTAACATATAATGTATTATTTGCCCCAGGGGTACAGGTCTGTGAATCGTCAGGCTTACACATTTCACAGCACTCACCATAGCACATACCCTCCCCAATGTCCATAATCCAACCACCCTCTCCCTCCCTCCCTCCCCCTGGCAACCCTCAGTTTGTTTTGTGAGATTAAGAGTCTCTTACGGTTTTTCTCCCTCCTGATCCCATCTTGTTTCATTTTGCCTTCCCTACCCACCAAACCTCGCACTTTGCCTCTCAACTTCCTCATTTTGGGGAGATAATATGATAATTGTCTTTCTCTGATTCACTTATTTTGCTCAGCATAATACCTTCTAGTTCCATCCATGTCGTTGCAAATGGCAACATTTCATTTCTTTTGATGGCTGCATAGTATTCCGTTATATATATATATACACACACACGTACACACACCACCTCTTCTTTATCCATTCATCTGTGATGGACATCTAGGTTCTTTCCATAGTCTGGCTATTGTGAACATAAACACTCGGGTGCTGTAAACATTCGGGTGCACGTGCCCCTTCGGATCACTGCATCTGTATCTTTTTTTTTTTTTTTTTTTTTACTACATCTGTATCTTTAGGGTAAATACCCAGTAGTGCGATTGCTGGATTGTAGGGTAGCTGTGTTTTCAACTTTTTGAGGAACCTCCATGCCGTTTTCCAGAGTGGCTGCACCAGCTTGCATTCCCACCAACAGTGTAGGAGGGTCCCCCTTTCTTCCCATCCTCGCCAGCATCTGTCGTTTCCTGACTTGTTAATTTTAAACATTCTGACTGGTGTGAGGTGGTATCTCATTGTGGTTTTGATTTGCATTTTCCTGATGCCAAGTGATGTGGAGCACTTTTTCATGTGTCTGTTGGCCATCTGGATGTCTTCTTTGCAGAAATGTCTGTTCATGTCCTCTGCCCATTTCTTGACTGGATTATTTGTTCTTTGGGTATTGAGTTTGATAAGTTCTTTATAGATTTTGGATACTAGCCCTTTATCTGATATGTCGTTTGCAAATATCTTCTCCCATTCTGTCAGTTGTCTTTTGGTTTTGTTCACTGTTTCCTTTGCTGTGCAAAAGCTTTTGATCTTGATGAAGTCCCAGTGGTTCTTTTTGCCCTTGCTTCCCTTGCCTTTGGCGATGTTCCTAGGAAGACTTTGCTGTGGCTGAGGTCGAAGAGGTTGCTGCCTGTGTTCTCCTCAAGGATTTTCATGGATTCCTTTCTCACATTGAGGTCTTTCATCCATTTTGAGTTTATTTTTGTGTGTGGTGTAAGGAAATGGTCCAGTTTCATTTTTCTGCATGCGGCTGTCCAATTTTCCCAATACCATTTGTTGAAGAGACTGTCTTTTTTCCATTGGACATTCTTTCCTGCTTTGTCAAAGATTAATTGACCATAGAGTTGAGGGTCTATTTCTGGGCTCTGTATTCTGTTCCATTGATCTACGTGTCTGTTTTTGTGCCAGTACCATACTGTCTTGATGATGACAGCTTTGTAATAGAGCTTGAAGTCTGGAATTGTGATGCCACCAACTTGGCTTTCTTTTTCAACATCCCTCTGGCTATTTGAGGTCTTTTCTGGTTCCATATAAATTTTAGGATTATTTGTTCCATTTCTTTGAGAAAATGGGTGGGATTTTGATAGGGATTGCATTAAATGTGTAGATTGCTTTATGTAGTATAGACATTTTCACAATACTTATTCTTCCAATCCAGGAGCATGGAACATTTTTCCATTTCTTTGTGTCTTCCTCAATTTCTTTCATGAGTACTTTATAGTTTTCTGAGTACAGATTCTTGGCCTCTTTGGTTAGGTTTATTCCTAGGTATCTTATGGTTTTGGGTGCAATTGTAAATGGGATCGACTCCTCAATTTCTCTTTCTTCTGTCTTGTTGTTGGTGTAGAGAAATGCAACTGATTTCTGTGCATTGATTTTATATCCTTACACTTTACTGAATTCCTGTACAAGTTCTAGCAGATTTGGAGTGGAGTCTTTTGGGTTTTCCAAATAAAGTATCATATCATCTGCAAAGAGTGATAGTTTGACTTCTTCTTTACCAATTTGGATGCCTTTAATTTCTTTTTGCTGTCTGATTGCCTAGGCTAGGACTTCTAGTACTATAGTGAATAGCAGTGGAGATAATGGACATCCCTGCCATGTTCCTTACTTTAGTGGAAGAGCTCTCAGTTTTTCTCCATTGAGAATGATACTCGCTGTGGGTTTTTCATAGAGGGCTTTGATGATATTGAGGTATGTACCCTCTATCCCTACACTGTGAGGAGTTTTGATCAAGAAAGGATGCTGTACTTTGTCAGATGCTTTTTCAGCATCTATTGAGAGTATCATATGGTTCTTGTTCTTTCTTTTATTAATGTATTGTATCACATTGATTGATTTGCAGATGTTGAACCAACCTTGCAGGCCAGGAATAATCCCACTTGGTCATGGTGAATAATCATTTTAATGTACTGTTGGATCCTATTGGCTAGTATTTTGGTGAGAATTGTTGTATCTGTGTTCATCAAGGATATTGGTCTGTAATTATCCTTTTTAGTGGGGTCTTTGTCTGGTTTTAGGATCAAGGTAATGATGGCCTCATAAAATGAGTTTGGAAGTTTTCTTCCATTTCTATTTTTTGGGACAGTTTCAGGAGAATAGGTATTAATTCTTCTTTAAATGTTTGGTAGAATTCCCCTGGGAAGCCGTCTGGCCCTGGGCTCCTGTTTGTTGGAAGATTTTTGAGGACTGCATCCATCTCCTTACTGGATATGGGTCTGTTTAGGTTTTCTATTTCTTCCTGGTTCAGTTTTGGTGGTTTATACATCTCTAGGAATGCATCCATTTCTTCCAGATTGTCAAATTTGTTGGCATATAGTTGCTCATAATATGTTCTTATAATTGTTTGTGTTTCTTTGGTAATGGTTGTGATCTCTCCTCTTTCATTCATGATTTTATTTATTTGGGTCCTTTCTCTTTTCTTTTTGATAAGTCTGACCAAGGGTTTATCAATCTGATTAATTCTTTCAAAGATCCAGCTCTTACTTTTGTTGATTTGCTCTACTATTTCTTGGTTTCTATTTCATTGATTTCTACTTTGATCTTGATTATTTCTCTTGCCCTGCTGGGTTTAGGCTTTCTTTACTGTTCTTTCTCCAGCTCCTTTAGGTGTAGGGTTAGGTTGTGTACTTGACACCTTTCTTGTTTCTTGAGAAGGCTTGTATAGCTATGTACTTTCCTCTCAGGACTGCCTTTGCTGTGTCCCACAGATTTTGAACCGTTGTGTTTTCATTATCATTTGTTTCCATGAATTTTTTCAATTCTTCTTTAATTTCCTGGTTGACCCATTCATTCTTTAGTAGGATGCTCTTTAGCCTCCATGTATTTGAGTTCTTTCCAACCTTTCTCTTGTAATTGAGTTCTAGCTTCAGAGCATTGTGGTCTGAAAATATGCAGGGAATGATTCCCATCTTTTGGTAATGGTTGAGACCTGATTTGTGACCCAGGATGTGGTCTATTCTGGAGAATGTTCCATGTGCACTAGAGAAGAATGTGTATTCTGTTGCTTTGGAATGGAATGTTCTGAATATATCTGTGATGTCCATCTGGTCCAGTGTGTCATTTAAGGCCTTTATTTCCATGTTGATCTTTTGCTTGGATGATCAGTTCATTTCAGTGAGGGGGTGTTAAAGTCTCCTACTATTATTGTATTATTGTCGATGTATTCCTTTGATTTTGTTACTAACTGGTTTATATAGTTGGCTGCTCCCATGTTAGGGGCATAGATATTTAAAATTGTTAGATCTTCTTGTTGGACAGACCCTTTGAGTATGATATAGTGTCCTTCCTCATCTCTTATTATAGTCTTTGGCTTAAAATCTAATTGATCTGATATAAGGATTGCCACCCCAGCCTTCTTCTGATGTCCATTAGTATGGTAAATTGTTTTCCACCCTCTCACTTTAAATCTGGAGGTGTCTTTGGGCCTAAAATGAGTTAGTTGTAGACAGCATATTGATGGGTTTTGTTTTTTTATCCATTCTGATACCCTGTGTCTTTTGATTGGGGCATTTAGCCCATTTACATTCAGGGTAAGTATTGAGAGATATGAATTGAGTGCCATTGTATTGCCTGTAAGGTGACTGCTACTGTATATTGTCTCTGTTCCTTTCTGGTCTGTTACTTTTAGGCTCTCTCTTTGCTTAGAGGACCCCTTTCAATATTTCCTGTAGGGCTGGTTTGGTGTTTACAAATTCTTTTAGTTTTTGTTTTTCCTGGAAGCTTTTTATCTCTCCTTCTATGTTCAGTGATAGCCTAGCTGTATGTAGTATTCTTGGTTGCATGTTTTTCTCATTTAGTGCTCTGAATATATCATACCAGTTATTTCTGGCCCGCCAGGTGTCTGTGGATAAGTCTGCAGTCAATCTAATATTTTTATCATTGTATGTTACAGACTTCTTGTCCCGAGCTGCTTTCAGGATTTTTTCTTTGTCACTAAGACTTGTAAATTTTACTATCAGGTGACGAGGTGTGGACCTATTTTTATTGATTTTGAGGTGGGTTCTCTGTGCCTCCTGGATTTTGGTGCTTGTTCCCTTTGCCATATTAGGGAAAATCTCTACTGTAATTCGTTCCAATATACCTTCTGCCCCCTTCTCTCTTTCTTCTTCTTCTGGAATCCCAATTATTTTAATGTTGTTTCATCTTATGGTATCACTTGTCTCTCAAATTCTCCCCTCGTGGTCCAGTAGTTGTTTGTGTCTCTTGTGCAGCTTCTTTATTCTCCATCATTTGGTCTTCTATATCACTAATTCTCTCTTCTGCCTCATTTATCCTAGCAGTAAGAGACTCCATTTTTAATTGCACCTCATTAATAGCTTTTTTGATTTCAGCTTGGTTAGATTTTAGTTCTTTCATTTCTCCAGAAAGGGCTTTTATTTCTCCAGACAGGGTTTCTCTGATATCTTCCATGCCTTTTTTGAGCCCAGCTAGCACCTTGAGAATCGTCATTCTGAACTCTAGATCTGACATATTACCAATGTCCATATGATTAGACCCCTAGCCTTTGGTACTGCCTCTTGTTCTTTCTTTCTTTCTTTCTTTTTTTTTGTGGTGAGTTTTTCCGCCTTGTCATTTTATCCAGATAAGAATATATGAACGAGAGAATAAAATGCTAAAATGGTGGCAATGACCCCAGAAAAATGTATGCTAACCAAATCAGAATAGACCCCAAATTAGGGGGAGAAAAAAGGAGGTAAAAAGAAATTTTTAAAAAATTAAAAAATATATATGTATTAGACTGTTGAATAGAACAGAGACACCCACTTGATTCTGGGTGTATTTTGGTCTCTTAGAAGAAACTACCTCCCAAAGTTTTAAAGAAACAAAAACTTATATATATATATATAGAGAGAGATACGTATCTCTCTCTCTCTGTGTATATATATATATATATATATATATACACAAAAATAAGGGTAAGCATGATGAAGGGAAGGAATATGACTGTAAAGATGAAAATTTAAAAAAAAATTCTAAAAAAGGAATTGATAAGATAAGTTGGTTGGAAAAAGAAAGAAAAAAAAAGTGGAGACAATTTGGTGAGGCTGGAGACTAGAACAAAGCCCTGTGCTAGATTTAGGGTATATTTTGATCTATTAGAAGAAATTGTATCCCAAGATTTTTTAGAAGAAAAAACCCTACATGTATACAAAAAATAAAGTTAGATATAATAAAGGATAAAATATGACTATAATAATGAAGTTTCAAAAAGATTTTTTAAAGAAAGGCATTGTTAAGATAAACTAGTTAAAAAACGTTAAAAGAGGAAAGAAAAAAGTTAAAAAAATTAGAATAAGAAAAAAATAAAATTAAAAAAACTTAATTAACTTTGCAAGACTAAAGAATCGTGGGGAGAAAGCCATGAGTTCCGTGCTTTGCTTTCCCCTCCTCTGGAATTTCGCTGTTCTCCTTGATCGGTGTTAGTCTTGGCTGGATGTTCTTGCTGATCTTCTGCAGGAAGGGCCTGTTGCTGTGATTCTCAAGTGTCTTTGCCTGAGGCGGAACTGCACCACCCTTGCCAGGGGCCGGGCTAAGCAATCCACTCGGGTTCGCTTTTGGGAGCTTTTGTTCCCTGAACGCTTTCCGTAGAGTTTCGGAGGACGGGAATGAAAATCGCGGCCTCCCAGTCTCCGGCCCAGAGGAGCCAAGAGCTCGGGGCCCCACTCCTCAGTGCGCCCTCGGAGAAAAGTGCTCAATCATTACCGTCTCCCTGGCCTCAAGCCGCGCTCTGAGTTCACCCGGCCTGTGACCGATCGTTTCTCTCTTTGGTACACAGCCGCGTTTGGAGTCTCCAATCCTGGCAGATTTATGTCGTGCTGCTCTTCTGGTGGAGGAAGGTGAGTCTCCCCAGATCTGCTGCTTGTGGGGTCCCTGCTCACAGAGCAGTGGTCTGACTGTGCCACAGATCACAGTTTAAGGTAACCCCGAGCTGAGAGCTCACTCCTCGGCTCCGTCTCTGTAGCCGGCTTCCCCACTCTAATACCTGCGAGCTCTGCTACACGCAGACATCCCTGATCCTTCTGTGACCCCGCGGGACCTGAGACCACGCTGTCCCCGCGAGGGCTCCACCCCTGCTTAGTCTCTGGAGCGACGTCCCTCAGTGGAGCAGACTTCTCAAAGTTCCGATTTTGTACTCTGTTGCTCCACCGCTTGCTGGGAGCCGGCCCCTCCCCCCACGTTCTGTCTTCCCATCGCTTTGGATTCACTTCTCTGCATGTCCTACGTTTCAGAAAGTGGTCGATTTTCTGTTTCTAGAATTGCTGCTCTTCTCCTGTTGGGTCTGTAGGTGTTTGGAATGGTTTGATAACTATCTAGCTGATCTCCTGCGACCTGATGTCGTCTCAATCTGCTACTCCTCTGCCATCTTCACTCTCCCCCCAATACAGCATATTCTGTAGTAACTTTTTAACTTGAACTTTTTCACACATATACTTTCTTTATCTTTTATATATATATAGATATAAGCTTCAAGGTAGTCCTTTTTTCCCTGTTTAATAATACCTTCATATATATATACCCCATCCTTCTTACAGCTAAAGCAGCCATACAATAGGTCTGACAATAGGGAAATACCATAGTGGAAGGAAACAACTCATAGGGCCTTCTCTTTATTATACATACCCGCTGAAAATGGTCACACAGACCAACAAAGGGGGAAAAAGGGACCAGTGTCTAAACATTAGCGAGCATTTGCTCATAGAAGACAGAAGAGAGATGTGTGTCTGGGCATGTGACTAGATAAATTCCACATAAAAGCTGCCTTTTTTGTCACTACTATGAAAGAAGGTGTGGGCTCTCAGCCCCAGTGCTGACACTGAGAAACTTATGCGGGTTTAACTGCAGGGAGGAGGTAGATAGAAACTTTCACTTAAGGATATAATATTAAGGTTGGTACTCTGAAGTCCAATTCTAAAATTCAGGTGGAGGGACACCTGGGTTGCTCAGTCAGTTAAGCATCTGATTCTTGATTTTGGCTTAGGTCATGATCTCAGGGTTGTGACATGGAGCCCCATGACAGGCTCAGCACTTGATGTAGAGCCTGTTTAAGAGTCTTTCTTTTCCTCTTCCTCTCCTGCCACGCTCATGTGCACCCTATTTTTCTCTCTAAAAAATTAAATTAAAAGAATAAATAAAATTCAGATAGAGAAAATGACAAAGTGTGCTTCTATGATCTGAGTGTTGTGTCGTATTTGAACTTTTCTCATCTGTGAACAAAGAAATGTTCATATTTGACTTTTTTTAATTATAAGTGCCTTTAAACACATGAGGTCAGTTGTTTTTAACTTTCTATTTTGATATAATTTCAAACTTAAAGAAGGGTTGTTGTTATAGTAAAAGAATTCCTTTGTATCCTTTCCCAAGATTTACAAGTTATATACATCTTCCCCCTGGGTTAATCCTGATCCTCTGAAAAGCGGATGCCAATGAAGGATTAAATGTGCAAGAATTTAACTCAGGAAAATGCCTGTATGAAAGGAAATAAGGACGGATCTTGGAGAATCTGAGAGTGTCATCAGACTGCAATGCAATTCTGATTCTGGATGGAGACTAGGAGGAAAACTTGAGTGAAAATTATCATAGATTGTTGTCTGATCTGAGAAATTCCCTGCCTTCAGGGAGTCTTTGAGCTAAAGTCAGTTGACAAAGGAGTTCTGCTCACTCAGTCCCACTAAGTCAGTGCTGGGTAGTGGCCAGTGGGAGGTGTGGCCTTGGTGCAAAACACAGATAAACTCCGCATGTTTGTGGAGTCGCTTCTGTGTAGTTCCCATGACATTTCTTTCTGAGACTACAACCTGTGATTGCAGTGGGTCCTGGGGACACAACTGGCACTCATCCTGTCTCTCGTGCACTACCCATCTAAATTTACCTGGCCCTCAGCCATTTCTACTGCAGATCTTGGTCCTTACCTGGTTGGGACCCAAGCCTTTGTTCTTGAGTGGCATGAGACTTTCTCTGTCAGGAAGTTCTGTGTTTCTCCATTCACAGTTACAGTGGGTCAAGGCAGTAATAGGATGTACCCATGTGGATCACCTGGGATACACATAATTCTTCCCAGATGCCACTGTGGAAAAGCCACCCTGCCTCCAGAACACCGGGATCCATGACCCTTACCAGGACGGTGACTTCTCCTCTCATCTTCTGGTTCCTGGGTGCAAGGAGTCCAAAGTGCCCTGGGATCAGCTCTGACTTGTAGTTCATTGGGAACTTTGCTGTGTCCCCTGGAAAAGTGTACCCACTTTGGGAAACAGAACCTCCAGCCTTATAGAGCCCAGAGTTGAGGGGTCAGAAAACTTAAGTCCCTCAGTGGGTCATTAGGAGTAAAAGTGATTGGCACCAACTCTATGTTCCTGGATTCATGTATCCTTCATACTGGGGTACAGCACCATAAAGAGGTCTGTGATTTAATGAATACACTCTGCCTTCAAGGTTTGCTATTTTCAGAACATTTCTTCTAAGCTGACACTAAGTTATATTTGTAGAAAACTGTTCCAGCATTTTTTGAGACTGGCTACCTCTGCCTGGTATGTTATCTCATGGGACCAGTGGACCCCATGATCATTGGTCCATTCTGTCACCTCCTTTGCTATAAGGGGGTAGTCTGGTTAAATGCTATACTGTGTGGATATCAGGCCTATGTTTCAGGAATTCCAAAGCCCACAGATAGTGGAGCTAGCTGAAGTTTCATAAGTAAGAAAGGCAAACTCATGTCTGGCTTAGTACCTCTCCCTGTGAGGATGAACTCCTGGCCCTTTTAAGATGGGGGGCCCAGTATAGCCCAACTTTCCACCAAGTGGCCAGTAGGTCTCTTCAAGAAATAGATCATACAGTGTTGGTTTGTATCACAAATAAGTTGGGAGAAAAATACTAGATTGGACTTCTTAGGAGTTCACACTGCTGAGCTCATATGTCTTTGCCACTATGGCCATTCTATTTGCAGATCTGTCTTGGAAGTTCTGCCGTGGGTGATGACAGCGGCTGGCTAATGTTAAGTGGTTATCTTGTCTACTAGGTTGTTCCGTACCACCTCTGTGGTGCATGTTTGTACTCATGCCCATCTATCCACCCACATGCCTCTATACAGAACTACTTATCCCTGATCTTCTAGTCCCTTTCCTTTCAGGTCCTTGACACATGGCCAGCCATTGACCACTGCCCAATAGTCTGTATATATTTTCACCTGAGGCCTCTTCCTCGTCTCTACAAATTGGTTAATCGGGTATGCTGCCTGGTCAGGTATGCTCCCTAGTGTGGGCAGTCTGTGAGGCCCAGTTAACTTTATCATTTTGCCTCTCTCCCATGAACCATTTGAGGGTAACAAAGACTTCATGTTAATTTACTCCTAAATACTTTAGGCTATATTTCCTAAGAACAAGGACGTTCTGTACATAACCACAGTATGATGATTAAAACCAGAAAATGTAGCATTGAAATAATACTATTATCTGAACTCTAGTTTATATTCAAAATCAAATGTCCCAGTAATATTCTTCAGACCTTCTTTTTTTCTGGGTCCTGGACCTAATCTAGGATATACATTTGAAAATCTGAAAATGCATATAAATTTAAAATATAAATGTAATATAAATTTTATAATATAAATTACAATATAAATTTGAAAATGCATATATCTTATAACCCAGCAATTTTGAATATTGGAATTGTACTAGTACCTCTCTAGTGAAACTCTTAGAAATGGGTACAAAGAAACACATACAAGAGCATTTTCTTTAATACTCCTTATAATAGCAAAATACAAAATAAAAGTTGAAAAGTAAAGCCATGCTAATTGTCCCTCAGTTGGGGAATATGTAAGTAAGCTGTGATTTAGTCATAGAATGGAATACTATATAGTTATTAAAAGTGAAGGAACTAGGGCAACTACCAGGGAAACATTAATCAATATGAATAAAGTTTAGAAATAATGTTGCGGGGCGTCTGGGTGGCTCAATGGGTTAAAGCCACTGCCTTCAGCTCGGGTCATGATCCCAGCATCCTGGGATCAAGCCCCGCATCGGACTCTCTGCTCAGCGGGGAGCCTGCTTCCTCCCTTCTCTCTCTGCCTGCCTCTCTGCCTACTTGTGATCTGTCTGTCGAATAAATAAATAAAATCTTTAAAAAAAAGAAAAAAAGAAATAATGTTGCATGGAAGGTAAAAAGGGTAAAATATGGATCATGTGATTTAAATTTTTTGAGACTGAGGTGCCTGGGTGGGTCAGTCCGTTAAGTGTCCAACTCTTGATTTCAGCTCAGGTCTTGAGCTCAGGGTTATGAGTTCAAGCCCTGCATTGGGCTCCACACTGGGTGTGGAAGCTTACTTAAAAAAATTTTTTTTGAGACTATGTAAAACAATATATTGCTTACATTCATATGTATGAAGTACAAAAATATGCACAAAGATGATTCATGGCAACTGCAGGACAGTAGTTACTCCAGCAGAGATAAGAGTGGGGAGTGATGGGTGTAGGAGTTTTTGCTGTATTTTTAATACGTTATTTCTTTTTTAATTGAAGTGTAATTAATATACAACATCCTGTTATTTTCAGGTGTACAGTGATTTGATGTTTTTATACTTTATGAAATTATTTCTATAATGCCTTATTACCACCTATCACTATACAAAGTTATTACAATATTATTGACCATAGAGTTGGTCCTTGAATAACACAGGGGTTGGGGCACTAACCCCCAACACAGTAAAAAATCAGCATGTAACTTTTGACTCCCCACAAAACTTAACTACTGATAGCTTGTTGTCGACCAGGAGGAAGAGAAAATACATTTACAGTACTGTACTGTGATTTATTGACACTGTAAATTTATGTTTTCTGTTACAAGATGAATCATCTGTCAGTACCTACATCAATATTGTCTCTTTTCTTTTTTTTTTTTTTTAATATTGTCTCTTTTCTTAAAAGACTTATTTATTTGTCAGAGAGAGCGTGAGCACACACAAGCAGGGGGAGCAGCAGGCAGAGAGAGAATCAGGCTCCTTGCAAAGGAAGGAGCCCGATGTGGGACTCAGTCCCAGGACCCTGCGATCATGACCTGAGCCGAAGCAGTGGCGTGACCAACTGAGCCACCCAGGTGTCCCAATATTGTCTTATGTTTTTTTTAAGATTGATTTATTTGTGTGTGTGTGTGTGTGTGTGTGTGTGTGTGAGAGAGAGAGAGAGAGAGAGAGAGAGAGAATGTGTGTGTAAGAGAGGGGAGGGACAGAGAGAGAGAGGGAGAGAAGCAGACTCCCCACTGAGCATGGAGCCAAATGTGGGGCTTGATCCCATGACCCCGAGAGCATGACCCAAGCCAAAATCAAGTCGGACTCTCAACTGACTAGGCCACCCAGGCACCCCAATATTGTCTTATGTGATACAAAAACGCTGTAGATATTATATGTATTACTATCACTACACATCCAAAATGAAAGGATAATGTCTAAAAGAAATTTGTATTTATTTACTGGTATAATTATTCATGCATTATAATGTAGAAGCAGCAATATTATTATTTTCTGATAGCGTAGTGTAATTGATAGGATTGCTTCATGGTAGACTACATTAATGAGTGAATCATTATAAAATTTTTATGACATACAGTATTACAGTCCTATTCCTAATACAGTATTGGAAACACTGTTACATTTTAAAATGAAACCACTTACCCGTGATGGTTATTTCTTCAATTATGAGAGAGACATACTGTATAGTAACGTAATTCTTTGAGAGCAAAGTTACAGAACAGTAAGCAAAATAACATATTAATTTTATATATTAAGTATCACTCACCTTATGCCTGTGTAAGGATACATGCACGTCTTGCACATGATAGTCCACGTGATGGAAACTTAGATGGTGATGATGACACAGACTCATCTCCTACAATTCTCGCCATGCGGTGATTAGATTTTTCCCATGAAGACACACAAATACAATAGATAAGTTTATTAACTCTACAGCTGATGATTATTTACTATTCATTAAGTGGAAGTGAGTCATCTTAAGGGGCTCCATCCTTGCCATCGTCATGTTAAGTAGGCTGGAGAGGGTAGGAAGCAGAGCGGTTGGTTGGTCCTGCTGTCTCAGGGGTGACAGAGGGGGTGAAAGGGGAGGCAGGACAGGCAATCACTTGGTCTAACTTTAAGGAAATACATTGTGATTTCTGTCTGACTTTTTTTGCGTTTTCATTTCTCTAAAGATGTTTCTCTGCGGGACCAATCCTTCTTCCACTGTTTGCTTTCATTTCAGTGCCTGTATCAGAAAAGGGTCTGTGTTGAAAAAGAAGTCAAAAACAGTCTTGAATAATTGGACCCCTTCCTCCAGGTGGTCTAATGTCAAATTGTTTTCTGGCGCTGCTTCTACCTCTTGCTTCTCATTGTCTGGTGCTCACTGTGAAGCACTCATCTCCATCAAGTTATCTTTTGTTAATTCTGCTGGTGTGGTGTCTATTCGTGCTTGAATTTCTCCAAGATCCATATCCTGAGATCCTTCGCCTCCCTCCCCTGCCTCCACCACTTTTTTGGGGGCCATATCCACAATCTCTTTCATGATTTCTTTGATTGGCTTGATTAGTAAATCTTGTGAAGTCATTCACAACATCTGGACATAGTTTTCTCCCCCAGGAATTTATTGTTTGGGGCTTGATGGCTTTTACATTTTTTTCTGTAACAATGATGACATCTTCAATGGTGTAATCTTTCCAGACATTCATGATATTCTCTCTATTGGGGTTCTCTTCCATAGCATTGAAAAATCTTTTCCATAGAGTACCATGTATAATGAGCCTTAAAGGTTCATTTGAACCCCTGGTCTAGAGACTGAATTAGAGACATTGTTTTTGGGGGCAGGTAGGCAACTTTGATGCCATTGGTTTTGAACTCATGGGGTTTTCTGGGTGGTCAGGGGCATTGTCCAATATAAAAAAAACTGTAAAAGCCAGTCCACTGGGATGTATGGTTAGCTCAGTTAAACCTAATTTTATTGTCTATTTTTAAATATGTTTTTATTTTCTTGTCATAAACTAATTCTATATCCATTTTCAAATACATAGATGATACAGAAAAGTATAAAGAACCAAGTAAGGGTCATAATATTTTAATAAGCCTTTAGGGAGATGGGGCGTCCATATGGTTAAGCGTCTACATTTGGCTCAAGTCATGATCCCAGAGTCCTGGGATCGAGCCCCGCATCAGGCTCCCTGCTCATCAGGGGTCTGCTTCTTTCTCTCCCTCTGCCCCTCCCCCCGACTTGTGTTCTCTCTTGCTAGCTCTGCTCTCTTTTCAAATAAATAAATAAATGAATAATCTTAAAAAAAAAAAAAAAGGCAGTCCCTTACTGGCAAGGTACTTCCTGACTTCAGGCACAAAGAATCAATGGAACCAATCCAGAAAAGGGGTTCTCATTGTCCAGACCTTCTTGTTGTGCAACAGAGAGATTGGCAGCTAGTGTTTATCTTTTCACTTCAAGGCTTGGGGGTTAACAGCTTTATAGATAATGGCAGTCCTGATCATAAACCTGACTTCATTTACATAACACAGTACAGTTAGTCTATCCTTCCCTGCTTTAAATCCTGCTGCTTGATTCTCTTCCTTACCGGTAAGTGTCCTTTGTGGCACTTTTTTTTTTTTTTTTCCAGAATAGGGCAATTTACTCTGCATTTAAAACCAGGTCAGGCAGCTATCCTCCCTCTTTGATGATTTTTTAAAAGGCATCTGGGGGGCGCCTGGGTGGCTCAGTGGGTTAAAGCCTCTGCCTTCGGCTCAGGTCATGATCTCAGGGTCCTGGGATCAAGCCCCGCATCGGGCTCTCTGCTCAGCGGGGAGCCCGCTTCCCCCTCTCTCCCTCTGCCTCTCTGCCTACTTGTGATCTCTGTCTGTCAAATAAATAAATAAAATGTTTTTTAAAATAGGCGTCTGGGAACTTGTATGCTCTTGGTTGGTAGAAGCTGGTTCTCCTGTTGCCTTCACATTTTTTAAGCCCAACCTCTTTCTAAAATAATGAAACCATCCTTTGTTGGCGTTAAATTCTCCAGCTTTATTTTTAAAAATATCTTATATATTTATTTGAGAGAGGGCATGAGAGAGAGAGAGAGACCGTGTGAACATGAGCAGAGGGGAAGGGTAGAGGGAGAAGCAGACCCCCTGCTGAGTAGGGACCCTGGTGCAGGGCTCGATCCCAGAAACCCAGGATCTGCCCTGAGCTGAAGGCAGATGCCCAACTGACCGAGACACCCAGGCGCCCCAATTCTCCAGCTTTAGATCCGTCCCCTTCCTTTTTCTCTAAGTTATCACATTGACTGCTTTTTCTGGAATCGTATTGGAGTCTATAGGTATACCTTTCTCATAGCAAGCCTGCACCCACATAATAGCTGCATTTTCTTTTTTTGATGAAGATTTTATTTTTAAGTAATCTCTACACTCAGTGTGGGGCTCAGACATCCAACCCTGAGATCAAGAGTCACATGCTCAGGGCACCTCGGTGGCTCAGTGGGTTAAGCCTCTGCCTTCAGCTCAGGTCATGATCTCAGGGTCTTGGGATCAAGCCCCACATCGGGCTCTCTGCTCGGCGGGGAGCCTGCTTCCCTTTCTCTCTCTGCCTGCCTCTCTGCCTACTTATGATCTCTGTCTCTCTGTCAAATAAAAAAATAAAAAATCTTAAAAAAAAAAGAGTCACATGCTCTACCAGCTGAGCCAGCCAGGTGCCCCAAAGACTTTATCTTCAACACAAGATAAAAAGTTATTTCAGACGAAGTGTGAAGTTTTCATGCCTGTTGGCACAGCCGCAGTAATGGCTTCACAAATTTCCTTTCTTTTTCTTCTTTCTTTTACAATGGTCCTTATGCTGGATCTATTCATGTTGAAATGGTGGGCAACAGCCCTGCAAACCTCAATCTGTGGTACATATCAAGCTAATTCAACTTTTTCTTGTAATGTCATGACTTTTCTCTGCTTCTGGGGAGCCCTTCCAGCAGCACTAGTGGCATTTTGTATGGGTCCCCTGGTGTTACTGAGGGTTTATGGTATTGCACCAAAGGTGATGGAAAATACACGAGAACTGTGAGAGATGACTTTTTTACTGCCCTACACAATTTCCTGGAAAGACAGATTGCTCATGTAGAGATGATTAGTGTCACATGGCATTTTAAGGAGATACAATGCTTGAGGTCACCACAATAGCAAAAGGAGGTGGCTATGAAATTATTACCGGAGTATAGTATGTACTACTGTCAGTTTTATGCAGTTATGATTTAATACTGCATCTTGATGAGCATAGTGTTACCTTTGTTTCAGCTGTACAGTATAATGATTCAACTTTTTTTTCCAAAGATTTTATTTGTGTATTTGTCAGAGAGCACAAATAGGGGGAACAGCAAGCAGAGGAAGAAGGAGAAGCAGGCTCCCTGCTGAGCACCCAGTGGGAGGCTCGATCCCAGGACCCTAGGATCATGACCTGAGCCAAAGGCAGCCGCCTAACTGACTGAGTCACCCAGGCACCCCATGATTCAACATTTCTGTACGTCACTTAGTGCTCTTCATGATATCTGAATTTTTTATTTTATTTTATATATTTATTTGACAGACAGAGATCACAAGTAGGCAGAGAAGCAGGCAGAGAGAGAGGAGGAAGCAGGCTCCCCACTGAGCAGGGAGCCCGATGCGGGGCTCGATCCCAGGACCCTGGGATCATGACCTGAGCTGAAGGCAGAGACCTAACCCACTGAGCCACCCAGGTGCCCCAATATCTGTACTCTTAATCCCCTTTATCTTTTTCACTCTTACCCCCTCCTACCTCCCCTCTGACATACCTTTTTCCTAATTTCTCTCTGAGTTTTTCAAATTGTCACAAATCTCCAAAAAATTTTTCAGTATATTTATTGGAAAGAAAAAATCCATGTGTAAGTGGACCCGAGCAGTTCAAACCCTTGTTATTTAAGAATCAACTGTATTCTCTGTGCTGTACATTACATTCCCATAATTTATTTATTTTATATCTGGAAGTTTGTACTTCTTAATGTCCTTCACTTATTTTGCCCTCCCCCAACCCCCTCCCCACTCTGGTAGCCAACAGTTTTTTTCCTCTATCTCTGAGTCTGTGTCTGTTTTGTTTGGTTTGCTTGTTTGTTTTATTTATTAGATTCCATATGTAAGTGGCATTATACAGTATTTGTCTTTCTTTGATTTATTTACTTAGCATTATATTCTCTAGGTCCATATCCACGTTGTCACAAATGGCAAAATTTCATTATTTATAATGGGCTGCATAATAGTCCAGTGTGTATGTGTGTGTGTGTATTTGTGTGTCCCCCATCTTCTTTATCCATTCATTTATTGATGGACACTTAGGGTTTTTCCATATCTTGGCTATTGTTAATGATGCTGCAGTGAACACAGAGGTACATATATCTCTTCATATTGGTGCTTTTGTTTTCTTCGGATAGATACACAGAAGTAGAATTCCCAGATAATATGGTAGTTCTGCTTTTAATTTTTTGAGGAAGTTCCATACTGTTTTTCATTGTGGCTGCATCAATTTACATTCCTACCAACAGTGTGGGAGGGTTCCCTTTTCTTCACATCCTCGCCAACACTAGTAATTTTCTGTATTTTTGATAATAGCCAATCTGACAGGTGTGAGGTGATAGCTCATTGTGGTTTTGATTTGCATTTCTCTGATGATTAGTGATATTGAACATCTTTTCATATGCCTGGTGGCCATCTGGATGTCTTCTTTGGAAAAATGTCTATTCAGATCCTCTGCCCATTTTTTTTATATGATTTAAAAAAAATTAAAAAAAAATTTTTATAAACATATAATGTATTTTTATCCCCAGGGGTACAGGTCTGTGAATCACCAGGTTTACACACTTCACAGCACTCACCATAGCACATACCCTCCCCAATGTCTATAACCCCACCACCCTCCCCCTCCCCTCCTCCCCCCCAGCAACCCTCAGTTTGTTTTGTAAGATTAAGAGTCACTTATGGTTTGTCTCCCTCCCAATCCCATCTTCTTTCATTTATTCTTTTCCTACCCCCCAAACCCCCCATGTTGCATCTCCACTTCTTCATATCAGGGAGATCATATGATAGTTGTCTTTCTCCGATTGACTTATTTCACTAAGCATGATAACCTGTAGTTCCATCCACGTTGTCGCAAATGGCAAGATTTCATTTCTTTTGATGGCTGCATTGTATTCCATTGTGTATATACACCACATCTTCTTTATCCATTCATCTGTTGATGGACATCTAGGTTCTTTCCATAGTTTGACTATTGTGGACATTGCTGCTATAAACATTCGGGTGCACGTGCCCCTTCGGATCACTACGTTTGTATCTTTAGGGTAAATACCCAGTAGTGCAATTGCTGGGTCATAGGGTAGTTCTATTTTCAACTTTTTGAGGAACCTCCATGCTGTTTTCCAGAGTGGTTGCACCAGCTTGCATTCCCACCAACAGTGTAGGAGGTTCCCCTTTCTCCGCATCCTCGCCAGCATCTGTCATTTCCTGACTTGTTAATTTCAGCCATTCTGACCTGTGTGGGGTGGTATCTTTTTTTTTTTTTAAAGATTTTATTTATTTATTTGACAGAGAGAGATCACAAGTAGACAGAGAGGCAGGCAGAGAGAGGGGGCGGGGAAGCAGGCTCCCTGCCGAGCAGAGAGCCCGATGCGGGACTCAATCCCAGGACCCTGAGATCATGACCTGAGCCGAAGGCAGCGGCTTAACCCACTGAGCCACCCAGGTGCCCTGTGAGGTGGTATCTTATTGTGGTTTTGATTTATATTTCCCTGATGCCGAGTGATGTGGAGCACTTTTTCATGTGTCTGTTGGCCATCTGGATGTCTTCTTTGAAGAAATGTCTGTTCATGTCCTCTGCCCATTTCTTGATTGGATTATTTGTTCTTTGGGTGTTGAGTTTGGAAAGTTCTTTATAGATTTTTGGACACTAGCCCTTTATCTGATATGTCGTTTGCAAATATCTTCTCCCATTCTGTCAGTTGTCTTTTGGTTTTGTTAACTGTTTCCTTTGCTGTGCAAAAGCTTTTGATCTTGATGAAATCCCAATAGTTCATTTTTGTCCTTGCGTCCCTTGCCTTTGGCGATGTTCGTAGGAAGACGTTGCTGCGGCTGAGGTCGAAGAGGTTGCTGCCTGTGTTCTCCTCAAGGATTTTCATGGATTCCTTTCTCACATCGAGGTCCTTCATCCATTTTGAGTCTATTTTCATGTGTGGTGTAAGGAAATGGTCCAATTTCATTTTTCTGCATGTGGCCGTCCAATTTTCCCAACACCATTTATTGAAGAGACTGTCTTTTTCCCATCGGACATTCTTTCCTGCTTTGTCAAAGATTAGTTGACCATAGAGTTGAGGGTCTATTTCTGGGCTCTGTATTCTGTTCCATTGATCTATGTGTCTGTTTTTGTGCCAGTGCCATGCTGTCTTGATGATGACAGCTTTGTAATAGAGCTTGAAGTCTGGAATTGTGATGCCACCCTCTTTGGCTTTCTTTTTCAATATTCTTTTGGCTATTCGAGGTCTTTTCTGGTTCCATATAAATTTTAGGATTATTTGTTCCATTTCTTTGAAAAAATGGGTGGGATTTTGATAGGGATTGCATTAAATGTGTAGATTGCTTTATGTAGTATAGACATTTTCACAATACTTATTCTTCCAATCCAGGAGCATGGAACATTTTTCCATTTCTTTGTGTCTTACTCAATTTCTTTCATGAGTACTTTATAGTTTTCTGCATATAGATTCTTGGCCTCTTTGGTTAGGTTTATTCCTAGGTATCTTATAATTTTGGGTGCAATTGTAAATGGGATTGACTCCTTAATTTCTCTTTCTTCTGTCTTGTTGTTGGTGTAGAGAAATGCAACTGATTTCTGTGCATTGATTTTATGTCCTGACACTTTACTGAATTCCTGTACAAGTTCTAGCAGATTTGGAGTGGAGTCTTTTGGGTTTTCCACATAAAGTATCATATCATCTGCGAAGAGTGATAGTTTGATTTCTTTGCCGATTTGGATGCCTTTAATTTCTTTTTGTTGTCTGATTGCTGAGGGTAGGACTTCTAGTACTATGTTGAATAGCAGTGGTGATAATGGACATCCCTGCCGTGTTCCTGACCTTAGCGGAAGAGCTTTCAGTTTTTCTCCAATGAGAATGATATTTTTTGGTGGGTTTTTCATAGATGGCTTTGATAATATTGCTGTATGTGCCCTCTATCCCTACACTTTGAAGAGTTTTGACTCTGCCCATTTTTTAATTGTGTTGTTCTTATGATATTAAGTTGTATAAGTTCTTTATATATTTTAGATATTAACCTCTTATTGGATGCATGATTTGCAAATACCTTCTCCCATTCATTAGGTTGTGTTTTCATTTCACTGATGGTTTCTTTTGCTGTGCAAAAGCTTTTTAGTTTAATGTAATCCCATTTATTTTAGCTTTTGTTACCCTTTGCCTGAGGAGACTGGTCCAAAAAAATATTGCTGAGACTGATGTCAAAGTGCTCACTGCCTGTGTTTTCTTCTAGGAGTTTTATAGTGTCAGGTCTTACATTCAAGTCTTTAATCTATTTTAGTTTATTTTTTCACATGGTATAAGATAGTTGTCCAGTTTCATTCTTTTGCATGTACTGTCCAATATTCCCAACACCATTTATTGAAGAGACTGCCTTTCCCCCATTGTATATTGTTGCCTCCTTTGTCATAGATTAATTGACCATATATACTTGGGTTTTTTCTGGGCTCTCCATTCTATTCCATTGATTTATGTGTCTGTTTTACATTATTTCTTAGAGAAAGAGAGAGTCAAAGCAAAAAAGGTAAAACAGTAACATCCGGTTAATTAGGTGGTGTGATTATAGGTGGCTATTTTATCGTTTTCTGTATTTTTGTTCATGTCTGAAATATAATTAATTTGTAAATATAATGTCTATAAAGTGTGGTTTCTAAACTGGAACACATTATACAAATGTTAGACTATTATTATTATTAATGCAAATACTACCATTATTCAGGCAATATATGGATATGCCTGGACGTGATAATGCTTCAGTCAGGAGACGGCCAAGGTGAAATGCAGGTACATAGTTCCAATGCTCTGGTTTCCAGTTGGCTGTTTCTTTAATCACATGTGGATAATGAAGGGTGATTAACAAAAAATAAAATGGCCCCAACCTGGAAAATTTCACTTAATGCTGGAAGCAGCAATGGAGAAAACTTGAAGAAGAACAAACAAAAGACAATACAATTTTCCTTCCTTAAATTCTGGCTCAGCTGTCTCCTCCTTTATGAACCCTTTGGTGACCACCCTTCACCCCAGTCCGAATGTGCTTTCCTATGCTCTTGCAGCATTTCACCACATGTAGAGTTATTAGCTTTTTGTGAGTTTGTCTCCCCCACTGGACTATGAAACTGAAAACAAGGATTATTTCTGTTTCACCTCTTGTATCCCCTGCTGAGAAGATCCTCCCTTACCCATACTTTAAGCCTCCAGTCAGGTATCACCTTGTTGAGGAAGCATTTGCTGGCTCACCTAATTTAGGTTAATCTTCCTCCTCCGTGTTCCCATATCTCCCTATGCTGACTTCTGCCACAGTGCGTATCACACTGTGCTATTATCCCATGTTTATCTTTCTCTCCATAGAGACTCTCAGCTCCTTGAGGGTAGGAACTGTATTCTCAAGTATCCAGCAAAGGGATTGGACCATAGAAGGATCTCAGTAATGGTATATTGAATTGTATTTAGTTTAATAAAATATACTAATAATGCAATTAAAAGTCTTAATCTATGCATATGTAGCAGATGCTGTGGCTGGACTAGAGTTGAGATATAGCTGATGTGTGGCATTGAGTTCTAGTTGTCATTATTAATCTGGTTCTGAGCATAGAAGTGCCTTTAAAAAAACCCATAACCTAGCGGAGGGTCTATTCAGAAGTGATACTTTTCAAAGCTATCATAATTAACAGGGAAGAGTAACAATTTTGTGATGATCTTTTGTTTTTGTTCATTTTCCTCAAGCCCTATTTAATCAACTGCTTGGCAGTAATGTACAGAATACACTAGCTGGTTAAACTAAATATCTATTCGGTTGGCTTTGGAATAATGTTAACTAATATTTATTAAGCACTCAATAAGTTTAAAGGAAGATAAATAGATATTCATATTTCATCCTTCCCAAAATATCTCTCAAGTACTGTTATTACTTCCTGTCGAAGATGAGGAAACAGACTCACAGTAACCTGTCCAAGTTAATCAGCACTTCAATTTGGGTGAGCTGATTACAGAATCAATGTTCTGAAACATCTCTACTGTCCTGCACTTTCTTTTGGGGGCCTGCCTGGCTAGGCCAGTGGAGCATGTGGCTCTTGATCTTGGGGTCGTGAGTTCAAGCCCCACGTTGGGTGTATAGTTTACTTAAAAATCAAATCTTCAAAAAAAAATACTGCACTTTCTTGTTGAGATGTGTGGCCAACGACTCTAAGATGGCCTCCAGCGATCCCTGTGTCCAGGTAGTCACCTTGTGTGTGGTCTGGCTTAAGTGACTTGCTTCTAACCAATAGAAATGATGCAGGTGATGGGATATTACTTCTGTGACTAGGTTACAAGAGATTGTAACCTCTGTCTTTCTAGCTGACTCTACCTTGCTGGCTCTGATGAAACACGTTGGGATGTTGAGGAGTCCCATGTAATAAGGAACTTAGGATGGCTTCTGGCCAAAAGCCTAGCTAGAAATTGGGTCCTCAATCCCACAGACAATGACAAAGAAATGAAACTTGCTAACAATCATAAGTTTGGAGCAAATCCTTTCCTAGTCATCCTTCAGAATGGAACCCAAGGCCCAGATCAACACCTTTATCACTGCCTTGTATGAAACTCTGAGGCAGAGGACCCAGTTAAGCAGTGCCCAAATCCCTGACCTACAGAAATGATGAGATGAGAAATGGGTGTTGTTTAAATCTGTGAGATTGTGACAATTTTTATGTAATAACAGATCTTTAATATGGCCATTAAAAATATTGATAAAACTGGGGCGCCTGGGTGGCTCAGTTGGTTAAACATCTGCCTTTGGTTTAGGCCATGATCTCAGGGTCTTGGGATTGGCTCAGGTCATGATTTCAGGGTCCTGGGATCGAGCTCTATGGTGGGCTTCCTGCTTAGTGGGGTTCTGCTTCTCTTTCTCCCTCTGCTCCTCTCTCCTACCTTGCTCGCACTCTCTCCCTCAAATAGATAAATAAAATCTTTTAAAGAAACTGGCAAAACTAAGTTGTATGATAGATATTGCACTTATACAAACTTACTAGGTTATGCACTATTTTACGTGCCTCACATGTATTAACTCATTTAATCCTCCCAACTACGCCATGATGTAGGTACTGTTACTACCTCTATTTTCTTTTTTCTTTTTCTTTTTTTTCAAGAGAGAGAGGAGTGGGGAGAGATGGAGGGGGAGAGAGAATCTTGGTGTGGAGCCCAATGTGGGTCTCAATCTCACGACCTTGAGATCATGACCTGAACTGAAACCAAGAGTCAGATACTTAACTGAGTGAGCCACCCAGGCATCCACTACCTCAGTTTTCTAGGTGAGAAAACAAGAGGTACTGAGGTGTTTCGTAACTTGGTCACACGTCTATAAAATGGCGGAACTTGGCTATTCATCCCGGCATTCTGGCTCTGAGAATTGCATGCCTCAACCACTCGGCTGTGTTGATTCTAACGTCGTACTTTCTGAAAAAAGGTACATGAGAGAACTTGACCACTGAACTTTAATAAGAAATGTTATTCATGAGCATTCGTTTTGAAATCATGTCTTAAAAACAGGTCTCATAAGGAAATCTATTCTTATCTGTGACAGCTTTAGCGAGTAAGGTCTCCCCAAAGGAAACCATGGTGTATGAGAGATGGATCTTTGAACAAACTCTTGGATATATTATCTCTTCTAATCTAATCACTCCCAACTAGAATGACAGGCTCCACTGCAGTTCACTCCTGAAATTCATATTATACTGGAGATAGAAACTGCAATAATTTATAAATTAGAATCTTGGTGTTTCATATTTAGTGCTGGTAGTTGGGAGAAGAGGGGAGGCATTTGCATCCCAAACAAAACACTGAGACTGAAAACAGGATAAAAGAGAGAAACCTTAGTTCAACCCTGGGGAAATTATACATTATTTCCCACATCTCCCCTAGTATAAATATCCTTATACTAAGAAATACTTGTAGTCACCATGAATAACATCCATTATTAGAATTCTGTATGATGGAGATTTTCTGGGTAGCTGACAATGGCAGCCACCTACAGCCCGATATTTCAACATTTCTTCCAAAAGCAATGTAGAACAAAGAGAAGAGAAAAATAAAACTACACCAAACCATACCCTCACCATAACTGGAAGAAAAAGGATATGGAAACTTCAAAATAATTGTAAGTAAAAGGAGAGATAACACCAAATTAGAGTGTGTCATGTCTCATGTTTCCTTGCCCTTCCATCTGCCCTCTTACAAGGTTTCGTGGTGAGCAAGGCTGATAGAGAAAACCTGAGGGGAAAACAGAGAGGGAAAATAGCTAAAAAGCCTAAAGTTATATAAAAACCACCACCAGAAAGACCAAGTTCACCTTAAATTTTTTAAACTGGTCAGGAAAGAAACTTACAAGCATGCATGATTTGAAGGGGGCAGTGTTGGAAACACATAGAAACACATAGATTCTGGGAGAGAAAAAAAGGTAAAAAGCAATGGAGAACGCTTTGGCAATTGAATGGTGGAGGGGAAAAGAAAAAGGGCAAAAGTTAGAGCTAACATCAAGAGAGAGAACCACGAAATCAGAGCGCACAGGAACTCTCCCCTATCACAGAAACAGAAACACAAATTATTTAAATACCTGGATTTTGTTATGCTGACAGAAGAGGGCGCCATTAAAGTAGGAATCTCATAAACAAACCCACAATATAATAAATGAACAGCAACAGAAAATTAGCAGGTCTATACAGAGTTGTTGCTGAGAGACAAATTTATAGCACTAAATACGTAAAATAGAAAAGAGGAAGGACTTCAAATCAATAATCTAAGTGACCACTTGGAATAAACAAGAGAAAGAATAAAACAAACCCAAGGCAGGTACAAGAAATGAAATAATAAAGTGCAGAAAGAAATGAAATTGAAAATAGGAAAACAATAGGGAAAACCAGTGAAACAAAAGCTAGTTCTTTGGAATTATTGGTAAAATTGATCATCCTCTAGCAAGACTGAAAAAGATAAAAAGAGAGAAGATACCAATTATCAATATCAGACATTAAACAGGGAATTTTATCACAGATCCTTCAGTCATTAGAGAATAATAATGCAATGCTATGAACAATTCTACTGACATAAATTATTTTTTTAAAAAAATTTTATTTATTTGACAGAGAGAGAGAGAGAGTACAAGCAGGGGAAGCAGCAGGCAGAGGGAGAGAGAGAAGCAGGTTCACCACTAAGCAAGACGCCGGATATGGGGCTCAGTCCCAGGACCCTGAGCCAAAGGCAGATGCTTAACCGACTGAGCAACCCAGGCGCCCTCTACTGACATAGGTTAAAAAAAAAAACATGGATGAAACGGACCAACTCCTTGAGAAATACAACTACCAAAACTCACATATACAAAATGGATAATATGACTAGTCCTATAACTATTAAAGATATTGGATTTTAGGGGCGCCTGGGTGGCTCAGTGGGTTAAAGCCTCTGCCTTCGGCTCAGGTCATGGTCCCGGGGTCCTGGGATCGAGCCCCGCATCGGGCTCTCTGCTCAGCAGGGAGCCTGCTTCCCTTCCCCTCTCTCTGCCTGCCTCTCTGCCTACTTGTGATCTGTCTGTCAAATAAATAAATAAAATCTTTAAAAAAAAAAGATATTGGATTTTAATTTAAAAGCTTTCATGAAGAGCAGCACTTGGATGGCTCAGTTAGTTTAACTTCAGGACTCTTGATTTCAGGTCAGGTCATGATTTCAGGTTTGTGAGGTGGAGCCTCGCATGGGGCTCTGCACTCAGCAGGGAGTCCGTTTCACTCCCTCTCCTCCTGTCCCTCCCCCTGCTTGCATATTCTCTCTCTCTCTTTCAACAATAAATAAATAAATTAAAAAAAAAACTTTCATAAAGAAATCTGACCCTAATCATTTCACTGGACAATTCTACCAAATGTTTTAGAAAAATTAGTATCAATTCTGTACAATCTTTTCCAAGAAATAGCAGAAGACAGTACACTTGCCAACTCATTATATGAAGTCAATATAGGACTCTAGTAACAAAACCAGACAAAGGCAGTACAAAACCGGGAAAAGCACAGACCAGTATATCTCAAGATCTTAGATGTCAATTTTTCTCAACAAATCTTTGCAATTCTTTTTTTAGATTTAATTATTTATTTTATTTTATTTATTTATTTAAAATTTATAAATTATTTATTTTAGAGAGAGTTTGCACATGGGGTGGGGGGCAGAGGGAGAGAGGGGAAGCGGACTCCCTGTTGAGCCAGGAGCCTGATGCACGGCTAAGTCTCAGGACCCTGAGATCATGACCTGAGCCTAAACCAAGAGTTGGATGCTTAACTGAGTGAGCCACCCAGGTGCCCCTCTTTGCAGTTCTTATCAAAAAAGAATTATACATCATGATTAAGTGGGATTTATTCCAGGGATACAAACCTGGGCCAATACTGGAAAATTAAAGTAATTCCCTTTAACAGGCTAAAGGAAAAAAATTGCATGGTCATATCAATTGATGCAGAAAATGCATGTGACAAAATTCAACACTCATTCATGAATAAAAAATAAAAACTAGAAAATCAGATAAAGAGAAGAATTTTCTCAACTTGATAAAGAGTCTATAAAAATTTTGCAGCTGTCATGACACTTAGTAGCAAAAGATTGAGTGCTTTCCCCCTAAGATCAGGAACAAGATGAAGGATGTCCGCTTTCTCCGCTCTTCATTCACCATAGTAGCAGAAATCCTAACCAGCTCAATAAGGCAAGAAAAGGAAATAAAATGCATATATATTGGAAAGGAAGAAATAAAACTGCTCTGTTTTTAGATTACATGATTGATTATCTGTATGGAAAAGGAGTATAAAAAAGTTTCTGGGGGTGCCTATCTGGCTCAGTCAGAAGGGCATCAGGCTCTTGATCTCAGGGTTGTGTGTTTGAGTCCCATTTTGTGTAGAGATTATGTAAATGAATAAATAAATAAATAACTGTTTTTAAAAAGTGAATTTTTTTATAAGTTTGTAGGATTAATGAGTGAGTTCAGTGAGGTCACAGGTACAAAATCAATACACACAAGGCAATCATATTCCCATATACTAGCAAAGTACACATGGAAACAAAAATTAGAAATATATGTCATTTAAATCACTCTAAAAAATTGGAATATATATATATATATATCTAATAAAACAATCACAGGATCTATATGGTATGTGCCCCAAATTTTAAAACACAAATGAAAGAAATCAACTAAATAAATGGAGATATAATGTGGGCATGGATTGGAAGATTCAACATAGTAGAAATACAATTTCCTCTCAAATTGATCCATAGGTATAATGCAATTCTTATCAAAACCCCAACAATATATTTTGTAGATAGAATCAAGCTTATTTTTAAAACTGTATGAAAAGAAAAAGGGGGAGCCTGGGTGGCTGTCAGTTGAGTGTCTACCTTTGGCTCAGGTCATGATCCCAGGGTCCTGGGATCGAGTCCCACATGGGGCTCCCTGCTCAGCGGGGAACCTGCTTCTCCCTCTTCCACTCCCCCTGCTTGTGCACTCTCTCTCTGTGTCAAATAAATAAAATCTTTTAAAAAAAGAAAAGGAAAAAGAACTAGAATGGCTAAAAAGAAGTAAAGTGGGAGGAATCACTATTTCTATTTTTAAGATTTACTATACAAGTACAGTACTTATGACAGTGTGGTATTGGCTGAGGAATAGATACATAGATCAATGGAATAGAATACAAATTCCCAGAAATGGTACAACACATACCCTCAATAGATTTTTTTTTATTTAAAAAACATTTTAGTCTAAAATTCAGTGGTTTTTAGTATACTCACACAATTATGCAACCATTACCATTATCTAATTCCAGAATATTTTCATCACCCTAAAACAGAAATCAGGTACTCATTAGCAGTCATTCTTCATACCCTCCTTCCCCAATCCCCCAGACTTTGGCAATTATTAGTTTACATTCTGTCTGTAGGGATTTGCTTATTCTGCACATTTCATATAAATGGAATCCTAAACTATGTCTTTTGTGTCTAGCTTCTTTCATTTAGTGTTATATTTTCAAGGTTCACCCATGTTGTAGCACGTATTAGTACTTCATTCCTTTTTATGGCTGAATAATATTCCATAGTATTCCATTTTATTTATCATTTATCAGTTGATGGACATTTGCACTGTTCCCACTTTTGGCTATTATGAATAATGCTGCTATGAACATTGTGTGCAAGCTTTTGTGTGGGTATATGCTTTGAATTCTCTTGGGTATATACACACACACACACACACACACACATATGTGTATGTTATATATATATGAGCATACATGTATATGTATTTTAAATTCTCTTGGGTTTATGTTTTATATATATGTGTGTGTGTGTATGAGTGGAATTCTTGGGTCATATAGGAACTCAATGACTTTCTAACAAACTAACAAACTGTCAAAGCACCCACAGCATTTCACCTTCCCACCAGCAGTATATGAGTGTTTCAGTTTCTCAACATCCTCACCAACACTTGTTATTGTCCATCTTTTTGGTTACAAGCATTCTAGGGGATATTAGCTGTTACCTCACTGGGGTTTTAATTTCCATTAAATATTTTAATATTTTAATTTCCATTAAATATCACTAGTGACTAGTGATATTGAGGTTTTGTTTTTTGTTTTTTATTTTTCGATACTGAGTTTTAAAAATATGCTTATTTGTCATTTGTATATCTTCTTTGGAGAAATGTCTATTCAAATGCTTTGCTCATTTTTCAATTGGCTTATTTGTCTTTTTATTATTGAGTTGCAAGTGTTTTTTATATATTCTGCATATAGGTGTAGGATTTTCAAGTATTTTCTTCCATTCTGTGAACTATCTTTTCACTTTCTTTTTTTTTTTTAAGATTTTATTTATTTATTTGACAGAGAGAGCGAGAGACACAAGCAGGCAGAGCAGCAGAGGGAGAGGGAGAAGCAGGCTCCCCACCAAGCAGGGAGCCCAATGCGGGGCTCAATCCCAGGACCCTGGGATCATGACCTGAGCCGAAGGCAGTCACTTAATCAACTGAGCCATCCAGGCACCCCATCTTTTCACTTTCTTGATGGAATCCTTTGAAGCACAAAATTTTTTTATTTTGATAAAGTCCATTTTATCTATTTTCTTTGTTTTTGCACTCTGGTGCCATATCAAAGAAATCATTGCCTAAGTGAGTTTTGATAAAGATCAAAATCAATTCATTGAAGGAAGGATATTCATTTTATTTTTTTGAAAAAAATTTTTTATTAACATAAAATAATATAGTTGTTATTGGTTTCAGAGATGAATCAGTTTGTGATTCATCAGTCTTATATAATACCAAGTGCTCATTATATCATATGCCCTTCTTAATGTCCATCACCCATCACCCTCATCCCCCCCCCTTCCAGCAACCCTCAATTTGTTTCATACAATTAAGAGTCTCTTAGAGTTTGTCTCCCTCTCTGGTTTCATCCTGTTTTATTTTTCCTCTTTCCCTACGATCCTCTGTTTTGTTTCTTAAATTCCACATAGCAATGAGATTGTATGATAATTGTCTTTCTTTGATTGACTTATTTTACTTAGCATAATACCCTCTAGTTCCAGCCATGTCATTGTGAATGGCAAGATTTCATTTTTTTTTTGTTGGCTGAGTAATATCCCATTGTATATACATACCACATCTTCTTTATCCATTCATCTGTCTGGACATCTGGGCTCGAGGAAGGATATTCATTTCAACAAATGGGGCTGGCACAGTTGGACAACAGGAGGGCATAAAAAAATGAACTGCCATGTTAAGCTCACACCATATGCAAAAATGAATTCAAAATGGATCATATATTTAAATGTAAACACAAAACTATAAACATTTTTACAGAAAACATAGAAGAGTATCTTTGGAAAATAGGGCTACATGAAGAGTCTCAGATATAAGACCAAAAGAACATTCTATAAAATAAAACATTAATAAGTCAGACTTCATTAAAATTAAAAGACTTGGGGGGTGCCTGGGTAGCGCAATTGTTTGAGTGTCTGACTCTTGATTTCAGCTCAGGTCCTGATCTCATGGGTCATGGGATTGAGCCCTGCCTCTGGCTCCACCATCAGTAGGAGTCTGCTTGGATAATCTCTCCCTCTGCTCCTTCCCCCACTCATGTGCACTCTTTTTCTCTCTCTGAAATAGATGGATAAAATCTTTTTTAAAAAGATTTTATTTACTTATTAGAGAGAGAGAGCATGAGTGAGGGGGTGCAGGGAGGGGCAGAGGGAGAAGCAGGCTCCCCGCTGAGCAGGGAGCCTGATTGGGTCTCGATCCCAGAACTCTGGGATCATGACCTGAGTGGAAGGGAGACACTTAACTGACTGAGCTACCCAGGCGCCCTGGATAAAATCTTTTTTTAAAAAAATATTTTATTTATTTATTTTGACAGACAGAGATCACAAGTAGGCAGAGAGGCAGGCAGAGAGGGAGAGGGGGAAGCAAGCTCCCCGCCGAGCAGAGAGCCCGATGTGGGGCTCGATCCCAGGACCCTGAGATCATGACCTGAGCCGAAGGCAGAGGCTTTAACCTACTGAGCCACCCAGGCACCCCAACAAAGGTCTTTTTAAAAAAAGATTTTATTTATTTATTTGATAGAGAGAGAGAGAGAGAGCACAAGCAGGGGGAGCAGGAGAGGGAGAGGCAGGCTTCCTGCTCAGCTTGATCCCAGAACCCTGGATCATAACCTGAGCTGAAGGCAGATGCTTAATGGACTGAGCCACCCAGGTGCCCCTCAACAAAGGTCTTTACACTAACATATATAAAGAACTTTCAAGACTCAACAGTAAAACAAAATCCAGTTGTAAAATGGACAAAAGATGTGAACAGATATTTTACTAAATTACAGATAACTAGCAAACCTGTGAAAGGATATTCATGCAAAGAAAGAGTGGTTGAGTAAACTCTTACCGCCACATAATGGAATACTGTGCTGCTGTAAAAGCAGTGAAGAGGTTCTGTGTGAAATCCTCTAGATTATATGAAAGATATAAGTGAAAAGAAAGTTCAATGGAATATCTGTAATATGCTACTCTTCTATAAGAAAGAAGAGAATGTTAGAAAAATACATGTTTGTGCTCACTTATGAAAAAGAAAAACAAGAAGGATAAACCAGAAACTAGGGAGATTGGTCACCTGTAGGGGAGTGTGGGAACAGAGTGGAAATAATGTAGGAATGGAAATGGCATAGTAGGGATGGAAGAGCATGACACACATCAGAATATATCTGTTTTTTTTAAAGATTTTATTTATTTATTTATTTGACACAGAGAGAGAGATCACAAGTAGGCAAAGAGGCAGGCAGAGAGAGAGGGGGAAGCAGGCTCCCTGCTGAACAGAGAGCCCGATGCCGGCTTGATCCCAGGACCCTGAGACCATGACCTGAGCCAAAGGGAGAGGCTTAACCCACTGAGCCACCCAGGTACCCCTATCTGATTTTTATTTTTATTTTTTCGAGGTAGGCTCCATGCCCGATTTGGGGCGTGGGCTCACAAGTCTGAGATTAAGAGTTTTCATACTCCACTGAGCCATCCAAGTGCCGGTGGCTCTGGTTTTTAGAATCATGGTGATGGTTCACATTATTCATCATGAGTGGATGCTGAAATAATGTTTCTTTTTTAAATATTTATTTATTTGACACAGAGAGAGATTACAAGTAGGCAGAGAGGCAAGCAGAGAGAGAGAGGAAAGCAGGCTCCCTGCTGAGCAGAGAGCCCGACGTTGGACTCGATCCCAGGACCCTGAGATCATGACCTGAGCTGAAGGCAGAGGCTTAACCCACTGAGCTACCCAGGCGCCCCTGAAATAAGGTTTCTTTTTTAAATTTATTTTTAATTTTTTTAAAGATTTTACTTATATTTCAGAGAGAGAGAGAGAGAGAGAGAGAGCTCATAAGCAGGGGGAGCAGCAGGCAGAGCAGGCAGAGGGAGAAGCAGAAGCAGACTCCCTGTTGAACAAGGAGCCTGATGTGGGGCTTGATCCCAGGACCCTGGGATCATGACCTGAGCTGAAGGCAGACTCTTAACTGACTGAGCCACCTAATGTAATTTTCCCTCTTCAATTCTTCCTTTAAAAAACTTTTTTTTAAGATCATAAAAGTAGTATATGGTACAAAAATGTTTAGATATTATTCTTAATATCCAAAAAAGTGGAAACAACACAAATGTCTACTGACTAAAAAACAGGTAAACTGATGTGATAAATCTATACAATGGAATATTACTCAGTCTTAAAATGGCATGATGTGGATGAACCTTGAAAATATTATGGTAAGTGAAAGAAGCCATTCACAAAAGGCCACATGTTGAATAACTCCATTTATATGAAATATCCATAGTAGGCAAGTCAGTAAAGAAGAAAATACATTTGATGGTTGCCATGGGCTGGTGGGGATAAGAGGATTGGAAAGTAGAGGCTTAAAAGGTACAAGATTTATTTTGAGGGTTATGACAGTGTTCTAAAATGGATTGTTGTGAGTATTGCACAACACTGAATATACTGAAAACATAATTGAATATTTTAAATAGGTGAATTTTATGGTATGTGAATTATAGTT
Organism: Martes martes; assembly: GCF_963455335.1. Classification (NCBI taxonomy): domain Eukaryota; kingdom Metazoa; phylum Chordata; class Mammalia; order Carnivora; family Mustelidae; genus Martes; species Martes martes. Next base: position 109,783,096 of record NC_137897.1, read on the forward strand.
CAATGAAATTATAATAAAAATTAGTCATTGCTCATTGTCTTTTAGAATCCAGTGTTGCTGTTCACTACTTTCTAATTTCCATCCCTTTGAATGTGACCTTTTTTTCTTCAAAAGTTTTTAGAATCATCTCTTATCCTCAAGGTTCTGAAATTCCACAGTGATGTGCCTTTACGTATTGTTTCATTCATTCTTTGTGATGGGCAGCACTCAGTTGGTCCTTTTAATATGGAAAGTGATGTATTTCAATTATGGGCAATGCTTTTGATGATTTCCTCCCTTTTATTTTCCCTACCTTTTCTTTTGGGAACTTCTAGGAGAGGTAGTATGATTAATGTTTAAGTGTGATGTGTTTTTTGTTGTTGTTTTGATTTTTTAAAAGATTTTATTTATTTATTTTAGAGAGAGTGAGAGAGAGCATAAGTGGGGTGAAGGGCAGAGAGAGATGCAGACTTGTCGTTGAGCAGGAAGCCCAATGCCAGACTCAATCCCAGGACCCCGGGATCATGATCTGAGCCGAAGGTAGACACTTAACTGACTGAGCCACCCAGGCACCTGAAGTGCATTGTTTTTGAAGGTTTTAGGCTGCCTATGTTTTAGATCCTGAATTTACCACTTACTGGCTATATCACCTTGTACAAGGTGCTTAGCCTTCTGTGCCCCCCCCCATCAGTAAAATATGGTTAATAATAATAGTGTCTATCTGGTAGGGTTGTTGAGAGGATTAAATGAGTCCATACCAAGCACTTATGGCAGTAATCAGCACAGCATTTGCTATTATTATTCTATTAGTCCAATGTTAAGTCTGGAAAGATCCCCTAAACTTTTCATAATTTTTTCCTCCTATTTTCCATCTCCTTGGTATGTTCTTTCTTTCTTCCTTTCTTTTCTTTTTACCTTCTGGGAAAATTTTCTTTCTATCTTTATCTTCCAACTCTTCTATTTCAGCTATCATATTTTTAATTAACATATAATGTGTGATTTGCCCCAGGGGTACAAGTCTGTGAATCATCAGGCTTACACATTTCAAAGCACTCACCATCAGCTATCATATTTTTAAATTTTTAAAAATATTTTATATTTCATGGGGCACTGGGTGTTATATGTAAACAATGAATCTTGGAACACTACATCAAAAACTAATGATGTACTGTATGGTGACTAACATAATAAAAAATTGTTTGACAGAGAGAGAGAGGGAGAGAGAGAGAACACAAGCAGGGGAATGACAGAGGGGGATGGAGACTCCCCACTAAGCAGAGAGCCCCATTTGTGGCTCAATCCTAGGACCCTGGGATCATGACCTGAGGCAAAGGCAGACGCCTAACCAACTGAGCCACCCAGGTGCCCCTATCATATTTTTAATCTTTAAGACATTTTCTTATCCTAAAACATTCCTTTTCTATATAGTATTCTATACTTTCGGTATGAGTAGAATATCTTCTGTTATCTCTAGTGAGGATATCAATTATAACGTTTTAAAATTTTCTTCTGCCACCTTCATTGTTTGTGTCCTCAGATCACCTTTGCTTCTATTGTTTGTGTTGTTCTCTCTCTTTAGCATTGCAAATTTTCCTCAAATGTCTGATGACCATGAACTTATATATAAGCTTCAAATCTTATCATCTTGGGATCTTTTCTCTGGACCTATTCCTTTTTTTCCAGAGAAGACTTCTAATCTCTCACCTAGGAGTAGAAGGTGGGGTGGGAGAAATATCTGGGTGCTAACAATCTGGGAGCACGATGGGAAAAAGGAGACTGAAGGTTCTAATTAGTCCACCCACCCACCTTCCTCCATTTTGAAGCCTGGGACTTATACTAGCTTTCTTTGGGGCTATTGTTCAAGCCTGTGGCTTTTCCTATTTGTCACTGGAAAATCAAGTTAAGGTTTCTTGGATGTGGAGATTGGTTATAGATAGTGGCCAGGCTCTGAAGTTGGGGAAAGGGACCCAAGGGTTCCACTGTTTGTATTCTGACATTTAGATGTCCTTTATTAGTTTGAAGCACTGAGCTTCATCCCTGTTTTCCACTGTATTCCATGCCTCCACATTCTAGGCCTCCTCACATCCTACAGGGTGAGCGGTTTACCTTCTGCTTTGTCCCTCCACCTCTGCAGGTGCTCCAGCTGCAGTGCTCTCCATACCAACCTCAGTCAGTTACCTCTCCTCCAGCCACAGTCTGTCTTCACAAGTTTTGTTAAACCTTCTCTTTGGCTGTTTCCTCTCTTGTTCTATTTATCCATGTGCATATGTGTGTATATTTGTAATTACAAAAACAGCTTTATTTTTTATTTAAAAAAATTTGAATTTCATCCCTTCAGATCTGTTCAGGTTAGATAGCCTTTCCTCTGGGGCTCCTGGGTGGCTTGGTCTGTTAAGTGTCTGACTCTTGATTTCAGCTCCGGTCATGATCTCAGGTTTGTGAGACTGAGCCCCATGTTGGGCTCCATGCTGGGCGTGGAGCTTGCTTAAGATTCTCTCTCCTTCTGCCCCTACCCCCCCCCCAAAAAAACCCCACAGTCTTTCCTCTGCCTTTCAGTGAAAACTCAAACTGTCCCGGTGATTTTCTGATCTCTTTTTGAGGGGTGGATAGTTAATGTCATTTTTATCTTCTTAGTATCATGTTTATGGGATTTGGGGGAGAAAGGAGAGAGAAGAAATGCAGTTGAATCATCACATTTAACCATATGTTCCTATATTGTATTTTATTGTGTTACTTTTCTAAAGACAGTTTTAATGAACTATAATTTCACATACCATAAAAATTATCCATTTAAAATTATACAAGTTGGGGCGCCTGGGTGGCTCAGTGGGTTAAGCTTCTGCCTTCTGCTCAGGTCATGATCTCAGAGTCCTGGGATTGAGCCCCACGCATTGGGCTCTCTGCTCAGCGGGGAGCCTGTTTCCCCCACCCCCCCACCTGCCTCTCTGCCTACTTGTGATCTGTCAAATAAATAAAATCTTTAAAATTATACAAGTCAGTGATTTTTAGAACATTCATGAAGTTGTGCAACCATCACCACTATCTAATTCCAGAACATTTTCATCATCCCCCAAAGAAACTCTACCCATTAGCAGTTACTCTTATTTACCCCATCCCCCCTCTCTCCAGCCCCTGGCAAGCTCTAACCTGCTGTCTGTCTGTACTAATTTGCCTAATCTGAACATTTCCTATAAATGGCATCATATGCTATGTTACCTTTTTTGTCTGGTTTCTTTCTTTCATCATAATGTTTTTGAGGCTCATCCGTATTGTAGCAGGTATTACTACCTCATTCCTTTTTATGGCTGAATAATATTCCATTGCATGGATATGCCTTATTTTGTCCATTTATCGGTTACTGGATACTTGGGTTGTTTCCATTTTTGGGCTATTATGAATAATGTTGTTGTGAAGAGTAATGTGCATGTTTTTGTGTTGACATATGTTTTTAATTCTCTTGGGTATATACCTGGGAGGGTCACATGGTAATTCTATCTTTAACTTTTTGAAGAAATGCCAAATTGTTTTCCACAGCAGCTGTACCACTTTTTCTTCCCTCCAGCAGTGTGTGAGGGCTCTAATTTCTAATACATCTTTGTTAGCACTTGTTGTTGTTACCGTCCTAGTGGGTGTGAAGCAGTTATCTTATTGCGGTTTTAATTTCCATTGCCCTGGTAACTACTGATGTTAAGCTTCTCTTCATTTGCTTATTGGCCATTTGTATATCTTCTTTGCAGAAATGTCTATTCAAATCATATACCCATTTTTCTTCATTTTTTTCATATACCCATTTTTAATTGGGTAATTTGTCTTTCCATTATTGAATTGTAAGCATTCTTTATGTATTCTAGCTACAAGTCCCATATCTGATACATTTGCAAATATTTTCTCCGATTTTATGTGTTATCTTTCATTTTGTGGATAGTGTCCTTGAAAGCACAAAAGTTTTAATTTTCATGAAGTCCCATTTACGTGTTTGCTTTTTGGTTGTGTGGGCAAATGAAATCATTGCCTAATCCAAGGTCATGAAGATTCATACCTATTTTTTAAAAATTATTTTTATTTATTTATTTGACAGAGAGAGACACAGATAGAGAAGGAACACAGCAGAGGGAGTGGGAGAGGGAGAAGCAGGCCCCTCGCAGAGCAGGGAGCCCAAAGTGGGGCTCGATCCCAGGACCCTGGGATCATGACCTGAGCTGAAAGCAGACGCCCAACGACTGAGCCACCCAGGTGCCTCCTCATACCTACTTTATCTTCTAAGAGTTTTATAGTTTTAGCTCTTCCATGTAGGTCTTTGATTTATTTTGAGTTTATGTGTATGGTATGATTTAAGGGACCAACTTCATTATTCTGGTTGTGCGTATCCAGTTGTCCTAGCACTTGTCCTAGCACATGACTCTTCACATTGAAGGGTATTGGCACCCTTGTTGAAAATCAATTGACCATAAGTGTCTAATTTTTTAGTGGAATATGATTCTCATCTTAAAATTATGTAGCAATCCAATCATGCTCGTGTTAAATGTTAAAGTAGAATGTACGAAGTCTCAAAAAATTCCTCCTATGAACACTTTCTCTGGAAGCTACCAGAGATTGTATTCTACTGACATGAGAGAGTAAACCAAGAAAAAGGAAGGCACAGTATAAGATTCCAAAAACCAAGAATCCAACTCCAGAGAATGGTCAGGAGAAGTCCCAGAAGTACAGTCATGTTCTAGCCCTTAAGATAACTGGCCTAGTTTCCAGTAGGAGAACAGAGAGGTGAGAGAGGGAAATCTTCAGGGGAAATATGGAACCAGCAGATTTTAGATAGCTTGGAGTATTTGGAAAAAATATTGATAGGTATTTAACAGAACTGTTTAAACTCTTAGATTAAAAATAGCATTAGAAATACAGAAATCTCGGGGTGCCAGGGTGGCTTAGTTGGTTGTGTCCAACTCTTGATCTCAGCTCAGGTCTTAATCTTAGGGTCATGAGTTCAAGCCCTGCATTGGGCTCCATACTGGACATGGGGCCTACTTAAGAAAGAAAGAAATGCAGAAATCTCAAAAAATGAAATACTGAAGCACTTATTAACTTTGGGGGGAAAAATCAAAAGACTAACAATGATATGCTAAGACTAACAACAATACACTACTTTGCTTTGCAGGGATCAATAATTACATAGTCATAATCATATAAACTTGGCTACTCATTTAACCAAGAATTGTGATAGATGGATCGAGGGAAGTGAAGGATGTGGCATTGTGTGTGGGAAGTATAAGAAAGCTAAATTCTTAATTATTGTAAAAGAAAGTTAATAGATAACATCTAAAATTGTTAAATACATAGATGTTTAGGCATACTATTTAGATTATGTGATATATAAACCAGAAAAAACAGTTAAAACCATAAAAAAGTGTTGCTTCCTGTGAGGATGATGGCGTCTGGTGGAACAGGGAACTACTGTTATTTGCAATCAGCCATGCTTCCATATTATGTTAACTATGTGTATGTATTACTACAAGAAAAAATTATTATTCTTTAATTCCCAAGAGGTCAGGAACCATAAAAGATCACCCCCCCATAACATGGGCAAACAGCAAACCGAAACTTCACCATTGGTTTTCTGAGCTTAGCTTCTACATGGCTGAAGTATGTGGCTGAGAGGACAGGGCCTTGAGCCTTCTAGATGCCAACCTCTGATGATGTGAATTATGCGTGCAGGTGGCTTTCAACTGGCCAGCTAATTTCTGCAATATAGGAAATGACTGTAATTTCTGTTTCTGCATCTGGTCTCAAAAGAGAAAGTGGCCCCAATTGCCTATTGAATTTATGGAGATGAGATCTCAAGTATCTTAGGATAATTGTTGGATGAAGGGACAGGCTTTGCCAGAAAAGCAATTTTAGTACTTCCCCCTCTCATAAGGTACTTTGAAACAATTTTTCTATTTAAAAATTTCAAAGTACCATATCTTAAAAGTCTCCTTTCTCGCCTATGACTGGCTTCTCTTTGTTAATGCATTTTAGCTTTAATTTTAGTTTACGGTTTCACCAAAACAAGGTTCTATGTAGCAAGCTTCCTTTCTTATTTGCACTGCTTTATTGCTATGTGTTTGTCTCTCTACCTATACAGCCCGCATCTCCTGTTCTTGATCATTATATTTCTATGCCTGTTTTTCTATTCCTCATCTATCTCTTTCATCTCTTCCCTAAACCTTTTATTTTTTTTTGTGGTGGTTGTTTTGATTCATACTCCCACATTTTTCTCTCCATTGTCCATTCATTTAAGAAGTATTCATCGAGCAGCTATAATATGCATTAAAACATGACACTCCCTTAGACACAGGCTCTTAACAGTCTAATTGAGGTGACATACAAATGATGAATAGAAATAGTAATTAACTATACTTAATGATGTAATGACAAAATTATTTCTATACACGATGAATGCTACAGGATTAAAAAATAAAGGTAATACATGCTCATTGTAGGAAATTTGCAAAGTATAGAAAATATAAAAAAATGAAAATTGAGTCAGACTGGCTGGATTGGAATCCTAGCTCTACCCTTATTAGTTCTATAGCCTTGGGCAAGTTGCTTAACCTCTCTGAGCCCCACTTTCTTCACCCATTAAATGGGGATAATAGTATTACTTCCCTACCTCAGAGGGTTAATAGGCTTACCACAGAGCCTAGTAAAATCGAAGTGGTCGTAGTTCTAGTTGTCATTTCCACCACTGTCAGCCTCTTGGTATATGAAATTTAAATCTTTTTTTTTCTGACATAGAACTCTTCACTGTGGTTTGACAGGTTTTTCTCCATGTTTCCTTTTTTTGCCAGATTGTGCCTTATTTGCTAAGCTTATTAATGTTATTTCCTCTTCCTTTGTTTATCTGATTTCTCCTTTTTTCTTTCTACTTATTTTTATTCTTTCTTTCCCATTATTAGGCAGTACTCAGACAGGCAAGAAATATTTACTGAGCTGCTACGAAGTACAGATACTTTATTAAGTTCTAGGGAGATTGGAAATAGGAGGTGAAGAAATTCATTCTTGTTCGGTAAACTTGCTTACATAGGGAGTCAGCCCTGACATAGGAAGCAGGAGAACTAGGCTCTAGTCCCTAGCTTTGTCTCCTCTAGCTAGTCTGACCCCTAGGGCCTTCACCTTCTCATTCGTACAAATGGGTACATGAATGTCAGTCCCACATATGTCATTAGGCTAGGACCGTGAATGTCAATGAGCACTGTGAACTAGACACAGGGGAGAATTGCAAGTACTCAGGTTTACGAGAAATGGGTTCCTGCCTTCTTTATTGAGTGGGCAGGGCGGCTCATTTTTTCTTTCTTTTAAAAAAATTTCTTCTTGAAGAAGATAATTTTAATTAGTCTTCTTGCCTTCACTCACTTTGTCAAGAATCGTTGAATCTCTGGTCGGAATTACCCTCAAGCCAGACTGGTTTAATATACTAAACCAGCTAAACATTTCATGTTATGAATACTGTTATTATAGAAATGAAAATGCTGCCCTCTGCTTAGACTAGCAGGAACCCCCCCACCTGCTTGTCTTCCACAGACAATTAGAATTCACTAGCCCTTGGCCTGGACTGATGAATTAATGTATTATGTATTTAGATTGGAGATTCATTTTCTTTTTTTCTTTTTGTTTATTTTAAAGATTTTTATTTATTTATTTGACAGAGAGACACAGCGAGAGAGGGAACACAAGCAGGGGGAGTGGGAGAGGGAGAAGCAGGCTTCCCGCCAAGCAGGGAGCCCGATGCAGGGCTCGGTCCCAGGACCCCGGGATCATGACCTGAGCCGAAGGCAGACGCTTAACGACTGAGCCACCCAGGCGCCCCTGGAGATTCATTTTCTGAGACATTTTAAAAGCAGAAGGACCAAGTGAAATTAACACCAGCTTGGATTTTGCCAGATTTTAAAATGAACTTTTTCCTCTGGATTTGAGAAAACCAAATAAAATTCCTTCATTATTTTTGTCATCATAAAAATGGACCGTATTCATATGTCTTAGATTTTGCTTTAAAATACACAGAAGAATAAAATATCGGGAGGCTGCATCAGAAAAAACAAGGCAGTGTTGATGTTCATTAAAGCCAGGTAATTGGTCATGGGGGTTAATTATACTATTCTCTCTACTTTTGTGTATGTTTGAAAATTGACGTAATGAAAAATAAAAACAAAACAAATCGAAACCAAGAGGCCATATTCATTGTTTGTTGCATGGCTTCCATAGGCATTTTCATGGCCTAAGTATTTTGATAGCTTAATTGGGAAATCTATAAAAGCATGTAGAATTATCAGCTTTCTCGACCATTTCAGATTTGCTTTTACTTTATACAGAAGACCCTTTGAAGGATATGACTGCTTTTTGTTGTTCTGCAGACAAGGGAACTTTGTGGTCCAGTGACTTGCCCAAGGTCACAGAACTACCTAGTACTAGGAGGTGGGCTAGAAGCCAGGCTTCCTGACTGCCGCGCTGGAGCTCATCTTACACGCATGTTGGAGGTACAAAATAGTTCCCAATTAAGTTTGACTAAGGCTCCTATAATTGCTGGAATATTTTGTTCAGGTGATACCAGCATATATTTTTAAAAGATTTTATTTATTCATTGGAGAGACAGAGAGAGTAAGAGAGAGAGAGCCTGAGGGGGGAGAGTCACAGGGAGAAGTAGACTCCCCACTGAGCAGGGAGCCCGATGCGGGGCTCTGGGTCCCAGGACTCTGGGACCATGACCCAAGAAGACGGCAGATGCTTAACCGACTGAACCACCCAGGCGCTCAACACCAGCGTATTTTTATATAAAATTTCAAGTTCCTAAAGATCTGATGATGGTTGAGGGAATGAGAAGCTGCCATTTACCAAGCCATTTACCAAGCTGCCATTTACCAAGCTGCCATTTACCAAACACCTAAAACACTGTTTTAGGTGTTTTACATTCATTTAATTACCCCCAAATCCTTAGGTTTGAGTCCTGCCTCCTCCAACTCACTATCTGTGGGATCTTGAACAATTTCTATGACATTTCTAGACTTCAATTTCTTTATCTGTGAAAAGGGGGTGATAATACCTACCTAACTGGGGTTTGAGGACAGTTAATGAGATAATATATGTAAAGTGCTTAACACAGTGTCCAGAATATACCAAAATTACTAAATAGATTATTTCTTTTAGAAAGGGTAGAAGATGCCTATTAAGACTCAGGAGAGAACGCAGATCGTTCAGAGAACTGTCAGCTGTCTGGCATGGGTGTCTCCAAATGTCCCTTTGCTCTAGTCTCACTCTACAGTTTGTGACAGTTTCCTTGTTTTAATAGCACAGACATGGGGGTGCCTGGGTGGCTCAGTGGGTTAAGCCTCTGCCTTCGCCTCAGGTCATGATCTCAGGGTTCTGGGATTGAGCCCCTCATCGCATCGGGCTCTCTGCTCAGCAGGGAGCCTGCTTCCCCCCCCGCCCCCGCCCTGCCTGCTGCTCTGCCTCCTTGTGATCTCTCTCTCTCTCTCTCTGTTAAATAAATAAATAAAAGCTTAAAAAAATAGCACAGACATGATCATGTTAATGACCTGCTCAAAACTCTTAAATGGCTCCCTACATATCCCCAGATTCTTTGTCAGCCAAAAGCAAACCATTACAGTTTACTGCCAAATTTGAACCTTTGCAACTCTCTGTGGAGCGTAAGGACGGTGCTATGTGAAATACATGTTGGTGATAATTTAACAACTCAATAAAGCAGGGAAAAGCAGTTCAATGAATGTGATATTTAAAAATATATCCTCAGGGTGACTGGGTGGTTTAGTCAGTGAAGCGCCTGTCTTTGACCCCCAAGTCATGATCTCAGGATCCTGGGATCGAGTCCTGCGTTGGTCTCCCTGCTCTTGGGAAGCCTCTTTCTCCCTCTTCCTCTGTCCCCCCACCTCATGGTCTTTCTCTCTCTCTCAAATAATGTCTTAAAAAAACTATAAAAATATATCCTCATGTCTCATATTTAACATCAAAATTAATTCCAGGCAAATAAAAAAATGAAAGTGTAAAAATGTGGATCAAAAATCAAGATCATGAAAATATGAATATTTATCCCTTTCTTTATAGAGGACATGCTAACCCTAAAGCAATTGGGGAAAAATCGTAAAAGAAACTATTAAAATATTTGACAATAAAAAACCTCTACAGTTCAACTATAAGAACAAACTTGGAAAGATATTTGCCATAAATATGAGAGAGAAAATAATGCACTTGCCATAAATATGAAAATAAATATGAGAGAAAAAATAATGTCTTTAATATCTAAAAAGCACATACGAAATAATAAGAAAATACAAAGGTTCTCAATGGGAAAATGACATTAATGAACAAGTCACAAAAGAGGAAATGTGCTAATAAACATATGAATAAATGTTCACCTGCACTAGTAATCAAAAATGCTAATGGAACAACAAGAGACCAATTTTCACCTATTAATTAGCAAAGATGAAAAAAGACAATAGTCTGTGTTAGCAAGGGTGCCGTAAGAAGGCCATTCATACGCTGATAATGGGAGGGTAAACTGATGCAGTCTTTTTGGAAAGCAATTTGGCAATATGTTTCAGGAACTAAAATATAATTCTACCCTTTGACCCGTGGTTTCACTGTTAATAGCAATCACTCCCCAGGAAGTAAGCCAAAATCTGGACAAAATTTATGCGAAGAGGTGCTCATTTATAATAACCAAATTGTCAATCAACATAAATGTCCGACAATGGCCATGTGGGTAAATACATTATTGTATAATCTTTTTTTTTAAGAGTTTATTTATTTATTTGAGAGCGAGCGAGCGAGCGAGCACGTTTGCGCGTGTGCGGGAAGCTCGAGTGAGAGGAGAGGCAGAGGGGGAGGGAGAGGCAGAAGCAGATTCCCTGCTGTGCAGGGAGACTCAAAGGGGTTCCATCCCAGGATCCCAAGATCCCGACCTGAGCCGAAACCAAGAGTGGGACGCTCAACTGAAGCTATCCAGGCGCTATTAGAATTTCTGCCTATGGTGACTATTAAATGACATGGAAAACACTCGTTATATAATTTTTCCAAATATAAAAAGTATGTATCACTGTACATATATGTTCTCACCTGCAGAGAAAGAGACACAGGTGCACAGAAACAGAAGAACTGTTGATGTGGTAGGTATCTCAGAGAGGCAAGATTATACTTATATTATCCATGGCAAATTTTGTTTTACAATTTTTTTTACAATAGCCATGTATTTTTTGTGATTTAATAAAATGGGTATTTAGAACAGAGGCTACAGACTCTAAATAAGCCCTGCTATTAATATTTAATTTCTATTATAATTAGTGTGTTCAATGTCCAGCAGATGGAGCTGCACCCCTTAACATTCAGCTCAAATTCCGGGAATATTAAAAACTACGGCCACATTTTCATGTTTTGTTTGTTTGAAGGAAATCCCTTCTATCCTCCTAAAGGCTTTGTAAAGCATATGTTCTTTAAAAAAAAAAAAAGGATCGTGTTTAAAATTTGTTTTGAGAATTTCACGAAACCCCTCTGAGATAATTGGAGACACCCTGGGGTGCCACAAAAAGCAAGACTCTGTAATGGATTTGGGGAACTGGGGAACTTGAGAGATTAGCTGATTGTGTGGGGCCACACAGGGAGTCGGGGGCAAAGCCAGGAAAAACAAACTGAGGGTCCTGTTCACTGGGCTTCATTTGCTGAGTAAAGGCATGGTAGGAAATTGTATTTTGATGAGTAGGCGCACAGGCTTAACATTTCCGTATGGTTTCAGAATTGATGTTTTCATTGGTCCTTACCCCACATTCAGGGTGGTGATGAAAAACACTGGCTCCGGAGTTAGAAAGACCTCGATTCCACAGCTAGTTCTACAACTTCCTTAGCTGTGTGACTTTGGGCAAGTCGCTTCATCTTTCTGTGCCTTACTTTTCTCATTTGTAAAACGGAGTAAAAAAAAAAGCAAAACCAAAACAAAACAAAAACCCTACTCTGAGAGTTGTTATGAGAGTCAAATGAGATAATGCGTGTAAGAGTGTTTGGCATAGTGCCTGGCACATGGTAAGTACAAAGTAAATGTTAGCCGCGATTAACATCCATTCATTTATTCAACACACATTTTGGAATACTAACTATGTGTCAGGCAGTGGGCTCTGCACTCGTGAGAGAGAGAAAATACACAGGAGTTTACTCTAGGAGTTTAGGGATGGGATAGATACTATGTGGAAGCAGGCGTGTAGGAGAGCTTGGAACCAGGATTTCTGGGTTCTATCTGCCCTTGATTTATTTTAAGCCTCAGATAAATTACTTAATCTCTTCTTTTCCGCACGGTAAAACAAGGGGTTTGGATGGGATGTGATCTCCGAAATACCTTTCAGCTCTGAAACTCTACCGTGACTGTATTTCAAAGAACATTACTGAATGAGATCAAATCAAAGTTATTACCTTTCAAATATATTCACATTATGCAGTCTCTTCTCTGGAGGTGCAAAATTCTCATAATTAGGTAAAGGTCCAAGGGCAAACAGAATGATTACAGCAGAGGCTGGATAAGACATCCATCTATGAGAGGTTAGTGTAGACAAAAATCAGTCTCCAAAAAACATATGGGAAGAGTACCTTGCAAAGTATTGTATTTATGGTTAGATCAGTTACCAAAGAATACAAATGGTTAATTTGCATTTTTACATACTTCACGGGGCATCAAGATGCCTTTGGTATTTTCAAAGTACCACAAAATGGTATTCCATGATTACAGTGCGTGTGTGTGTGTGCACGCGCGTGCGTGTGTGCTTAGGGACAGGTTTGCTTTTGCTTTCTTGATTTTATTCACTTAAATTAGTGACTGGCAAACTTTTTCTGTAAAGGATCAGATAGCAAATATTTTAGGCTTCGTGGGCCACACACAGTCTCTGTTGCTGCTGTTGCTTTTTCTTCTCCTCCCCTTCTTTCTCCTTTTTCTTCTCCCAACCATTTAATAACAAAAACCATTCTTAAATTCCAGGGTGTACAAAAATAGACTGAGGATTAGATTTGGCCTACAGGACATAGTTGGCTCACTCTCATTTTTTTAAAAGATTTTATTTATTTAGTTGTGTGTGTGTGTGTGTGTGTGTGTGTGTGAGAGAGAGAGAGAGAGAGAGAGCGAGCGCACACAGAGCAGGCAGAGGGAAAAGCAGGATCCCCACTGAGCAAGGAGCCCAATGCGCTGTGTGAATCAATCCCAGGACCCTAGGCTCATGACCTGAGCCAAAGGCAGACACCTGACTGACTGAGCCACCCAGGCTTCCCATGATGACTCTCATCTTAAATCAAAGTTTTAGCCTCCTGTCTCTACTGGTTTGGTTTTATAGACTCTTTCCATTCCCGCCCTATCCCACCTCACTCAGGGACCAGATTGTTTCTCAGCCTAGCCTCCTCTACTTGTTCTTGTACCTCTCACCCTGATTCTGCACTCTCCTGGCTTCCCATCTAATTTCCTCCTCTCTAATTCCAGTGACCCTCTGGGTAACAGTGCAGCTCTAACAGAAAGCATCACCCGTGAACCAAAAAGGTGGTGATCTAGTCCAACAGATTGACTGCTCCATGGACAGGGACTTATCAACACACCTCTGCCATGAAACAATTTGCCAGGTTTCCTGGGCGCAGTTCCCTAACCGTGGTTATGGCATGGACTTAGTTTCCACCTAGGAACAAGCTTTTTATTAGTCTGCAAATACTGAGCATCAGTTATGCGCTTGACATTGTACTCTAGACTGGACATGACAAAGAATGGTATGGCCGTGGTTGTGAACCACATAGAGCTTATACAACGTAATGAGAATGATGGACGTGGAAGCATTTCTACGTAACAATGCCAGAATTTTTGTGTAATATTGCAAGAAGTACAGGGTATTGCTAGATTAGGAGGACACTAACCTAGACGCTGGGGTCATGGGAGGTGGCCCCTGGAAGAAGTGACACTTAACTCTTTCTTCTAAGTGGGAAAGATATAGGGAGCCATACATGAGAACTGACCAGAGCAGCAGGTACTCTGATCTTAGCAAATGGTTCCTGAGCTCTGCTTAGACCTTTGCTAATAGTAATCCTGTGCACTCTGGCCTTACTCCTTTGGACTGAGGGCCTGGTTTCATTTGCACTTCCTAGGCTCTCTTCCCCAGAAACACTGTATCAACAGCCACCCGACCGTGTCCTCACATCTGGAATACTGACCCTAACCTAATCCTGAAGGTCCGTCTCTTTCAGGTAAAGCATTGTTGGTAAAGTGATTGCAATTGATCAGCCAATGGGCAAGAATGCTGATGACCAACCTTATCAACTTTCACTGATTAATATTGATACCAGCAATTACACTTTCCAGAGATTACACGTTTGCCCTGTTCAGTGTGCTAGGTTGGTTGTAAGGGAGGAAAGAGTAGAGCCCCAAGTTTATGTGGGTATTTTCTATACACAACATTTTAACTTGGAATTCTGAGTCCCCACAAAAATTGGTCGGAAAGGGTCCTCCTACTCTTCATTAACTACAAAATGAATAAAAGGATCTCCTCCTTTTGTGCCCCCTCGTGCAGGGGCTTCTTGGGAGGTATGTTAGCCTATTCATATGGTAATTCTGTAGAGCCCTCAATCTTTTCACAGAGGCCCTGTACAATGAGAGGGGAGTCTGCATATTTCAAAAGAGCAGCATATGCCCCTTAAGGTGAACGTGCACTCTAACACTGCAGGGGAAATACACTGCATTATTCTATGCCCCTTTGCCGGGGGAGTTTACAAGCAACATTTGGAAATGGCTGGCATTTCTCTATATGGAGATTGAACTTGACAATTAACCATGATTTTTTTTTAATTGAGAGATGCAGGTCTTCTAAACTACTTTTCTTTTCTTAAATGTAAATAAAAGAAACAAGACAAATGAAAATTCCAGTTCCCGGAAAAACCCCTAAAGGGCCTTTCCCTGACGCTGTTTAACTGTTCTTTTCAAAACGAACTCTCCTCAGAAAAAATTCTGAGCTGCCCAGGGAAGTGGACAATGTATATAACTTAATATTTGAAATCCCTCTCGTTCTTTTTTTTTTTCATTATTAAGCCTAATGCGTCCTATCACAAGAATGCTTAATGTTTTAGGTTATAATTTCAGATATGCAAATGATTCATTAGTCGAGTATTGGATAATCATATTTCAAAAAACTTCTGATAGACATTAATTGCTTCTTCTAGAATTATATTCTAGTGCTCAGTAATGACAAACACTGTGTATTAATTTCACATGTATTAGAAATAATGATTAAAGTAAAACCTATTTGATGTAATGACCATTAGTTCAGAGCTGTTGAGTGATGCTTCATGGCTTAAGATGAATAATAATGGCCCATTTTTCATCAGACAGATGTTCCATCTTATTGTAAAAAGAAGTTACGTCATTGAAATAGAAAATGTAAAAGAATTAGAATATACCATATCACTAAGCTTGATTAGCCAAATTGAACAGTTAATGTCTGAAAAGCATTAGCATTCATGATGCACTATGAGCTGTTTCCACGTTTTCTATGGATCAGTTTTGAAGAATGTCTTACACAAAAAAATATTTTAAAATTCTGGTAGAAATCCATAATAACATGGCTCAGGTTTACATGGACTATGAAATGATGCAGTGTCAAAACCACTGCAAAAATGTTTTTTTTTTTTTTTCATTTGAAAAGCAACTGTTAGCAGTGGTTGTGTCCTGAGTGGGTTTTTGGTGGCTGGGGAACAGCAGTGTGAAGGAGACTATGTATATCAGACTTACTTTTCACTCCTTTTTTTTTTTTTAACCTTTTGTGTCATGTCCCATATATGCGTGTTACCTATTTTTAAATAATTTCATTATAGACAGTAACAACGCAAAACTAAATATTAAAACGGAGAGGTAGTGATAGAAGCCCTAGCACAGGCACTAGAGCCAGACTCGCACCCATGCACACACACACGTGCACACGTACACTACACTGTCTACATACTTAATGGTTCATTTCTCAGTTCTGGCTCTTTCTAGTTATGAGGCCCTGAGCAGGTTGCTTACCTTTTCTAAACTAAGAGAACGTGCCTCATGGGCTTGATATGAGCATTTATTTATTTGTTTGTTAAAGATTTTATTTATTTATTTGAGAGAGTGAGAGAACATGACTGGGGGGGGGGCAGGCGGCAGAGGAAGAGGGAGAAGCAGACTCCCCACTGAGCAGGGAGCCTGACATGGGACTCGATCCCAGGACCTTGGGATCATGACCTGAGCCGAAGGCAGACGCTTAACTGACCGAGCCACCCAGGCACCCCGATATGAGGATTTAAATGGGTTTTAATATGGCACCTAGCACATGGTGAAAGTGCTTCACAAACGTAACACAGTCTTTTCTAATATGACTGCCCCCTAACATCTGTGACTTTTCTTGTTACAGTACCAGCATTAGAATCATGGCTTCTTTGCAGTAAAATTTTAAAAAATCCTACGGCTTTTCTGGTTAGACCGCTATCATCCTACTAACTCTTCTCTTACTTGGGAGAACTTCACTTCTAATCAGTTGCAGTGGTTGGAGTTAGAACCCAGATGCCCTGACTCCTGATGCAGTGCTCTTCAGAGGTCCTTTTGAACAGAAATCTTTTTCAGCCAAGTTGGCTGTCTTAGATACCGCGGAATGCACTGACCTTGTCAAGAAGACTGCCTTTGCTGAGGACTTCATTTTGAATACAAAAGAAGAAATTCCGACAGCGCTTCCTAGGCAGGACCTGGTGCTCTCTAGTCAAAGTTCCTGCTACCCAGTGGTCACCCTAGCATCTTCTGTTGTAGGGAGGACAAGAGACTGGGTGAGAGCAATTCTCCATGTGTTTTCTAGGTGTGCTTTCTCTCGGTTATTCTCAGCATGGCATCCAAACACAAAACAAATTTCCTTGATACTCTCTTTAGTTTTTCAGTGAGTGTCAAAATTTACCATAAAGAAATTTGAATTTTTCAGTGTTTTCAATGTCTGTTGGGAACAAGAGCACTGTACCCCGGCCACTTTGTCACCTTGACACTTCATTATCAATACAGGGAACAGGTGATCTTTTTTAAAAAGTTTTTTTTTAAATTAATTTATTTGAGAGAGAGCACACAAGCAGGGGGGAGGAGCAGAGGGAGAGGGAGAAGCAGACTCCCCGTTGAGCGGGGATCCTGATATGGGGCTCGATCCCAGGACCCTGGCATCATGACCTGAGCCCAAGGCAGGTGCTTAACCGACTGAGCCATCCAGGTGCCCCGAGAACAGGTGATCTTAAAATGGGTTGTAGGAATGTACAACTTCTGAAACAGGTATCAGTGTCAGAGTCTGGGAAATCTTTGACAATGTCGAATGTAAGCTAGTCAGGTGACTCGTTCTTCTTTCTAGACCTGCTGTTTAGTGGGCCAGCTGGGCAAGCTAGGTAGGATTGGGGCTGCAAATAAGGGAGCAGGAGCCTTTCAGTGCAGGTGCCACTGGGACACGTCTTGGGTTGGACCAGGAGGCGGCAGCAGAGAGCAGGGCTGTCAATGAACCCGGCAAAACCCCGGGGGTTGAATGAGTTTGAGTGAGACCTCTGAGCAGTGGGATGTGGGACTCCGAGCCAAATGGGTAGAAGAGATGCTAAGAGAGCTAGAGGTCTACTGGCAGGTCAGGGGGAGGAAACTTCCTGAGGGCAAATGCATCAGCTATAGAGTCAGAGTCCACCCAGTTTCATGGAAACATTGGCCTGAACTGACACTCTGGCTTGGGCCGGTTAACGTCTCTGAGCCTCGGTTGCCTCGAGTATGAAGGGGGAATAATAATAGTGCTTACCTCATAGCATTGTTATAAAGTAATTCTAGCATCAACGGAACAATGAAAAACTGCATAATAATAACCATAACTACCTGCTGCTGTTCCAAAGATAACCTTTGATAAAAAGAGGATTTGAGGAGCCACTAGCTGAGCCTTCTGAAGACCAGTGGTTTTTCCCATCCCCTTTGGAACCTCACATTTGAGAAACAGATTCATCCTACCAAGTTGTCTCTGTTCCTGATGTTTTTCAGACCATTTAAAGTCTGAAGATAAGTTGCCCTATTGTCACCAGAAGACATGTAAATGTTTCTATATTTCCAGATACCCGTGTCCAAACACTGCCTCCCAGACTGTCATTTACATCTGGAATTGGCGAGAGAACTCTTCCTTTGAACCTTGGATCAGAATTTGTGGTTTGGAAAACAGACTCCACCTTCTGGGGAAGGTGGCCAGTCAGGGATGGGTTTTGAGAGATCTGGGGTGGGGAGTAACCCCTCAGATCAGATCACAGCAGGTGTGTCCCTGAGTTTTCAGGCATGCTAATGGGAGTGATTTTTTTCTGGTGGGCACCCCAGCTCCTTTCAGCATGTAAACAGTCCTGAATGACCTAATGCAGTGATACAGACCATATAATGCAGTAATACACACTAGAGTTCAGGCCTTGGACAACATGGTGAAGGGAGAGGGTGATGGATAGTAGGAAGGAAAAATAAAAGAGGAAAGCTGGATTGCTGAAGTGAACCTGACTGAACCATTGCTCTCCTGAGGGCTGGCCCAAATCCAGAACTTTGTATATATGTATTCAGAAACTCTCTTCTCAATGTTTCCAAGTTAAAAAAAAAAGTGGTTACCCCTGCTGGATTAAGATGTTAAAGGAGGGGCGCCTGGGTGGCTCAGTGGGTTAAGCCTCTGCCTTCGGCTCGGGTCATGATCCCAGGGTCCTGGGGTCGAGCCCCACATCGGGCTCTCTGCTCAGCAGGGAGCCTGCTTCCCCCTCTTTCTCTGCCTGCCTCTCTGCCTACTTGTGATCTCTCTCTCTGTGTCAAATAAATAAATAAAATCTTAAAAAAAATTAAAAAAAAAATAAGATGTTAAAGGAGAAGCTTGACAGAAGAATAAAGATAATGGCTAGTCTAAAATTAGAGTAGCCTTGAGGAAATGCTCTGAAAGGACCAACTGGGGATTTTGAAAGGGAAGATCTTCCCAAGCACAACCTCGTTTTCTTTTTTTAAAGATTGTATTTGTTTATTTGGGAGAGGGAGAGAGAGCCAGTGAGTGAGAGAGAGAGAGAGAGAGCGAGAGAGCACACACAAACAGGGGGTGGGAAGACCAGAGGGAGAGGGAGATGCAGACTCCCCACAGAGCAGGGAGCCAGATGCAAGACTTGATCCAAGGACCAGGGGATCATGACCTGAGCAGGAGGCAGACACTTAACTGACCGAGCCACCCAGGCACCCCTGAGCACAACCTTTTATGGATGCCTAAGGCCTGTGTTTGAGGAACTGTCAGAATTTTTTTTTGCCTCCAAACATATCAATCCAAAGTTCTGGGATGTTTTTAAGAGTTGGGTATCTGCAGAACTGAGATACATGTGGACTCCTACTAGAAAGTTCTAGTACTTTCCAGGAAAATAATTCTTGGGGATGCCAGTTCATTTGCAATTTTTTTCAAGTGTACTAGTTATCAGAATGGCAATTAGGGCATTGCATTTGCTTTATGATAATAAATAAATAATTATTTACTTCGCTAAAGGCTCTGGGATGTGATAGAAAAGCTCCTTTAGTTTAAACCGTCTAGATTTTTTTACCCTTAAAATGTGCTCTACTAGACAAGATATAGACAGGGAGAGAGAATGTCATATTTTATCATATTTTTAAAAGATTTTATTTTTTAAGTCAACTGTACACTCAACTTGGGGCTCAAACTCACAACCCTGAGACCAAGTCACAGTTCCACTGACTGAGCCAGCCAGGCACCCCCATATTTTATTATATTTAAAAAATTCACTATAGGTCAATAGCTTATAGGACTTTCTCTTTTTTTAGAAGATTTATTTATTTATGAGAGAGAAAGAGAGCACTCACGTGAGTGTGCACAAGCAGGGGGAGGGGCAGAGGGAGAGAATTTCTAAGCAGACACCCCATTGAGCATGGAGTCCTACTCGGGGCTTGACCCCATGACCCATGAGATCATGACCTGAGCAGAAACCAAGAGTTGGGTGCCCAACAAACTGAGCCATCCAGGTGTCCCACTTATAGGACTTTTAATAAGTTTTTTAATTTGTCATCTCCTCTGCGAAGCTGTGACACTCTCTCTAGGCCAAGTGTTTGCATGCCCAACTCCTCCAACTGCTGAGATCCTCGAAGGCAGAAGCTGGATTTCTTTGATCTTCCTGTCCATAGGGCCCAGTGCTGGGCCTGGCATAGAGCAAACACTCATAAAATGTTAAGTGAAAGCATATATGAAGACATAAAATGTTTTCATTTCTTTAGGGTAAAAATGAACTATCCAACTAATAGGAAAATTGCACATCATATTTAAGTTCACACAGGCCATTTTAATTTTTTTCTGAGATCAGATATTACTAAGACTATAGACTTTTCCCCATACGAAATCAGTTTAAACTCTAGTCTCTCATACAGCATGCCATCTGATTGGAACCAAAGAGCTTCATCTGTGGAGTTGCCTGTCAAAGGGCAGCCAGAGGCAAAAATGAGGGGTGGATGAAGTCTATCTTCAGTGTCAGCAATTTCCTGTTTCATTAGCCTTTAAACATGTTCTTCCACTGATAAGAATTTACTGAGCACTTACTATGTACTCAGGATTTGGCTGGACATCACAGCAAAAGATACAGAAGTCAAGGAGACAAGTCTAACCAGTCGAAAACATTCAGAGAGAGATACATGATAAGGAACTAACTACAGATGCTGAGTTGTTGAGGTGCAGATTCTAAGTGCTGCAGGAGGTCAGAGGGATGGGGAGAACGATGACAGAGAAGTGTTCTGGGAAGGCGTCCT
Organism: Martes martes; assembly: GCF_963455335.1. Classification (NCBI taxonomy): domain Eukaryota; kingdom Metazoa; phylum Chordata; class Mammalia; order Carnivora; family Mustelidae; genus Martes; species Martes martes. Next base: position 109,803,890 of record NC_137897.1, read on the forward strand.
GAAGGAGGTGAGGGTGGAGCTAGATCCTCAAAGATGAGGAGAATCCAACAAGGTAAAGGGCAAGAGGACATTATTCCAAGGAGGGAGCTCAGTGTAAGCCAAGACCAGGAAGTAAGAATGAGTTATGCCCGCCTTGAGCACAGCAGAGTGGTTGCCCAACAACAGAGTACCTCTTGGGGGGTTCAAAGTCAAGGCTCGCTGAGGAGGAAGGCAGGATATGTGTGTGACTGGCTGAGTCACAGTGGCTTTCTCAGTCTTCTTACTCTTGGTTTCTATTGTACTTTTGCACTATCTGTATTTAGATGGTAGAGTAAGGTGGATATGGTTGTTACGAAGTTCTTAATTATGACACATTTCCTTGTCAGTGCCATCTGCTTCTCCTAGCCAGTTGCCACCCCAAATGCCTTGGTAAGCTAGCTGGATATTAAAGGAGATGGGACTGGCTAGATCTTGAGTTTGGAGAGGTGGCAGGAGCCAGATTTTAGAGAGTTCAAAACCCTATCAATAGAGTTTAGATGACAACAACACATTTTTTATGATGCTTTATACCTTACCAGAGTGCTCTCTTGTCATTTGTCTCCTTTTATCCTCAGAAGAACCCTATAGGGTAATCAAGGAAGATATTTTTACTTCATTTTCATAGATGGGGAAGCTGATCTCTTAGCTTCTAGGTCTGTTGCCCTTAATGGGTTCACAGGCAAGTCGAAAGAGGCCAACATGTAAACATACAACTTTAATAAACACTATAATTATTCAAAACCCCTCCAAAGAAGTGGCATCCCTGAGCTTTGGTATGTGGGGGCCTCAGATAGGCATAGGAGGAGCAATATTTGCCCAGAACTGCCTAGAACTAGTGTGTAGCCCTAGGACAGCCAAATTGAGATTTAACATCCTGGGGAGATGCCAACTCAAGGTCAATCTTCCAAATGAGACATCAGTTCAGACAGGCTAGGCAGAGAGGGAGAATCTGAATGTGAGCCAACAGGATCAAAACAAGGAAAACTGGATAAGAAAAGAAGGATGGGAAGGATGGGAGGCAGAACATGGAGATATTCTCTGAGCTGTTGAGGGCAACTGCAATAGCCATTTAAATGATCCTTGTGGTCTTGGTTGTTTGTGGTGAGGCACAAATTTATTAATTTAATTAAAAATTAAAAATTCTAAAAAAAAAGTGTTTCTCATCCCTTTGGAGCTAATGATAGTCTTAGGGATTTAAGGCAACTCCATGGCCCCAGCTCAGATTGTCAGACATGAGGTAACCCAGTTAAAGGAACCACTGAGATGGGTGTGTATCTAGCATCCCTTAAGTTGTGCTATTCTGTAACACATTGTCCTTGCTGTCTTTTAGTTTTTGGCCTCTCCTGTCATGAGTTCTATGATACAACCTTCTTTTTTTTCTTTTTTAAGATTTTATTTGTTTGAGAGAGAGAGAAGGAGCAGGGGGAGAGGGAGAAGCAGACTCCCTGCTGAGCAGGAAGCCCCACACGGGGCTTGATCCTAGGACCCCAGGATCATAACTTGAGCTGAAGACAGACACTTAACCTACTGAGCCACCAAGGCTCAGTAGGTTATAATATGACCTTCTTATGAAAAACTTAAATCCTCTATTTCATGCTACTTTTCTGCCAGCTACATTGCTGGTGCCTCTGTAAATCCTACCTCATGTAGTAGCCTCAAGTCGAGGCTCCCAGTTTATGATGAAGTGTTTTCAGATATGAAAGGGACAAGAGCACTTCCCCATCTCCACTGTGATTGTGCAATAGATCCAGGACCAAGGTGGTGGACCTACTAAGCAAGTTCATTCCCTTTCCAATGTGTGTCAATGATTCCTCAGTTTCTCTTCTAGCCCCCGAGGGTATCTTGCTGCTCCTTCAAAGCCTCCCTCTCTTGGACCAGCTGTGGGAGATGGAGGTCCTTATACAAAGAGACCATGGAGACCCTTCCAAGTCATAGGTGGTTAAAAGAGATGCTTCAAGGTCTTGGGAGTTAGCAAGACCTTTTATCAGCCATAATGACCTTGTTCCTCAAACATCCCAAGCCCCTTCCCTCCCATGGAGCCTTTGCATGTGCTATTTTCTTGATCCAAAATGCCTTTCTTCCCATCTTCATATGGCTGGCTCCTTATTATCGTTCAGGTTTTCCTTGGAAGAGCCTCCTTTGACTACCTTCACTGAGATAGCTCTTCACAAACATATCATCATCACTGTCTTTGTGTTTACTCCACCTAAATTCTTTCCTAACACTTACAGCTCCCTAAACTGATATACATATTTTTTTGTTCTTTGTTCATGGCCTATCTAAATAGAATCTAAGTTCTGTGAGGTCAAGAACTTTGTCTGTCATGTATAAACTGTTCCCAGTACTCAGAACCGTGGCACAAGCAGGTATTTGGTGTTTTCTAAACTTACAATTATTATTACTGTTATTATTATTTTCATTTATTATCAGGTGGGTTGAAGGAAGGTATCAAGGAAATGAAAGTCATAATAAGATTTTCCCTATCATCACCAGCTACTGTCCCAGTACTGAGGACCAGGAGAAAGAAAAAAGCTAAAACAAAAATTTGAGCCCTGTGTGGTAGTTTCAGGACATCATGTGCCGGCCAAAATAGAATTTTTAGATTCCCGGGTGCCCACCATCCTCTGTGGAACCCTTTGTGACTTATGTTGCCTTAATCCTGTGAACCAGCTATTGCTACCATGCTTCAATCTGCCCCTTCAAGTCCTCCGGAATTCATATCGCCTGTTTGACAAATTCACCTCCAAACTCAACCCTTTCATCAACTAGTCACTAAATGACTTAGCCTTAAGTGAAACGCAGTTCTTGGTTGTGTCCGACTCTTTTTTTTTTTTTAAAGATTTTATTTATTTACTTGAGAGAGGAGAGAGAGCATGAGAGTGGAGAGGGTCAGAGGGAGGAAGCAGACTCCCTGCCGAGCAGGAAGCCTGACGCGGGGCTCGATCCCAGGACTCTAGGATCATGACCTGAGCCGAAGGCAGTTGCTTAACCAACTGAGCCACCCAGGTGCCCCTGTGTCCGACTTTTGATTGCAGCTCAGGTCTTGATCTCAGGGTTGTGAGTTCAAAGCCTGCATTGGGCTGCTTGCTGAGTGTGGAGCCTATTTTAAAAGAGAAGAGAGAGAAAGAAAGAAAGGAAGTAAGGAAGGAAGGAAGGAAAAGAAACTTGGTTCTTCAGAGACTATAACCCCAACTGTATTTTGAGCTGGCTGCAGGTTGTTTCCGCGTACTTCATGGACCAGCAGGGCCAGTTTGTTCTTCACTCTCCAAAGCCACTTTCAGCCCATTGCTCCTCCACCCACTCATAAACAAAAAACAAAAACAACAAATAACAATAACAAAAAAAACCCAAAAAACCTTGCTCCTTTTGAAACACATGCCAATCGTTTTAACTTCCCTTTAACCTTCCTTGTTGCTGTCATCTACTGGTCTCCTAGATACTCCCCTGTGTTCACCAATGACTTTGTCAGAGGCCTGTTCTTTCCCTCTATTCTAAACCTTACTTTACATTGTTGCCGACTCAACAGACATAAGAACAACCCATCCAGCACTTTGATCTTGAAGCTCCTTGACCTCCAGCTCAGCCACACACACCTCCCATCTCATCTTGGAAGTTTTCAAGACCCTAAATTTGTTCCACCTCTAGGGCCACAACTTCGGACATTCCTCCTGGCTACAATCTCCTAGCTTTTCAATTTACTTAGTCAGTTTTCCCCACTGCCTCATCTCTCTACTTTCTCCCATTTTTACCCTCCTCTCTACCCGTCTTACATAATATGGGCCATTACTGTAATTACTGTCTTGTCAAAATTCTTCATGACATTATTTTTTAAAAAGATTTTATTTGTTTCAGAGAGAGAGAGAAAGTGAGTGTGTGTGTGTGTGTGTGTGTGCGCGCGCAAGCATGACTGGGTGGAGGGGAAGAGGGAGAAGCAGACTCCCTGCCGAGCAGGGAGCCCAATGTGGGGCTCAATCACAGGACCCCAGGATCATGACCTGAGCTGGAGGCAGTTGCTTAACAAACTGAGCCACTCAGGCACCCCTCTTCATGATACTATTGCCAATGTAACAAACTTATTTGTGCAGGGCTGGGCCTAGGTAAATGAGCTTTCCCTGCTACCTCTTCTTCCTTACCACCCCCAGAATGGAAGGAGGCACTCACTGGCAGGTGCCAATCCTACTCATGTATGACCCTGAAGATGAGTGCCTCCTTAAATTTTGTGCCAGTAGAGGTGGGGTGTGGGAGGGAAGCTCACTCAGCTTATCCTACTATCTAGGAAATTCTAGAACCTTCATGAACTCACTTAAATTACCCACTTTCTTTATACCCTTTCTGTATTGGCTGGGCACTGCCAGATAAAGTTACAAAGCAAGATAAATTCATTCCAATGTAAATTCATGATTACTCCTTCAAGTGGTTCTTCAAACCTAGCCTTGCAATTCACTCATTTCCCACTCTGAACAATAATTATTTTAAATCTTTCCACTTTTCTCAAACCTTTGACCCTACTATTCACCTCCATCTCTACTCTTAAATGACAACTCGTGTCTCTCTTCTCAGGGAAAATAGAAGCCATCAGACACAACTCTTTAAATCTCCACCACCATATTTATAATATTTGCTGCGTCCTTTTCCCGTGAGGATGACATGTTATCTTTTTGCCATGATCTATTTTCCTCTCCTACCTCTTCTAGCATCTTCTTTCTTCCTCTTTGTAAAATCTCTTCCTCTCCATCACCTTCTTCCCATCGGCATTTAAACATGCACCCATATTTTAAAAATATCTTTCTTCAGGGGTAGTCTTCCTGCCAGACTACTGCCCCATCTCTCTGTTGACGATCACAGCTAAACTTCTTTTTTTTAAAGATGTATTTATTTATCTCGGAGCAGGGGAAGGGGCAGAGGGAAAGAATCCCAAGCAGACTCCCCACTGAGCACAGAGCCCAACATGGGGCCCCACCCTATGTGTCCCATGAGATCCCCACCTGAGCTGAAACCAAGAGTCAGACACCCAACCAACTGAGCCACCAAGGTGCCCCACAGCTAAACTTCTTTTAAAATATTTAAAACACTTTCCCATTAACACTCACCCCTCCATCTACCAGTCTCCTCTCTTCTCACTCCACCAACCACCATCAAGAAACTGCTCACACCAATGATCTCTTACTTGCCAAAGCTAATGGAAACTTCTAAGCTTTCACTTACTTGACTTTTCAGCATCATTCAATAATTTTTTTTAGATTTTATTTATTTATTTGAGAGAGAGGGAGAGAGCATGAGCTGTGGGGAGGGGCAGAGGGAGAGGGAGAAGCAGACTCCCCGCTGAGCAGGGAGCCCAATGCAGGGCTCGATCCCAGGACCCTGAGATCATGACCTGAGCTGAAGGCAGAGGCTTAACTGACTGAGCCATCCAGGCGCCCCAGCATTCAACATTATTGATCATGTCCTCCTCAAAATTTTTTTCCCTTTTCTTCCACAGCAACACACACCCTACATTGGGTGTGGAGATTATTTTAAAAAACAAATAAATAAACTTAAAAAAAATACAACTTCCCAGCCACACCTATTCACCCATATAGGTCTGGAGGGGATCCTGAGAGTGTTTAGGAAATACTGGGCAAAACATTTCATTTTCATGTAACATATTTACCAGTCTGAAAAACTGACATTCTATATGGGGACAACAATGAAAAGAACCTACTTAACTTTCAGTTACGTGAGTTTTGCTCCTGTGAGTTGGAAAATCCCGTCGAGGTAGAGGATGCATTTACTGTAGGAGGGATCCAGTACTCAGGCAGACATTGCAGTATTTATTATTAAAAGTTCACATGAGGGGGCGCCTGGGTGGCTCAGTGGGTTAAAGCCTCTGCCTTCAGCTCAGGTCATGATCCCAGGGTCCTGGGATCAAGCCCTGAATCGGGCTCTCTGCTCAGCAGGGAGCCTGCTTCCCTCTCTCTCTCTGCCTGCCTCTCTGCCTACTTGTGATTTCTGTCTATCAAATAAATACATGAAATCTTTTTTAAAAAAAGTTCACATGAAGTAAAGATGACTTTTCAACTCAGTCTTCAAAAGAGTTGAGCCCATTTCCCCTTAGGCAGCTATAACTTTGCCACCTACCTTTGCATACTGTCTCCTAATTTGCAGAGTTTAGACCTTCATGGTCTCATAAAAGCTCCCTAAAGTGAGTACTTAAAGTCTTATTGCCCTCTTTAACAGATGAAGACATTGAGGCTTTGAGGTTGTAGGAAATGTATTTTACCCACGATATTAACCTACTCTCTCAGAACCTGATCCTGGGACTGAGTCGTTTTCTACCCCCAGCATCTGCCACAAGATTGTTGTTGTTGTGGATATTATCGTAGTTATTATTAGCTCTAAGGAGTGTTGCAAATATGTGTTACTTTACTGAAGGCATCCTGAAAATCTCAGCCCCACAAGGTCAGATAGTGAGAATCCTGCTTACCCTCTCCTCTTAAGACACTAGAAGGGTTCAGTGCTTGTCAGCATCAAGCAGGGATTGTTAATAAGGCAACATTGTCCCCGGACGAGGAGAACATTGGTTCTTGGGTGATGAAAAAAAAAATTCACTTTATGTGTAAAGCACATGTACAGAAGCACATTAACAGATATACAGTGTATCTGGGCTATTAACATTTCATGAGGGGGCCATTACGGGGAAAATATCTGAAAATACTCCTGGAGGTGGGATGGTGATGATGAAAACATAAGTTGGGCCGCTGACAGAGGGCTGGGGTAGTTCTGCCCTTCAGAAAGTCTTCAGAAAGACTCAGTTTAATTTAGCATTTTTTATAATTTAGTTCCCCCCAGCACCCCTTTGAAGCATAGTTCCTATGAAGAACATGACTGGGGAGATGGCACTGTGGCCTGCCCAGAGGAATTGGATCGGCATTCCATCCATATTCACTCTCTTGCAGATTCCGTGTTGACCAAATCACCCCAGGCTTTGTTCAGAGGTCCAGGGCTAAGAGCTCAGGCCTGAGACAGGTTGCCCGGGGTTTGGATCCTGGCTCTGACATCTACCAGTTGGGGTACCTCGGACTTGGGCAACACCTTGAGTCTCACTTTGCTGATCTGTCAAATGTGGCTCCTAGTAGCACCTACCTCCAAGGGCTCTCGTCAGAATCCAGGGAGGTGATGTCTGTCAAGGCATTGGAGCAGTGTTGGACACCCAATAAATGCCACCCAAGTGAGCAACAGTGCCTGGTGGATAGTAACTGCTACCCAAGTGTTGGTTAAATTAAACGAACAGCTCTCGGTCAGCCATTCCCCCCGCCGAGCAAACATCTCTTGCCCACTATGTTGAAGACATTGCGATACGTGCATGGGGCATGAAGACAATGCAGAAGTAAACCCTATGCTCGGGGATTCTAGTGGCTTTCATGTGGATAGGGGTATGAAAATAACTAGGACATAAAGCCACTAGTGTGAGCGCAGTTAGTGTCACAAGCGGTGCCCAGTACTCTACAGATGGCGGGTTGGGGGGCAGAAGCCTGTACAACAGGGATTATGGAGAAAGCCTCTGTTAAAAAGGTGGGATTTTATTTGGGTCTTAAGGACATCATAGACGTTGTGGTAGGTGGGGACTACTAGAAATGGGGTGGCCAATTATTAGCAGAGTGAAGAGAAGTTAAAAAGGCTGTGAGGGGGGAAAGCCCAAAGCGTGTTTAGGGAAAGGTGATTAATCCAGTTTGAGTGTAGAAGTAGGAGAAAAACCCAGGGGTGCAGACTAGAGCCAATAATGATTCTGTAATAATTTTTCTTTGATTTTATTTATTTATTTATTTATTTACTTATGAGAAAGAGAGATGGAGAGCACAAGCAGGGGGAGGGATAGAAGGAGAGGGCAATGCAGACTTAGCACTGAGCAGGGAGCCCGAGGCTGAGCTCAATCCTAGGATCCCGAGATCATGACCTGAGCTGAAGGCAGATGCTTCACCAACTGAGCCACCGAGGCAACCCTGTAATAATGTTTTTAAATATTAATTTTCCCCAGAAAGAATGCAGTGTTAGGACACCAGGGTCTGTGTCTGCCTTGTTATATGCTGTATCCCCAGTGCCTAGCCCAGTGCTTAGCAAAGAATAGGATCTCAGGATGCAAATGTTAAGTGAACGAATGAATGATGAATGAACAAATGAAACAAATAGCGTTCAAGAAAAGATCTGAAAATAAAATTTGGGCCATGGCATCAGAAGAGAGAAGCTATTGAACAGAGAAAAATGTAAGATTAAATTTCTTGGGGCGCCTGGGTGGCTCAGTGTGTTAAGCCTCTGCCTTCAGCCCAGGTCATGATCTCAGGGTCCTGGGATCAAACTCTGCATGGGGCTCTCTGCTCAGCAGGGAGCCTGCTTCCCTTCCTCTGTCTCTGCCTGCCTCTCTGCCTACTTGTGATCTCTGTCTGTCAAATAAATAAAATCTTTAAAAAAAAGATTAAATTTCTTAAAGATAGACTAGGTCTTCGGAAAGTATTCAAAACATATGCATCAAAAATCAAAGGAATTGGGGCACCTGGGTTAGGCCTCTGCCTTCAGCTCAGGTCATGATCTCAGGGTCCTGGGATCGAGCCCCCCATTGGGCTCTCTACTCAGCAGGGGGCCTGTTTCCTCCTCTCTCTCTGCCTGCCTCTCTGCCTACTTGTGATGTCTCTCTCTGTCAAATAAATAAAATAAAAAATCTTTAAAAAAAAATCAAAGGAATGTCAAGGTCCTCTGCCCAGGAACCCTAAATCCTAAATGAGCTTCTTAACCCAAACCCACAGGCCAGAAAGAGAAGGGAAGGGAAGAGACAAATGTGGGCAGGCAGCTGTCTCCATGATCAGGTGAGCTGGTGAGAAGCCCGTTTGAGCCATAGAGGGAAAGGACTCACTGGGGCAACATAGGCTTTAAGAGCCATTGCTGGGTATGAGACCCCTCTAACTACAGCAGGAATTTGAACCCAGGAATCCAGACAAACTCAATAAAGCTTGGGAAGGCTTCTTAAAGATTGATATGCATGGGCCTAGCAGTGGCTCAGGAAATCCACTGCCACGAAGCCTCAAGACTCATGTTGGCCGGAGTGTGCAGGCCAACAGTACTGGGTGTGCAGTACTGTTTGGATTGAAAGCATGAGGGACTGGGTGGAGAGCACAGCAAAAATTGGGGGAATGGGAATGCTTCTGCTTTTGCAACAGTTGTTGTCCCTGTTGTTTTTTTACTTAGTAACAAGAAAGTTTCTATTTGGGTAGGAACACACATCAGTTACATGATGATATCTGAAGTCAGTTTCATGAACATGCTGTATACCACAAGTTGAATTTTGTGTAGCCTGCTGGAAACTTGAAATGATGAGCAAGTCAGGTGCTTCAGAAGCAGGAACAGACCAAGATTTTGTGCCAGATTTCCCACTTCCTAGTTGTGGACTCTTGGGCGAATCCCCAGGTCTTTCTGCATCTCTGCTTCGTCACCTGTAAAATGCAGATAGTAATGGCATCTATCTCATAGGGCGGTTGAAAGGATTAAATGAGGTAATGTTTGGCACATGCTTGGTAAGATCCACAAAACCTCTAAGGTAGCTGATCTGCAGGGTAAAGGACAGAACAACCGTGCCTTATCTGAAATCACAGAGCCAAAAGCATCTTCCATAAAGGGAAAAATTTATAAATTGGACCTCATCAAAACCAGAACATTTGTTCTGCAAAAAACAAAGCCCAAGCAAAGTGGATAAAAAGACAGTCTGCAGTCTGGGAGAAAACATTTGCAAACTATGTATCTGACAAAGGACTAGGAATTCACAAGAGAGTAAAAGCATATATTCAATCAGAAATTGGAAAGAAGACATAGCAAGGATGTGGAGAAAAAGGGACATTTGTGCTCTGTTGGTGGGAATGTAAAGTGGTGAAGCCACTGTGGAAAACAGTACAGAGGTTCCTCAAAATTTAGAAATAGAAATAAATACCAACTTTCAGGGAAGATGGCAGAGTAGGAGGATGCTAGGCTCACCTTGTCCCTTGGAAACACCTAGATAGCCCCCACATTAGTGTAAATAACCCAAAGAAAATGACCCAAAGACAGGCAGAACAGACTCTCCACAGCTAAATATCGAGACGATGCCTCATTGAAGAGGGTAGAAAGGGCAGAGGCATTGTTGGCAGCCACACTGACAATGCAGTACTGTCCATGGGAAGAAGGAGGGACTTGGAAGGCACAGAGAAGGGAGAGGAGCAGACCCCATACAGGCACCCCAGACACAGGCGACCCATACTGGGAAGACAAATCCCCATCACATTTGGCTTTTAAAACCAGAGGGGCCTAACCTCACAAATTCTTACATCAGTGGGGCTGAACAGCTGGACCTTTAAAAATCACTGGTCTCATTTCTAGGAGAGCTAGAGGGCAATAGGAAACTGAGTCCCTCCCCTTAAAGAGACAGAAAAACAGGCAGCACTGCTGAGATACAGCATAGAAGCAGCAGTTTGAAAAATGACTAAGTGTATACAGGAAAGAGATTTTTTTAAAAAAGATTTTATTCATTTACTTGAGAGAGAGAGAACACAAGCTAGTGGCAGAGGAAGAGGGAGAAGCTGGCCCCCCAATGAACAAGAAGCCCAAGGCAGGGCTCGATCCCTGGACCCTGGGATCATGACCTGAGCTGAAGGCAGAGGCTTAACCAACTGAGCCACCCAGGCATCCTGGAAAGAGATTTATTTACTTATTTCAGAGCATGTGCTGGAGGAGCAGGGATCATTAGAATTATCCAGAAAAGCAAAGCTAGAGGCATCACAATTCCAGACTTCAAGTTATATTATCAAGCTATAGTAATCAAAACAGTATTTTATTGACACCAAAATAGACATACAGATCAATGGAACAGGATAGAAAATCCAGAAATAAATCCACAATTATATGGTGAGTTAATCTTTGACAGAGCAGGAAAGAATATCCAGTGGGAAAAAGACAGTCTCTTCAACAAATGGTGTGGGGAAATCTGGACAGCAACATGCAAAAGAATGAAAGTGGAAAAAAAAAAAAGAATGAAAGTGGACCACTTTCTTACACCACACACAAAAATAAACTAAAAATGGATTAAGGACCTAAATGTAAGACCTGAAACTATGCAAATTCTGGAAGAGAGAACAGGCAGTAATTTCTCTGACATTGACTGTAGGAACATTTTTCTAAATGTGTCTCCTTAGGCTAAGGAAAGTAAAGCAAAAATAAACTATTAGGACAAAATAAAAAGCTTTTGCACAGCAAGAGAACAGTCAACAAAACTAAAGGGCAACCTACAGAATGGCAAAGGAATTTACAAATGACATCTCTGATAAAGGGTTATATCCAGAATGTATAAAGAACTTACACAACTCAGCACCAAAAAAATAAATAATCCAATTAAAAATGGGCAGAAGACCTAAACAGACATTCGTCCAAAGAAGACATCCAGATGGCCAACAGACCCATGGGAAGATGCTCAACACCCCTCATCATCAGGGAAATGCAAATCAAAACTATGATGAGATATCACCTCACACCTGTCAGAATGGCTAAAATCAAAAACACAAGAAACATCAAATATTGGCAAGGTCGTAGAGAAGAAAAAGGAACCCTCTTGCACTGTTGGTGGGAATGCAAGCTGGTGTAGCCACTGTGGAAAACAATATGGAGGGTCCTCAACAAGTTAAAAATACCATTACCCTATTATCTAATTATTGTACCGCTGGGTACTTACCCAAAAGATCTAAAACACTGATTCAAAGGGATATATGCACCCCTATGTTTAGAGCAGCATTATTTACAATAGCCAAATTGTGCAAGTTGTCTATCCATAGATGAATGGATAAAGAAGCAGTGGTGTAGATATATACAATGGAATATGACTGAACCACAAAAAAGGATGAAACCTTGACATTTGCAATGACACGGCCAGAGCTAGAGAGTATTATGCTATGGGAAATCCACCATGGAATATGACCCAGCAATGATACAAATGAACTACTGATACATGGAACAATCTGCCTGACTCGCCAGATGATGATTCTAAGTGAAAAGAGCCAATCCCAAAAGGTTAATTCTCTATGATTTTATTTATATAATATTCTTGTAATGACAAAATCATACAAATAGCAAAAGAGGGGCGCCTGGGTGGCTCAGTGGGTTAAAGCCTCTGCCTTCGGCTCGGGTCGTGGTCTCAGGGTCCTGGGATCGAGCCCCATGTCGGGCTCTCTGCTCGGCGGGGAGCCTGCTTCCCCCTCTCTCTGTGCCTGCCTCTCTGCCTACTTGTGGTCTCTGTCTGTCAAATAAATAAATAAAATTAAAAAAAAAAAAGAAATAGCAAAAGATTAGTGGTTTCTGGGGATTAGGAATGGGGTCTGGGACCTGGGAAGGGGGGTTGCATGGGATTGTAGAAGGGCAACCAGAGGGATCCGTGCAGTATCTTGACTGTGGTGGTAGCTCCATGAACCTGCATACATGATAAAATTATATGGAACTGAATACACACACACACACACACACACACACACACACAAGTGAATACAAGTAAAAAGGTCAGTAGATGGTACTAATATCAATATGTTGGTTGTACTATAGTTCCTAAGATGTTACCCTCGGGGGAGCCTGGGCATAGGGTACATGACATATCTCTGTACAATCCCTCACGTCTGCATGAGTACCCACAGTGACCTCAATAACAATTTCAATAAAAAAGATACTATGAACAGTGACAGATAAACTTAATTATAAAACCAAAGCTGAAAGAAAAAAAGAAACGAGAGAGGACCTATGTGTTGGGCAGGCAAGCGGAAGAGCTCTCAGGCTACCTCGGGTCTTCCGGCAATTACTGCCCGGAGGACCACGTAAAGAAGCCGGGCCTCGTGCTGAGTGCTCACGTGAATTTATTTGATCCTCATCACAGCCCCATCGCTGACTTTTGAAACCAAGCTTTCTGGTGCCCAGATGCCTTCACCCTGGCCTATTATTAGCTGTTCTGCTTGCCCTCTAGGTCTTTAGCTGATATCTAGTTCTTCCTAGAGCAGCTGAGAGGTCCTTGGGATTGGGCTTTGAACATCCCTTCCTCTCAAGCTTCTGCCACCTGTGGTTCAGGATTGCTGGCCAGTTAGGAAGTGGCGCAAGCATGACTCTGCATGGATCCTGGGCTCCCTCCACACATAACATCTTGTGACCCCCACAGCATGGCAGGGATCCTGAGTAATGATAGTTGACATCTGTGGCACATTTACTAGGTGCTAGACGCTCTGCTCAGCTATGTCAAAGGGCCACTGTCATCTCGTTTCATCCCCATGAGCATCCTGTGAAATTGGTAGGATTTCCACCCCCCTTTTTCTGATAAAAGAGACCAAAGTGTATTTGCCCAAGTGCGCAGGGCCGGTTAGTGGAGGGCAGTGGTTTGCTCCCAGGTCTGGCTGATGCAACAGCCCCTGACTGTACTCTGGGGTCTGTCCAGGGCCTAGAAAGGAGTCGATAAATACATGATAGATGAATGAAAGGCCACTGAATAAAGCCTGTCCTGTGGCAGTGCTGGCAGATCTCAAGACAAATGTCCTGAAATTAGGTAGCAAACTAGTCAGGTGGGGTAATGGGCATGATCCCAGCTTATGCTTCAAAGGTTCATCTCGGAGAAAGCACCAAGGAAAGAGCTGTTGATGTCTGTTGAGCACATGCCGTGCACCTAGTACTGGGCTAGGCACACTTGGAGGTACATATCAAGGTTGAATGAGATAGGATCCCCTATTTAGGAAACACTAAGAGTTGTTGATGTCTATTGAGCACATGCTGTGCCTAACCTAGTACTGGGATAGGCACACTTGGGGATACATATCAAGGATGAATGAGATAGGGTCCCCTGTTTAGGAAATGCTCAGTGTTGTTAGGGAGGCCAGCATCAGTTGCGAACTTCATGGTGTGTACCCGCTGTTTCCATCTCATGGGTCCCCACTTTTTCCCACCTTCTTGCTTCTGATTGTAATCTTGGCCATGCCCAGTATGCGTTTCCATGACCTACTGAGTCAGTCTCTGGGGGTGGGCCCCAAAATCTGTTTTAATGAGCCCTCCAAGTAATTACAATACACATTCACGTTTGAGAGCCACTGGTATATATGAAGGGCCTGGGATGTAGCTGCTACTTCATAAATGGTCAAAATGCTTATCTGGAATGGTTCTGATACTTTGTAGAACTGACTAGTTAAGAAATTGTAGCTCCTGAAAGGGGTGATGTAAACCTTGCTCCAGTTTGCTCAGGACCTTCCTATACTTAGCACTCAAACTTTCACATCCTGGAAACCCCCTTAGGCCCAGACCGCTGATCATCTGCCTGGTGAAAGACACTGTAATACACATCCTTGTTTTTCCCAGCGTTGCCAGCTGTCATTTTTGTCCCAATTTTATAGATGGTAAAACTATGACAGAGAGCGGTCATAGAGTCAAGAAGAAGGTGGTGGTGTCAGGACTCAAATCTGGGTCTGTTTCATTCATATTATCTGCTCTTAACAAATTCCTAGAAGTGGAATTGCTATGTCAAAGAGTATGTACGTGAAAAATTTCTAACTCTGTTGCTGAATTATTGTCTCAGAAGCGCAGCACATATTTTTAGGTACTATTGTGTATTTGTATATATATTAACACAAGGTATGTATGACAACAGTATATAAAAATATATGTTTTCCCCATAAATCCACCAACTGGGCCTCGTGAACCTGTTTAATCTTTACCAATCTGATAAGCAGTCCTCGTGTTATTTTTGGTTGTATATCTTTTGACTTTGTCTAATGTGCTTAGTTGGACAGCAGGGCTGAGTGTAATTTGAGACAGGAAATTGAATGGGGCTCTCATGGCTTAGTGTGAACTTCACTGAAGTAAAATCCCGGTACACTTCAGAAGCTTCTGGGAGCGCCATCAAAGATGCAATATGTAAAAGCCTTGTGGGGATGAATGTCCCATCTCATTGGTCCCAAGCAGACACCCGTATTGGAGAGGCCACTTTGTGAAGAAACTTGCTGGACTTCTCAGAACCTCCAATGGTGTCTTCCTCTTCCAGGTCCTGGTTACCCTCTTGGGGGTAGGCTGTCTAAGGTGTAAGCTCATTAGGTTGCCTAGGAGGACAACATGTGGGGGTTTAGGCCACAAGCTCTATCCCTCAAAGAAGTGGTAGACAGGGACGTTTGAGCTGTGACAGCACTAGGAGAGGGCAAAGGAATGCAGAAGCATGAGGTTGGGGGGAGGTATATGAATGTTATACATGTTAAAGACCATGCTAATAAGTAAAAAAAAAAAATGGAAGCTGTATTCCTGGGTAGAGTCCACAAAGATTTTGGGACTGAGTTGTGGGGAACAGAGGTGGAAGGAAAAAGGGAAAGGGAAATTAGGAGTTTAAATACATACCACTTAGATTCTGAAGGAAGGAAGAAAGCCTTGAGATAGACTTGGGGGGGGGGAGGAACAGTTTCAGATGGCTAACGCTTAGAAGAAAGGAAAGTGCCATATGGCATCCTCCAAGGAAATAGTTTGCATGGGTTGTGGATTCCCTGTACCCTGAATGTGGTAGCTTTCTTTTCTTTCTTTTTTTCTTCTTTTTTCCTTTTCTTTCTGATATTATTGCCCACTTGGCAGATTTCCCCCAAGTTGACTCCGGGGAACTAGCTTGGACAGGCACTTTGGCGAAGAGAAAACCTAAAATCGTCACATTTTTAGAAAATTTTCAACTCTATTGAGCTGCAATTTATATACAATAAGATTTATCCATTTTAAGTGTATCATTGAATGAATCTTAGTAATTATTATAAAGTCATGTACCCACCATCATAATCAAGTTACAGAATAGTTCCACGACCCTAAGGAAGTTCCTTGTGCCCATTTATACTCTTTCAAGATTCCTGGTCTCAGGCATGCACTGATTGGCTTTCTGTCACTGTGCTCTTTTGTGTTTGAGTGTTTTACTTGGCAAAATATTTTTTGAGATTCACCAGCCTTGTTGGGTCTGTTGGTGTTTTTTTTTTTTAATTGCACAGTTCATCTCTTTATTAGTTGATGCGCGTTTGAATTTTTTCCAGTTTGGGACTATCATGAATAATGCTGCAATGAACTTTCGAATGTGTGTCTTTTCTGGATATAAATGCATGTTTAATTTTTTATTTGTATACGTTTATTGTATGTATGTATGTATGATTATATTTATTTTAAAATAAGATGTGTGTGTGTGTGTGTGTATACACATGTAATCTTGTCATACTGTTTTGGTTCCAAAAATACTAGTTATGAAAACACATACTAGTTACAACCACTTTGGATTCCTACCAGCAATTTCTGTGAGAGATCCTATGCTCCACATCTTAGCCAAGATGTGGTATTATTAATCTCTTTAACATTAGCCATTTGAGTAGGTGTATAGTGATGCGTCATCATGGTTCTAATTCACATTTCCCTTATGACTAATGATAGTGGGTATCTTTTCATGTGCTTGTTGGCCATTCACATACTTTTTTTGTTAAGTGTTTGCTTCAACATTTTGCCAATTTTTAATTGGATTACTTGTCTTTTTATTGAGTAATAGGAGATTTTTTTTATTATGTTCAGTTAGCCAACATATAGTACATCATTAGTTTTTGATGTAGTGTTCAACGACTCAGCTGTGTATAACTCCCAGTGCTCATCACAACACGTGCCCTCCTTAATACCCATCACCCGCCTGCCCCCTCCCTCCAGTTCCCTCCCTTCTGTAACCCTCAGTTTGGTTCCCGGAGTCCAGAGTCTCCCATGGTTTGTCTCCCTCTCTGATTTCTTCCCATTCAGTTTTCCTTCCCTTCCCCGGTCATTCCTCTGTGGTATTCCTTATGTTCCACATATGAGTGAAACCATATGATGATTGTCTTTCTCTGACTGACTTACTTCATTCAGCATAATCTCCTCCAGTCCCATCCATGTTGATGCAAAAGCTGGGTATTCATCCTTTCCGATGGCTGAGTAATGTTCCATTGTATATATGAACCACATCTTCTTTATCCATTCATCTGCTGAAGGACATCTTGGCTCCTTCCACAGTTTGGCTATCATGGACATTGCTGTTAGGAACATTGGGGTGCATGTGACCCTACCTTTCACTACATCTGTATCTGTGGGGTAAATACCTAGTAGTACAATTGCTGGGTGGTAGGGTGGCTCTATTTTTAACATCTTGAGGAACCTCCATACTGTTTTCAAGAGTAATAGGAGATATTTATATATTCTGGATACATGTCAGATCTTTATCTATATCTGTATCTATATGGCACAAACGTTTTTTCTTCCCGTCTGTGGCTTACCTTTTTGTTTTCTTAAGGCTAACTTTTGAATAGCAGAAGTTTTAAATATTTTTTGTGATTATTTATTTATTTATTTTAAACATTTATTTGAGAGAGAGAGCACGAGCAATGGGAGGGGCAGAGGGAGAGGGAGAGAGAGATCCCCAGTAGACTCCCCACTGAGCGCAGAGCCTGACGTGGGGCTTGATCCCATGACCTCGAGATCATGACCTGAGCCAAAATCAAGAGTTGGCCGCTCAACTGACTGAGCCACCCAGGCTCCCCTTATTTATTTATTTTTGAGTAAATACTACCCCCCATGTGGGGCTTGAACTTATGACTCCAACATCAAGAGTTGCATGCTCTACCAACTGAGCTAGCCAAAAATTTTAAATTTTGACAAAGCCCAATTTATCAATTTTTATCTTTTATGGTTTATATTTTTGTGTCCTAAAAAATCTTTACCTACTGTAAAGCCTCAAATTTTCATCCTAAGTTTTCTTCTAGAAGTTTCATACTTTGGGTTTGTACATTTAGGTTTATGTATGAACCATTCTGAGTTAATGGTTTTTGCCTGATATAAGGTTGAGGTTGATTTTTTTCCCCAAATGAGTACTGAGTTGTTCAGCACTCCTCGTTTCAAAAACTGTCCTTTTTTTTTTTTTAAATTTCCTTTTGTTTTTCTTGTATTTTCTCTCTGTACTTGTACTTTAATGAGCTACGGGTCTGTTGTCTCCATCTGTTAACAACCCTCTGGACCTACATTGTTAAGTGAAAATGCTATCGTTGCTTGAGAAATGGTTCTTCACTGTAAGGAATATCAGCAGTTACGTTTAACCATGATAATATGAAGTTTTGTGGGTGGGAATTCATGCTACCATATTCTCTATGGTTTGT
Organism: Martes martes; assembly: GCF_963455335.1. Classification (NCBI taxonomy): domain Eukaryota; kingdom Metazoa; phylum Chordata; class Mammalia; order Carnivora; family Mustelidae; genus Martes; species Martes martes. The sequence continues at coordinate 109,822,090 of NC_137897.1, forward strand.
TAGCGCCTTGGAACTTTAGAAAGATTAAAAAAAAAATCTGAGGGTTAAGTAATAGAATTTGAAGGATGGTGAAAAGTCTCTCTCAGTTCCAGGACATGAGGTTCTAGACTCCAAGTAAGCACTTGAGCGAGGTCTCTGTAGCTTGACGGAGCAGAACAGGAAAAAAAACAAAACAAAACAAAACAAAACAAAACTGCACATATGATTTGGGATTTAAGCTGTCCTGAGGGGGTGGTGCCTGGCGGGCTTGGTTGGTGGAGCATGTGACTCTTGATCGCTGGGTTGTGGCTTCGAGCACCATGTTGAGTGTAAAGATCAGTTAAAAATAACATCTTTTAAAAAAACTAAGTTTTCCTGAGGGAACAGGTAAAAGATATTTGATTGGTGCTTTAATTTTTCTTTTCCTTTCTTTTTTCTTTAAGATTTTATTTATTTGTGGCGGGGGGGAAGAGAGAGAGAATATGTGTGAGTGTGGGCAAGGAGCAGAGGGGGAGGGAGAGGGACAAGCAGGCGCTGCACTGAGTCAAGCCCCATGCAGGGCTTGATCTCATGACTCTGAGATCACTACCGGAGCGGAAACCAAGAGTTGGATGCATAACCAACTGAGCCACCCAGGTGCCCTGGTGCTTTAATTTTTCTAAGGGAATAGAGGACAGATTTAGAAAAAGTATCATAAGGTTTATTTTTCAAATGTGATGGTAAATTTGGTACATTTTCAAATACTATGGATATTATCCAGTGGTCTGATTCCAAATTCTTGGAATCAAGGTTCCAATATTATATTGGTCTGATTCCAAATTCTTAAGTTTTCATTGACTGTAAATATGCTTCTTTGCATACACACAAACACACATGTTCACAGAGAGCCACACTCAAACTCGTCATCCTTACCCCATTTGCTGCAAATGATGGTAAACAGCCGACTATCCCATAAGAGGGGACTGCCTCAATAAGTTATAGTTATGGTACAGTCAGTGGTCATATAATAGAATATGATGCAGATAGCAAATAGATTGTACTAATATAAAAATTACCTATACACATATATATGCATTAAATGCTTGTATGTATCTCTGGATCCACTGAAATAAAAGCAGGTATAAAGCTTTTTGTACAAAGGGGGTCACTATGGTGTTATTTGTAGTGATAAATATCAAAGTATAGTAATAAAAGTGTCCACAAATGGAGGTTAACCAAGTAAGCATGGTATGCTCATACCTAGGGATATCCTGCTGATGTTAAAGAGAATGAAGTAGAGGGGCGCCTGGGTGGCTTAGTTGGTTAAGCATCAAACTCTTGATTTTGGCTCAGGTCATGATCTCAGGGTCATGAGATTGGGCCCTGCGCTGGGCTCCGTGCTCCGCCCAGAATCTCTTTGTTCTTCTCCCTCTGTTCCTCCCCCTGCTTGCTCTCTCGCTCTCTTTCTTTCTAAAATAAATGAATAGATAAAATCTTCAAAAATAAAAAGAATGAAGTAGATCTACACGTTATGTTTGGAATAATCTCCAAAAAATACGAATATGTGAAAACAAGAAGTGGAGGACAAGATAATGTGAAAATTATGCACCTAGGTATATGTGTGTGTTGCATAATCTGAAAGGATATATTAAAAATGTTAACAAATGTTTGATTTCGGCAAGGGAGATATGGGGTCTAGAATTGAGGGAGACTTACTTTCCAGTATATATCCTTTTTTTTCTATTTGAATTTTATAACCATGTGCACATCTCACTTTTTCAAATAAAAAATGCCTTCTTCTTCTTCATCTATTACCTAAAATTGAGATCTATTTTTATACTGTGTCAGAAGCTTGTTTGGAAGATGGAAATTAATAATTTCCCTATCTTTGACTCTAACCATGTTGCTAACCTTCCACCAATCTTCTGATTCTTGATTTGAGGGAGGACAGTTGGGACAAGAGAAGGGAGCAGAAGGGCAAGAAGCAGAGTATAGAGTTAGGAATAGCATCCTAGGGGGACTTGGAAGTTAAGGATATGTGAAAATTAATAAAAGGAAATCTCACTAAAATGGAATTAGGAGGTCAGAAGGGGGAGCTCCCAGGCCCTACCATTGGTGGTCAAATGCAAACCCAACAGGAAGAGACATAACCTTTCAAGTGGATACTCCTTTAGCTCCAACTTTACTACCCCGGCAGGAGGTAGAAAGGTTTTCTCCTCTCCCAGCACCAGCAGCCCAGCCAATAAGAAACTGTCACAACTCAGCCAATGAAAAGCCACTATACTTTGAACTACCAGTTTACTCCAGTGGACTTTTTGTTTATAACAGCCTTCCCAACTACCCCCTTTTCTCAACAAGAGAGCTTTCTTTGTTCTCTGGACTTGTCTTGATTTTGCAGTAGCTCGCGTGTCCCAAATCACAGTTCTCTGCTATTCCTGAATAAACCCATTTTTGTTGGAACAATAACTGACAGCTTTATTTTTAAGGTGAATAGATGCTACAAGTAGATCCAATGCACCTAGCAATTCCAGACTAATAGGCAACATGCTAAGCCATTCATCCTCACCTGTCTTTGAAGACCCCCAAGAGTATTGGGTGTAATTTAGCTTGGTGGTTATTGAACCTATCCTTAATCAGAGTTACCTGGGGTGCTTTAAAATATCCTGTTTTTTAATCATAGATATAACCTGCATACAGTTTTTAAAAAATCGAACAGTATAGAAAAGAAAGAAAAGTTTCATGTTTAATGGCTGGTTTCCGGTCTCCAGAGGTAACCACTCTATTTCTAGTTTCGAGTTTTTCTGATGACTAATACCATTAGTCTAAATAATATGCATCTATTTCTGATTCTTATTTTATCAATTTTAGAAAGGATTTTTGGACTCTCAAGAAAGATGATTTAGCATACTTATGCCACCACCTTTACCTACTTCTGATTGTCCCAAAATTTTATTAGTTATATTTTTAGGATATTCAGGGCATTTAGGGGGTTACTTCTATACTGTTGAATCCTATACTTTAATTTTTATTGTTGGATCCATTAATTCTAGACAAAAGTATCAGAGATACTTTCCCACACTCTCCCTCCTCCCACTGCTTCTGACTTCTGTCACCTGTAATATTATGTGTACATTATTAAGCTTATAACAATTACTGCATAGGTTCTCATCTAAGCCCCATCACTTGTTACCTATGTAATCTTAGGTAAATTATTGAACGTCTCTGTGCCCTCAGTTTTGTCGAATGTTAACTGGAGATGATATAGTAGTATCTACTTCATAGGGTTACGGTAAGACTAAATTTTACTTAAATTGAAATAAATATTTCAAAGTACTTAACGTAGTATACGGTACACAGTAAGTGCTTTTAAGTGTTAAGCTAGAACATAGAACAGCAAAAGTCAGAGTAAAATGAGATCTATTTTACAATTCAAATTAAATCCTCAGCATGGTATATCTATAGCTTGATTTTAAAAAAATGAGCTAAAATGCAAAAGACATGAAAAGACATTTCACCAAGGAGGATTTATAGGTGGCAAATAGGCATATGAAAAAATGTTCAATATTACTAGTTATTGCAGGAATGAATGAAAACCACAATGAGATATCAGTATATATCTATCAGAAGAGCTAAAATTAGTGAGAATAACAAATGCTGGTGAAGATGTGGTGAAACTTGATCATTCATACGTTGCTGGTGGAGATGCCAAATGGTACAGCCACTCTGGAAAAAGAGTTTGGCCGTTTCTTTAAAAAACTAAATATGCAAGCACTGTACAACCTAGCAATTGTACTGCTGGGAGAAATGAAGTTTGAAGTTCACACAAGGGGCGCCTGGGTGGCTCAGTGGGTTAAGCCTCTGCCTTTGGCTCAGATCATGATCTCAGGGTCCTGGGATCGAGCCCCGCATCGGGCTCTCTGCTCGGTGGGGAGCCTGCTTCCCCCCTCTCTCTGCCTGCCTCTCTGCCTACTTGTGATCTCTCTCTCTGTCGAATAAATAAATAAATAATCTTTTAAAAAAATGAAGTTCACACAGAATACATTATGCAAGTATTCTGAGTGGCTTTATTAGTAATAGCTTTATTCATAAACTGGAAACAACCCAGATGTTCTTTGACAGGTGAATGGCTAAACAAAGTGTGGTACAGCCATATGAAGAATTACTGCTCAGCAATGAAAAGGCAGGAACCGTTGATGTAGGCGACAACCTGGTTAGATCGCCAGAGAATTATGTTGACAGGAAAAAGCCAATCCCAAGAGGTTGAAGACTGTCTGATCATATTTATGTTGCTTGCATACATTCTTGGAATGGTAAAATTATAGAAATTGAACTGTTTATTGGTCACCGTGGATTAAGGAGGGGAAGGGATGGGAAGGAAGAGAGTGTGGCTATGAAAAGGAAAATAAGGGATCCTTGTAATGGAACTCTTCCGCATCCTGATTGTATCAATGTCAATATTCTGATTTTGATATTGTTTTATACTTTTGCAAAATGCTGTTGGGAGAAACTAAGTAAAGGGTACGCTGGATCTCCGTGTTGTTTCTCACAACTGCCTGTGAACTTTACTTCAAAATAAAAAGTTTAACTAAAGAGCTGAACAAACAGCCTTCCCAATATTAACTCCGTGTAAATATTATTCACAGCAGGATCAAGTAATGTGTTTGGACCTACAGAGAAAATAAATGTAATCATAGGGCTGTAAGAAAGTGCTGCTGGTAGGAGAACATTTCAAATGTCAAAGCCAAATGGATTATCTTTTCTTACGCTCCTTCAATGGCTCAAATGATGCCACATTTTAGCATGCTTCCTATTAGAACTAGAATCATCATACAGCTTTTTGTTCTCAGAGTTCGTAATTGTATTCCATTGTCAATCAAAAGCACACAAAAATAGCTTCTGGTTTCTTAGTGATATAGGGCGATTATAGAATTTGCATCCATCTTAAGGATATTCTTCACTGAACCCTTTGACTTCTTGTTCCAATTACGACCTAATGCTTTCTTGGTCAGCTTAGCAGTTGTCATCTTGGGATTCCTTTAATGCTTTAAAATACAAATTCCCAGGCACCATCGCAGACCGATTTAATTGGAGTTTCTTTGGGTGAGGTATGTCTGGGCTATGTGTATTTTTTAAAAACTACCCCACCAGGCGATTTTGCTGATCCGATTTGAGAATTCATCTAGCTAATCCTGAGAGTCCTATAACTGATATTAGTGATAGTAACAATAGACACTGTTTTCTGAGGATTTGCTATGGGCATTGTTTTAAGAGTCAATGCATGGTCCTGTTTAATCTTTACACAAACTTATGAAATATGTACTATTATTATCATCCCTGTTTTAGGGAAAACTCAGTATCAGAGAAGTTTTTTTTCACTTTTCAAGCTCCGGAGCCAGGTTGAGAACCCAGGTTTGTCCGGCAATAACATTTTGGATTTTAACCAACAAACTACGTTAATTTTAAAATGGATAGACTCAAGAGCCCCATGCAAAACATCTAGAGGTAAAATAAGTTGGTGTTGGAGCACAGGTAAAAGGACTGTGTATTGTCAACTAATTTTACAGCTGAAACCTGGCATCTTTTAATCAGTTAATTCAGCAAGGTCATTCTTGTGAGATACCGTAAGTATGAATAAGGGACCATGGATCAAATCGGAAGCCTTTTAGCAATTTCTTTTTGATTCTGATTATTTTGGATGGTATAGAAACAATTCACAAACCCTATCACTAAGCATCTTAAACATTTTCCCATGTAAGCATCTTTAACAAAAGTTGTATCTGTGGGTTATCTGTGACTTTCTCCTCACATTTTCTCTGGCTCACATAGATGGAGAATTGGAGTTAGCTGTACTAACTTGTCAGCATTTGAAATAGAATACCTAATTCAGTAGTTAGGAGAAGTAAGAATAGCCTCCAAATGGCTCGATCACTTGGTAGTTAATACTGGAATCATATATTTGCCCACCGTGGAGATGGACTCTTAACTTTTACAAATACCAAATATGACTCAAATCCATTCACATTTCAGAAGCATGCCCTAGTAGCTCTTAATATTCCGATATGGACCGATCTCCAAGATCTCTCATGTTAAAAAACAAAATAGTGTATGTAGTATGCCACTATTTATATAAAAAAGAGGGGACATGTATTAGTATTGGGTGATCGATACAGTAAAGTCTCTGAATACGGATACGGAAGAAGAAAACAAAAGAAACATGCCCTAGTAATGGGCACAAAAATAATGTTTAAAATCTAAATTTAAATTGTTAACAGAATGTGGAAAATCACTACAGACACACATAATAGAATAGTGAATTTTGTGCTACATTAGACCACTGTATGCTTTCATACTGTATTGGTTGTTTTTCTTCTGTAATTTAAAAACCCAAACCAACTCTGCTAATTAAGCTCTCCCTGGCCAAGAGCTCACTTGGATCCCTGACAGTCCCTAGTTAAAGCTTAGTTTGTAGTTTTTGACAGCAAACCAAGACCCTCTTGTTTGCTTCAGAAAAACTGGCTGGTTTTAGTCCCTGGCGTTATTTTAGCGGTACCCTCATTCCAACAAGTCACCAATCCTCTTGACCATGACTTAGAATTGTGCCAGAATTTTCTTGGTGGTTTTTTTTGTTTGTTGGAGACAGGTAACAGCAGTAGTAGTAGTGATGACATTATTGTTAGCTTGGTTTTAATTTGTGACAAATTATCTTGGACACAGGAATAAGGTGGTATATTGAGATGATAAAGCAAGGGCAAAGGCAACTCAATCAAATTTACTTGAACTAATACATGTGGTTTTGGCATTTATCTTAATTCTTTTATTTATTACTCCTTAATTACTCCATAACTCAGAAGGTTAAAACCACCACAGGCAAGTGACATTTTATGAAATGAATTGTTTAAAATGTACTTTTTGTGATAAGGGCACTCGGTGTGAATAGTATTTAGTTCTTTTTTTTTTTTTTTTTACAATTTTACTTATTTTTGTTGACATGTTTGGAAATAGGTAAAAAGTCTGAGTGAGAAAATTTCAGTACTTTTATTACTCAATGCACCTCATCTCTCTTTATGTGACTCCTTACCAGAAAAGAAATGGCCTCAGAATTTCCACCTGCCTGATATTACATTTGTAAAAGTCTTATAGTACTTTGATTTCCTAAGTGTATTACCCAAAGGAACTGATTTTTATAACCCACGCCCCTTAAGGAGCCCAAAACTAAGCTCACAGGGAAACCACAAACCTTGAAAAAAAATTAGAAATATTCCTTATCTCCCCTCTGTGGTCTCCTGGTGTCACTGAACCAAAACTCCTCAGTCTGTGACCTTGAGAAACCTAGAGGCGAAGTAGGAGGAGTAGAGTATTGAAGGTCATCTGGTCTACCACTACCCAAAAAGGGGAGCAAAAATTCATCGTAACAGGTAAGTGTTTTTATAATTATGGCAGATGGTGATTGAAGCAAAGGCAATTCAAAAGGGGAGACACGAGAAAGCAATAATTTTGAATGTTTGACATTTGTTTTGAAACTACCTTACTACCCTATAGCCTTTACCATCTGTCTGTTATCCCTCCCAACACCCACCTCTGTCTTCCCACAGGGCTCCATTGTCTGCAGTTCCTGTTTCTCAGGGGCGGAGCTGTGGGAGGCAGCCATGGGTGCCATAATAGGCACCTGCGGCCAGCACAATGGGCTGTGGGTGCTTGTGGGAGAGACAGATTGATGTATTGTGCATGGGGGAGGAGGGCTGTCACTTGAATCCATGTGAACCCAGGCTTTAGGGGCAAGGGAGATTGACAGCTTTTGTAGGTTGCATTTCTTTTTCAAAGCTTGGCTTTAATAGACAGTAAGTTTGGGGCCCCAGGCTTTCACTCCCATAATTCTAACAGGGCAATCACGAGCATTCAGCATTTCTTTTTACCCCCCTTGTTACGCATTAAATGATTTCAGTAAAGGAATGTGCAGCATTAATTAGAATTTGTTAGCAGATACCAAGGGGAAAAGTTTCTTCACAACAACTATAGGAGGTGTCATTTGTACAAAGACTTTTTTGTTTTCTTTCCCCATTACATTATCACTGCAATATGTAAGGTAGTGATTCTTTTCATTTAAATTAAGTGGAAAGCTACTAAATCTTGTTTTATTCTCCAAAAAGAATAAGGTCCTTAACACTTATCTTTTAACTTCTTTCATTTCCTAAGGTTGGTGTTTACTTTTGCTTTCAGTCCGACCCATTTACTGATCTGTGTGGTTGTGTATCCAGTTCTGTATACCATTTAGCTCTTACAATTACAGGCAGCCCACTACTGATATATAAGGATTGTTTCAGGTGAAAATAGCTACCAATAATACTGAAAATCATTGACACACTGGGGCCCTTTTTGGTAATGGTGCACTGAGAAATGTAAAAAAATTAGATTCCCCTCAGTTTGTGTCCTAACTTATTTTCTAAAACTATTTTTCCCTAGTTGATATTTAACCTTAGCTATGACATCAAATTTATGGAAGAATGAGGCAGCAGCCAAGGAATATTTTTTTCCCATAGAAAACTCATTCCTAAACCATGGCAGTACAGTATTTTTAAACATCAAAATCCTCCCCACCCCACCTCAAACACACACAGAGAGCATCATTTCCTAGTTAAAATGATCTTAGGGTTTTTTTGGTTTTATATTGTTTCTATTTTCTATTCTGATTTTTTATTCCTGACGTTTTAGACTTTTATGGGAACAAAATTAATCTCAGAGAGGAGATCTTGTAAATGTACTCTTTGCCACCCAGAGAACTGAGAAAACATGAAAAATGTTGGCCGTGATTTTTCTACCATCTCTCCCATATAAAATCATTTTCTCTATGGAGGGAATTGGAGGCTAATTGAATTAGAATTTTTCCCATTCATTGTTTTATTTAAATGTGTTAAGGGCAATAGTGAAAAATATTAGAAGTCTACCATTATTTCTCAGAAAGAACATATTCCCACACACTTGTCTGGCTCTGCCTATTATAATAATTTGGTGCAATGGTTTTAAAAGTAGTGGGGTGATAATAATTAGGGTGTGCGACACAGAAATTTCAATGCTGGATTCAACATTTCACCATGCAGGGCATGAAAATTGCCGACTGGGGCTAGTCAGCTCTAAGTACTAATTAACTAATTAATCAGGTGCTGAGACCAACTGAATGGAGGATACCAGCCAGACAACTCAAGCCCAAGCAGAGGGTTGTGCTCTTTCAAAGACAGTGCCGTCTTTCTTCTTGGTTTTTAACTCAATCAAAAATGAGGGGAGAAAATAGGATATCGTGTCCTACTGTCAGTCATTTCAGCCCAAGCTTTTTACGTAGAGAAAATAAACTAAAAACATGTGCCTCTGATAATAACTGTGAGGCACTGTGTGCAGAGCAACCCCCAAAGCTCTGGCAAACTCAGTATCTCCTTGGCCATGAACTATTTCAGGGCTGGTGTATGTGGGTGTGTGGGGGAGGAAGGGGATCTGCCTTCTTGGAGTTTTCTACAATATATTTTTTTAACACTGGAGAATGAGAAATGTATTTCTCCTTTTGGGCTGATCTTAGGTCTTTTGCCCCATCCCTCGTTTATGTAAATGAGAAGAGTCCAATTACACATATGGAAAAAGGGTTTAATGAATCGTGAAAAAGCCTGGTTTGCAGAGAAAGGGCACAATCCCCTTTCTTCTTCTTCTTCTCTTTTAGATTTAACTTAGAAACATGTATTTCTTTTAAGGAAGATGATAAAGCTTAATGATTAGATCATTTTATTTTATATACTAATTTTCATGTTTGGGAATTATTAAACAGATTTTGTTAGAAGATTTCACTTCCTTTATTTTTGTAAGGCTTCACAGAGACCTGGCTAGTATTGTCTACAACCAAAACTGTGAAATTCTAACTTTTTTCCTAAATTTAAAAAACTATTACATGTTAGTTCCTCCCATTTTTTATGTTATTCTTAGCTCAGTGATAATTTTTCTTCTCTTAACACAGTTTGCTCTGGAACTGTCTGCACTTAAAAAGAACTGCATCACGACAGGAGAGGAGGGCTGTTACCCAACCCAAGGAAAAGACTTTAGTATCACATAGGTTTAGCTTAATTTTGGTATTATTATGATGTTTTGCCTAGCTATAATTTTTAGGGTGTTGAATTAAGTAAGCTTTTTTTTTTTTCCCCCTTTCCTAAAGACAGTGAATTTTTACACTAGAGCAAAGAATACCGTGTTTGGGATTTCATTTTCCTATTTTCTCTCCCCTTACTTCTTCATCTTGGAATTTTCAGTAGTTGAGGGGAGACCACAGAGAACCCCCAACCCATTTTTTTTTAATGACAAAAACCTTGCAAGGATACTGAGGGGGAAAAAATCATTACCATGTCTGACATGACTCTTAGATTTGATAAGTATTCAACTAGCTTAGAAGAGGTGCTTTGCATCGACAGCAGGAAAGTTCTAAATCACGGCTGTAAGTGCTTTCCAGAGACTTAATCCGGCAAACTCATTTGGCACTTGGGGAAACTGAGGCCCAGGAAACGTGGTGGGGGAAGGAAGGAAGGGGACAGAGTTATAGGATTTTTTTTCCCTCTACGAAATACTGCGTCGCTCGGCGGAAAACACTTTTCTTGGGTACCTACTGTGTAGAGGGCATTGCTGGGATTCAGACTGCCTGCCTCTTCGCGGGGGTCAAGCTCCTTCCACTCTACCCACCCCACACCCGCCCCACACCCGCCCCACACCCCCACCCCCGGCCTTCCCGGATCGGCGCCCTGGATGTGATCGACACCATGAAGTTGCCCCATAATCCTCTCTGGCAACATAGGATGTAAAATTTGATCAGCTCATTGGATGAAGCCGACAAGTCTCAAAAAATGTGTGAAAAGAGGGCCAAGTGGTAGGCAAGCGCCGCGTTGAGGCAGCGCTCCAGCCGGTCCCCCTCCGAGTTCTTGGTGCAGCAGCCGCGGCGGAGCGGGGGGCTGGGGCCGAGCCGCGGGACCGTGGCTGAGGCTGCGGCGGCGGCGGCGGCGGCTGCGGCGGCTGCGGGGAGGCCGCGGCGCCCTGGGGGGGCCCTAGGAGCGGACGGCGGGGCCGGAAGGGGGCAGCAAGGCGGCGCCGGCGGCTGCGGAGTTATCTCCGCGGCGTAGCTGGGGGCCGGGCCGGGCCGGGCCGGGCCGGGCGGGGCGGGGCGGGGCGTGCACCAGGGCCGCGGGCGGCGCGCGCCGGAACAGTTGGCCTCAGGGCCCCGCCGCCCGCGCGACCGCCCGCCGGCGCACGCGGAGGAGGCGGTGGCGGCGGCGGCGGCGGCCGCAGAAGGAGGAGGGGAGCGCGGAGCAGGAGGTGAGGTGGAGGTGGAGGAGCAAGAGTAGGCGGAGGAGGAGGCGGCGGTGGAGGAGGCGAGCGGCCAGGAGGAGGAGGAGGATGGAGGAGCAGCCGAAGGAGGGCGAGGCCGAGGTGGCGGAGCACTGGTTTTCCAAGTGGGAACGCCAGTGCCTGGCCGAGGCCGAGCAGGGGGAGCAGCTGCCCCCCGAGCTGCAGGAGGAGGCGGCCGCGGAGGCAGCGGGGCTCAAGAGCGAGCGGCAGAGGCTGTGGCACCTCTTCCAGATCTCTGCCACCGCCGTGGCCCAGCTCTACAAGGATGCCGGGTGCCAACAGCCCGAACTGTCCATGTGGGACCCCTTCCAGAACGCGGCCATGGCCGTTACCAGTCTCTACAAAGAGAGCGGGGATGCCCACCAACGAAGTTTTGACCTGGGCGTCCAGGTCGGCTACCAGCGTCGCATCAGAGATGTCCTGGAGTGGGTGAAGAAGGGCCGGAGCACCATTCTCCGCGAAGACCTGATCAGCTTCCTGTGTGGCAAGGTGCCCCCCGCACCTCCACCGTCGCGCACCCCCAGGACGCCGCCGAAGCTGTCCGTCGCGGCCGCGGGCCAGGCCGCAGCCACCGGGGCCGGTTCGTCCGTAGACGTCGACCTGCAGCCCTTCCATGAGGCCATCGCCCTGCATGGCCTCAGCGGTGCCATGGCGAGCATCAGCGTGAGATCTGGCGCCCCCGGCTCCCCGCCTCAAGCCAGCGGCGTGGTCACCAATGGCGTCCCCACCAGTGGCCCTGGCGGTGGGCGCCGAAAAAGTAGCTTCCTGGAGGACGACTTGAACCCCTTCAACTCAGAAGAACCGGCCCTCCGCCTGGACAGTGGGGGGACCCGCAAGCGCACCTCGGCCCAGTGCGGGGATAGTGGCACAGACTCCCCCACCCACAAGCGCAACCGAATGGCCTGAACCTCGCCGTTGGCCACCAGCTGCCATGTTACTTGAGAGCTAACCTGACCTTCCACGTGCTTGTCGAAAAGGATGCTCGAGACCATCGTTTTCTTCTCAAAGTTAAAGATTTCTATCAAGTTTGCCATACAGAAACTTTTAAAGTATTCTAGAAGAGGCCTCGTATGACTCTGACTTTCCCGAAAATGTAATTCTAGCAGAGAACAAGTGTTATGTAGTAGTTAGCGAGATCAGCAAAAGCAGAAGTATCTGGTCAACAGCGGGAGCCTGGTTTATCTTGTTCACAGTTAATATTCCTTAGCACTTAGCACAGTTGCTGGTGCTCAATAAATGTTTGTTGAATGAAAAATGTGACCTTATTTAAAATTCTTAAAGGGGAAAGACGAACAGGTGTTTACTTGGTTATAGGATACTTTTATCCTCTATTATTTGGTTATTCGCTTTAACCATTTTTTGCCAGTTCAGTTACATTTTGTCAAAATGTGAAACTTGACATCTTGGTGAAATCTGGAATTTTCTATTTTTGCTCCACTTTACCATGCACCTAACTTGTACAAAGTGTGCAAGTAATACATATTAGGCTGTAAGGTGTTTTTTTCTTTGAATAGTTGGTTATTATGGTGATTATGTGATGGTGTGAAGGGGTGCTATAATGGTTGGGCAGGTAATACTTGATATTGAGTCCATTCAGTGCTCTTTAGGAAAATTAAGCCAACAGTGGAGATCCTGAGATCAAAGATGGTGTTCCTGGTGGCCCAGTGGTGCTCCTTTAACTGAGGAATGTAAAAGGTTCCTTTTCCTGCGGTTATATCTTTTTGGTGATCTCTGTTTTGAATTGGAAGACAGAGTAGTCAGAATGAACTGGATTTTATTTAAGGATACAGCATGATATAACTAAAAGGGCATGAGCTTTGTATTAAAAAAGGACCAACAGTAAAATCCCAGTCCCACAGCTTCACTGCATGATTTTGGGGAAATCACTTAAGGTCTCTTGACCTCGGTTTTTCATCTGTAAAATGGAACTTTGTGTCTCCTAAAGTAGTCACGAGGATAAGACGATGTCCGTAATTTAAGTATCGAGCCCAGTGCTTAAACACCTAAGGGTGCTCAATAAATGTTCTCCCTTCTCTGTAAGTAAAGGTCAGCAAAACATTAAAATCCATTGTATTTTAGAAAAAGCAGGAAAACAGATCAATTCAGAAATCAGAAAGTAGAGTCTCTGTGTTTGAACAGGAAACTGATAGTTGAAACTTGCCTAAATATCCCAGGTCTTGTATTACAAGTGTGTTCAGCTCATGAGTACTCGGGATAGTCATTGTGCATATTAGGGCAGCCTTGGAGTTCCTGAAATTGCCCGAGCGGTACACCTTACCACTGGAGTTGTGAAAGATCTGCCTCCTCTGGCCTGAAAAAAATATGAGAAGGGGGATAAGAATGGAAAGGATTTGGAAATGAAAGTCTTAGGGACACCTAAAAGGCCAAAGTGGTTCTGGATAGGGGTGACTGAGGCAAAGGAGGTGGCAGTGAAGTTATGGAAGGGGTGGGAGGAAGTTAAAACATACATATCTCCCTCAGGCTCTTCTAAAACAAGCATATAAAATATTGTAGATAGATGAGTAATACCTTGACTTTTAGGTTCACATCAGAAAGTTGTTTCTGGTTTCCTTAGCGTGGCCTTTGGAGTAGATTTGTAATCAACTAATGCGTTAAAATAATACAGCAAAATAAAGTGAATTCCCAGATAGAATAAAAACGTCCTGTAGAGGCAGTCTGCCCATACTTACTGAGGCACTGTGCTAGGTCCTGAGAAGGGATGTTAAAAACAAGCAAACCTAAAACAGTCTTCATCCTCAAGCGGCACATCCTACTTGGAAGGTAAGTTAATGTAGTGAAAAAAAGCACTTCTAATTGTAGGAAAAGCACCTAAGGACTGTGCAAAAGAATTCAGAGGACGAAGGTCGTCCTTGCCAAGAGGGTCCCAGCTTCTGGAGGAAGTAGCATTTGAACTGGGCTCAGAAAAATGTGTAGAAAGAGAAGGCACAGGGGATACCAGCAGGAGAAGACTATCTGACCAAGTCTGAGAAGGAGGGAAAGTGTATTCAGGGCATCACAGGAGCCAGGTAGGGGAGGCAGAGGCCAAAGTATATTTGAAGGTCTCAAATGCCTGGCACAGCCCTCTCGATTCTATCCTAGGGCAGGAGATGATACCGCCCCCTTCAGGAAGATAGCAGGGTGCCTGGATGTCCAGCAGGGATGTCCCTATAGGATGTTCTTACTGGGGACATTGCCTTTTGGTTAATCAGGCTTGTGGAGATGTTTACCTTGACAGGACTTCCTCTGGAAGCCTTTGCCTACTCATACCCTCCCACACCTCAAACTGTACCTGGTAGGAGACACCTCTAGGGTGTATTCTGCACTGCTTCTTGAAGACTGAGAAAACCTTTAATTCCAGCTGCAGAATCTCTTGGAGGGCTAGTATTGAAGAAACAAAATACTCGTGCCTTCCTTTCCGTCATTCCTGCTGCTTGTGTCCCAGAGCCGTCCTCCAATGCAATCACTGGGGCATTAGGGGCTGCAGGACTGACTGAGCAACCACAATAATTTTTTTTAAGATATTATTTATTTATTTGACAGATAGAGATCACAAGTAGGCAGAGAGGCAGGCAGAGAGAGAGGGGGAAGCAGGCTCCCCGCTGAGCAGAGAGCCCGATGTGGGGCTCGATCCCAGGACCCTGAGATCATGACCTGAGCCGAAGGCAGAGGCCCCAACCCACTGAGCCACCCAGGCGCCCCAACCACAGTAAATTTAACAGGTAGGTATGGAGAGTGATAAGAGGGCATGTCAGCATGAGGGAAGGAACCTCATTTGTCTTGTTTTCTTCTATAATTCCCAGTGCCTAGCACAGCACCTGATCTGTATGGGTACACCGGAAATATTTATTGAATGAGTGGATGAGTAAGCCCCATCTGGACGTAGGCTTAGCTATTTACTTTCTCTCTTTCTGTTTACTTACTTCCCAGGAAGGGCACCTGAAGCCCATGCTCTAATTTCTAGAAGATTTCTCCCTTGCACACCTTTACCCTTATTCCTATCAGATTCAGCTTTTTGAAAAGTGGTCAGTCTCATGACCACCTAACTTGGGAGTGTCCTGAGTTGCTTATGAAGGTAGCAGCTCCAGGCGAGTTAAAATCTCGGTAGAAAGGGGGCACCTGGATGGCTCAGTGGTTTAAACCACTGCCTTCAGCTCAGGTCATGATCTCAGGGTCCTGGGATCGAGCCCCGCATCGGGCCCTCTGCTCAGCAGGAGAGCCTGCTTCCCCCTCCCCTCTCTCTGTCTGCCTCTCTGCCTACTTGTGATCTCTGTCTGTCAAACAAATAAATAAATAAAATTTAAAAAAAAATCTCAGTAGAAAGGTCCCTGAAGTGACCTGCTTTCAGGAGGAGGCCTCAGTGATTGTGATGCCTAGTGGAGTCTGAAGCCCCATGCCCTTATTGTGAGATTTGCGACTGAGTCTTGGAGCTAATTTCTATGTATGTATGCATGTATGTATGTTTCCTGTATTGAAGGGCCTAAGAAGTGGCTGTTGAGACAGTCACCAATTGTGTGACCTTTTTTTTTTTTTTGAAGATTTTATTTATTTATTTGACAGACAGAGATCACAAGTAGGCAGAGAGGCAGGCAGAGAGAGGGGAGGGGGAAGCAGGCTCTCCTGCTGAGCAGAGAGCCCGATGCGGGGCTCGATCCCAGGACCCTGAGATCATGACCTGAGCTGAAGGCAGAGGCTTAACTCACTGAGCCACCCAGGCACCCCAGCAATCCTGTGACCTTAACATGTGATGCTGCTGGCATCCCACCTTCCATGATAGCATGGCTGAAGAACCACAGAGAAGTCTGAAACCCAAGGGATCCCATTGTGAGATTTGTGATTGATTCAGGGAGCTAATTTAAAATTGATCATTGGTGGTGAAATTTCTGTGTGGTCTTAAAAAAAAAAAAGTGATTTTCTCCATTTGTACTTATTGTCTTTATCATCACTTTGCATCTCTCTCTCTCTCTCTCTCTCTCTTTCTCTCTTTTTTGAAGTTTATTTAAGTAATCTCTACACCCAACGTGGGGCTCAAACTCACAACCCGGAGATCAAGATGCTCTTCTGACTGAGCCAGCCAGGTACCCCTCACTTTGCATATCTCATAGATTTTCCTTCTAGGAGTATAGATGAGAAGAGTGAGTTGAAAACTTGTCATTAAATGAAATTTCCTCATTTGTGTCCTTTTATAGGAGCCTGAGAAAAGGCTCTGATTTCCTAACTTCTAGCTGACTATTTTATCCATTAGACCACTGCTTGATAATCAAAATTCTTTATGAGCTGAGAGTTAGGAAACATTGTCGTGAGATCATGTTGTCTTTATAAAATGATTGAATAGGGTTAGTTGTTGATCAGCCTGGGCCTTCGTGGAGGTTTATAAACTTCCTCTAGTACTGTATGCCTGGTGGGATCCTTCCTAAGTTCAGAGCTAAGAGGGACATTAAAGATCATCTAGGGCAGGGTCAACTATTCAGTTTACAGATGGGACAAGTGACCTCACCTGGGAGGGCTACAGTGACTCACTGGTAAGACTAATACTGCATACCAGGTTCTAGTCCATTGTTCACTGCGCCTCCCTGAGTTATATTGTGTATGACCTTTAAATTACTGTGCTGATGATGAGTGGGGCTAGAAAACTTGTATCACGCAGCTATGCTGGCACAGCAAGCATACTGTCTTTACTGTGTTGTGTTTCTTTGTGGGAAGCCGTTGGCCTCGTGCATTCAGGGAATACAGGTCGTCCATCCGTTGCTACCAGCGTACTCCAGCCACCAGCCAAACTAGACCACTTGAAGTTTCCTTTCTATCATCTCTGGCCTCTGGCCTTTCTAATTTCCATACCTTCCTCTCCCTTCCAAGTTGGTGTTAAAGTCCCTTCCCCAAAGTTCTCATTTTGGACTCATCACAGAATGTGTCAGTTTGTGTCTGTGCACCCCACTAGACTGTAAACCATGAAGTCTCCTCCCAACAGGGTCTCTTCCCTAGGGAAGTGTGTACACATCTCTGTTACTGCATGTGTAGGTTAAAAAGACATATTCAAGGGGCGCCTGGGTGGCTCAGTGGATTAAAGCCTCTGCCTTCGGCTCAGGTCATGATCCCAGGGTCCTGGGATCAAGCCCCATATCGGGCTCTCTGCTCAGCGGGGAGCCTGCTTCCTCCTCTCTCTCTGCCTGCCTCTCTGCCCACTTGTGATCTCTGTCTGTCAAATAAATAAATAAATAAAAATCTTAAAAAAAGACATATTCAACATTACATCATACTTTTATATATTTTTAAATGTTTTTCTTATATATGTATTTAAAGATTTTTGTTTATCTGTTTGACAGAGATCACAAGTAGGCAGAGAGGCAGGCAGAGAGGGGGGGTCGGAAGCAGGCTCCCTGCTGAGCAGAGAGCCCGATGAGGGGCCGGATCCCAGGACCCTGAGACCATGACCTGAGCCGAAGGCAGAGGCTTAACCCACTGAGCCACCCAGGCACCCCATACTTTTATATTTTTTAACGAAAGAATTATTTTTGTCATAAAATTATGCTGTGGGAAGGAAAGCTCGAAATAAAACTTTGGAGGAGCAGTTTTATTCCATGGGACATAATATGCGCTTCCTCAAAGAAGTATAGTCTGTAATAACGAGTTATCAACATTCTTCCTCATTTGCAGATATGATTGCGGCATCTCGGGTGTCAGTGGCAAGCCCATGGGATTCAAGTTGAAGTTTTGACTTTCCCAATAAGTGACTTGGAGCAAGTCAGCCCTTTTTTGCCTATGGTATATGAAATAAAGAAGTTAGTTATGCTAGATGATCTTTAAGGTGTCCACAAGCTCTGGCACGTTCTGATCTGTGATTTAATTTCAACAGGCAGTGGTAGGGATTACCTTCTTTCTATGATATTCTCATTTTGATAATCTAGTGTCTGACTAGCTGATCTCTGTGAGCCCCTTGAAGCAAGGACTCCCAGGCTTACCTCTTTCTTTTGGTTCCATCTTCCCCAGCAGGTCAAGAATTTAAAAAAAAATGTTTTTGAATGCTTAAGGGACATTTTTATAGGCAGATGCCCCCTTATTCAGGCACTATTCTGTTTCAAAAATAATAAGTTGAGCAGTACAGTGTTACACAGAGAAGAGTTCATAGACTCAGTGGACGAAAGGGGGACCTGGAAAGCCACCTAGTTCACATGCGCCAGCTCTGGTGAGAACTGGAATGGAAATCATCCTGGACCTTTGACTTACTATCTTCATCTATTTATGTATGTATGTATGTATGTATGTATGTGACAGAGAGAGATCACAAGTAGGCAGAGAGACAGGCAGAGAGAGGGGCAGAGAGAGAGGAGGAAGCAGGCTCCCTGCTGAGCAGAGAGCCCGATATGGGGCTCGATCCCAGGACCCTGAGATCATGACCTGAGCCGAAGGCAGACGCTTAACGCACTGAGCCACCCAGGTGCCCCTACTGTCTTCATCTTAAATATCTTTTAGCAGAGTCCAAAGCCTTCTTCTTCAGGAGCTACAAGCAGGTCTTTCTGAAAACAATCCTAGATTCCTCAAAATGTAGCCTGGTGTGCTATTCTTCTTCTGTTGTAACCTAACTGCAGGCGAATGGGCTGTCCATCTCAGTGGAATAATCCTGCATTTTTTTAAAGCTTTCATGTCCAAACCTTGGCTTTAGACATTTAAAACAATCTAATTCTCTCTCTCTCTTTTTTTTTCCAGCCTCTTGCTTGGATATAATACTGTTTGTTTCTATGATCCCCAACACTGCCAAAAAAACTCCACATATGGTACGTATTATATAGTATGTTTTATATTTACCCTCCTACCCCTAATAGTAATAGAGACCCTGGTTGCAAATTTCTCATTCTTCTTGAAACCCCAGGCTTTCTTGACACCAGTACCCAATTTCGCGTTTAAGTGTGAATATCTTAAATTGGAAGCTTATGGGAAAGTTGGGGGAAACGTTAGATCATTAAGAAAATCATGTGCTGAACCACGTGGGAGCCTCTTAAATACAACTTTGGTGGCCATGACCCTGGCCAGAAGGGGAAGCCTGTGATGTCACCCCTTCCCCGAGTCCCAGTTTCACGGATAGTATCTCTGAATGGAATTGTCTGAGGGAGATTGTTCCTTGTGAAAAGTTCACATGATGGAGTTTGAAGAGCTTGTTTCACTCGGAGCCCAGCAGGACAGAGTGGTTTGGAATGCAGCATTCACAGTGTTCTGTTTGGCTGAAAGCTGTCACAGCGAACAAGTACTTAGCAAACAGCAGGAACAAGGATTTGAACTAGAAAACGAGAAGGGCCTTGACAACATTGTAACAGTGGCTTGTCTCCTCAAAAACTGCTCAGTGCTCCACAAGAAGGTAATAAAGAAGACTAGGAAAATACATAAATACATCTGGGTCTCATTCAAAACAACCCAGTATAAGAGTGTCCTAATTTGGGTAAAGTTTGAACGGAGGTTACCGGGTTGCTGTGGCCATCTCTGCTTTACTACAGCTGATTGGATTTTTACCTCTTTTAAGGCAATAGTCTCAGACTAAGTCTGTGCTTACAGGATGTCCACACAACCTGTTGAAAATAGGTCGATCAATCAATTGCTTAGTCTGTTTTCACAATGCCAAATGCCTGGGTCGAATGTTTTTCTATTTATATTTCTCTGAATTACCTGAATAGACTTGTTGATAGTGCTCTTGGCTTTTCAAACGGAATTATGTGTAATTTAACAGGGCTGTTCTTTCAGTATTTACATTCCCTTTGCTTAAAAATTGGTTCTTCCTCTGTCTTTTTTTTTTTTAATGGGGATATAATTGACAAATCCAACGGAAAGATATTTAAAGCGAATGATGTCATGATTTGATGTACTTACACATTG
The DNA here is from genome assembly GCF_963455335.1 of Martes martes. NCBI lineage: Eukaryota > Metazoa > Chordata > Mammalia > Carnivora > Mustelidae > Martes > Martes martes. Next base: position 109,842,274 of record NC_137897.1, read on the forward strand.
TAAAAGCCCCCCCCCCCACCCCAACTAGTTAATTAACGAGTTCTTCCTATCTCTCAAGATCTCTTTTTAATACTCCCAATTTCAGGTGCTGTCTGTGCCTTATAGATGGAGCCTGAATCTTTGTGGCTGAGGAAATGTAGCTACAGCAGGTGGTGTGTGCGACAGTCGAAGGCTCTGTTATGAGGTTGTCTTCAGCGATGCTGCGGGAGCCCTCCTGCTTAAGGTAAAACATGGATATAAGACAGTACTTATCACAATGAAGGTTACGTTTATACCTGCGTCTGCCCTGTAACGGCTGGGGTGCTAGCAGGGAGCCAGTAGTTGCTATATAAAGGGCCAAGAGAGCACAGTACCCACCCTCAATGCATGTTAATAGACTCAGTGGAGAGCTTTAGCGTTGTGTATGCACATACCCTGGTTCATTGACTTCAGTTTAAAAAGAGATCAAATCCAATTAGACAACCTCTTCCAAATTCAATTCACTTCAACAAACACTGTTAGGATGCCAGGCACTGTGCTACCTCATGCAAAGCATTTGGATTTTATTTTACCTTTTCAGTTTGTTGTGGCATCATGTCAGCACAAGTTAAGTTGGTAAATATTGAGGTTTTGTTCAGAAGCTTCAAGAATGCCTTTTCTCATTGTGATTCCTGAAAATCGTAGAATTCTCTTCTCTGCTTGGAGGGCCTTCATCTGGAATGCCTATTCCTTGCCTGGATACAGACTCAGGTATTTCAGAGATGAAGACGTAGTACTTATCAGTGCTTTGTGTCATAGCCCTTTGGTTTTTGGGATCCTGTTGGTCTCAAGAGGAATTAGTGAATGTGCTAATTAGTAGCATTTAGGTTGTTTTAATGATAGATTCTCTTCGGGGGGGGGGGTTTCCAATTTTAGTGCTGTCCAATGGAAATATAATGCAAGCCATGGGGTGCCTGTGAGTGGCTCAGTTGGTTAAGCACCGGACTCTAGATTTTGGCTCAGGTCATGATCTCAGGGTCCTGGGATCGAGCCCCTTGTGGGGCTCCCTGATCAGCAGGGAGTCTGTTTGAGAATTCTCTCCTTCTGCCCCCCGCCAAATAAATAAATCCTTAAAAAAATAAATAATGCAAGCCTCACGTGTAATTCTAAATTTTCTGGTAGCCACATTAAAAAGAATAAAAAGAAAAAGGTAAATTAATTTTAATAATATATTTTATTTCACGGAGTGTGTCCAAAATATTTTCATTTAAACATGCAGTCAAATATAAAAATTGCTAATGATATATTTTATATTATTTTTAAAATCTTGTTCTACGTCTTGGAAAGTTGGTATGTGTTTTGTATTCACAGGCATTTGCCTTCTCTGGACTTTGGTCTTGGCACATTTTATGTGCTCAGTATGTGCCCGTGGCTAGGGACTCCTGTATTAGACAACACTGTCTTAAATGGACATAGCCTCCAAATGGGGTAGAGCTTATGGTAACTCAAGTACACTGACCCCCCTTGAGGGATTCAACAACTATACTCAACTCCATCAAGAATTTGAATCCCTGTTGTCAGATTGGCCTCATCAGCCACTTTGCTTCAAGAACAGTGACTGTGGTTCTTAGGTTGAGTACTGATTTCTCCCTTTTTTCAAAATGTGCCTACAGTCAGCTATTACTCCACGGACTTGTTTCCTGAATTACAGGATTCAATAAGGAAGGGAACACCTTAAGGCTTGAGATAGATAGATAATTTTATAGTAGAGAGAAAAGGAAACGCTTCTCTTAGCAGTAAATGAATGTTCTCACTCCCTTTAACCATCAGCAGCGCTGACTTGAGGAACTACTGCATGTAAGGCCGTGTGCTAGATGCTGTGAGGGAAATAGTGATGACCAAGACATGGTTCCTGACCTCAGGAACTCAGATTATACTCCTGTGAGTGAGGCAGTACAAAAGAATTCAAATACACGTATGCGCGCACATGTGCACACGCACACCCACACACTAAGACAAACTGTATTTTAGCGAGTGTCCTATTGGAGGCATACCACTTGTATTAGGGGCACAGACTAGGGAGAGTTTAATTCCAACTCAAGAGATTTAGGAGCTGACCGTGGAAGAGACTGAGCCTCAAAGAATCACATATAATCACTCCCAACACATACAGACTCAAATTTGAAGTAGGTCCTAACAGAGTCAAAATTCCCTGATCGCCGGGGGATTTTCTGCATACGTTTTCTGCACTGGGTCAGTCTTCAGTGAAATTATTTTCCATCCTCACAACGTGCCCCTTGGTGCCAGTGTCAGAGACTCCACAGGGCCTAAGTTAGCTCTAACCGAATGTGGCTTTTCCGGTGTTACCTGACTACGTTCATTGCCTTCTCAAGCCAGGGCTCCAGCCATAGGCTCTTTGATTAAAATTAATGTTCTTTGAGGTCCGACTTTCCTGTTATATAGCTACCGATTTTCATTTCCATTGTTGGCTTTAGAAGGGGAGTAGGGGGCATTTAATTGTTATGCTTATCAGCTTTATTTGTCAAGCATTTTGCAGTGTACCAAGTGTTTTTGCATAGATAATTACATTTGATTCTTTTAGTTTCTTTATCTGACACCAGTACAGATAAAAAAAACTGCAGCCAAGAGAGGTACAGACTTGCCCCCAGTCCTTTGGCTAGTAAGTGCTGGAGCTGCATGCAACCATGGTCTTCTGACTTTCTGGCCAGAGTGTCCTCACCTTGTCTTTCCTCTTCCTCAAGTCCTATACTTCAAGGGCTGAGAGATAAGAATATGTAGGCTAGCTCTCTTTTAAGAAATTTAAGGAACAAAAATCCAACCACTAACAACAGATAAATCAGAGAGGGATTACTCACATTGTAAAACAGTTATTCCATTGGTTAAAAAAGTGACCTTCTCTGGAGGGGTTAGCACAGCATAGCTCCACGGAGTCAGTTTCTTGAAACTGGCAAGAATATTTTCTTCATATGTCAGTTTTCTATTTCCAGAAATATATTTGAAACCGAAACCTCTGAAATCAGTGAAGAATTTCAAATTGAGTAGGGTTTTTTTTTCTTTTTTTCCTGGTACAACACTCTTTTTCATACTCAACGAGTTTCACAGGATGGAATGCATTTTATTTTCCAAACCGTAAGAGTAAAAAGTAAAAACCATTGCTCTGCCTTTAGGAAATTTCACTTCTAGTTCCTTGTTTTGGTGAAACCCCCTTCTAGCTCTGTTTTCAATGGTGTTCTGAAGAATCATCAGCCTTAACAATGGTGTGGAAGAATCAGATGTGACATACAATGCAACCAATTAACAAGAAAACCCCAGAAACAGCAAAACCTACTGGCATGGGTCACAACCTTATATATTTCGTATCTTATTACCATTTGATATTCATCGAGATGAGGCAAATAAGCAATTTTAATGGGAGAGAAATGAAACTTCGGCTGCATTAACTATTGACCTATAACATAACAAGAAATGTTATTCATTTTCTTCAAAACTGCAATGTTAATGTATGGTTTTCATTGGAAAAGTAAGATCAGCAGATAACTGCAAGAATTAGGGGAAGAGATGTACTATTAAAATGCTGTATGATTGGATGTCGCTAAATGCAGTATGGCTAAGTAAAAAGAGCCCTCTTCTTAATTGAAAGCATTTTCAAATGATAAAAGGTAGAGTGCTGAGTAAATATTTCTGGGAAGTTTCTGTTCTGACACATGGAGGGTGGAGAGTGCTATTTTGACCTCTTATTAGCATTCCCTAGCAACATCCACCTCCCATACTTGGAATTCCTGGAAAGGTTTTAACTGAAATTACAGTATTTTTCTGCCCAAGAAAGGAAAGCAACATATTTAACACAGAAGGGACTGTGAATGTAAGTTAGCTTCAGTCCCAGAGATGTACCCTGTGATGACATCATGCACCTCCACTTTGATTCTTATATTGATTGCTGAAGGAATTTTGTATAGACTGAAAATTGTACACCAAATTGTGCTGGGGAAGGAACTCTGGACCAGGAGCTGAGAGGCTGGGTTGTCAGTTCTAGCTTGCCGTGCCTTCTCTGGACTTCAGTTTCCTCATACGTAAAATGGGGGGAAGGTTGGACTCAGCAGTATCTTTCTTTTTTTCTCTCTAACTTTATTGAGGTATAATTCACAAATAAAATTGTGAGATATTTAAAATGTACAACCTGATGATTTGATATCTGTATACACTGTGAAAGGGTCTCCCCCACCTCGAGTTGATTAACACATCCATCACCTTATATGTATGCCTTTATCTTTTATGCTGGGAACATTTAAGTTCTACTCTCCTGGCTGATTTCAATTATACAATATGGTGTTATCAACTGTAGACGCCATGTGTTATCAACTGCAGTGACAATGTACAATCTCGTTTTTTATCTCTAAATTCTACCTCCTCTTTGCTTCCATGCTCCCACATGCAATATACACTATTTTCCTTGGTCACGTGATTAACAATCCTTCAGGTTCGCAATTGGAGTAAAAGTGCTACTTTGGGGAAAGTTGCCATAGTAACTAAATTTCCACTGCGAAAACAGAACCCTGAAAGGGCAACATTTCTGATGTAGTTTTATCCCCCAGATGCCCTTGGACCGTATGGCACTTGCATATATTAGTGATGCAAATCCAGGAGAAGAACAAGACCAAGATGTTATGACCAAGACACTCGATTTGCATTGGAATGCCCCATGCAAACAGCACATCAGAACTCATGAAGTGGCATTGGGCTTGAACTCTTGGAAGGCATGCCAATCTACAAAGAATCCAAACGGCAAATGTTGGGATGAGAGTGGTACATTGTTCTTCTCTAAATGCAACTTGACACTGAATCTGAAGAGATTGGAAAAAAGTATGAATTTGATCATTTGACTAAAGTCATTTCCCCTCTGTGGACACCCGTGACCTCATCTGTAATATGACGGCATAAAACTTGGCCATAGACCTTCCAACTCTAGCATTCTGTCTTTCCGTTTGAATTTTTTTTTTTTTTTTACAGGAGTGGGTTTAACACTTGTGTGTTGGAGGGAGAGAAGAAAGCAACTTCTTCTTCTCTTTTTTTAACCTTTTAAAAAATTTATTTCTAAAATATTTTATTTGTTTATTTATTTGATGCAGAGAGAGAGATCACAAGCAGGCAGGCAGAGAGGGTGAGGGAAGCAGGCTCCCTGCCGAGCAGACATCCCCAGGCCTTGTGGATCCCAGGACCCTGAGATCACGACTTGAGCCAAAGGCAGAGGCTTAACCCTCTGAGCCACCCAGGTGTCCCTTCTTTTTTTTAAATAAAAGGTTTCACTTATTTATTTGCGAGAGAGAGAGAGTGAATGAGAGTGAGTGCACAAGCCAGTGGGGGAGGAAGAGAGGCAGAGGGAAAAGCGGACTCCGGGCTGAGCAGGGAGCACTATGCAGGGCAGGGCTGGGAGGGGCCTCAATGTGGGGGCTTGATGCAGGGGCTCTATCCCAGAACCTCGGGATCATGACCTGAGCTGAGTGAAGGCTGACGCTTAATCGAGTGAAGCTACCAGGAGCCTTAGAAGAAAGCAACTTCTGAACTGAGGGAGAGTTCTGGAAGAATCAAGGTTCAGGGATAGACTTCACTGCCTTTCCAGTTTTGTCCACTGTTTGCTGCCCTCTTCCTCTCAGGTTAAAGGACTAACAAAAGTGATGTTATAACACTCTATGTCCCTGTGTGTCAGTGGGGTATTAAGCCAGGAATGAGAAAAGCGAGTACAGACTTATGGACTCCTGGCTTCATCTCGATCTTCCTTTTCAGGCCTCTGGTCATCTCATTGCCATCTTGCAAAGCTGCTGCGAGGATCAAATACATCATCATGTCTCCTAAACACTTGCTGTTTGGAGGGCAGGATGGTCATGACGTGAGGGCAAAGTGAATGCTGCTTTATACGTTTTATTTATTTAATTTAACTAAATCATACATAAAGCTCATTTTTGCCAGGTACTCTTCTAAGAGTCACAAATATTAACTCATTTAGTTTTTATAGCATGGATTATAAATTGGGACCTAATACCATCCCCTATTTTACAGAGGAGGAGGAAATTGAGGCACAGAGAAGTTAAGTGCATTGCCTAAAGTCGAACAGCTAGTGACAGCAGAAACTAAGACCCAAGCCGTCTGGGGCACCTGGCTGGCTCAGTCAGGGGAGCATGCGACTCTGAGCCCCACGTTGAGGGTGGAGATTACTAGAAAAACAAACAAACCAACACCCCTCCCAAAAATACCCCTACAATCTTTAAAAGCAAAACAAAACTAAACCCCGAGCAGTCTGGCTCCACAATCCATGCTTTTAACCTCTGTGCCCATGGGGTGCGGAGTTATCTGGTATAATTCTCCATGTGTCTAACTCTGAAAGTGCAGCAGGTTTTGTGAATAACCCGCAGGCGTCAGCAATTGGACAGCCCCTCGGCCTTCGTGGTCCTGTCAACCTGATTTAGACCTAGATCCCGGGAATGTGACATTTCTCCAATCCTGGGTTTACCACTGTCGAACTCCTTCCACCCTTCACACACCAGGATTTTGTGTTCTCTGATCCCTGTCCTATAGGTTTTCCTAATTTCTCAGACTGTCTACCGAATAGCAGATGTTCCTATAAGCCTGTTGCTTTATCCAAACAGCCAGGAAATTGAGCAAGGAAAGACAGTCATGTCGATAATAGCTTTTGTTTATTGAACAATTACTACTTGCCATGCACTGAGATAAACTCTTTGCCTGCGTTATCTCATAATCCTCCCATTAAACTTATGAGGTGTCTTCTGTTATTATCGTCATATTACAGATGAAAAAAACAAAGCTCACACAGGCCGAGTAAGTAACCCAAGATCACACTTTTAAGTACATGGTAGAGCCAGAATTTTGACTTGGGAGATATCTGATCCAAAGCTCTTGGATTTAACTGTTACTTTATGTGCCTCTAGCATTTTTCTGCAGCTCCTTGTCCATGTTACCATTGACATGCTCCATTCTGCCTCAGTGGGTCATAATTTTAATACAAGCATACCATTCTCTCATAATATCACAAACTATTTGGATTGTAAGGGAGCATTTGCCTTGGCCATAACTGGACATCTTGTGTAATGGATCTTCATTAACTGTCACCTTGTCTCAGAGAAGTTATGAAAAGAGACTGAGAGGCTTTAACTAGGCCAAGGGGATGAGGGCATGCCATGTATCATACTCCTATGAGTTTTTTGAAGGCAGAGCTTGGGTCTTCTGGATAGAAAGGATGTAAGAATGTCGTGAATAAAATACAGGAATTGTTATTGTAGTGAATGGAAACATCTCTGGGGCTTGTGATTATACAATATCCCCCCCCCTTTTTTTTCCTGTTTGGAGAATAAATGATTGCTGCTCTCAAATTCAGTTTGGTTTGAAAGCAACTGAGATGGTATTAAAGTTATGGATGATGCTAAAATATCCATATGAGAAGGCTAAATTAACCAAACCATACTTTAAAATCCATTTGACTTTATTAATCTTTGTAACTTAAGTGACACTCCCAATCAGAAGGGATTCTGTATGCCTGGGGTCTGACTCTAATTGCCAGTTAATAAAAATTCCAGTGTATCCTTAATCAGCCAATTAACTGACCTAACAATTATAATAGGGAGAGAAGGTGGGAGGGGTCGAGACTGAGAATAACAAATCCGTCAAGGTAGAGTAGAATTCTTCAGAGGTTAATGGTGGACACCCTTTAAAGTAAAAGGATTTTCTTCTACCTTGATAGGTTCCTGTTTTTCTTTCCTTTCTACCTTCCCTGACACTTGTAATTGTTGGAACCCCTAACTGGCTGATTAGCTAATTATGAGAAGGGGTGGAGAATGGCTTAAAGATATATAGAATATTTATTTTTTTAAAAAACATGGTTCTTTATTCTCTGAAAAAATATTTATGTGACAATAGTTCACTACAGTTTATTATTATTATTATATGAAATTTAGAGCATCTATTCTTTTAACTGTAACGGTTGCCTCCTAATTTATAAATGCCACATACAGAGTGAGACTGAGTATAAGGTGAAAAGTCTGACATTAAGGAAGTGAGTTATTGTTTTTACTTGAACGGATCTTCATAAAAATTTTAAATAACAGTAAAACAGCAAGTATCTTAGTTAAAAGAGTATATTATTGGAACAAAGAGTGTGTTATTGGGACTATTTTTATTTGTATGCTGAAAATTGTAATATGAGAGTACTGCAACAAGTGTGCATGTAGGTAAAATTTACCATTTTATAAATATTCTCAGAAGTTGATGATAAGAAAAACATTTGAGAATAAAAAGAACTGATTTTTTAAAAATATATTTGCCAACAGTAAATTTGGACATCTGCTCAAGGCCCAATCCCAGAGTTGTAAAGAGCTCTAAGATTTCTGAATTATATGTAATAATTGAGTACTTTTATCAGTATTCATCTAGACTCTTGTCACTGGCATGGGGAAATAGAGCATTTTGGAATTGGAAGGAACCTTCCAAATCACCTAGTTCTGTCTTCTCATTGAACAGAAGAGGTCTCAGAGGTCCAGAGAGGGGGAGGGACTTACCTAAGGTCACAGGAAATTTCTGGCTGAGGTGGGAGCAGGTCTCTGGATTCCCAGTCCCGTGTTCTTTCCTTTCTTCCTATCTTGCCCTTAAAAAAATGATACAGAAGGCCAGAGGGCAAATGTCAACCTCCATATTCTATTAGAGACTGTTTTGATGCAAAATCTGTTGCTCTCTGAGTCTGGTTTCCTTCATTTTTTAATCATTCCTCAATGGCCAACTCAGAAGCCATATGTCTAGTTTTATTCTTCTGAGTCCCATCCCTCTTTCACTAATGCATTATTAACATGTCTCTTTCTGTCTTGAAATGTTCTCCGGGGGGAAATAACTGGGTCCTGAATTTGGAAGTGGAAATGACTGTAGGATCTATTCCTTTTAGTCTGATGGATAGGAAGTGCTGCCTTCTCAGTTCTCCCAAGATCCTGCCTCTAAAAATGATTGTTCAAAATAGTTCTTCTCTAGAGCTGTTATAAACTCCTCTCGGCCCTGCAAGGTATATGTATCTTGACTTTTATTTGTCTTTTTTGTTTGGAGGGAGAGGGGTTTGTTTTTTTGTTTTCTCAGCTTCTCCTTGTGTTTTGTTTTCAATCTTCAGGCTTTAAAATTTATTCGTGTAGAGACTTCTCTTACTTTTCTTACTGAGGGCTAGTTTCCCTTGAGCTTGTAAATTGCCTGTAAATCAAGATCTGATTAGGAAGTAATATATTCATCTGTAACTCCTGCATAAAAGTTATTCAAGTATTGTGACAAAATAAGTGTTGTTTACTTTATACATTTTCTGCAAATTCTAAAGATTTCGTCTAACTTAAAGGCTCTCATGGAATCTCGGGGATTGTGGCTTGCCCACTGAGAGTATAAAGGCTTGCTAAATTAAGTTGATTTGCCTGTGAAAGAAATGCTTCCATTATTCATGTCAGAAGCCTGTCACATCAAATTGAGGGAGTGGAGAAAACCCTTTTTTATCAACATTTAGAACCAAGAAAAACCAACCATTGAGAGCCTGAATTTCAATTGGGGAAAAAGTCAGGCTGAAAGCAGGGTTCAAAAAAAAAAAAAAAAAAAAAGAGAAAGAAAAAAAGGGCTGGGTATTTGTCTAATGTTGAAAATCAGTAGAGGAGATTGATTTAACTTTGACCGAAACTTTTTATATAGACAGACAGAATGAAACTTCTTAAAGCAGCAAGTAGTACATACAATCTTGGTGTCTTTCATGTGTAAACTTGTCAAAAGTAGTTAAGCTAATTCAAATTTAAATCTCCTTGAATTCCTATTCTTGGACCCTTAATTTGTTTATTTTAAAGGATTTAGAAATGCATTTCTTGGGAGTTACTTTCAAACGTCGATGAATGTATTTTGTTTTTCAAAGTTCAAGATTATAGGCTCTGGTGTGTGATTAGAAGTTGTATTAATAAGAGAAGGAAGACAGGCTGGTCAAAGACCAGCAACCCCCCTCTCCGTGTTTGTATCAGGTATGTGGGCATTTGTCTCTGTGTAGGATGTATTGTATACATGTACACACACACACACACACACACACACACACAACTTCAAATGAAAAACAGGTCATTAAGAGAATAACAGAACTTGGAATAGTAATGGGAGGACTATTTCCCAAGACAAAATATCTTCATGTAATTTTAGTTTAGGAGGATTCTCTTGTGTTTGCCAGGATAGTAGATTTTGTTAAATTTTAAGTATTTGAAAAAAAAAATTACTTGATTATATAATGAAATCTGAGCGTCACTGTTTTTTGCAATATTTGATTTCTCTTAGCATATGTATTTCAAATGGTTGCATGCCTCAGTCAAGTCAATCACAAGAACAAAGTTTCATATTTTTGCAGCATTAATCCTTACCAACCCTCATTCACCTTGAATATGTTTCTACCATTATTATTATTATTATTTTATTTTATTATTTTATTATTATTATTATCATTATTATTATTATCCAAGTGATACTCCTCAGATGACAGTTTTTATCTGATTTACAGAAAACATCTTTTGGGCTACTGAAAAATGTGGAACATCATTTTCTATATTTCTTAGATCTATTTTTGCAGCTTTTAACCTAAGTTTTGCACCAAGAAAATTGCTCCAAGAATGAAAAACAGGACATTTTAAACCGTTTGAAGGGATTTCTGCTCCCCCACCACACCCCACCTTTTTAAAAATGAGGCCTGAAATCCTGTTAAGGAATAATACTGAATCTTTTCTCTCTCTTTTTTTTTTTTTTTTTTGGTGGCAGTTTCGGCAGCAGTTCAATCCTAAATTGAATTTTATGCTTAATTGATATTTGTGTCTAGTGGAAATAAGAGTTGGTTTGTGCTTAATTGATATTTGTGTCTAGCGGAAATAAGAGTTGGTTTGTGGTGTTCCTGTACAGAAATAATTACTTCTCCGATTGACTGCAAATATGTGCAGGTTGTAGATGGGGAGCAATGAATGAAATAGAGAGGCGATTGTGCTCTGGAGGGCTGGAGAAGACAAGGATTAATGGCGAGCAGAATTGTATTTTGGTGTTCTTTCAGTAACGTTACAATCTCTCTGAGAGTGAATGGGGCAGAGGGGTGGAATGGGGTGGAGGCGGGGCGTGTGGGGGGTTGTGAACTGGTAAAACCAGAGAACCATGTCAAAAGAGGAATTGAATGTCTAACTTATGTGTGTTTACAAAAGTACAAAACAAACAAAACAACAAAACAAAACTTTCTAATTTGACCTGTGCTTTTTTAGATCATGAAACCACCAGAGGTCATTCCTATTGTGCAAAGCCCCAGTCCCTACTTGCTGGCTGTTTCCAACCATCAGGATATAGATTATTGTCTGGGGAAGCAATCTTAATGGGTGTATAGCAGGCACCGAGGATGGCACTTGGGAACTCTTTGAGGTTTAAATTTTCCTCCCTCATGAGATGTAATCATTTTTAGGCAATTTTCAAATGCTGATAGGGTTGTTTTTTTAATGAATGAAATTTGAATTCTATAGAGTCATACAATGATAGGTTGTTAGAACTGGGAGACCTTTAGGCACTGGAGAAGGTTAGCCAAACTTACAGATGGGAAAACTGGAAACTCAGAGGGGAAGAGGGACAGTTAGCATCAGAACCTTGTTTTTCTCAGTCCCGGACCAGTGAAATTCTCACTAGTTTGCCTGACTGATGGCTGCAGTTTTCCTCCACTTGTCAAACAATACGGAGATGGACCACATTAAATAAAATTTAAAGGCCTCTGCAACCCTGAACCCCAGAGATAACCATTCACAGCTAAGTGTATTTCTTCTGCACTTCCCTCCCCTGTACAAATATAAATGTCATTATTTTACCTTGTATTTTTTCACATTTTCTTGCTTGTTTCATAGATATATTTTTGATATCTAATATGCAGTCTGTAATATATAGTTTGCTCCATGTGATCCTGTAGATTTTCCAATGTATATTACTTTTAATCAATATTATTGTAAAATTAACACATATACATTATCAAAGCATACATACGTTGCAAAAAAAACCCCTACAAAATCACATGCAACGGAAAATGAAACTCTCTATACCTTTCCCTGCTTTATAATCCTATTCCCCCAAATTCCCACTATTATGTAGTGTATACCCTTCAAACTCTAATCACAACATGCATACATTTAAAATTTGTTATTGACTGGGATTAGGCTTTTTATGGTACTCTGTAACTTTATTTTTCCACCAGTAACATCTCGTGAACATTTTTTATGTGAGCACAGATAAATCCTTTTCCTTCTTAAGGGTTCCATAAAATTGAATTGAATTGATTCTGATAAAATTGAGTATCTTTTTGTTTCTTGATATTTTGTCGGTTTCTTTTGTGAACTCCCTGGTTTTTTTTTTTTGTTATTTTAAAATTAATATGTAGAAGCTTTTTGCATTGTATGGATAGTAACTGTCATAAACACTGCAAATATTTACTCCCATTTGTCCTTTTTTCCACCTTTGTTTCTGGTGTCTTTTTATTTTCTATACAAAAGTTTTAAATTTTTTTTAAAGATTTTATTTATTTATTTGACAGAGAGAGAGATCACAAGTAGGCAGAGAGGCAGGCAGAGAGAGAGGGGGAAGCAGGCTCCCCGCTGAGCAGAGAGCCCAATGCGGGGCTCGATCCCAGGACCCTGAGACCATGACCCGAGCCGAAGGCAGAGGCTTTAACCCACTGAGCCACCCAGGCGCCCCAAGTTTTAAATTTTTATGTAAGCAGAGCTGTTAGGTTTTTCCTTGTTATTTCCTGGCCTTGATGTCAAGCAAAGAAAGACCTTCCAATCCATGATTAAAAACGAAATACAAAAAGACCTCTCCTTTCTTCTAATACTTGAGTGGTTTTAAGTTTTTACACACTTAAATAGGCAAGGCTCACAGGGATAATGGTAGATCTCCTTTTCTCATCACACACGCAAACACGTGCGCCCCACATGCAAACACGTGCACCACACACACACAGAGGTAACTATGGGAGATGAGGGATGTGTTAGTTTGATTGTGGTCATCATTTCACACCCACACCGAATGCATGTATCCAAACATCATATCGCATGCCTTAAATATATGCAACGTTTGTCAAAAATAAAAAAAAATAGCAGGGGTATCGAAGTAGGAAAATCTACGTTTGAGTCATTGCTCTATTAATTTCTGGCTGTGTAAATTTAGATCATTTTTCCTCTTTGTTCCTTGATTTCTCCATCTTTAAAAAGAGTTTAAAAATGGAATCATTCCAAGTATTAAATTAAAGTTAATTATTGTAAAGAGCCTTCCTAGCCCAATGCCTGGCACATATATAGCTATTATTCTTACTTAAGATTGTGGTAAATCTGTAATTTATTTTGTGTATAACTTGGAAAAAAATAGAATTCTGAGTGGAATTACATTAAGCATATGAATAATCGCTGGAGACAAACATCTTTACCAAATTGAGTCCCCCATGCAAGGTTTAGGTCTTATTTTCATGTACTTCTTAAAAATTTTATCATTTTCTTAGTATGGTCTTATACTTTTCTTGTTATCTCTTTTTTTCCTAGCTATTTCATAATTTTTATTGTTACTGAGAATGAGAGTAATTTTTATTGATATTGTGAATGAGATTTTTTCTGTTCATTATAGCTGCCAGCAGGTTATTGGCATAACTAATGCGCACTGTTTTTATGCATAGCTTATGATGGGCCACTTTACTGAACCCTTTATTTTATTTTATTTTATTTTTTAAAAAGATTTTATTTATTTATTTGACAGACAGAGATCACAAGTAGGCAGAGAGGCAGGCAGAGAGAGAGGCGGGGGGAAGCAGGCTCCCCGCTGAGCAGAGAGCCCGATGTGGGGCTCGATCCCAGGACCCTTGGGATCATGACCTGAGCTGAAGGCAGAGGCTTAACCCACTGAGCCACCCAGGCGCCCCTGAACCCTTTATTAATTCTAATAGCTTATTTTCTTGAGGACAGTTGTATCATGTTTTCTCCCTTTTAAACATTTATTATTCATTTCCTTTTATTGTCTGATTGCATCAGATAAAAGATTGAGAACAGTATGGAGCCAGTGACATCCTTGTCTTGGTTTCAATTTTAATTTTTATTGAGCATTGACTTTTATCATGATATTGCATTGGTTTCTAATACGTACTTTTTTAAAAAAAAGATTTTATTTATTTATTTGACAGAGAGAGACCACAAGTAGGCAGAGAGAGAGGGGGGAAGCAGGCTCCCCGCTGAGCAGAGAGCCCAATGCGGGGCTCGATCCCAGGACCCTGGGATCATGACCTGAGCTGAAGGCAGAGGCTTAACCCACTGAGCCACCCAGGCACCCCTTTCATACCTACTTTTGTATTGATAAAGGGGTTCCTATTCTTACGTTTTATTTTTTTTTAAGATTTTATTTATTTGACAGAGAGACACGGTGGGAGAAAGAACAAAAGCAGGGGAAGTGGGAGAGGGAGAAGCAGGCAGGCTTCCTGCTGAGCAGGGAGCCCAATGCGGTGCTTGATCCCAGGACCCTGAGATCATGACCTGAGCCAAAGGCAGACGCTTAATGACTGAGCCACCCAGGCACCCCAGCTGTTGAAATTTATTACATACCTTTTTAGCACATAATGGGATGACCTTTTTTATTTTTATGTATTTATTTTTTTACTTTTTAGAACATTTTTAAAAGTTTTTTTTTTTTTTTTCTTGAGAGAGAGAGAGAGAGAGAACTTGAGCGGTGGGTGGGGTGGGAGAGGGTAGGCAAAGGGGCAAGCCGACTTCCCGCTGAGCCCAGAGCCCCATGTGGGACTGGATCCCAGGACCCTGAGATCATGAACTGAGGCGAAATCAAGAGTTGGATGCTTAACTGATTGAGCCATCCAGGCGCCCCCTGACCTTTTTATTTAAAAAAAAAAAAAAATCTCACTAACCAGTTAATGTAATGAACTTAACTTATGTTGAGCCATTTTTACATTCCTAAATTAAAACCTGCTTGGTTATAGTGCATTATTCTCTTATTGCATCGCTGGTTTTGATTTACTAATAATTAGGATATATGCATCTAAATTTCTAAGTGAGATTGAATTTGTATTATATTCATCAGATGTTAGTACAAGTGTTACAAAATCTTCCAAATTTATCGAATAAACTTTTTCTGCAATCTGGAATAACTGAAATGACACATTTACCTATTTCCCAAGCATTTGAAGAATACAAGATTTAAAACAATTTTGTGGTGATAGATGTTTGATATACTTTCTGAATTCTTCTGTGGCCTTTGTTCACTTACAGTGTTTGTTGCTTAAGTCAATTTTGCAAATTTATGGTTGCCCAGAAAATGGTCCATTTTATCTAGTTTTCAATGGCATAAAATTATGCATACCATTTTCTTTTAAAAAGAGTCTCTTCTGCATCCGCTTTATCATTTCTTATAATATATGGTTTTGTTTTGTTTATCTGGTCACTTAGCTTCTCTAAAGGAAGCCATTGATTTTATTGATCATATCTACTTTTATGTTTTTAAAATAATATATTAATTTCTGTTTAATTTAAATTGGTTTCTTCACCATACTTTGTTTTGGCTTCCCAATTCACTTTTCTGGCTCATTTTTAGTTGAATATGTTGCATATGTATTTTCAGTCTTTCTTCTTTAACAGTAGAATAGTTTAAGGCTATGGGTTTTCCTCTGAGCATGATTTTCATTGCGTCCTACAGGTTTTGATCCTTTACTACAGTCTTCATATTGTCTGTAATTCAGTTTTGATTTCCTCTGCATGGTTAAAAATTCACACCTACTTTTTTATTATTAATTTCTTGTGTTATTTTTTAAATTGTGTCAGGCAATAGAGCACGTAAAACTTTAGAGTTTTTACATGTTCTTTGAGGCTGATTAGAGTGTTCTAAGTGTTCTGTTTTTTTCAGAAATGTTCCAAGAACATTGAAGGAAACACATTGTCTTCAGGATATAAAATTCTTTCTATACTGATTAAAAATAAGCTTACCCAATATATTATTTAAACCTTTATTTATTACATATTTACTTGATGTTATAAAATTCTGAGAGAGATCTCTTAACATTTCCCATATGATTATAGGTTTATGAATTATCTATGTGTTCCTAATATCTTCTTTTTAATTTTATCCTTAATTATTATAAAATATCTCTTTAAGTCTCATTTAATCCTTTTGGCTTTATAGTCAACTTTGAGATTAATATGTCCCCCTGTGTCCATTTTATTTGCTTTGCCTGGTATATGTTTTCCCATATTTTATTTATTATTTTTTTATAGAGGGAGGGAGGGGCAGAGGGAGAAGAAGAGAGACATTCTTAAGCAGACTCCACACCTAGCACGGAGTGCAAGGCAGGGCTTGATCCCACAGCTCTGAGATCTCTGAACCGGAGCTGAAATCAAGAATCAGATGCCTAACCCATGAGCCACCCAAGTGCTCCTCTTTTCAAATTATTTTAGGTATTCCTCTGACAAACAGTTGGTAGCCAGATTTTAAAAATTATTTTACTTAGTCTGAGAGTTTTTGTTTCAATAAGGAAAATCAGCACATTTGCCTTTATTGTAATAGTTTATTTGTTCCTTATTCCTTCTATCTTTTAAAAAACATTTCCTGTTGAGTATGATTTCCTATCATTTCTTTCATTTTATTTTCTCAACTTCAGTAGAACAAACAAGTTTCATATTGTCCAGTTTTTTATTCTTTTTTTAAAAAGACTTTATTTGTTTATTTGACACACAGAGAGGGAGATCACAAGTAGGCAGAGAGAGCGGGGGAAGCAGGCTCCCCGTTGGGCAGAGAGCCCGATGCGGGGCTCAGTCAATCCTGGGACCATGACCTGAGTCGAAGACAGAGGCTTTAACCCACTGAACCACCCAGGCGCCCCTCCAGTTTTTTATTTTTTTGGGTAATTGGAAGTTCTACTTCAAATTTCTGTTGTATCACTTTCCTTTTAATGATTGACAATATACTTGAACCTATATTTCTGTATCAGTTTAAAAAGTTAAATAGTAATTTGTCTCTCCTTTCCACTTCACCATGACAAGATGAGAAATTTATTATACTTTTACTTTATCCCTTGTTCCCTCTCACTGGTATTGAATTAATCTTGGAAAATGAGCTCCGGATTTGTACTGTACTTTCCTCTTGTATTATAACTCTATTCCAAGAAATATTTGTTAACAGAGGCATTACACTTCCTGATCACATGATAAAGAGTGATTTGTGTTTAAAGTTTACTGGTTTATTTGCTTATCACTATTTTTATTTTGTCTTCTCCTGCTTTGAGGTATTTACTTATATTTAATATCAGATGAGCTAGATTTAATAGCTAGAATACATCTGTGAGTAAATTTTTTTCAAAGATTTATTCATTCATTTGAGAGAGAGAGAGCCTGCAAGTAGGGCGGCGGGTAGGCAGGGATCAGAGGAGGGGTAGAGAGAAAGGGAGAGAGAGAGAATCCTAAGCAGACTCCCCACTGAGCACAGAGCCCGCCTTGGGGCTCTGATTGCAGGACACTGAGATCAAGACTCTGAGCAGAAACCAAGAGTCAGACATGAACTGACTGAGCCACCAGGCACCCCTGTGCATAAATTTTGGCCTGTTGTTGGACACTTGGGTAAAACTTTTGCTATACTCGCTCCTTCTGTTTTGGAAATATTTTAAAATAAATTACAGACCTAATGATGTTTCACCTGTACATAATTTCTATGTGCTTTTCTAACAAAAAGGACATTTTTTCTGCACAAGTACAGTGCCATTAGAGGTTTTGTTATGATGACTAATGCTACCATGAATACTTGTGTACAAGTTTTTGTGTGAACATATGTTTGAATTCTCTTGGGTAGATACCTAGGAATAGAATTGCTGGGTCATATGGTACCTCTATGTTTAACCCTTATAAGAACTACTAGACTGTTTTTCAAAGTTGCTGAACCATTTTACATGGCCACCACCAGTGTATGAGTATTTGCATTTTTCCACATCTTCTATAACACTTGTAACTGTTGTCTTTTTGATTATAGCCAATCTAGTGAGTGTGAAGTGGCATCTCATTGTGGTTTCAATTTCCATTTCCCTGATGGTTAATGATGTTGAGTGTCTTTTCATGTGCCTCTTGTGCATTTATATATCTTCTCTGGAGAAATATTTATTCAGATTCTTTGTCTATTATAAAAATTTTTTTCTTTGTCTTTTTATTACTGAGTTATAATATTTTAATAAATATTAAATCAAAATATTTTTATTTTATTAATAAATTAACAATTGACAAAAGTAATTAAGTATGATGGTTGATGTTGAGAAGGTATACTTTATACTTTATTTATTTTTTCTTTTCTCAGTTGTAATATTGATGCCCACTGTAAGGGATCACTGTCTAATCCAAGGTCATAAAGATTTATATCTATGCTTTCTTTGAAGAATTTTGCAGTTTTAGCTCTTCCATTGAGATCTTTTATCCATTTTTTAAAGATTATTTGTTTACATGGGTGGGGAAGAGAGAGAGAGAGCACACACATGAGCAGGGCTAGGGGGGTTGGGGGGAGGAGCAGAGGCACAGAGGGAGAGGGAGAAACAGATTCCTCACTGAGCAGGGAGCCAGATGCAGGGGCTCAAGCCCAGGACCCTGAGATCATGACCTAAACTGAAGTCAGATGCCCAACCAACTGAGCCACACAGGGGCCCCGATCTTTCATCCATTTTGAGTAATTTTTGCATATGGTGTTAGCTAGGGTTTCAACTTCATTCTTTTGCGTGTGGGTATCTAGTTGTCACAGCAATATTTGTTGAAAAGCAATTCTTTTTCCTTTGAATTGTCTTGCCACCATTGTCAAAAATCAATTGACCCATATGCTTATCCTATGCTAGTACTATACAGTGTTAACTCCTCTAGTTTTCTGAAATTGGAAAGTGTGAGTTCTTCAAATTTGTTCTTTTTAAAGATTATTGTGGCTATTCTAAATCCCTTTTTATTTCCATATGAATTTTAGGATCAGATTTAGAGTTTTTGCAAAAAAATCCAGTTGGATTTTTGATGGAGATTCTGTTGAATCTGCAGATCAGTATGAGGGAGTACTGACAGTTTAACAATACTAAATTTTCCAGTCCATGCACACGGGCTATCTTTTTATTTATTTAGGTCTCCTTCGATTTCATTCAATGATTTGTAGTGGACAGGTTTTGTACCTCTTTTGTTAAATGTACTTCTAACTATTTTTTTTTATTTTTGATGCCATTATAAATGGAATTGTTTTCTTATTTTTATTTTTAGATTGTTCATTGCAAGTATATAGAAAGTCATTTGATGTTTGTATATTGATCTGTATCTTACAAGATTTCTAAACTCATTATTAGCTCTAGTAGCTTTTTGGTGGATTCTTCATGGCTTTATCTATGTAAGATCATGGTATCTGCCAATAGAGATAATTTCAACTCTCCCTTTCCAATTTGGATGCCTTTTATATCCTTCTCACCTCCTCTAGAATTTTAGAAGAACATTTAATAGAACTGGTGAGAGCAGACCACCTTGTCTTGTACTGTGATCCCCGGGGGAAGGAATTTAATCCTTTACCATTAAGTATGATGTTAGCCGTGGGTAATTTCCCTTCATTTAAACATTTATCTTGATTTTGTGTAGGAAACTCTTTTTCTCCATTTCGCATATGCAAGTTCAGACCACTGAGTTTGGGAAACACTTTTAACTCTGTTGACTCTATGCTTGTTCAGGATAAGATTGCAAGCAGTGCAGAGAGGGACAAAGCGTAAGACTTGAGATGCCAGGCGTCCCTGTGATGCTTTCCTCACACCACTCATGTGTAGAGAATGGGACCAGAAACCAGGTTTTTTGAGTGTTCACTCTCTAACGCAATAAAAGCATCATTCTTTTCCTTAAGCTTGGCATTAAAGAGTTCCACGATTTTTACAGCCATCTCACAGAGAAACAAATTTCCAAACTTGAGAAAAAGGAGGAAAAAAGTAATTGTTGGTCTCATATATTCTCTTCACTTCTGTGAGGTCTTCCAAAATGGCTTTAAGAAAAATCCAAACCATGAGAGACTGTGGACTCCGACAAACAAACTGAGGGTTTTACAGGGAAGGGGGGTGGGGGAATGGGTTGGCCTGGTGATGGGTATTAAGGAGGGCATGTATTGCATGGAGCACTGGGTGTTGTATGTAAACGATGAATCTTGGAACACTGCATCAAAAACTAATGATGCATTTTATGGTGACTAACATAACACAATAAAAAAAAATAAAATAAGATTTATTAAAAAGCTCTGAGAAAAAATCCCATGCTCTTTTGAAAGTGCTAATACCCACTTTCACGAAAACAGCAAATTTTGGCTAGTGAAACTGTATCACCTATTCCAACCCATGAGATATTTATTAAAAGAAAAACAAATTGAAGCACTATCTCTTGCAAACCCCAACAAGACATACTAAATATCCAGGGCAGGCAAACAACTCCCAGAAAAAAAAAAAAAGAAAAACAAAAAAACAAAAAAACAAGAGACTTTCATTTTCCCTGAAGGGCTTGCGTGGTCAGAAGCCATTTTGCTTCTCTAGCCTGGTGTCCTAGCGGACTAACCAGGAACTTGTAGATGGAACAGTTTCTGATGCCTTCCTCTGCTCTTTTTTCCTTAACTATAAAATTGTTGTTCTCTTTGTCTGAGAAAATAAATATCAGTCTCATTATTCTGCAGTTTTCCCCTTTATAAAAGGAGATCAAGGCCAGCCATCATTCAACTCAAGACAATTGCTGCTGTGAGGAAATGTAAGGACCAGACTTGCCAGAACTTCCAAATTTCTAAGAGAAGTGAGAATACATATTTTTACTGGTTATTTGCCCATTTTTAAAAATTTTTTAAAAGATTTTATTTATTTATTTGACAGAGAGAGAGAGAGATCACAAGTAGGTAGAGAGGCAGGCAGAGAGAGAGGGGGAAGCAGGCTCCCTGCTAAGCAGAGAGCCCAATGCGGGGCTTGATCCCAGGACCCTGAGATCATGACCTGAGCTGAAGGTAGAGGCCCAACCCACTGAGCCACCCAGGTGCCCCTATTTGCCCATTTATAATTTTTGACAAATTTTAATTTTTCAATCTGCCATAGGCTATGTATAATCTCTAGTCCAGGTCCAAGTGGAAAAGACTCAGTTATCTTTTAAAGTGATTTTAAAAGGAAGTTAAAAATTCTATATTTACTCATATATTTTCCATTTTAAGTATCCTTCATTCCTTTGTGTATATCCAGATTTCCATCTGGTAACATTTTCTTTCTGCCTAAAAGACTTCCTTTAACATTTCCTGTATTCCACTTCTGCTGGTAATGAATTCCTTCAGCTTTTGTATACATGAAAAAAGTCTTTATTTTAAAACATTTTTATTTTGAACAATTCTAAACATATAGAGCAGTAGAGTAAATAGCTCAATGAATACTCATATACCATCATCTAGATTTAACAGTTGTAACAATTTCACTATACTTGCTTAGTCTATTTTTGAAATATTCAAAATAAATTACATACATTATATTTCACCCCTACCTATTTTTACATGCATCACTAACAAAAAGGACATTTTCCCTATATAACCATAGTACTGTTATCACATCTAACAAAATTAACAGTAATTCCCTAATATCCTTTAACATCTAGGCTGCATTTAAATTTCCTTGATTGAACCAAAAATGAGTTTTTATACCTGGTTTATTCAAACCAGATTCCAATCAAGGGTCATTTGGTGGTTATAGCTTTTAAGTCTCTTCTACTCTAGAACAGTCCTGCTGTCTCTCCACCTTTTACCCCCCATGTGTGATATTGTGATTTATAATAAGGAATATATATTCAGTCTTTGGCCCTGTTTCTGGCACAGAGCTCTTAAAAACCCTTGTGATTTCCAAAGCAAGAGTTTAAAAAAAAAAGTGTCTTTTGTTATGTTAATAAGGTGACGTTTGGATTGCACCTAAAGATGGCAGACTGGTTGTCATGGGAACCAACCATGTGATTAGAGGGTTGGAATGTTCAGTCCCACCCCCCAACACCTCCAGGGAGGGGAGAGGGCCTGAAGGTTGGATCAGTCACCAATGGCCAATGATTTAATCAATCCTGGCTATTGAATCTTGGCTAGTGAAGCCTCCATAACAACTCAAAAGGACTGGGTTTGGGGAGCTTCCACAATGTTGGATATCTGGGGAGAGTGACATGCCTGGAGCGAGCATGGAAATTGTGCCCTTTCCCCAGACCTTGCCCTATGCATTTCTTCCATCTGGTGTTATATCCTTTTATAATACCTAGTGATCTAGCAAGTAAAATGTTTCTCTGAATTCTAAGAGCTATTCTTTTGAAAGTAATCAAACCCAAGGTGGGAGGCATGGGAACATTTGATTTATAGGTCAAGTACTGGGAACCACTGTGCGGGGAGGGATGGTCTTGTAGGACTGAATCATTAACCTGTGGTATCTGATCCTATTTCTGGATAGACAGTGTCAGAATTGAGTTTAATTGTAGCACACCCAGTTGGTGTTTGGAGAGTTGCTTGTAGCATGTGTGTGGGGAACCTCCCACCCCACATCTGCATTTAGTGAGCAGAGCCTAAAAGACCATGACATTGACTTCTTTCAGATACCAGGCCAACTGTCCTGTGGAATGCCCCCACTTTCTGAGTTTTTCTCATGTTTTCCTCATGGTGTTAACTTGTTATTTTTTTTAAAGATTTATTTATTTATTTGCTTGTTTGTTGAGAGAGAGAGAGTGAGTTAGAGAGAGAGAGCGAGAGCACAAGCTGAGAAAGAGGCAGAGTGAAGGAGAAGCTGACTCCCCACTGAATAGGGAGCCTGATGCAAGGGTCAATCCCAGGACCCTGGGATCATGGCCTGAGTCCAAGGCAGATGCTTAATGGCTGAGCCACCCAGGTGCCCCAACTTGGTATTTTTTTTTTAAGATTATACTTATTTATTTGAGAGAGAGGGAGCACAAGCAGGGACAGGGGGAGAGGGAGAGGGAGACAATCACAAGCAGACTCCCCACTGAGTGTGGATCCCAATGTGGGGCTCCATCCCACAACCCTAAGATCATGACCTGAGCTGAAATCCAGAGTTGGTTGCCCAACAGACTGAACCACCCAGGCACCCCAACTTGTTATTTTATCCTCTGTATTTCATAGAAACTGCATATTAGAACTAAGAGCTTGATATGGTTCTGGTTCAATATTTTTCTTCATGAATCATTCAGAGGTGATGTGTACACATCAAGGGGCACACGGTAAATGGCACATAAGTCCCACTATCAGAGATAACAAGATTGAACCATGGGTTTAGGTGGTAACAGACTAATTCTTCCTTTGTAATATTTTCTTCCTGGTGATTAACACAATCAGTGGAGTGATACTTTGGCATCATGGGAATATCCAGTTTTCCATCAGCTTTTTACCCAGTGGTTTATGAATCCATTGATAGTTTTGGCTTGAATTTATTGTTTCATTATGGCCAGGAAAATGATGTGGGTTTTTTTTTTTTAATTTCTATCATCCCTTCTTCAGTTATTGGCTAACAATCTTCTGAAAGAACTTTTCCTCATTGACTGTGTCTGTTAGTTTATGTTCATTTTATCAATACGGGTCTAAATAGCTCAGTTGACCTCAGGAGACCAAGGTGGGGGAAAGCTGGCAGGTCGTTAGTGGACAAAGTGAGTCTTTCTCTCTGGTCGTCCAGTTGTACCTAGATTACTTTGATTATGGAGGGGAAGGTTGAGAGCCTCGTAGACCGCATCCTTGATTTGCCTTTATCTTCCCATTGGAGGCCTCCTGTGGGAAAGATAGAAGCCAACTCTGAAGCTTTCCACTGTGCTTAAAGGTGACCAGCTGTTGTTTTATTTCTTCCCAAGCACATGGAAGTACAACTACTTCTTTTCATTTGCCCACGAAGGCTTGGTTTGTTGTAGGCACTATGGAAAGTTCTCTGTATGCACTGACTCAAGGAATAGTCACAACAACACTTGGAGGTAACTGCTATTTCCGCTTTAGAGATGAGGTTATTGGGGCTCTGATGGTTTAATTAACTTGCCTAGGATCGTATAGCCAATAAATAGAAGAACTGGGACTCAAATCCAAGTCTGTAAGATTCCAACGTCTATGCTTTTAATTAATTGACTCTGTAAGATTTGGAGGAAGGAAAAGACCATGACAGGAGAACCAAGTCCATACTTGTTTCTTTAAAAAAAAAATTATTATTAAAGTGTAGTTGACATTGAATGTTATATAGTTTCAGGTGCACACTTGTTTCTTTTGAGGAAAGTTCACTGGCTGGTAGTTTCTTACTTGGGAAAGAATGTGAGCCAGTCAAGGGAGCCAGCGATTGGATCTTAGTTATTTTTGTTAGAACACTTAATTGTGAGAGCAAACCAATTCAAAGTCCGTTAGGTAAAAATGGATATTAGAATCCATGGAACAGTTTGCACTACACATCCATAGGAATAACTTGATCCAGAGAATTGAGTACAAATGAGATTCTCTGTCATTAATCTAGAGCAGTATATGGCCAGACTCATCCTCTCTGGTTGTGCACACTGACTTTCTTCTCCTGACAGAAACCATGGCTGTTGAGCGTGTGCTAGACAATTACATCTTATGATTTTGACCGATTTGCTCCTCAGTTCTGGTTTTAAAAGTTTTCAGGAAGGATTCTGATTGATCCAGCTTGGCTTAAGTGTACAACCACATGGGTTCATGTTAGACTGTGGTGATTTCCTTGGGAACTACATGTTTAGATTAAGGGGAGGCGTGGTTCTCCAAATCTGAGGCCGGGGTTACTGATCCTAGCAGGGAAGGTACTGTTTAAAAATAAATAATAGCTGAGGTCAAGGGGGAAAAAGCCAGACTTCTTGGGCAAAGAGATGACAAAGAGAGACTCCTCTCTTTAGACTTTGCATCAAGTGACCGTGGAAGAGGAGGGAGCGTTGTGCTAAGAAACTAGGAGCCAGAGGGTGTCTGGATGGCTCAGTCAGTTGAGAGTCTGACTCTATTTCAGTTCAGTTCATGATCTCAGGGTCATGGGACAGAGCCCTGTGTCAGGCTCTGTGCTCAATGCAGTCTGCTTGGGATTCCTTCTCTCCCTCTGTTCCCCCACCCCCGTCCCATTCATGCATGCCCCCATGATCTCTCTCTCTCTCTCTCTCTCTCTTAAAAAGGAGAACTTTTTAAGCCAAGCCATACATTCCCTCATGGGACCTGGGAGCTTAATTCATTTTCCCAATAGTCCCAGTTTGGTAAATGAGGTCATCATTATCTCCATGTAGCAGATGAAACAGTTGAGATTTCAGTTTTTTGTGTGTGTTTTTAAGACTTCTTCAGTTTTAAGTGAGTTGCTTAAATTCATGCAACCACCAACTGGGGGAGGTGGGATTTGAATGCAACTCTGTGTAGTGGGCTTAATTGCATCCCTAAAGTATGATCCGAAAGAATCAGTGAGTTTCTGGCCTGGGGAAAGTCACCTCTGCCCTAAATGAGACTTTGCTTCCTATTTGTGTGCTTTTTAGTGAGGATTGTGAAGTGAGAGGCAGAACTTTATTTATTTTTTTTTTTTATGAGACATGTGGTGGCCATGAAAGGCACCTCTCAGATCTCTGACTTCAAGGAGCCTGGTTGAATGATGACCTCAGTTGCCGAGCTCTGTAATCCTCCACTGCATTTGCATGAGACCAATTTTCCCATGGGCTGGTCCCAGCCAGTGACTGGGTACATCAAGGATACTAAAGCAGACACACTTTTGGGAGATACAGAACTCCTCTAAAGGGTGATTTTGGCTCAAGAACTTTCCATTGGTCTTGTTGAAATTTCCTTAGAACTGTACTGCAGTGTAAGACTTTTCATACCCATCCTTCCTTCCTTCCCTCTCTCCTCCACAGAGTTAGATGTATATTATTGTCTGACAGCTCTTGAGTCTCTTCTGGCTCTCTCCATACACATGGTGTATTTCCCCTCATGTGTATTTTCTCCAATAAATCCCTCTTGGGATCTTCTCCTTCTTGGTGCACTCAGACTAACAGGTACCTATTTCCTGTTGCATTGAGACTTCTCCAGGTAAATAATATCTAGAAATAAGAAGAAAAGGCCAAATAAATGGATAATGCAAAGAAAAGGATACACTGCCAGCATGGAAGTGTTGAAGAAAGACAAATGGCCAGTGTGTTGTATGCTTTGAATAACAGTTTTTTTCAAGTGATGGTGCAATTATAATTTGGTTATGGGCACTAAATTAATATGCATATAAGCAGCTCTCAACAAATAGTTTCATTAACACTTATTTGTAAATTGGAACAAATATAATGCCTCTTGGTTGGCATAAATCAGAGGAAATATGAATGCCTCTTGGTTGGCATCAATTCTGGAAAGATTAAAGATGAATGATGGCCACACTTTCTGTGTAAGAATATAGAGAATTATTTTTCATGGTTGAAAGAGTTCCACAATAAAAGATTATTTTCTCTATTCTTGGTTAAAGAAAATAACTGTGCTTTAGGCTTTAAGAGTGGATTCCATATATTATTATAACTTCTAGGCAGCTATAAGAAGAGGGTTTGGAAGAAGAGGAGAAGGGGATGGAAGATGTAATATAGGTGTCTGATGATATATTTGGATAGGACCCGAACACCAAATACTCTACCTGCATGAATTGGTAACATTCAGATTTTCAAAGCTTATTATAAAATCACCTTAAATTTCTCAGTAGCCACATGTAACAAAGACACACTTGTTCCCATATACTTAAATTTTTAGAAATTCATAGAAAATGAAATCATGAAATGTTCATTGAGTACCCTACTATGTGCATAGGAGTTTGCGAGGAAGCAGGAATATCACAGAGACCAAGACAGATACAGAAAGGTGTTCATATGACATTCTTTACTTGTCCATGGCTCTGCTGTGCTATTTCTGTACTTAAGAAAAATGGAAGTTCACAGTAGAAATGTTCAATTAACTGTTAAACACCTTCGCCAATTAAGATATCATTTCCAGATCTGATGGATGAGTTCAAAATATCCAATTCATTCTAATCATCATGCGGAAGAACAGTCCTACTCTCAAGGAGAAAAGAGCAGATAAACATGTAAATGAACTCACAAATCTTTAGAAGTACTCTGCCTGGAATGACCGAATATTAATTCACGAAGTTTTCCATGTGTTAAATGATGAGCTGAATTACAGTGAGCAAGGCGACATTGATAATCTAGTTATATTTTGTTTTGTAACATATAGTAAATACTAGATTATAAGACTAAGGCACTGGGGACATAACTAGAACAAGAAGAACTCTGTTGAACGTCCAAGGGCTAAGTCCTGTAGCTAGCATAAGTCTTTGCAAGAACCAATCCAGTCTCCTTTTCTACACAGTGCTTGCTTTTCTTCCTTGTCCTGTCTCTATCCATAAATAGGGTATAATCTTAGAACCTAAGTTATAAATTACTAATGCCAGAAAAAGCTTTCCCTGAAACTTAACCCTTGTGGTGACAATAAGGACAGCAACTTGAGGATCTCCAACTACAGGGAGCATAGTTGACCAAGAGTCCCAGATGCCCTGCTGTGAAGTCCATCTCCAGGTTTGCATCGAGGCCATGTTTTTCCTGGGGTGCTTCTGGTGAATGATTGAATACAGGAGGATGACTAAGGCTGACTTGTTCCTGGGAGATGTGGCTCCTCTTTGATTGTGACTTTGGTTTAAGGAATCCCCAACAACAGCTTTGTGACTTCTCTTAGGCTGCATGGCAGTCTAGGGTGCCACCACCCAATCTTTTCTCCCTCTTTTCTTCATTCATGTCAGACTTGCATCATGGTCTGATGACTTTCCCAGTGTTCATCTGGCTTCCTTCCTCTTTTCTCTCACATAGGCATTTCCTTTAATACAATCCTTGCTCCCTTAATCCTTGTCTTGGCCTCAGAAGACTCAAACGAACACACCCTTCTCTTCTCTGAGATAATGCTATAATTGTCCTCATTTCAGTCTCGAGTGGACACTTAAACTTTTTGTTTTCACACCTGTCTT
Organism: Martes martes; assembly: GCF_963455335.1. Taxonomy (NCBI): domain Eukaryota; kingdom Metazoa; phylum Chordata; class Mammalia; order Carnivora; family Mustelidae; genus Martes; species Martes martes. The sequence goes on from NC_137897.1 coordinate 109,870,328, forward strand.
CCATATTCTACTGTGACCTCCTGGAAGGTACGGTTTGTTGTGTCTGATTCATAATTTGGTGTTTAGCATGTTTTAGGTACATCATCAATACTTGTTGGGTGAATGATGAACGTACGAAGACAGAAGAGTTGTTAGGAGTCACTCAATCAGAAAGATGTGATTTCAGATCTTGAATTTGCTGCTTTTGTAGCCCTGTGACCATAAGTAAATAAACTGTGCCTCTCTTTCCTAATCTGTTTTCTGTTTCTATGGATTTGCTGTTCGGGACATTTCATATGTGCCTTACATGTTTGACTTCTTTCACTTAGCACAATGCTTTCTTTTTTTTAAAGATTCATTTATTTATTTGAGAGAGCAAGAGAAAGAATGTGCATGTGTGTGAGTGGGAGGAGGGGTAGGGGAGAGGGAGAGAGAGGATATCAAGCAGATTCCCCACTGAGTGTGGAGCCCAATGCAAGGATATATCTCATGACCCTGAGATCATGACCTGAGCTGAAATAAAGCTGGACCCTTAACTGACTGAGCCACCTAGATGCCCCAGCATGATGCTTTCAAGGTTCACACATGTGGTAACATGTATCAGTACTTCATGATTTTTATGGCTGAATAAAATCCCATTTTATGGATAGATTGCATTTTGTTTATCCATTCATAAGTTGATGAGTATGTGAGTTTTTGGTACATTTGGCTGTTATGAATTATGCTGTTATGATCGTTTGTGTATAAGTTTTCTGTGAACACATGTTTTCTACTCTCTTGAGTATACATATATATAGAAATAGAATTGCTAGCTTGTATAGCAACTTCATGTTTAACTTTTTGGGGAACTGTCACATTTTTTTCCAAAGCAGTTATACCATACTATATTCTACTAGGAATGCCAATTTCTTCACATCCTTGTTACCACTTGTTATTTTCTGATTTCTTTTTCTTTAACCGTAGCCATTATGGCAAATATGAAATAGTATCTTGGTGTGCTCTTGACTGGCATTTTCTTAATAATTAATGATGTTGAGCATCTTTTCATATATTTATTGGTTCTTTATAGATCTTCAGTTCAAATCCTTTGCCCATTTTTTAAAAAGATTTTATTTATTTATTTGACAGACAGAGATCACGAGTAGGCAGAGAGGCAGGCAGAGAGAGAGGAGGAAGCAGGCTCCCTGTGGAGCAGACAGCCCGATGTGGGGCTCGATCCCAGGACCCTGGGATCATGACCTGAGCCGAAGGTAGAGGCTTTAACCCACTGAGCCACCCAGGCGCCCCCCCTTTGCCCATTTTTAATTAGGTTTTTAGTCTTTTTATTATTGAGTTGTGAGTGTTGTTTATATAGTCTATATCAGTTTTTCTTAAATCAGATATATGATATACAAATATTTTTTTCCGATTCTGTGGGTTGTCTTTTCACTTTGTTTATACTGTTCTTTGACCTACAGAAGTTTCTAATTTTGATGAGGTCCACTTTACCTAATTTTTCTTTTGTTGTTTGCGCTTTGGATGCCATGTTTAAAAAAAGTTACCTAATCCAAACCCTGAAGATTTATGCCCATGTTTCCTTCTAAGAGTTTTATAGATTTGGTTTTAAAATTCAGATCTTTAGGGGTGCCTGGATGACTCAGTTGGTTAAGGGTCTGCCTTCAGCTCATGTCATGATCCCAGGGTCCCTGCTGTCTGGGGATCCTGCTTGTCCCTATCCCACTCACCCTGCTTGTGTTCCCTCTCTCGCTGTCTCTCTCTCTGTCAAATAAATAAATAAATAAAATCTAAAAAAAATAAAATTTAGTTATTTAGTTCATTGAGGGTTAATTTTTTTGTACGGTATGAATTAGAGGCCCAAATACATTTTTTTTTTTGCATGTGGATATCCAGTTGTTCCAACACTTTTTGTTGAAAAGACTATTTTTTTCCCATTGAATGACTTGGCACCCTTGCTGAAAATCAATCAATCATAGATATATGACTTTATTTCTGGACTCCCTATTCTATTTCATTGATCTGTATGTTTATCCTATGCCAACACCACATAGTCTTCATTACTGTAGCTTTGTAATAAATTTTAAGATTGGGAAGTGTGAGTCTTCCAAGTTTGTTCTTCTTTTTCTTTTTTTTTTTTTAAGATTTTATTTATTCATTTGACAGACAGAGATCACAAGTAGGCAGAGAGGCAGGCAGAGAGAGAGGAGGAAGCAGGCTCCCTGCTGAGCAGAGAGCCCGATGCGGGGCTCGATCCCAGGACCCTGGGATCAGGACCTGAGCCGAAGGCAGAGGCTTTAACCCACTGAGCCACCCAGGCGCCCCTGTTCTTCTTTTTCTATAAAGGTTTATTTATTCATTTGAGAGAGTGAGAGAACGAGTGGGGGGAGGGGCAGAAGGGGAGAATCTTCAAGCAGACTCCCCACTGAGTGTAGAATCTGACATGGGACTTGATCTCACAACCCAGGAGATCATGACCTGAGCTGAAACCAAGAGTCAGAAGCTTAACCAACTGAGCCACCCAGGCACCCCTTTGTGCAATTTCAACACTGTTTTGGCTATTTGGGATGCCTTGCATTTCCATAAGAATGTGATGAACCACTTGTTCATTTCTTCAAAAGAGACACCTGAAATTTTGACAGGGATTTGGTTGACTCTGTAGATCATTTTTGGGAGTAATAATGTTAATAATAATATAATAATAAGTCATCCAATTCATGGGCAATGGGATATGTTTCCATTTATTTAGGTCTCCTATAATTTCTTTCAACAGAGTTTTGTAGTTTTCAATGTATAAGCCTTGTACTTATTTTGTTAAATTTATTCCTAAATGTTTTATTCTTTTTGATACTATTGTAAATAGAATTATTTTCTTGATGTAATTTTTGGGTATATATTGCTAATGTATAGAAAAGCAACTATTTTTGTTTTGTTTTGTTTTTGAAAGACAACTAATTTTTGTATATCAATCATGTATCCTGTAATTTTCCTGAACTCATTTATTAGCTTTAACAACTTTTTTTTGGTGAAGGTGGGTGTTTTCTTACAATCTTTTATAAGATTATGTCATCAGTGAGTAGAGATAGTTTTACTTCTTCCTTTTCAATCTGGATGCTTTTTCTCTTCCTTTCTTGTCAACTTACCCTGGAAGAACTTTCAGTACAATGTGGCAAGAACAGATACCCTTGTCCTGTTCCTGATCTTAGGTGGAAAGCATTTAGTCTTTCACCCCTAAGTATGATGTTAGCTGTGGCTTATTCATAAATGTCCTTTATCAGTTTGAGGAAGGTTTCTTCTGTTCCTAGTTTGTGGAGAGTTTTTATCATGAAACCATTTTATATTTTCTCAAAATTTTTCTTGGTATCTATTGAGATTATCATGTGTTTTTTCCTTTATTGATATGATCTATTATATTGATTGATTTCCATGTGTTGATCCAACCTTACATTCCTGGGACAAACCCCACTTGGTGTAAAATCCTTTTTATGTGGTGCTGGATTTTGGTATTCTGGTATTTTGTTAAGGACATTGCATATATTTATAAGGGATGCTGGTCTGCAGTGTTCTTTCTCTCTCTTTTTTTTTTAAAGATTTTATTTATTTGTCAGAGAGAGAGAGAGAAAGAGAGAGAGAGAGAGAGTCCAAGCAGGGGGAGTGGCAGGCAGAGAGAGAAGCAGGCTCCCCGCTGAGCAAGGAGCCTGACTCAGTCCTATCCCAGGACCCTGGGATACAAATATCTTCTCCCATTCTGTAGGTTGTCCTTTAGTTTTGTTGACTGTTTGATTTTGCTGTGCAGAAGCTTTTTATTTTGATGTAGTCCCAATCGTTTATTTTTGCTTTTGTTTCCCTACCTCAGGAGACACATTTAGAAATAGGTTCCTACAGCCAGTGTCAGAAATTACTGCCTGTTCTTTCTTCCAGAATTTGTATAGTTTCAGGTCTTACATTTAGGTCCTTAATCCATTTTGAGTTTATTTTTGTGTATGGTGTAAGAAAGTGGTCCACTTTCATTCTATTCCATGTTGCTGTCCAATTTTCCCCATACCATTTGTTGAAGGACTGTCTTTTTCCCACTGGATATTCTTTCCTGCTTCGTCAAAGATTAACTCACCATATAATTGTGGGTTTATTTCTGGATTTTCTATCCTGTTCCATTGATCTGTATGTCTATTTTGGTGCCAGAACCATATTGTTTTGATTAGTACACCTTGGTAATATAACTTGAAGTCCAGAATTGTGATGTCTCCAGCTTTGTTTTTCTGTTTTAAGATTACTTTGGCTATGTGGGGTCTTTTGCAGCTCCATATAAATTTTAGGATTGTTTGTTCTAGTTCTGTGAAAAACGCTGTTGGCATTTTGATAGGACTTGTACAAATGTGTAGATTGTTTTGGGTAGTACGGACATTTTAACAATAGTTGTTCCTCCAATTCATGAGCATGGAATGTCTTTTCATTTCTTTGTGTCATCTTCAATTTCTTCCATCACTGTCTTATAGTTTTCAGAATACAGGTGTTTCACCTCTTTGGTTAGGTTTGTCCCTAGGTATCTTATTATTTTTGGTGCAATTGTAAATGGGATTGTTTTCTTAATTTCTCTTTCTGCTGCTTCATTATTGGTGTATAGAAATGCAATAGATTTCTGTAGATTGATTTTTGTGTCCTCTGACTTTACTGAGTTCATTTATTAGTTCTTGTAGTTTTTTGTAGTTTTTTGGTGGAGTCTTTAGGGATTTCTATAAATAGTATCATGTCATCTGCAAACAGTGAAAGTTTTACTTCTTCCTTACTGATTTGGATGCATTTTATTTCTTTTCGTTTTCTGATTGCTGTGGCTGGAACTTCCAGTACTATGTTAAATAGAAGTGGTGAGCCTGGACATCCTTGTCTTGTTCCTTTAGGGGAAAGGCTCTCAGTTTTTCTGCATTGAGGATGTTGTTAGCTGTGGGTTATTCATATGTGGGCTTTATTATGTTGAGGTATGTTCCCTCTAACCTTACTTTGTTGAGGGTTTTTATCATGAATGGATGTTATACTTTGTCAAATGCTTTTTCTTCATCTGTTGAAATGATCATATGGTTCTTATTCTTTTTTATTTATAGTTTTTTAAAGATTTATTTATTTGAGAGAGAGAGAACATGTGAGTGAGGTGAGGGGTAGAAGGAGAGGGAGAGAATCTCAAGCAGACTCCTTGCTGAGCCTGGACCCCAACACGGGGCTCGATTTTATGACCCTGAGATCATGACCTGAGCTGAAATCAAGAGTCACATGCTTAACTAATTGAGCCATCTAGGCACCCGGGGTTCTTATTCTTTCTCTTGCTGATGTGATGTATCACATTGATTGATTTGCAAATATTGAACCACTCTTGCAACACAGGAATCAATCCCACTTGATTGTGGTGAATGATTTTTTTAATGTATTGTTGGATTTGTTTTCCTTGTATTTTGTTGAGGATTTTTTGCATCTATGTTCATCAGAGATACTGGCCTGTAGTTCTTTTTTAGTGGTGTCCTTATCTGGTTTTGGCATGAGGGTAATGCTAGCCTCAAAGAATGAATCTGGAAGTTTTTCTTCCTTTTCTGTTTTTTGGAGTAGTTTGAGAACAAGTGGTATTAACTCTTCTTTAAATCTTTGGTAGAATTTGCCTGTGAAATCATCTGGTCCTAGACTTTTGTTTGTTGGGAGTTTTTTGATTACTGATTCAATTTCTTTACTGGTAATTGGTCTGTTCAAATATTCTATTTCTCTTGTTTCAGTTTTGATAGGTCATATGTTTCTAGGAATTTATCCATTTCTTCTTGGTTGTCCAGTTTGTTGGTATATAGTTTTTCATAATATTTTTGAATTGTTTGTATTTCAGTGGTGTTGGTTGTTATTTCTCCTCTCTCCTTTGTGATTTTATTTATTTGGGTCTTTTCTCCTTTTTTCTTGATAAGCCTGGCTAGAGATTTATCTCTTTTATTGATTTTTTTCAAAGAATCAACTCTGATCTGTTCTATTGTTTTATTTTGTTTTAGTTTCATTTTCATTTTTTTTTCTGCTCTGATTTTTATTATTTCCTTCCTTCTTCTGGTTTTAGGTTTTGTTTGTTATTTTTCTAGCTCCTTTAGGTGTGAGGTTAGGCTATTTATTAGAGACTTTTCTTGCTTCTTGAGTCAGGCGTTTATTGCTATAAACTTCCCTCTTAGAACTGCTTTTTCAGCATCCCAAAGGATTTGAACCATTGTGCTTTCATTTGTATTTGTTTCCATGTACTTTTAAAATTTCTTCTTTTTTTTTCCTTGTTGACCTATTTATTGTTTAGTAACATGTTATTTAACCTCCATGTGTTTGTTTTCTTTCGAGACGTTTTTCTTGTGGTTGACTTCTAGTTTCACAGCACTGTTGTCAGAAAAGATGTATGGTATGACTTCAATCTTTTTGAATTTGTCTTGTGGCCTAATATGTGATATTTTCTGGAGAATGTTCAATGTACACTTGAAAAGAAACTGTGTTCTGCTGTTTTAGGATGAAATGTTCTGAATATACCTGTTACATTTATCTGGTCCAGTGTGTCATTCAAAGCCATTGTTTCCTTGTTGATTTTCTGTTGAGATGATCTGTCCATTGATGTAAGGGGGGTGGTAGAGTCCCCTACTATTATTGTGTTATTATTGATCCTTTATGTCTGTTATTAGTTGTTTTATGTATTTGGGTGCTCCCATTTTGGGTGCATGAATTCAGGATTCCCTTTTATGATTATATAGTCTCCTTCTTTGTCTCTTGTTGCAGTCTTTGTTTTAAAGTCTCTTTGTCCAATATTAAGTATTGCTACTCTGACTTTCTTTTTCATCCATTTTCATTATAAATGTTTCTCCATCCACTCACTTTCAATCTGCAAGTATCTTTAGATTTAAAATGAGTCTCTTATAGGCAGCATAAAGGTGGTTCTTATTTTTTTATCCATTCTGACACCCTGTGTCTTTTTATTGGAGCATTTAGTCCATTTATACTCAAAGTAGTTATTGGTAGTTATGTATTTGTCACCATTTTATTACTTGTGGTTGTTTTACATGAAGATTTTCTTTGATCTTTTTCTTGTCTAGAGATCTTTCATGGTTTGCCGGTTTTCTTTGATAATGTATTTGTATTTCTTTCTTTTTATTCTTTGCATATTTGTTAATTGTTTTGATTTGTGGTTATCATTAGGTTTGTATATAACCTCTTCTGCATGTAGTAGTCTACATTAAGTTGATGGTCGTTTATGTTTGAACACGTTCTTTACTCTCTCCTCACCACCTTTTAGGTATATGGTGTCACATTTACATCCTTTTATTTTGTGAGTTCCTTGAACAATTTTTTCACAGATATGTTCTTTTTACCACTTTCATGTTTCCTACCTTCATACTGTCATTTTTGGTCTTTCCTTTCCACTCAAGGAGTTCCTTTTATTTTTTATTTTTTATTTTTTAAAAAAGATTGTATTTATTTATTTGACAGATGGAGATCACAAGTAGGCAGAGAGACAGGCGGGGGGTGGGGGGAGGAAGCAGGCTCCCCGCTGAACAGACAGCTCGATGTGGGGCTCGATTCCAGGACCTTGAGATCATGACCTGAGCTGAAGGCAGAGGCTCTAACCCACTGAGCCACCCAGGCACCCCTCAAGGAGTTCCTTTTAATACTTCTTGCAGTGGTGGTTTAGTGGCCATGAACTCCTTTAGTTTTTGTCTGGGAAACTCTTTATCTCTCTTTCTCTTCTGAATGATAGTTTTGCTGGATAAAGTATTCTTGGCTGCAGGTTTTTCCCATTCAGCCCTTTGAATATATCATGCCACTCTTTTCTGGCTAATAAGGTTTTTGTTGAAAAATCTTCTGTTAGCCTTATGGCTTTTCCCTTGTAAGTTAATCGCTTCTTTTGTCTTTCTGCTTTTAAGATTTTTTTAGTTTATCATTTTATTTTCCAACGTTAATTACAATATGTCTTGGTGTGTATCTGCTTTCATTGATTTTGTTGGGGATTCTCTCTGCCTCCTGGATCTGGATATCTGTTTCTTTCCCCAGATTAGGGACATTTTTCAGCTATTGTTTCTTCAAATAAATTTTCTGTGCCCTTTTCTCTCTTTTTCTTCTGAGACTCCTATAATACAAATGTTATTATGTTTGATGGAGTCAGTGAGTTCCATAAGTCTATTCTCATTTTACATAATTTTTTCTCTCTTTTGTTCACTTGATTACTTTCCATTACTCTGTCTTCTAAGGCATTAAGTCATTCCTGTTCTTCCAGCCTGTTGTTTGTTCTACCAAGTGTGTTTCTCATTTCGTTTATTGAGCCCTTCACTTCTGCTATGTTAGTCTTATTTCTGTATTAATGGTCTCAGTGATGTCCTTCACTCTTAAGTCCAGTGAATATCTTTATGATCATTGCTTTAAATTCTCCATCAGGTATTTTACTTATATCTGTTTTGCTTAGATCTCTGGCTGTGGTCCTATCCTGTTCTTTCATTTGGGATAAATTCCTCTGTCTTGTCATTTTGTCTAAGACTTCGTGCCTATTTCTGTGTTTCAGGAAAGTCAGCTACATCTATTCTTAAGGGTGACTGCCTTATGAAGAAGAGGTGCTTTAGTGCCCTGCTGTGTAGTGTACCCTGTTCCCCAGGGCCTCTTGCTTCTAGGTATGCCTCTAGTGTGTGCTGTGTGCACTCTGCTGTTGTGTCCTTGCCACTTTATATTTCAGGCCAGTCATCTGCAGAGGCTCTCTTTGCTGGTTATGGCAGTGTTTGGTTCCTGGCCTGAATGTGGGATTTTTAAAAAAGATTTTATTTATATGACAGAGAGAGATCACAAGTAGTCAGAGAGGCAGGCAGAGAGAGAGGAGGAAGCAGGCTCCCTGCTGAGCAGAGAGCCCAATGCGGGGCTCAGTCCCAGGACCCTGAGACCATGACCTGAGCTGAAGGCAGAGGCTTTAACCCGCTGAGCCACCCAGGTGCCCCTGAATGTGGGATGTTTTACCTAGGTGTACTCCGGTCTGCTTGTGAAATGAGACACAACATAGTAAGCAGTAGGTAGCGACAGCTACTGCTACTGGAACCGTGGCTTGCAAAACTCTTGTTGGGAGATGCAGTGTAGGCAGGGGTTTGTGCTGGTCTTCTGAGTGAGGGGCCAGGCATGCTGGGACTGAGGCAAATGTACTGAGATGGATGGTTCTTCTGGAGCATGGGGGCCAGGGCTTGGTGTAAGCAAGTTAGGTAGAGAGCGTTGGTGGTGCACTGGTTCCTACAGGTGGCCCTGTGCTTATGCTGAGGCAAAGGGGAGGGAAATGGCTTCTGCCAGTTCCTTTGTTCCTGGAGGGGTCTCTTCATGAATGCTGCCTCTTTGGGACACACTCTGAGATGAGCAACTAACCTCCCCACTGTGTGCCCCAACTGCTCTTAAGATCACTGTTTGCCCTGTGTTTTCTCCAAGAGCAGCCCCAATGCCCTTTGAGCTCTCTCAGAGCCAAGCATGCTGACCTTTAAAACTCCAGGCTTTAAGCCCGGCTGTTTGTAAGAACTCATGAAATTCAGGCCCTCTTGCTTTCCAAGCCAGTTGCTATGAGGATTTGTCTTTCCCACCCTCCCCTGTGTGCTAGTCTGTCTCTTACCCTTCTCTGTGACCGTGGCTTCTCCCCACCTTATTAGCCATGATTTGTTTCTCTCCCAAAGCCACATCTCCATACTTCCTACCTTCTTCCATCTGGCCTTTTCTCTTTGGTTGTGAAATTTGTTTTGCCAGTCTTCAGACTGATTTCTGAGGTATGTAGGATGATTTGATAGTAGTTTAGTTGTATTTGTGAGACAAAGCAAGGTAAGGTCCTCCTACTCTGCTGCCATCTTCCCTTCTCCAAACATTTTTTTTTAAAGACGTTATTTATTTATTTGACAGAGAGAGGTCACAAGTAGGCAGAGAGGCAGGAAGAGAGACAGGAGGAAGCAGGCTCCCTGCCAAGCAGAGAGCCCAATGCGGGACTTGATCCCAGGACCCTGAGATCACAACCCGAGCCGGAGGCAGAGGTTCAACCCACTGAGCCACCCAGGCGACCCCCAAACATTGTTTTTTAAAATAAATTTTCTTTTTCTTCTTTTTTAAAAATATAGTTTGGGTTTAGATTGTTTCTTGTTTTTTGTAGAATAAACTTTAATAGTATAATATTCAATTTTTTCCTTACATTTCCACATCTCATTGAATTGTGCTAAAGTAGTCAAAGAATACTATTTCCTGCAAGACTTTCAATAGAATATCTTCTTCTTACTATGAATGCCACACCAGGGATAAATGTGGGCAATTCTCTAAGTTTGAAATAAAAACCTCAGTTGGGATGATAGTTTTAATATGTGAAAACCTTGATTTTCCTTTGGAAATTGAATTGGAAATATGAAGGATTGGTAATTTTTCATACCATTTAAATTAAATATTTTTCTGAGCATTTATAGGCTTCTTTTTTAGATAAAAACTTTATAAAATGTACCATCTTAACCATTTTTAAGTGTATGAAAGCAGTATTAATTATATTTACATTGTTGTGAAACAGATCTCCAGAACTTATTTATCTTGTAAGACTGAATCTATACCCATTAAACAACAATTCTCTTATGTCCCCTCTCCCTAGCCCCTGGTAACTAACATTTTATTTCCTATATCTCCGAATTTGACTATTTTACATACTTCATATAAATGGCATTTTGCAATATTGTCCTTTTGTGACTGGTTTATTTCACTGAATGTAATGTCCTCAAGACTTATCCATTTTGTAGCATGTGACAGGATTTACTTCTATTTTTAAGGCTGAATAATATTCCATTGTATGGATATTCTTTATTTTATTTACCCGTTTATCTGTCAATGGACATTTAGTTTGCTTCCATCTCTTTGGCTATTGTGAATGGTGCTGTTATGAATAGGAGTATGCAGATATCTCTTTGAGACTCTGCTTTAAATTCTTTTGGCCATATATATACCCAGAAGTGGGATTGCTATGTTATATCATAGTTATATTTTTAAAAAAGATTTATTGTTTATTTAATTGAGACAGGGGGGAGGGTGGAGGGAGAGAGCATGGGGGAAGGAGAAGAAGGAGAGAATCTCCAAGCAGGCTCCCCACTAAGCACAGAGCCCCATGTGGGGCTTAGTTCCACAACCCATGAGATCATGACCTGAACTGAAACCAAGAGTCAGACACTTAACCAACTGAGCCACCTAGGTGCCCCAGTAGTTTTATTTTTTAAAGATTTTATTTATTTATTTGACAGACAGAGATCACAAGGGGCAGAGAGGCAGGCAGAGAGAGAGGAAGGGAAGCAGGCTCCCCTCTGAGCAGAGAGCCTGATGTCGGGCTTGATCCCAGGACTCTGGGATCGTGACCTGAGCCAAAGGCAGAGGTTTTAACCCACTGAGTTAAACCCAGGTGCACCCCCAGTAGGTCTATTTTTAAAGGATCATATTATTTTTTGATATATAATTCACATATCATGAAATTCACCAATTTAAAGTGTACAATTCAGTGGTTTTTAGTATTTTCCCAATGCTGTGCCACCATCACTGCTGTCATATTCCAGAAGTTCTGTCACCCCAAAAAGGATATCTGAACTTGTTAGCAGATACTCCTTACTTCCCCCATCCTCCCTAGCCTGAAATAATCACTTATATAGCATATATAAATATATAATATATAGTATACTAATATACTTTATAGATTTTCCAATTCTGGTTATTTCATATAGATGGGATCATACAATGCATGGTCTTATATGAATGACTTCTTTTAGCAGGATGTTTCCAAGGTTCATGTATGTTGAAGCATGTATGAGTACTTTATTCTTTTTATTGCTGAGTAATATTCCATTGTATGAATGGGCCACATTTTGTTTATTCTTTTATCATTTGATAGATATTTGGATTGTTTCCAGTTTGAGGCTATTATAAATAATGCTTCTATCAATAATTTTATGCAAGCATTTGTATGAACATGTGTTTTCAGTTTTCTAAAGAATATACTTAGTAGTGGAACTGCTGAGTTATGTGGCAACTCTGTGTTTAAATTTTCTTGATTACTGTAGTTTTATAGTAAGTTTTGAAGTCATAGTAGGAGTGTGAGTCAATCTGTCAAAATGTTTTCTAAAGTAGTGGCGTCATTTGACAATTTCACCAGCAACGTATAAGGGTTCCAATTTCTGTACATTTTTATCAAAACTTGTGATTTTTACCTTTAAAAAATTTTTTTTAAAAATTTTTACTTTTAAATTTTTAAATAAACATATTATGTATTTTTATCTCGCCAGGTTTACACATTTCACAGCACTCATCATAGCACATACCCTCCCCAATGTCCATATCCCCACCACCCTCTCCCGTCCCCACTCCCCCCAGCAACACTCAGTCTGTGTTTTGAGATTGAGTCTTTTATGGTTTGTCTCCCTCCCGATCCCATCTTCTTTCATTTTTTCTTCTTTTCCTACCCCCAAACCCCTCATGTTGCATCTCCATTTCCTCATATCAGGGAGATCATATGATAGTTGTCTTTCTCCGACTGACTAACTTTGCTAAGCATAATACCCTCTAGTTCTATCCACGTTGTCACAAATGGCAAGATTTCATTTCTTTTGATGGCTGCATAGTATTCCATTGTATATATATACCACCTCTTCTTTATCCATGCATCTGTTGATGGACATCTAGGTTCTTTCCATAGTTTGGCTATTGTGGACATTGCTGCTATAAACATTCGGGTGCACGTGCCCCTTCGGAGCACCACGTTTGTATCTTTAGGATATATACCCAGTAGTGCAATTGCTGGGTCATAGGGTAGCTCCATTTTCAGTTTTTTGAGGAACCTCCACACTGTTTTCCAGAGTTGTTGCACCAGCTTGCATTCCCACCAGCAGTGTAGGAGGGTTCCCCTCTCTCCGCATCCTCGCCGGCATCTGTCATTTCCTGACTTGTTAATTTTAGCCATTCTGACTAGTGTGAGGTGGTATCTCATTGTGGTTTTGATTTGTATTTCCCTGATGCCGAGAGATGTGGAGCATTTTTTCATGTGTCTGTTGGCCATCTGGATGTCTTCTTTGCAGAAATGTCTGTTCATGTCTTCTGCCCATTTCTTGATTGGATTATTTGTTCTTTGGGTGTTGAGTTTGCTAAGCTCTTTATAGATTTTGGATACTAGTGATTTCTACTTTTTAATTATAGCCATCCTTGTGTATTGAAGTATCATTTTTTTGTGATCTTGATTTGCATTTCTCTAATGACTAATGATGTTGAGCATCTTTTCATGCTTATTGCCCACTTCTATATATTCACTGGGGACATGTCTGTTTAAATTCCATTCTAAAATGAGAAGTTTAATTTAAAAAAAAAAAAGGCTGGACCAATGGTCTACAGATCTGTGATGTAAATGAGTTGCTCTTTTGGATTTGGTGACTTGCCCAATAACACACAGTGGATCAGGGGCAGAGATTGACTCCCCTACCCCATGCAGCTGTTACCTTTTGGTCCAGCAAATAATTTAATGTAGCTCACTGTGGTGGAGTGCAAGGAATCAAAGGCTGTGTACACAGGCAGACCTGGGTTTCATTTTTGTTCCTCTACTTCCAAGTTTTGTGACCTTGGACAATTGAATTAAGGTAGCTAAGCCTCAGTTTCCTCCTCTGCAAAATGGGGAGTCTAATAGGACCTGGAATACAGAGTTATCCTAAGGATTAAATGGTATAATGTATATAAAGTGCCTACATATTTGTTTGCGAACGAGATGATCATCTACATAGAATATTCCAAAGGACTGACCAAAAAACCTCTTGAATCGATAAAGTGATCAGTCATAGGATGCAAGATTAGTATATAAAAGTTATTGCTTTCCTATAGACCAGTTGGAATTGAACAATTGGAATTTAAAAATTGAAAATCAATACCATTGGGGTGCCTGGGTGGCTCAGTGGGTTAAAGCCTCCACCTTCAGCTCAGGTCCTGATCCCAGGGTCCTGGGATTGAGCCCCACATCAGGCTCTCTGCTCAGCGGGGAGCCTGCTTCCCCCTTTCTGTCTGCCTCTCTGCCTACTTGTGATCTCTATCTGATAAATAAATAAAATCTTTAAAAAAAATCAATACCATTTACAATATCACCAAAATTAAAATTCTTATATATAAATCTAGTAAGATACTTCTAAGATCTTTATGTGCACAACTGCAAAACCCTGATGAAAGAAATTAAAAAATCTAAATAAATGGAGCGATTATTTTGTATTTATAGTTTGAAAGACTTAATATTATTAAGATGTATTTCTTCTCAACTTGATCTATAGATTCAATGGAACCCCAAACAAAATCACAGCGAACTATTTGTAGATAAAGACAAACCAATTCTAAAGGGTGTATGAAAAGGCAGAAGGCATAAAACAGCCAACAAGATACTGAAGACAAACAAAGTTCGATGACTCAGGCTCCTCTTATGACTTCAAATCTTGCTGTAAAGTTACAGTAATCAAGACAGTGTGCTGTTGATGAAAGGATAGACAGATTAATGGAACAGAATAGAAAGTTCAGAAATAGACCCAAATGTGGTCAACTATTCTTTGACAAAGGAGCAAAGGCAATTCAATGGTGAAAGTGTTGTCTTTTCAACAAGTGGTACTGGAACAAGTAGACATCCATTAAAAAAAAACAAACCTAGACACAGACCTTATATCTTTCTCAAAAATGAACTCAAAAGTAATCATAAACCGAAATGGAATGTGCCTGGCATGAGGCAGGTGCTCCATCAATGGTCACCATCATTATTTGGAAGAGTTCTGATGCTTTGTTGTGTTGGCTGGCCAAGAACTTGCGGTGTTCGAGGGAGGCTGAGTGGGCCTTGTAAGAGACCTGGGTTTTCCCCAGTGTGACCAGGAGACCACCTGCATCTAGAAGTCACATGGGCTCTTTGTTACAAAGGCAAATTCCTGGGCCTGATGCAGACTCAGACTCTCTGCCTCTTGTGTTGTTTTTTTTTTTTTTTTAATATTTTAATTATTTATTTGTCAGAGAGAGAGAGAGAGACTGAGCAAGCAGGGGGACCTGCAGGCAGAGACAGAAGCAGGCTCCCTGCTGAGCAGGGAGCCCGATGCAGGACTTAATCCAAGGACCCTGGGATCATGACCCAAGCAAAAGGCAGATGCTTAACCCACTGAGCCACCCAGGGGTCCCATGTTTCTTGTTTTTTTCTTAGATAACAACCTTAGGTGATTTTGATGCATGTTAAGGTTTGAGAATTCTGGGTGTGGAATTTAGCCCTGATAAGGAGTCTGTCACCCCTCGAGTTCCAGTCGCAGCCCCACCGATTGCCATGGGGTGATGGAAGGGAGAGGCTCTGGATTCAGAGGAACCTGGTTTTGATTTCTGCTTCTGCCCCTTATTGACTGGATGACCTTAGACACGACACCCTCTTCTTTGAGTCTCAATTTCTCTTTTACTGAATGAAGAGAGTCAATTAGTGGTTCTTGCCTCCAAACTTGTTGGGAGATTTAAATGAGATGAAGCCTGGCCTTGTGGGTGTTGAATTACATCTGAACAACCAGCCGAAGGAACTCAGTAGAGTGGGGGAGAAGGAAAGGGAAACAGAGTACTTGGTTGGTCGTGAAGGAGCTCTAGAAGGGGACCTTGGATAGCCAGAGGGCAGCGAGTGGGCCATTCGTAGTGTCGCAGGACAGGTGGAAGTGACACTGGCAATTCAGTGGTTTAGCATTCTTTGGGAGCTGGGTGCCTGCTCTTAGACAGAAATGGCCCTGATAGTGGAGATATTTAAGGTCTGAGTGACTGCCTGCTTTCTGTCTTCAGAGTATGAAAAGCCAGTCATAGACCATAGGTATCCCCTTCAACCACTGGCATTTTTTAAAAGGAAGCTTGTTTTTAGTGTACACTCTTGGCTTCTTCAAGATGAGAAAAAAATTCCCGAGCCCCCTCTGGTGGCTATACTGGAGAAGAGCGGGTGAGGACTTAACCAGAATGATCTCTAAAAACATTCACACTTTGACCTGGGCATATAGACACCTACAACCACAGAAACAGAGAGCTGCATGCACTCATATGTCCTTACACAGATCCCACACAAAGACATGCACAAGCACATAATGACATAGCACACGACCCACATTAGTGCTAGGTGTTCGACGGTACCAGCTTCGGCCGCAAACAGACCATTTAGAGCTATGCAGCCCTGGGCAGGTTTCTTTCCTCCCCCTATGCCAGATTTACTGAGGCGTAGTTGACAATTTAAAATTGTATATACTTGGGGCGCCTGGGTGGCTCAGTCAGTTAAGTGTCTGCCTTTGGCTTGGGTAATCATCCCGGGGTTTTGGGATCGAGCCCCACATCAGGCTCCCTGCTCAGCGGGGAGTCTGCTTTTCCCTCTCCTTCTGCCCTTTCCCCCCACTCAAGCACATGCTCTCTCTCTCTTGCTCTCTCTCAAATAAATAATATATTAAAAAAGAAAATTGTATATATTTAAGATGTGCAACTTGATGATTTGATATATATATACACTGTGAAATATTCAACACATTCAAGCTACTTAGCATATCTACCACCTTACATAGCTACCATTTTCTTATTTTCAAGTTTCTTAACTTTTTTGTTTTTTTTTTAAAATGTATGTATATACACACATGCGTGTAAGTCTAGCTGTGTGTATATTTTTATATGTGTATGCATATCTATCTATATAATAAGGGCCTACATGGCATATAGTGAGCAGTTGGTAAACAGAAACTATTATGCTTTTGTTACTGTTGTCAAATTCAAACTTTCAGACCTTCAGTTTTCCTGGTCTGTAAATTGCGCAAATTGGGAGTATTAGCAAAGGTTTATACAGTGCTTACTGTGTGCCAGGCACTGTTCTAAGTGCTTTCTATGTATCTTCTCACTTAATCCTCACAACAACCTTGTGAAATAGGTACTCTTGTTACCCTCATTATAGAGATGTGAACAACGAATTTCACAAAGGCTAAGTGACTTGTCCAGTCATACAGCTAGTATGTGGAAGAGCTGGGATTTTAATGCAGGCAGCCTTGGTTCCAGAGAATGTTCTTAAACAGTAAATTATATCTGCCTCCTGGGTAGGATTAAATGAGCTGTTGCATTGGTGCATGGAAAGTGGTTAGCTAGACATATCATAAACACTCAATAAATACCAGCTATTATTATTTAAATTTTAACCTTGCCATACTAACTGGGCCGATCCAGACATACAGCTCTTTCTCCACTTATGATGGATTTATATCTAGATAAACCCATTGTAAGTTGAAAACGTTCTTTTTTTTGGGAGGGGGGATGGAGAAGTAGGTGAGGGAGAAACGGAGAATCTTTTTTTTTTTTTTTTAAGATTTTATTTACTTATTTCACAGACAGAGATCACAAGTAGGCAGAGAGGCAGGCAGAGAGTGAGAGGGGGGAAGCAGGCTCCCCGCTGAGCAGAGAGCCCGATGCGGGGCTCGATCCCAGGACCCTGGGATCATGACCTGAGCAGAAGGCAGAAGCTTTAACCCACTGAGCCACCCAGGCGCCTAGAAACGAAGAATCTTAAGCAGGCTCTATGCCCAGCGTGCAGCCTGACATGGGGCTGGATCCCACAACCCTGAGATCATGACCTCAGCCGGAATCAGGAGTCAGACGCTTAATCTACTGAGCCATCCAGGTGCGCCAAGTTGAAAATATTCTAGGTGAAAAATTGATTTAATGCACCTAACCTCTGAACACCATAACTCAGCCTAGCCAAGCTTAAATGTGCTCAGAACAGTTACATGAGCCTACAGTTGGGTAAAATCACCTAACACCAAGCCTATCTTATTTATTCATTCATTCATTCGTTCACTTATTCACTTATTTATTTATTAAGTAGCCTCCATGCAGGGCTCAAATTCATGACCCTGAGACCAAGACTTGAGCAGAGATCAAGAGTTGGATGCTTAAATTGACTGAGCCATCCAGCACCCCTCACAATAGCCTACTTTATAATAAAACGTTGACTATCTCATGTAATTTATTGGAAACTGTGCTGTAAGTGAAAAACAGAGTGGTTGCTAGGGTACAGAATCGTTTTAAGAATGGGTTGTTTACCCTTGCAGTAGCATGGCTGAGTGGGAGCTGTTGCTACCCAGCATCATGAGAGAGGATTGTCACCTATATTTCTAGCCCAGGAGAAGATACAAATTCAAAATTTCAGTTATGGTTTCTATGGAATGCATATTGCTTTCAGGCCATGATGAAGCTGAAAAATCATAGATCCAACCACCGGTAGTTGGGGACCATCTGTATACACACATATAAGCACATGTAGAGAGGTTAACATGCAGATGTGCACACACGTGCAAATATGCAGATGCAATAACAGACCAGATAAAATGCATTCATTCATTTTTGTAGTTACATATTTAATGATATTTATTGAACACACATTACATTATGTGACTGGAGCTCTTCTAGGTACTGGAGATACAGCATTGAACACAACAGATAAATAATCCCTGGCCTTGTGGATCTGACATTCTAGTGGGCAAGAAGGACAAACAAGATTTAAAACAAAACTGTATAGTTCGATAGGTAGTGATAAATGTTCAAGAGAAAAAAATGTGGGATAAAGTGATTTGGGAGTTGACATTTTAGGTAAGGGTGGCTAGGGAAGGGCCAACTAAGAAAAGAGGTTTTTTTTTAATGGATTTTTTTTTTTTTAGATTTTATTTATTTATTTGACAGACAGAGATCACAAATAGGCAGAGAGGCAGACAGAGAGAGAGAGAGGAAGGGGAAGCAGGCTCCCTGCGTCACAGAGAGCCCGATGCGGGGCTCGATCCCAGGACTCCGGGATCATGACCTGAGCCAAAGGCAGAGGCTTTAACCCACTGAGCCACCCAGGCGCCCCAAGAAAAGAGTTTTTAAGAAAAACTAAAAGGAAGCTAAAGAAGAGGAAAGAGGAAGCCTTGTAGCTGCCCGGGATAGTAACTTCTAAGGGTGAGGAGACAGTAAGGTCAAGCTCCCAGGACTGGGAGAGAACCTAGCTTGTTCAAGCAGTAGTGAGGAGGCCCTTGTGTCTGAGTGTGGGCTGAATGCAAGGGAGAGTACTAGATGGTGGTGATGGACCAGATCGTGTAGGCAGTATAAAGACTTATTAAGACCTTACTCTAAGAAGGAGACCTATAGCAGGATTTGGAGCCCAGGAGTGACATGATTTATGTTTTAACATTTTGACTGCCCTTTGAAAACTAATCCGAAGCTGGTCAAAGGTTAAAGCTAACAGACAATTTAGGAGACTACTGCAGTAGTCCAGGCGAGACACAATGGTGGGTTGAACCATGATCAGAAGGGGTGTGGTGCAAGGTGGTGTGTTCTGGATATATTTTGAAAGTAAAGCCAACAGAATCCACTGATGGATTGGATCAGGGTTGTGAGAGAAAGAGAGGAGTCAAGATGATTCCAACACATTTGGCCCGAGCACCCCCAAGTGTAGAGTTGCCATTGACAGATGGTGAATACTATAGAAGGAGCTGATTTATGCTGGGAAATTGGAGGCTGGGTTTTGAACACGTCAAGTTTGAGATGCTGATTGGATGTCCACATGGAGACACAGGCACGTACTCGAGTGTGCAAGTTTGGAGTTCAGGGAAGAAGTTTGATCTGGGGATAAACACTTGTAAATTGTTGGAAAACAGCTGGTATCTATTTACTTATTTTTAAAAACTTCATCTATTTATTTGACACAGAGAGAGAGATCACAAGTAGGCAGAGAGGCAGGCAGAGAGGGGGAAGCAGGCTCCCTGCTGAGCAGAGAGCCTGATGTGGGGCTCGATCCCAGGACCCTGAGATCATGACCTGAACCGAAGGCGGAGGCTTAACCCACTGAGCCACCCAGGCATCCGAGAATAGATGGTATTTAAAGGCACGAGACTGGATGCAATCACCAAGGGAGTGAGTATAAATAAAGAAAGAAGGTTCAAACACAGCCCTGGGGCCACCACAGAGTTAAGTCAGACGACAAGAAGGAGTTGGCAAAGGAGATGCGAAAGGGTGGTTAGGAAAATAAGAAAAGGGTGAGGGTGGAGTGCAGTGTCCTGAAAGCCCAGTGAAGAAAGCGTTTCCAGGACGGTGAGTTGAGCCACCATGACTATTGCTGTTGGGTCAGATAGCACAAGGCGTGAGAACTGACTCTAGTACTTGAAAATGTGGAGGTCGCAGATGAGCTGGAATATTTCAGTTCAGAGTGGAGTGGTGGGAGAGCAGCCTGATGGAAATGGACTCAAGAAGAAACGGAGAAAAGGAAAACAAAAAGAGTACAGATAACCCCCGAGCAAATGGAACGAAGAGTTGGAGGGGAAGTGAGGTTAAAAAAGAATTTTTTTTTTTTTTGAGAGAAATCCTGATGTGCTTGTAAGATGACTGGAATGGCTCAGAATTGAGTGATCCAGTAGAGAGGGGAAAGTTAATGACGGAGTAGAGAAAAGGAGGGATTAACTCAAGGCGTGGCGTTGAGTGGGTAGAAGGAACGCACAGGTGGAGAGATTAACCTCAGCTAGGAGCCTGCTGTGTGCCTCCCTAGTAACAGGAGAAAATAGCATATATGGGCAGAGATGCTGACACGCTTTCAGAGAAACAGGAGGCAAAGTCATCAGCTAAGCATAGGGGTGGCTTTTAGAGAAGAAAGCATGCTATGTGCTTCAAATAGATACGCAGAATAAACAGACTTCAAGATTATCACGCGGTCTGGGGGCAAGTTTAACATCCCACCCGAGGTTATTGGTTATGAATTTAAAGTGAAAGCAGAGGAATCATTGTGGTTTTTTCCCCAGCTCTGTTCAGGTACGCAGGTGCAGGCATAGAGGAAGTAAAGAATGGGATTTAACCAGGATTATTGCTTACGTAAGTGCCACCAAAGTTTCTAATGTGTGACCAAAATAATTTCAGCTGGGTAAAGAGAAGAGGGGGCATCCGATAGGTAGACAGTGAGAAGGTGGTAGGATCAGCGAAATGGAGGTCCCACTGGGCTTGACAGATTCCTGGATTTGTAGTGTAAGAGGGATTGAGATGAAAAGGTAGGGGGCGGTGATCAGGGAGGGTGATTTATGACATTGAGGCTGCGGACGATTTGCAGGTACTGATTATGGCCAGGCCTCGGTGTAGTTGATTAAAAATTACTTGGAGCCAATTAAAAATGGCTCCAAGTTCTTTTCAGCTCCTCCTTTCAAAATTGGAGTGTTTCCCTGTCCCTGGAACCTAGACTGACCCTGTGACTTGTTTTGACCATGAGAAAGAAGAGGAAGTGATGACGTTATTACCTTCAGGCTTCGGCTTTGCTTTTTCGTTATGCTGCCACCAACACAATGAAACAAAGAAAACCCCAAAAACGCAACGCTTCGAGGATGAAAGATCACATGGAGAGAGGCCCGACCAACTGACCATCAGGGGCATGAGTGAGCGCAGGTGAGACCAGGAGAAAAACCAGTGTGTAGAACGGTGAGAAATAATACATTGTAGTTGTGTGAAGCCACTGAGTTTTGGAATGGTTTGCTGTGCTGTGACAGATAACTAACACATAAAAGGGTGCCTGTGGGAGTGAATGGCTAAGGTAGGGTCAAGGATGCATCTGTTGGAGCAGGGGGGCAGTTCAAGGAACCGAGAGGCCAGGGTGTGGGGAGAATCCTCCGTGCGTACTTAGAAATTGCCGGGAATTGAGGCAGGAGTAGTGTTGGCAGGAGTGACAGTGTGCCAGGAGTGACAAATCTTCAAGAGATGAGTGGGTGTGCTTTGCAGCACCAGCATATGGCATGAGGAAATGAGATCCCAAGCCAGGGATTTGTATGCAGCTGGGTGTTTTTTATATGTACATACAGATGTATGTAAATATTTATGTGGATGTTGTACACACAAACATACAGATTTATGTCTAGAGAGCTCATGGACACAGGCTGCAGATCTGTGTGGACAGATACAGCGAGCAAGAAAATGTGCATACGAGCACACATAAACATGGTCGGACCCCTAAATCTGTAAATAACACATAACAGGTGTATGTGTTAGGCAGGTACCCAGGAACTCAAGCCCCACGTCCACAAACATGCTCCCATGTACGCATACACAGAACACACAAACCTGGTGCATACGAGCATTTATGCAAATGCACAGACACACAAACGTGTGGGCACACAGTGACAAATACAGACATACCAATACACTGCCTCACTCAGAGAGCTGTGCAGAGAACCTGCTTTCACACACCGGTAGCACGCACACGTCCAGACACATGTACTCATCCAAATGTTAGCATGGACATGTGGGCATTGATACACAGTATGGACAACCACACATGTGTACAACCGTAGAACATTCAGCATGCACACATATACCTAAACACACACACACACACACACAACACTTTTAGCCACAGAATCACCAGAACCGAAATGTGCACACATTTACAGACACAGGCACTGAAATGTTTGTGGCCAAACACAACACACTTGACCCCACACACGAGCCCCTACGTGTTCATGTAGACATACGAGCCTGTACACATATAGGTACTCACAGGCACAGAGAAGCCCCAGATACCACCAAGGCCCTCGTGATGCTTTTGTTATATTTGGAAAGTATTTTTAGATTCAGATATGTGTTCTGCCTGTGGTTAGCAAGCTGTGTATCTCATACAGAGCTTGCATTTCCCTTGGACTCCCGCTTCTTTGGCGACAGCTGGAGCTGCAGCGAGAGCAGACCATGTTGCTTAGAGAAATGCGGTGGGAAATGGGGCCGGACAGGTGGTGCCTTTCCTGCTTGTAGTAGCATAGCTTAGTGGCCTAGGAGCACAGATTTTAGGGTCTAATAAGACCCAGTTCAAGTCCCAACTCTCCCACTTATTAGTCCTGTAACCTTGGGTGGATCGTTTTATTCCTCCAAGTCTCAATTTCCTCATTTGGAAAATGGTACTAACAGCAAATTGCCTCCGGGGGTTATTATGAATAGTCATTGAGTTAATGCTTAGAAAACACTTCGAACAATGTGCGGCCTACAGTTAGCTGTTAGTGTTAGCTGTTGTTGGTGCTGGCACTCGAAACTCCCTCAGCTGCCTGCCAAGACTTCTGAATGTCCACCGTTAGGCCTACCTGTTCAGAGATGCCTGGAAGCAGAAAACAGTGGCCTGAGCAGACGGGCCATGGCACAGATCAGTATCGTACTTGACGGGGTGGGAGAATGGATGAAGATAGGGTTCAGAAAGCTCAAAATAAAGGGGACTTTCTGGGAGGGGCAGGCCTAAGTGAGATGCTTCCACTAGAGGCCTTGGGTAACAGGGAGCCTAAGACAGAGCTGGGGTTCTTCGAAGCCCTCGTCTGAAGGCCAGCCTGTAGGCTCCCCCTCTTCTGTTCCTGGTACTACTGTGGGGGTTGGACACTGAAGGGGACAGCTGTCCCCGCCTTACTAATTGTCTCAGGGCCGTTCCAAGGCCCTCTGCCTTTTAAAAATTTTTTTGAAAAAATGAGGACAAATACACACATTAAGGATACAGCTCAAAGCATTTTTACAGACTAATATATCTGGGTAAGCAGCTCTCAGACCAAAAAATCATAAAATGACCAGTGGCCCTGAAATCCTGCACTCACTCCCTTCCAGTAACTCTACCCCGAAGATAACCACTAGCCTGGATTCTTGGTTTTCCCATGTTTCCAGATGAAATCCTCCAGCTTATCCTCGTCTGTGTCTGGCTTCTTTTGCTCCAAGGGGGATGTCCCTGAGGTCCATCCTTATTGCTGTATATATCAGTACCTTGTTCTTTTTTAAAAAAAGATTTTATTTGTTTATTTGACACAGAGAGAGAGATCACAAGTAGGCAGAGAGGCAGGCAGAGAGAGGGAAGCAGGCTCCCCGCTGAGCAGAGAGCCTGATGCGGGGCTTGATCCCAGGACCCTGAGATCATGACCTGAGCCAAAGGCAGTGGCTTAACCCACTGAGCCACCCAGGTGCCTGCTCTTCTTTAATTGTTTATCATATTCCAGTTTGAAGATGTGCTATGCTTTATTCACTTGAGTAGAAACTAGGCTGGAGATATCAGGAATATATAGAAATGTTAGAGTACCTCTTTTGGTGAACAGACCCCCGCCCCTTATTTTTTTTATTTGTAAATTTTCATCTTTTTTAAAAAAAAGATTACTTATTTATTTATTTGACAGAGACAGTGAGAGAGGGAACACAAGCAGCGGGAGTGGGAGAGGGAGAAGCAAGCTTGCCTCTGAGCGGGGAACTCAATGCGGGACTCGATCCCAGGACCCTGGGCAGATGCTTAATGACTGAGCCACCCAGGCACCCCTTAATTTTCATCCTTTATAAGAGGGCCACCCTCACAGTTAGATAAACTCTAGGCTCCACAATACATGGATCTTATTTTGCCCAGGAGCCAGACTTTTTGCAGCTTACCAAAGGCTGTCATATGGCACAACTCCAGGGGGCAGCATTTTCATGTGTTGTACATGATTGGCACCCCTCGGGCTTAAGACAGTGGGTCCCGTGTCTCCTGGATTTGTGCAGTGGGCAACTCTCCACCATTTTATACCCCATCTGTTCTCAGGAACTGGGAGATGGTTAATTTAACTGAACTCAGAAAGACCTTTTGTCAAAATCTCTTATCCTTTATGTCCTTTTTGATTTTGAATCATGGGCACAGAATCACAAGAGCCATGGGTCAATCCAAACAGTGCCAACAACCCATCAGCTAATTCTGTGGGAATAATAAAAAAGAACCCAAACAATTACAACAGGTGTTTGACTTTTTAGAAACTTAACCATGGAGCTCTTTTTATTTTTTTTAACCCATTAAGAGGTTGTGCAGACGTTAGGTAGACACATTTCAAGTCTCTTCCAGCCCCTTTGGACCATCAGCAAAGGAGAAACAAGTGGGTTTTGGAAAGGGAAGTTTTGTTTAAAAGCAAGGCCCTAGCTTCTGTTTCTGCCCTAAGTTCCTAGTATAAAAGTGGGGAGCAATGTTCTCTGGAGCCAGGGGGCTGCTTTCAGTCTCTGCTTGGCCATTTCTGAGCTGGGTAACAGGCGCAAGCTCTCTAGGCCTCAGTTTCTTCCTCTGAAATAACTCTTTCTGCCTAATGCAGTGATCCTGAACCACATCAGAGCCCACGCCCCTTGGATAGGACACCTATTTTGAAACCCTGAAAATAAATGCATTGATAAGATACTCCCTACTACTCAAAGTTTGGCCCATGGACCAGCAGGATCCTGGGCATCACCTGGGAGCTTGGTAGAAAAGCAGAATTTTGGGCCAATGTCAGGCTCACTGAATCAGATTCTGTATTTTAACAAGATCCCCAGGTGGTCTATATGCACAATAAAGTTTGAGACTCATTTTGATAATGTACTTACACTCATAATTAAATATAAGAAACAAAATACTCTAACTGTAATATAAAGGGAATATAGAATGAAAGTAATTGTAATAAAATACTTTTTCCGTATGCAAGGCTCACACTCAACTATAGTATGAGATGTAATGAAGTCGATGGAGGCTTGCACCTACATGTAGACTCAGTGTGAAGGTAATAGCTCTGCCTGCAGAGCTCGTGTGTATCAGTGACCAAATTACCAAAATCCCACAAGCGCTATCACAGCTGGTGATTTTTTAAAAAAAGATTTTATTTATTTGAGAGAGCGAAGGGGGGAGGCAGAGGGAGAAGCAGACTCCTTGCTGAGCAGGGAGCCTGACACAGGGCTCCATCCCAGGACCCCAAGATCATGACCTGAGCTGAAGGCAGATGCTTACCAACTGAGCCACCCAGGTGCCCCACACAGCTGGTGATGTTTTGAAATGGTGGGCAGCTTTTGGTAAAGTACTGAACTAAACCAACTGTAGTGCAGTCTTTCCTGGATATATGCACTATTGTCTTCCTGGAAGATGTAGTGTCTGTTAAAACCAGTGCATATGCAAGCTGAAGTTAGGTTCAATATTCTAATAGTTACAAAAAAGGGTTTCCCACTATGTGAAAACTTGATGAGACCTTCAAAAGTTGTGTGTAAACCAGTGGGGGAAAGGACATGATGTTGGGAAGAATGGATATCCACATGCAAAGAAATGAAACTAGACCTCTGTCCTATACCACTTACAAAAATTAGCTCAAAATGAACGAAAGACTTAAATCAAAGGCCTGAAACCGTAAAACTCTTAGAAGAAAATAGAGGGAAAAAGCACCTTGACATTGGTTTTGGGAATGATTTCTTTTGTATATGACACCAAAATCACAGGCAACAAAAGCAAAAATAAACCAGAGGGAGTACATCAAATTAAAAAGTTTCTGCACAGCAAAGGATACAATCAACAGAATCAAAAGGCTACTCATAGACTGGGAGAAAATATTGTAAATGATATATCTGATAAAGGATTAATACCTAAAATGTATAAGGAACACATACAGCTCAATAGCAAACAAAACAAAACAAAACAAAACAAAAAACCCAAAACAAAACAACAACAACAAAAACCCAATTCATTTGGAAAATGGGCAAAGAAACTGAAAAAACATTTTACAAAGAAGATATACAAATGGCCAACAGACCCATGAGAAAGTAATCAACATCACCAATCAACAGGGAAATGCAAATCAAAACCACAATCAGGTATCACCTCACACCTGTTAAAATGGCAATTATCGGGGCGCCTGGGTGGCTCAGTGGATTAAGCCTCTGCCTTCGGCTCAGGTCATGATCTTAGGGTCCTGGGATCAAGCCCCACATCAGGCTCTCTGCTCAGCGGGGAGCCTGCTTCTCCTTCTCTGCCTGCCTCTCTGCCTACTTGTGATTTCTCTCTCTGTCAAATAAATAAATAAAATAAAATAAAATCTTAAAATGGCAATTATCAAAAAGGCAAGAGAAGAGTGCTGGCAAGGGTGTGGAGGAAAGGGAACCCTGCCATACTCTTGGTGGGGATGAAAATTGGAACAGCCACTATGGAAAACAGCTTGGAGGTTCCTTAAAAATTAGAAATGGAAGGGCACCTGGATCACTTAGTTGGAAGAGCATTCAACTCTCAGTCTCAGGGTCAGGATTTTGAGTCCCACATGAGGTGTGGAGATTACTTAAATAAACAAAACTTAAAAAGAATTAGAGGGGTTCCTGGGTGTCTCAGGCCATTAACTGTCCAATTCTTGATTTTGGCTTAGGTCATGATCTCAGGGTTGTGGGGTTGAGCCCTGTGTTAAGCTCTGCATTCAGTGTAGAGTTTCCTTGGGATTTTCTCTCTCCCTCTCCCTCTGCCCCTCCCCCAACTCATGCTCTAAATAAGTATGTAAGTAAATAAGTAGGTAAGTAAATAAATAAAATTAGAAATGGAACTACCACATGATCCAGCAATCGTATGAGTATATATGCAAAGGAAGTGAAATCAGCATCTTGAAGAGCTATCTGCACTCCCATGTTCATTGTGGCATTATTCATAATAGCCAAGATATAGAAACAACTTAAATGTCTGTCAGTGGATGAAAAGATAAAGACGATTCTACAGTGGAATATTAGTCAACCATGAAAAAGGACATCTTGCCATTTGGGACAAATGAACTTGGAGGCCATTATGCTAAGTGAAATAAGTTGGACAAAGATAGATATTGTATAATCTCACTTATATATGGGATCAAAAAAAAAAGGTGAGCTCATAGAAACAGACAATAGAGTGGTGGTTACCAGGGGCTAAGGGGTGGGGGAAATGGGAAGATTTTGGTCAAAGGGTACAAACTTCCAGTCATAACATGAATAAATTCTGGGAATGTAATATACAGCATGGTGAGTATAGTTAAAAACACTGAATTGTATACTTGAAGTTTGTTGATAAGAGATTTTAAGTGTTCTCACACACACACACACACACACACATATACAAAGTCACTATGTGAGGTGATGGATATGTGAATTAACTTGATTAATCATTTCACAGTATACATATATATATTATATATTATACATAGTATATATATATTATATATATATCTCAAATTGCCATGTTTGTACACTTTAAATATGTATAGTTTTATTTATGAATTATTCCTCAATAAATCCAGGGGTGAAAAATGTCATGTGGGGCAGTTCTTTGTCATTTGAGGTTGTGTCTGGTTTCCTGGTCTCCAGCTACTAAATGCCAGTAGTGATTCACTCAGTCACTGTAACAATCAAAAGTGCCCTTCAATTTTTCTGGTGAATGTCCCCTAGGGGATGGCAGTGCCCTCATGAGAACCAAGCATATCTAAAACCATAGAAGCCTCGAGTGTCAGAATGGAGGGGAGTCCCAGGGAGACTCCTGCCCAGTCCCTCGGCTTTTGAGATGGGGAAAACCAAGGCCTTTTCTGCTCTTATCCCTTTCCCTAGAAAAGGTTTTTCTTTTATTTAATGTTTCTTCTCAGTTTTGTGTCATATGTTGAATAAGAATATATACTTCTGTGTTTCAAGTAAGTGTAGCTTACTTGATTTACCAATGAGGAAACCAAGGCTCAGAGAAAGGATGAGGTGGCTTGGTTGACAGATTAATTTGCTCAGGTCCCTGTCCTGATAGCATGTTCTTTTTTATTTTATTTTATTTATTTGACAGAGAGAGAGAGAGCGCGCGAGCAAGTGCACAAGCAGGAGGAGCTGTAGGCAGAGGGAGAGGGAGAAGCAGGCTCCCGGCTGAGCAAGGAGCCCGATGCGGGGCTTGATTCCAGGACCTTGGGATCCTGACGGGTTCTGGCCCGAGCAGATGCCCAGCCAACTGAGCCACCCAGGTGTCCCCTGATAGGATGTTCTATAGGTCCTTACAGTTTAAATAAAGTTGTCAGTGATGACAGTTCTCGTTTCCTTCTTCTCTTTTCCGGGTAGATATTCTCTTTTCCTTTGACCATATCCAAATAGATCCAAAATGATGGTGCAAATGTTGAAAATTAACATTTCTGCAATGAAATTTGCGAAATCTTAAGTAGATTCCCTTGCTATGGGATTTTACAGGTTATATCTTATGTAGAAGTGAATTTCTCGCCAATTCATACCGCACAAGGGTTTTATGGAGGCCATGAATTGACTCGCACTTGTTTCCAGGTGTTCATGAAGGCAGTTTGCTGTTGAGAGCACCACAGAGGCGGCAGATGGATGTAGACTTGAGTCCTTGCTTTATCATTTCCCGGCTGTGGGACCTTAGGACAGATGCGTTAACCTCCCTGAATCCCAGTTCCCTTATCTGTTAAAATTAAAAATAGGGTAACTACTTCCAGTAACTCTGAGCCTCTCACTTTCCTAACTAGACCGGGATGCTTCATACTGCTGAGTCCTTCTGCTTATCGTTCCCTTCTCCAATTATCCTGAAGAACTCCTACTTGTCTTTCAAAGCCCTGTATGGTGAATACTTCTCCGTGACTCTGTGACTCTTCTCCAAACTAACCCCCCTCAGTTAGTCCTACTTACTTTGGCTCCCCTGGAATTTTTTACAGACTTGTATTTAACACATATCTGTCTTGCTGAAATCATTGGTTTGCTGGTCTGTCTTCCACACTGGACTGTGAGCTCCCTGAGAACAGGACTGTGTCTTACTCATCTTTGTATCCTCAGTGCATAACTCAGTGTTGGCTCAGAGTAAGACCTCAATAAAGCTATACTTGAATATCAATATCAATTACTATCCCCATGACTTTCCTTCCTGACATCTGTTGTCCAGAACTGTACCATTTATTATGACACTAAGTCATTTTCCTCCTGCTACTGATTGCTCTTGAGTTGTTTGATAGATGTAACTGTGGGCTCCCAACATAACTAAATTCCATAAGAGCCGGAAATTCTAGTATTTTTTTGCATAGTGCCTAAACAAACGTAATAAGTTGTCAACCACCATGAGTTTGATTTTTTAAATTTTTAATTTTTTGACAATGATTTATTTTATTTATTATTATTTTTAGAGAGGTCAAGGTGGGGGAGTGACAGTGGGAGAGGGAGAGAGCGAATCTTAAGTTGGTTCCATGCCCAGTGCGGAGCCCAATGCAGGTTTTGATATCACAGCCCTGAGATCATGACCTGAGCTAAAATCAAGAGTCAGATCTTAACCAACCAAGCCACCCAGGCGCCCACAAGTTTGATTTTGAAAGAGCACTGTGCTATCGGGATGCCACCATTTCAATGGCATTGCATTGAAAACAATTTGCCAGAAAAGTAGGAATCTGTGTTTAGGTGGAAATGATCTCCGAAGCTAGGGGATTCTCTCTTGCACTCAGCTTATGATGGTGGATTTTGTCATTATATACGAGCACCAGCAAGTTGAACTTGCTTGGTATTTGGACTCTTGCCCAATGTTGATTCCATTCGGTGAGCACAAACATCCTGATCACACAGGCATTGCATTTTGGGGATTGACATGGACCAAAAAGATATCAGAGCATACAGTAAACCATTGAGAGGCCAGTCCGTAGAGCTATTGAGGGATTTGAACACTTCCTGAATGAGTAGTTTTACAGATTATTGAATCTGCGCATCCAAAGACATTCTAAATCTTGATGCGCTTACAAATATTTACAGATCTTTTAAAGATTGAGTCTATCATTATCAGTTGCTGTGCTGTATATTGTCAGTATCCACAGTGACCCCAGAGGAGCCTGTGCTGGCAGGAGTAATGCTGTGGTATGTTCAGCTCCGCTGGATCTCCATAGAGGGGGGCTGGAATGCCTTGTGGAACAATGCCCTGGGCTCCCGAGAGCAAAGAATGAAGGGCAGCCTAGTTTGATAACCACATTAAAGCACTACCAACATCTGTTCAAGCCAAAGACAACACTATCTCTAGGAATTAACCTTCTGAACCACTGAATCATTACCCTCAGCAGAGCGAAAGTGGGACAACAAGAGCCTATTTGTCAATAGTTCCTCAGAGAGACGTGGTAAGCCATATTTTACCGCAAACAGCGTGAGAAGGCCTGGCTCGGCTTTACACATTTTAAGCACAGAATATATTTGT
The DNA here is from genome assembly GCF_963455335.1 of Martes martes. Classification (NCBI taxonomy): domain Eukaryota; kingdom Metazoa; phylum Chordata; class Mammalia; order Carnivora; family Mustelidae; genus Martes; species Martes martes. The sequence continues at coordinate 109,901,271 of NC_137897.1, forward strand.
GTGGGAAACAAGCAGACAATGAAAGTAAATAACCTTTTAGTGATACCTTGCGACTCCCAGCATTTTTTTTTTTTTTTTGCGACTCCCAGCATTTATCCCACTCCAGAACAAATGGACCATGGAGCTGTGCCCCAGAGAATAGAATTTCCTGGATTCGTACTTAAATGTTTCCTTCTTATTTTAATGAAACAGTTGGTATTAATGATGAGAGTATTAACAATGGGCAAGATGTACTTCACATTTGCGTTAATAGAAAAACTCCCAAGTCTTTGCCGGAAGTAAGATGATTCACTTTAAGTATAAAAAGAACAAGTTGGATGGGCTGTGTGCAGCCGCATCAGATGGCCAGGGAGGCAAGGAGGATGGAAGCAGAAAATCTAATGGGAAAAAAATTTCAGAACAGAAGCAAGCCTAGAAAGCCTGTCATCAAGACTTCAGAAAACATGAATTTGGAGGTGTGTGTTTCTTATAATAAAGACTGGCTGTGGCTTCTACTATGATCGGTTTTAAGGCTTCTATCAAACTAATTGAAAAATCAATGTCTGTCTTTTTTTCTGATGTGTTTTTTTTTTTTTTTAAAGAAGGCTCCACGCCCAGTATAGAGCCCATTGTGGGGCTTGAACTCATGACCCTGAGATCAGGACCTGAGCGAGACCAAGAGTCAGATACTTAACCCACTGAGCCACCCAGGTGCCCCAATTTTTCTGATATATTCTAAATTGTAGTAAGCCATCATTAACAGATATGAGGCTTTTTAAAAAATAATCTCCCCCCAGGGCACCAAGGTGGCTGAGTCAGTTAAGCGTCTGCCTTCGGCTCAGGTCATGATCCCAGGATCCTAGCTTTGAGCCCCATATCGGGTTCCCTGCTCAGCTAGGAACCCGCTTCTCCCTCTCCCTCTGCCACTCCCCCTGCTTGTGCTCTCACTGTCTTTCCATCAAGTAAATAAATAAAATCCTTTAAAAAATTTTTAAAAAGTAATCTCTATCCAACACTGGGGCTCAAACTCACAACCCCAAGATTAAGAGTCACATGCTGTACCAACTGAGCCAACCAGGTGCCCCAGTAGGCATGAGGCTTTTATGCCAAACATGCCACAGAAGAGTGAAATTAAAGTGAGCTTTGTCTTTCAATTAGTGCCTGAGACATATGTATTTTATTTTACACTTATAAAGTACTTACTGTGCACTATCTTATCTTATTTATTTATTTTTTGCTATGCAGAATTCTGAAAGAAACATGTTAATACTGTGTGGTAACTGACATCTGTAATTGCTAGAAAAATATTCCCATTTTTTGATGATTCAAACTATATAGATTATCCATATATAGTCTACATAGCCTATATAAAGTGTATATAAGTATATATACCACATATAAAGTACATAAATGCATATATAAAAAATACATACAAATCATATAGACTATTACATAAAGCAAAGGCAGAGTGAAATGTTAGGGCTGTGGCTAACTCTACTCCCCTCCTTGGAAGTCATCAAGTCTGTAATACTGTGGATGGCTCTAGGGGCGGTTGCCCTTGTAGACTGACTTGTTAATGCTTATACAGTGTAACCTGGGTGAGGGGCGTGATATCTTTGAATCAGTGTAAAATAACGTGAGACTACATTGGGTCTGGATAGAGAAGACTCTATTGGGAAATATCACCTTTATAATCACCTAAGTGGACCCCCCGCCATATAAGTGTGGAGGAAGTGTTCTGTTTTAGTTCTAGCCTCTCAGCTTGATCTGGATAGCAGACTGTAATGGTAGAAAGCATAACTATGCTGTGGGAAGCCTGGAACATAGCAGGTATTTAATGAATGGTTTTGAGAGAGGGAGGGAGAGAGGGAGGGAAGGAATGAGTGAATGAAACAAGAATTTGGATGCAGGAAGTATTTGGTGGTTCTGCCAACATGGACCATGGACTCGGGGTCCCGGGACCCTTCAAGGGGTTTTGTGAAGCCAAAATTATTCTTATGATAATACTAAGACATTATATGCCTTTTTCACTGTATTGCAAAAGCAACAGTGGATAAAGCTTCTGACATGTTAGCGTGAATCAAGGCACTGCACTAAGCCGTGCTAGCAGTCATTGTACACTTCACCACCACTCACGGGGGGGAAAAGGCCAGTTTTAAGAATGTCCTTGATGAAGCAGTAAAAAAAATTCATTTTATTAAATTTCGATCTTAAGTACTTGTATGCATAAATCACTTCTGCACACTAAAGTGCAATGGTTGTCTTAAGGAAAAAGCACTTGTACAGTTGGTTGAATTGCATGCTCAACTAGCTACTTTTTTCCCCACAGAAGACCATTTTTTCACTTAAAAGGACAACTGATGGAAAAACTGTGGTTATTTAGACTTGAGTATTTGGCAGATATTTTCTCAAAAATGAACACAGTAAGTCTGTTACTACAAGGAAAACAGCTGATAGTGTTTGTTGCCAGTGATGGAATTGGAGCTTTCAAGCAAAATTAGAATTTTTGGACAACTGCGTCCATCACTGTGAGCTTGACAGTCTCCCGCAGTGAAACGGTTTGCTGTTGCTACTGGTGATGATATTAACAAATGTGGTTTTTTTGGAATATTGTATAATTAAAAGTACAAATATTTGGAAGATCTTCAGAACTCAGAAATCAGTAATTTTGAAATGATCAATGTACAATATTGTGATATCATGCATGAATCCAAGTTCGATGCAAAATACAAGATGGGGTGCCTGGGTGGCTCAGTTGGTGGGGCTCCTGACTTTGGCTCAGGTCATCATCTCGGGGTCCTGGGAACCAGCGTCATGTCCAGCTCTACACTCAGTGGGGAGTCTCCTTCTCCCTTTCCCTCTGCCCTGCCCCCTGCTCGTGCATTTTTTTTTCTCTCTCTCTCTCTGTCAAATAAATAAATAAAACCTTCAAAAAAATACAAGATAGATCATGGACTTTGGCATAACAGAGTACGTGAAGTTCATTGTTATGATTTCAAGCTCCACATTGCAGATGACCTTTAAGAAACTATCACTTGCTGAGTTGTGGTTTAATATCAAAGAAGAATATCCACAGTTGTCTCAAAAGGTAGTTAAAATGCTCTTCTCTTGTGTGAGACCGGATTTCCTTCATATACATTAGTAATAACAACATATTGCCACAGATTGATATCAGAAGCAGATATGATAACAATGAACTATCTGAAAAAGAAGAAAACAATCCATTTATAATAGCATCAAATATAATGAAATATTTAAAAATAAATTTAAGAGATTTTTTATTTGATCTTTATTTTTAAATAAATAAATTAATTCTTAATTCCAGTATAGTTAACATACAATACTATACTAGTTTCAGGTTATACAATATGGTGATTCAACAATTCTGGTTATTACTCAGTGCTTATCATGGTAAATGTGCTTTTTTAATATTTTATTTATTTATTTGACAGAGATCACAAGCAGGCAGAGAGGCAGGCAGAGAGAGAGGAGGAAGCAGGCTCCCCGCGGAGCAGAGAGCCCGATGCGGGGCTCAATCCCAGGACTCTGGGATCGTGACCTGAGCCGAAGGCAGAGGCTTTAACCCACTGAGCCATCCAGGCACCCTGGTAAATGTGCTTTTAAACCCCTTCACCCATTTCACGCCCCGCCAGCCTCTCCTCTGGTAATCATCAGTTTGTTCTCTAGGTTAAGAATCTGTTTTTGGTTTGTCTCTCTCTCTCTCTCTCTCTCTTTTTTTTTTGTTCTTTTTTAAAAGATTTATTTATTTATTTGTTAGAGAGAGAGAGAGAGAGAGAGGGCACAAGGAGAGGGAGGGGCAGAGAGAGAGAAGCAGGCTTCCCGCTGAACAGGGAACCCAATATGGGACTTGATCCCAAGATCCTGAGATCATGATCTGAGCTGAAGGCAGATACTTAACCAACGGAGCCACCCAGGCATTCCTAGTTTTGTTTTTTAATTAGGAATAAATTTAACCAAGGCAGTGAAAGATCTGTATACTAAAAATTATAAGATGTTGATGAAAGAAGTTGAAGGAGACACAAATAAAATGGAAATATATTCCTTGTTCATAGATTGGAAGAATTTCTATTGTTAAGATGTCCATACTACCCAAAGCTATCTATAGATTCAATGCAATCCCTACCAAAATTCCAATGGCATTTTTCACAGCCACAAAAAAATCCTAAAATTTGTATAGAACCACAAAAGACCCTGAACAGTGAAAGCAATCTTGAGAAAGAAGAACAAAGCTGTAAAAATAACATTTCTTGATTTCAAAACTATATTACAAAACTACAATAGTCAAAACAGTCAAAACAGTATGGTACTGGCATAAAAGCAGACACATAGATGAATGGTACTAAATAGAGAGCCTAGAGAGAAATCCATGTGCATGTGGCCAACTAATATTTGCCATGGAAGCCAAGAATACTCAATGGGGAAAGGATCATGTCTTCAATAAATGATACTGGGAAAACTGGATATTCACATGCAAAAGAATGAAACTGGACCCCTGTCTTATGCCACTCACAAAAATTAACTCAAAATGGGTTAAAGACTTAAAGGTAAGACCTGAAACATAAAACTCCTAGAAGGCAACATAGGAAAAAAATCTCCTTGACGTTGGTCTTGGCAAAGATTTTTTGGATATAACACCAAAAATCCAATCAACAAAAGCAAAAATAAACAAGTGGGGGCAATATCAAACTAAAATAAAAAGCTTCTGTACAGCAACAGAAACAATAAATAATGAAAAAGCAACCCATGGAATGGGAGAAAATATTTGCAAATCATTTATCTGATAAGGGGTTAATATCCAAAATATATAAGGAATTCATACAACTCAATAACAGTCCCCCCCAATAATCTAATTTAGTATATGTGCTGCAGAATTGAGCACCAATAATTTGATTTAAAAAATGGGCAGGGATGCCTGAGTGGCTCAGCTGGCTGAGCGTCTGACTCTTGGTTTCGGCTCAGGTGGTGATCTTGTGGGTCTTGGAATCTGGGATCAAGCCCCACATCAGGCTCCCTGCCCAATGGGGTGTCGGCTTGAAGATTCTCTCCCTGTACCCCTCCCCTTACTTATACATGCACTCTCTCTCAAATAAATAAATAAATCTTTAAAAAAATGGGCAGAGGACTTGAATAGACATTTTTCCAAAGAAGATATACAGATGGGAAACAGATACATAAAAAGGTGATCAACACCACTAATCATTGGGGAAATGCAAATCAGAACCACAACTGTCAGAATAGCTATATCAAAAAGACAGGAGGGGCATCTGGCTGGCTCAGTTGGTAGAACATGAGCTTGATCTTGGGATTATGAGTTTGAGCCCCATGTTGGGTGTGGAGATTACTTAAAAATAAAGTTAAAGGGACGCCTGTGTGGTTCAGTGAGTTAAGTGTCTACCTTCAGCTCAGGTCATGATCCTTGGGTCCTGGGATCAAGTCCGGCATCGGGTTCCTTGCTCAGCAGGGAGCCTGCTTTTCCCTCTGCGTCCACTCCCCTTGCTTGTGCTCTCTCTCTCTCTGACAAATAAATAAATAAAATCTTTTAAAAAATAAAATGAAAAAAAGATAAGAGATAATGAGCACTGGCAAGGCTGTGGAGAAAAGGGAACCCTTATGCATTGTTGTTGGGAATGTAAATTGATACAACCACCATGGCAAACAGTATGGAGTTTCTTCAAAAAAATTAAAATTAGAACAACATATGATCCAGCAATCCCACTTCTGGGTATATATCTGAAGGAAGTGAAATCAGTATCTTAAAGAGATATCTGCGCCCCCATATTCATTGCAGAATTATTCCTAATGTCAAGACATGGGAACAAACTAAATGTCTGTCAATGGATGAATGGATAAAGAACATATATGACATACATATATGCATATATACAATATGTACATATATATGAGATAAGTATATATGTGATATATACATAGATGATATGTAAGGGTATATATGATATATATATATCACATATAATATTATTTAGTCATAAAAAAGATGGAAATCCTGCCATATTTGACAACAGGGATGAACCTGGAGGGCATTATGCTAAGTGAAATAAGCCAGACAGAGGAAGATAAATACTGTAAGATTTCAGTTACATGTAGAACCTAAAAAAGGTGAACTCATAAAAACAGAGAGTAAAATGGTGGTTGCTAGGGACTGTGAGATGGGGGAAATGGGGAGACATTGTTTATAGAGTATAAGCTCCCAGGTATAAGTTGAGTAAGTTCTAGGTATTTAATGTATAGCACGATATAATTGAAGGTTGCTATCCGGGTAGATCTTAAATGTTACCACCGCACACACGCAAAAGGTACTTATGTGAGGTGATGGAGGTGTTAACTAACCTTATTGTGGTAATCATTTCACAACATGTATGTGTATCAAATCATCGTGTTGTACACCTTATATTTACATAATGTTATATGTCAGTTATATCTCAATAAAGGTGGGAAAATAAATAAGTTTCAGAACAAAGAGAAGCAGATAAGGGAATCCAGCTGTTTTCTTTTAAGCCAGGTACTAGAGACTTACAAAAATGTAAAACAAAGTCACTTTTCCTACTCACTTTTTTGTTTTTTAAAATACTCAATTTTCATAAAATGTGTTATCATGTAATATGTTTATTGTTATTTTAAGTAAATTAATATATTTTAAATTTCCATTTTATTTTATTTTTTTAAAGATTTTACTTATTTATTTGACAGAGATCACAAGTAGGCAGAGAGGCAGGTAGAGAGGGAGAGAGGAGGAAGCAGGCTTGCCGCTGAGCAGAGAGCCCTATGCGGGGCTCGATCCCAAGACCCTGAGATCATGACCCGAGCTGAAGGCAGAGGCTTCAACCCACTGAGCCACCCAGGTGCCCCTAAATTTCCATTTTGATTTCTGATATAATATCTATAGAAATATAACCCACAGAAACAAAACCTCTTTGAAATTGTCAGTAATTGTTAAGAATGGGAAGAAGCCTTGAGGCCAAAAAGTTTAATAACTGCTCTAGTCAGGGGTTCTCAAAGAGTGGTCCCAGGACTATCAACGTCATGTAGAAACTTAATAGAAACACCACCCACTCCAAACGTACTGAATCAGAACCTTTGGGGGTAGGGCTGAACACTCTGTTTTAAAGAGCCCTCCAGGGGGGTTGATGCTGGGCAGACTTTAAGAAGTGGACTTAAACGTTGGACTTGCTCTGCACCAAAGCCTGGCCCCAACTATAGATGAGTGTCCGTAGTCACCTTGGGTCTGATGATTGGGGATGGTGGAGAAGCTGACTTCCCAAGCCAACTGGCATTTGCTTCAGACTCATAAACAATTTTTATCCTGGTCCCCCATTACTTGCACTATAGTCGCTTAAGTGAGTACCACCAGGGAACTCGCCAGAACATCTAAGTAGTGCCTTGGCAGGGGAGAGGAAACTGTTGGTAGAGCTTAAGGAAATAGCATACAAACATTACGCTTTCTCTTTGGCCCCTGCCCCATATGTGTTTCTACCACAATTTTTTTCAAGATTTATTTATTTTATATATAGAGAGAGATGGGGGAGGGGTAGGAGAGAGGGAGATAGAGAATCGTCAGGCAGACACCCTGCTGAGCAGGGAGCCCCATGTGGGGCTCAATCCCAGGACCCTGAGATCATGACCTGAGCCAAAATCAAGAGTCGACCGCCTGACTGAGTCACCCAGGTGCCCCTCCACCACAATTCTTAATTGAGCTCCTTTTCAGAAGCCCAAGACCAGAATAAGTTTTGTAATATGCTTGACGTCATCTGTTGCCGGGCCCTGTCTCCATTCCTGACAACTGGGCAGCGCTGGAGCAAACTCCCGAGATCAAAGAGCTGCCCGGCATTTACTCAACCCAGCCCTTGGCGGCACCATCCGCCGCTCTCGGCAGTGCCTTGTTTGACTCCTTCACTGCTCTGTCTTCAAATTCCCGGGGTGGATTATAGCACTGAGTCTTAGCTCCTACCTCATCAAAAAAATGGATTGACATACTTACCCATTATATACCCAGCTATAAGCAAGAAAACTGGGTTATCATCCTTAACTCCTTACTCCCCATCACCCTGCTGACAGACCCTGCCTCTTCTGTTTCCCTCCCACCCACCCACCCCTTCATTCATTTTTCCTCCTTCCCTCCCTCCTTCCCACAGGAATTTCCCAGAACTTATCAGGGAGTCGGCAGAGTAAAGCAGTTAAGAACATGGCTTTTGGAGTCAGATTACCTGAGTTGAAATCCTCTCTGCACTAATTTCTTACTGTGTCACTTGGACGAATTTCTCAGCTTCTCTGTGCCTCAGTTTCTTTAACTCTGAAATAAGCATTATGTTACTAATGGTATGTACCTTGTAGGACTGTTACAGGAATTAAGCAAGACAATTGTAAGATGCTTGGGACAGTGCTTGGCCTGTTTCATTTAATAAGCACTTCCGTGTGCCCTGCCCTGCTCTAGGGCATATGGTGGTAAATTAAAAACGCTCTAGTTCAGGTCCTGATGGTCTCTCCTGTGGTCTAATGGCATCTTTCTCTTTACTGGTCTCCCTTGCGCTGGCTCCTTCCAAACCCCTTCACCACCCAGCAGGTAGAGGAATCTTTTCTAAGTATCAGTTGGATCGTGCTCTCTTGCCTGAAACCCTTCAATGGCCCTCCATTGTCTACAGGATACAGCATACAGCATACAGCAACTTCTTCCTGAGTACTTCATACTTTAGGCTGTATGACCTAGCCATCCCGATGCGTACTTACAGCTTTCCTCCCTTGTGTTCCCATTGTACTCTTCCTTTCCATGTTAAAGTACCTATTGCTTTCGTTGTGCTATTCTTTTTACCCATCCATCTCCACAAATAGACTTTGAGATTCTTAAGAGCAAGGACTCTGTACTAGTCCTGTTTGTGTTTCTGGGGCCAGTACAGAAACCAGCAAAGAGAGGATGGTTCACACAGCTTGTTGGAACACACGAATGAATCAACAAATGAGTAGCCTCTTCAGGCTGCATCTTTTTGGAATCCTTTTTCAGAACCTAATGGTATTTTCTTGTGTGTGGATTTTCATGAGCCAGCCCCGACACTAAATCATGCAGGGCTCCTGATTTAGGCTACGAAGGAGAATCTGCTTAGGAGCTTGGTACGGTGCAGACTCCTGGGTCCTCTTCCCTGGGGTTTATGATTCATAAAGTAAGAGGAAGGGCCTGAAACCTATAGTCTAACAAGATCCTCCTGGGTCCGTGATCATCAGCCAAAACACGGACTTTAGTGAATCCAACTCCCTCCTCTTACAGATGGGGAAACTAAGACCTAGAGATTAAGTGGTTTGTTGACAATTTGTCACATAACTTGTCAGTAGAAGAGTAGTCAGTAGAAGGAACCACTCTACCAGTGTCCCCTCACGCAATTTACCCGAGCATCTCCATTTTTATCTGCTCTATTTGTGGGAGTTTGGCAAAAGAGGGATTTGTTTTGTTTCGAAGCCCTTGCTGGAGGGCTCCTAACACACACCTATAGAAAGGGAATGGGGCGCCATGGGTTAAGGACTGAGCAGAGACGAGAGGGTCTGCATTCTGTCCTGGCTTTGTCACTAAAAGGCTGTGTGATTGGGGGAAATCACTTCACTGCTTTGGTTCTGAGTTTCTTCAGTTGTGGAATGGGCACAATTGGGTCCACTCTGCCTAATAAGCAGGGCTCCTAATTGACTAACATGTTTATTTGCTCCTTAACGCCAAGCACAGAGCCTTGCCCATAGCAGATGTAGCAATAAACGTTTGGAGAATGAATGAATGCAAGTGTTTGGGAGATGAGAAAGTGTTCCACGCATGGCAGCTATTATTAATAATAAATTCAAAAGCTGGCTGCCCCATTCGCTTGGCCTTAAGAGTAACTTGATTCAAAACGGTTCCTTACAAGACCACACCACCTTAACAGACCTTTGTTTCTGCATGTAAGAAAAGGACAACTTGCACTGGCCAGTCGTGTCTACAAGATGTCCAAAGAGCCAGCTAATTTGGCCGATTCAATGAAAAAGCAAGGCCAACAGTATTGGGCATTGTGCTTCAAAGGAAGCTAAGTGGCTCAGAGCCTTTTCCGTTGCTGCTCATTGGCTTGGCGTTATGTACACACAGCTACCCTTTCAGTTTCCACAAAATGGCTTATTTTCATTTCTGAAATGGCAGCCACGTGGGAGCCTCTGGTTGCTGTGGAGAAGGGAGAGGCCCAGCTGTTTGACGGCCACTGGGCTCCTCCAGCCCTCCACTTTGCCTTGGCTGCTGTTGGGAGGCGGGAGTCCAAGGTTTTTATAGTTCCTCTCTCGAATTAGTGCCCGCAGACTCTACAGCTATGAACATGCAATTAGTCTTTGTTTGTGCACAAAAGAGAGCTTGACCCTTGCCCGTCTTTGATTGGCATGTACAACTCTCGTAGCTACTTACCTAAGGCCCTCTCCAAGGAGCACAGCGCCTTGTTCCTGCACCTGCCTTCAGCTTTTCTCTTTTGTGACTTGTTTCACAGAATATTCGGCCCAACGTGCGGCAAGGTTGCCGGGATGAAGGCATCACGCAGGCACAGTAAGATCTCCTGTTTTTCAGGAAGGTGGGGGGAGTAGGTGGGAGGGAGGGTTCAATCTGTAATCTGAGTTTTGGATAATTGCTGAGCCCCAAAACACTTAGCAGGAGCCCAAAGAACTGGTTTTTCTTAATAAATGAACACTTTGCTTGCTTTCAAAAAGCAGACCTCCCATGGCATGGAGAACAAGCTGTATGCACAAAGCTTTACATTTCGTTCCCAGTTCACCTGCTTTCTTACCAACATAGAAACTTTGTAGTTTTTTTTTTTTTTTTTGAAAGAGAATTGCTATGAAAGACATGCAATTATTGCGGTCAGAAAATTTCTCTCTAAACCATGCTTTCTGAGATACTAGAAGAGGGTTTTTTAGCAGCCTGAATGAGTTAAATACCATGGGGATGGACTGCGTTTTCAATAAGTGTTTTTCAGGAGCCGTAGTTGTTTTCGGCACACTTATTTCTCACTGTCCGTGCTTACATGTGCTATGCCATTTGAGAATACACTACTCAGCCACGGCATTTTGGGGAAAAACTCCAAATATATCTGGTTTGAACCAAAACCCATCTCAAATTCCCAAGTCTGCAGAGAATATTTAATAAATAGTTTGGCATAATATTAGCTGTACTTTTTGGAGGGGCTGTTAGGGTCGGGCATGGGACTTGCTGCACTATCCTTTTTTTTTGTTTGATTGTTTTGGCCCCTAAAACAGCTTTCCACGTTGGGTGTTGTTGTCTCTGATTTATAGAAAACTGTTGTCCGGAGATGTGGGTTTGTTCCTCCATGGAAACTGCTGAGACCTTTAAAACACACACACACACACACACACACACACACACACACACACACACAAGAACACACTAGATTTTACACAGTCAAGAGTTTTGTCTTTCAAAGTAGTCGCCCTGGGTGCCTTGATATACTTTCCAACAATGTGACTATAGTTGTCTTTGGGATGCTCCTTGTAAGCTGATTCGTGCTTCTGCCTCCCTCCCTCTTGTTCACACTGTGCCGTTGCCCATCTTGGCGTTGCCCAGGTTGATCATGTACTTTTTCACAAAACCTGACCCCTGGTCACTTTTGGCTGTTCGCAAAAATTGCCAGCTCTGATGGCAAGGATTTTCCAAAACTGAAGACATTCGGAAGAGAGTGCCTCCAGTTCTCGAGATGATTCTAAAATAAGTGTTTGTTCCAAAGATGGCTGCGACAGTATGGTTGCCATAGATGTGTATGTTTCCTACCTTTCTCTGAATGCATGAGCCCTTCATGTGCTTAGGGTGGTGCAGAATAGTGAATAGGAGTTCACCCTTTGGCACGATGCTTCCTGACTTTGAATCCTTTCACCACCAGGTTATGAGCTGCATACCTTTGGGAAAGTTCTCTAAGTGCTCTAATCTTAGTTTTCTTGCCTGTACAGTGAGGATTATAATAGCATCTACCTGAACCGGTTTGCTGTTTGGATTTGATAGTAATACGTGCCATACCCTAGATACATAGTAAATGCACAATAAACGTTAGTTTCCTGTGCTTGCTTCTTCTGCTGAGATGCTTGGTAAAACAAAGCCTTTCTATAGTCTATGACTTATAGAAGGTTAGTGCTAGAAGGGCCCTTTAAGGTAATCTTATCCAGTGGTTTTCAAACTTCATTTTAATAGCGGAACCTGTAGTTCACAGGAAAACTTAGATGGAACTGAGTAACTATGACATCCAGAGTGGAGCTCTTACATTAGGTGGGGGGTCCGAGATGGAAGGGAGCAGAGCTCCAGTATTTCGGGCTCTACTTTACCACCCCACCCCCACCCCCAGTTTGAATTGTGTTGTCACCAGTGAATCCTACTTTTCCAACCTTCCAACATGGTTTTCAAGGAAGTCCGACCCACACTTTAAAGCTCCACTTAAGTGCTAAAACTTCCACAAAGCCTTGCCAGAAAGAGTCAGCCAGAATTAATCTCTTCTTTTCCAATTCTCCACTGGCAACATGACTGTGTTCAGCAAATTTTGCCTTGTCTTAGAGTTATTTTTATCTATACTCCATATATATATATATATGTGTGTGTGTGTGTGTATGTATATATATATAGTATGTATTAGCCCTTAGTAGGAGCCAGGAACCATTCTAGTATTTGTATAGATAATTTTAGATAATTTTTAGAGAAATTTAGATAATTTGTATAGCTGTTTGTATAGATAATTTATTAATTAATTTATATAAATAAATAAATTTAGATAATTTGTATAGATATTTGTATAGGTAATTTAGGTAATTCAGTAATTAATTTAGATAAATAAATAAATTTAGATAATTTGTATAGATAATTTGTATAGATATTTGTATAGATAATTATAATTTGTATAGATTTTATCTATACTCCATATATATAATATCTATACTCCATATATAATACATATACAAATATATATAAATATATAAATATATTAGATATATTAGATATATAAATATATATTATATATATTATATATAAATATTATATATTTATATATAATATATAATATATAAATATATATAAAATTATATATGTGTGTATATATATACACACACATATATATACACACACACATATATAAATAAAATAACGTGTTAACCCTTAGTAAGAGCTAGGAACCATTCTAAGATTCGTATAGATAAAGTTGTTTAATCCTCTGTCTACCTATTCTTTACACCAGGGGTTTAATTTTTTTTCTAAAGATTTTATTTATTTATTTGACAGAGAGAGAGATCACAAGTAGACATAGAGGCAGGCAGAGAGAGAGGGAAGCAGGCTCCCTGCTGAGCAGAGAGCCCGATGCGGGGCTCAATCCCAGGACCCTGAGATCAGGACCTGAGCCGAAGGCAGAGGCTTTAACACACTGAGCCACCCAGGCGCCCCTACACCAGGGGTTTTAAGGCCAGGGCTCATGTTTGAAGTATCTGTGTCCCCCACGTTGGGGATTTACATGTAGGAAGCCCTCAATTACTACTTACTGGGTTGTTAAATAAATGGCCAGAGATAAATCCAAATCATATTAAGGTCTAGGAAGCCAAGGGAAAGATTCCCAGTAAAATATATTCTTTGCTTTTTCGAAGTCATCCTCTTAAAAAGTAACTTGAGACATTTGACAAATTCAGACCTCGTTGAGTTATGTCCTCCTGACCTGATGTGCTTGCCTGACTTAAGCAAATAGAGCCATTCTAATCCTCCTTTGGCCCTTTTCCCATCATTTGAAGGAAAAGGAGGCAGAAAAACCGTCTTCCACACAGTTAATACCTGAAAATATGCAAACAATTTGAAAACCTTTAGACCGGGTTCTAAAGCACGCCTACAATAAAAAGCGGAAGTTTGGCTGAATGTTCACAAACATCTATTTTAGAACGTCAACTAACAATACGGACTTCATTTAGAATCACAGAAATGCTGTGCTTTGTAACAGGGAATAGGGGAGGCGAAATAATTGAAGAAGGCTTAGAAAATATATTGGATCAAATTCAAGTGAGGAAAAACAATGTAGAGAATAGCAGGGAAATGTAAGAAATTCAGGGCAGTCTCTCTTCTGACATTATTACGTGGGGTTCCTTCAGTGGCTAATTTGCAAGCGTAGTAAGATAGAAGTCAGAGTGATCAGGAGAAATTTATTTTTGAATATTATGCAAGCATTTTAAGTCTCATGTATTTCACTTCATATAGTGCCTAAGAGTGTATAAGACGTACAGAAAATATTACTTTGCATTCCATAAGTAGAAGGAGACTAGTATGCATAGATTTTTAACTCATACTTTAGTGCCTTGCGAGTGGTATTGGTGGAAGACTGATCATCAGAGATGAGGCTGGTAGAACTTTCGTTGGATTTAAGATGTAATATCAACATTTAGAGGAGCGAGTCCTGCTGTGTGTGTTTTTACAAGGATTAGTCCTATTATTTCATAATCATTCAATATTCAATTCTTAGTGGGTGATTTTAAAAAAAGGGAAAAAAAAAAAAAACCAGGGCTCTAATGATTGTTGCAGTCTCCTATGGAGAAGCCAGTGTAGAAATATTTTTCATGCTGTGGGTCTGGGATCAAAACTTAGGCTAGTGCACATTTCACTTTGGCCATGATCAAGCCAGAGCTTTGAGGCTTTTCAATCTTGTGAAACCACAAGTCTTGAAGAATCAGAGGGTGCCAAATTCTGTGCAAACAGGGTTTGGTTTATGCATTTTTAAGGGGGGGGCTGACTTGTATATTACCGTCCCGAAGACTTGAAGCTGGCGATTCTGAATGAGATGATGGCGAGAGAAAGAAGAAACTGTGTTGAAGGCAGCAAAAAAGACAAGTAGCATGTTTGGTAGCTACTTTTTCCTGCTAGCAGAAGGCTATATATATAGAAGACTATCTCCTAGATTCAATCCAGTTTTATGAGACCGGGTTCTGTGTGATCTGTTAAAGTTATGTTTTACACGCACTCCAGGAACCGTTTCCTTGTGTCAAGATATCGTTTGTGGTTTGTGGTTGTTTCCGTAACAAGTTTGCCATTCTGGCTTTTCTCCAGAAATGTGACCTCTTGATACACCCGTGGCCCTCCTCTGCATTGTGGCTGTGCCTTGGGGTGTCACAGTTGGGAGCTGGATTGCAAGTAATTTGTTCTTACTGATGGGGAAAGGTCTGGGGTTTGTGAATGATTGCCTCTTCTAGTAAATTAGATCTTGTTTAGCGTCGTCCCTATGAAAATGTTGCTCTCTTCCACTTGTATTCTGATACGCTTGCCAGGGTGGGGGAGAATGAGGTGGGAATTTGCATAGTGTCTATTAAGCTTCTGGAAGCAAGCTCTGTAGGTGAGCATCTTCTCTCATGTATCTCAGTGGATATAAGGCTGAGAATGGCCACGCTATTCCATTGTTTCTATGAGAAACTCAGGTATGAATTAGAGCTCCCTTCTAGGAATATAAGCTTACCCCAGGCCTGCTTGCTATCCACTGTACTGCTTCAACAACTCCTAGAGAAATTAAGCAAGGGCTTATGCTAACCTATGGGCAATTTTAATCCTTTAGCTCTACTTAAAGGAATGAATAACTGAGGCCATTAATTTGTTCAGTCACTCGACAAATGCTTACAGAGTCTTTCTTTAGCATGCCAAAGCACTACTTCATAGGAGAGAATTTGCACCTGGTGACACTTCAAAGATAAGTTGGATCTTGTTAGTTTGAGAGGAGGGCATAGCATGAGCAAAGGCAAGGAGGGGGAAATGGAGTTTTCACAGAAGAAAAACAGTCCAGAGTGTTTGAAGGCCAGGGAATTAGGAGAGGTCTTGGGCTATGTAGCTGGATGGTTTAGAAGGATCCAGCCAGATGGCTGAGGGACCTCATTCAGCCTCCAGTAATTAGAGCTCAGAAGTGACTATGTTGCTTCTCTTTCTGATTTGCATTAATCTGTCACAGTATGTACCCAATAAATTCCTGCTAACGCATCTGACTCTGAGTCTTTCTGTCACATGGAAAGATTGTCAGCATCCCTGGTCCACTTTTGCCCCACAGACCTCTGGCTCTTGGGTATGGTGCTATTTTTCCACATTCAAAAAATGGAGATATAAATCACACAGCATAAAATTGACTCATTTAATGTGTACATTTAAAGTGTAAAATTCAGTGGTTTTCAGTATACTCACAAAGTTGTGCCGTCTTCACCACAATCTATTTCCAGAACATTTTCATCAGTCCAAAAATAAACCCTGTACTCCTTAGCTGTCCAGTCCTCCCCCGTTCAGGTAACTACTAATCAATTTTGTTTCTTTAGATTTACCTGAATAAATATTTTAAATATTTTGTAAATACGGAATCCTACAATATGGAGTCTTTCTGTCCGACTTCTTTCACTTATAATAATATTTTCGCAGTCCATCAGTGTGATAGCATGCATCAACGCTTTATTCCTTTTTTGGCAGTCTGTTATTCCATTGCCTGGATATACTACATTTTGTTTATCTCTTTGTCATTTGATGGACATTGGGTTGTTTCCACATTTTGGCTATCATAAATGCTGCTATGAACATTCCTGTACCAGTTTTTGTGTGGGTGTATGTTGTCATTTATCTTGAGCATATACTTAGGACTGGAATTGCTGGGTTATATGATAACTCTGTTAATTCTGTTTAACTCTTTGAGGGACTGCCGAACTGTTTCCCAGAGTGTTAGCACCATTTCACGGTCCCACAGAAATGAATGATGGTTCCCATTTCTCCACATCCTTCCCAACACATGTTATTATCTTTTTGATTATAGCCTTCCTAATATGTTTGAAATAGTGCGTCATTGTGATTTTGATTGACATTTTCCTGTTTTAAAAGTTTTACTTATTTAAGTAGTTTCTACACCCAAGGTGGGGCTTGAACTCACAACCCTGAGATCAAGAGCCGCAAACTCTTCTGACTGAGCCAGCCAGGCCGCTCCTTGGTTGGCGTTTTCCTAATGATTAATGATGTTGAACATCTTCATGTGCTTATTGGCCATTTATTTATCTTCTTTGGAAAAAATGCCTAATCAGATTTTAAAGACTTTTTTTTTCTTTTAAAGATTGTATTTATTTGTTTGTCAGAGAGAGAGAGAGAGAGAGCGCGAGCGAGCGCACAAGCAGGCAGAGTGGCAGGCAGAGGCAGAGGGAGAAGCAGGCTCCCCGCTGAGCAAGGAGCCTGATGCGGGACTCGATCCTAGGACCCTGGGATCATGACCTGAGCCGAAGGCAGAGGCTTAACCGACCGAGCCACCCAGGCATCCCGCCTAATCAGATTTTTTGTCCACTTTTCAATTGGGTTATTTGTCTTTTTATTATTGAGTCATAAGAGCTCTTTCTATATTCTGGATGCTAGATCTTTATCAGATATATGATTTGTGAATATTGTCTCCCATTCTGTGGTCTGTCTTCGCTTTCTTGATGGTATCCTTTGGAGCATGAAAGTTGTTAATTTTGACAAGGTCCAATTTAGCTCATTTTTTTCTTTTGCTTGTGGGGATGGAGCTGTTTGAAAGGAAAGTACAGCCCATGGAAATGGCCACTGGCCAGCTGGGGTTTGCTAGGGATTGACGTGGGGCCGGAATACCTGTAATCCTATTACTGGATTTGGGTAACACTTTAGAATTAGATAATCGCCATCTAGTTGCCAACATTTCTGTTGTTAACTTGGTATACATAGGGGCCTGGACAAGAATGAAAAGACGGTCACCTCTGGGTCTCTGTTTTAAATGCCCACAGATTGCAGGACTAGAGTAGAAACCTGAGGGTTGGGCAAGAGTAAGGGCATTTTGCCGCGCTTCACAGCGGCTTTAAACTCAAGGGTTGATTTCTAACTCGGTGTTTAAACCTTTGGCCTTGATTTGAATCAAATTTGCCCTTGAAAATAAAGAGAGCCCCCACTTGTAAGATTGTAAGGAACATTTTAAATTGTGAAACTGGTTAAAAATTGTACACAATTTTTAAAAAGAAAAATTTTTAAAAAGAAAAAAGAGAAAGCTGTTGGCAACTCTAGCTTGGGATCTGGCTGTATATAAAACAGCAAAGCAATTCCAAAGTTTTAACAAGGAAGTTCAGGGGTACCTGGGTAGCACAATCAGGTAAGTGCCTGGCTCTTGATTTCAGTTCAGGTCATGATCTCAGGGTCATTAGATTGAACCCTGCTTCGGGCCCACGCTGGGTGTGGAACCTGCTTGAGGTTCTCTCTCTCTCCCTGTGCCTCTGCCCCTCCCTGCCTTCTCTCTGTCTCTCTAAAAAAAGGGGGGGTCATGGTTGGGGAGGTGGGGGGGATAGGCGAAATAGGTGAAGGGAATTAGGAGCACACTTGTGATGAGCACTGAGTAATATATTACTAATTATATATATATATATATATAGTAATTACTATATTACTATATTGTACACCTGAAACTCATCAAACTGTATGCTAACTGTACTGGAATTAAATTAAAAAAAAAAAAAAAGTGAGTTCCTGGTTGTGCTGAGTAGATCTTTGCTAATTTCTGCTCTTGAGGATTTCTCTGCCTCTGAGCCTCTTCCTCAGAGAATCTCCAACTCTCAGGATTGGTAGGAATCTTGAAAGTCATCTAATCCAAACCCCCACCCCCTTTTCCAATCTGTTCTCCAACAATGAGTGGAATGTGGCAGGGAAAATGCCAATAAGAAAGAAGCACGAGGGGATGGGTGGCTTAAGGATGTTATGCCTGCTTCAGAAATGACAGACGCTAAAGGAAGGGAGAGAGAGGATGTGGGGAAGAAGGTTGAGTGAGAGCAAAATAAATAGGGTTTTGTAAACCTAAGGAAGAGGCCAGCTTCTGAGATTTAGTTGTTTCAAAAGGTGTCATTCTCCCAAAGTCCTGCCGGTTACGCTTCCTCACTCTCTTGTCTGGGGTCCTGTCCCATTTAATGAATTTGATTCCAGTGCTGGTCACTCCGTAATCTGTGAACATATCTTTGTGTCCTTCTGGATCCGGAGCTCCTGGAGAAAAAAAGCGATGGCCTCACTCATCTAATGTAGCCTATCCAGCGCCTGACTTAGGGTCTTAGCTCACGGTATTGTGACATGGCTGCGAATACGGGCCTTGGGGTCAGTAAGGCTGACTCTTGGCTTCAGTTGCTCCAGATTAGAAATCCCTACCTGGCTTTGACTGCCTCTGTGCCTTTAGGCAAGTCCTTTAACCTGAGCCAGTGACCTCATATGTAAGATGGGAAGGATAGTAGCTCTTCTCTTTCTGATTTTTTTTTAACATATTATTTTTTAAGTTGGCTCCACGCCCAGCAAGGGGCTTGAACTCACGACCCTGAGATCAAGAGTCCTGTGCTCCACTGACTGAGCCAGCCAGGCCCCTCTTCTCTCTCTGAGTTGGAAGGATGAGAGCTGAGCCGTTCTTGGTGCTTGACAAATGATTGTTACTGAGATTCGGATCAGCAGGCCTCCAGAAATGCTTGCTAGGATTATTCTCGTGGGGCAGGGGGAAGAGTCCCCAACCCATGAGGCACTACTCCAGCTGACCCCTGATAGTGCTGAAACTGTCCTTATTTCTTGAGCCTCAGAGTGGTGACTTCCTGACTCTCGTCAATGGAACTACCCAAGTTCAGCTAACTTATTAGTACGTAGCTCTGTGGTAATGCAGACCTATTTGATTTGGTTTCCCTGTCCCTTCATCCGGGGTGACAGGTTGGGTCTCACCAGTGTTGCACTCCAGCCTGAGGAGGAGACAGGTAGTGGTGGGGGAAGCACGCAAGCTGTTATGGGCACACAGAGGAGGGGCACAATTCTCATGCTTGGGACTTTCCAGAAGCTTCCTGGAGGAAGTGCTTCCTGATCTGAGTCTTAAAAGGGAAACCAAGTTCTTAGACAAAACCATGAATGGGAATTCAGCCCCATTAAAGGGAGAGAGGAGTTTGACTGCAGTGCAAGATGTGAGGAGGAGGGACGCCTGGGTGGCTCAGTTGGTTAAGCAGCTGCCTTCGGCTCAGGTCATGATCCCAGTGTTCTGGGATCGAGTCCCACATTGGGCTCTTTGCTTGGCGGGGAGCCTGCTTCTCCCTCTGCCTCTACCTGTGCTCGCTCTCTCTCTCTCTCCCTCTCTCTCTCTGACAAATAAATAAAATCTTTAAAAAAAAAAAAAAGATGTGAGGAGGAAAGCCGAGTGAGATAACATTAATAACAACTGCAGCAATTATATTATTATACTATAATCTGGTTATATCTTATATGTTATTATGTTGTTATACTATAATCTGTTTATATCTTATATGTTATGTTATTATACTATAATCTGTTTATATCTTATATGTCATTATGTTATTATACTATAATCTGATTATAATTATATAGGTATTATTAACATTTATATATTATAATACACTGTATCATCAATTACATGTAATATTAACTTATATATTATTATTATATTATTATGGCAGTTAACAATAACCTAGCACTTACCTAGTCAACGATTGATGACCCATTTAAATGTCAAAGTAGGAAAGCTAATGATTTTAACAGCTAAACCTGGGACTAGGCTGAATGATTTTAATGCATGAGCTAAGTTACTCTTCTTTTTTTTTTTTTAAAGATTTTATTTTATTTATTTGACAGAGAGATCACAAGTAGGCAGAGAAGCAGGCAGAGAGAGAGGAGGAAGCAGGCTCCGTGCTGAGCAGAGAGCCTGATGCGGGGCTTGATCCCAGGACCCTGAGACCATGACCTGAGCTGAAGGCAGAGGCTTTAACCCACTGAGCCACCCAGGCGCCCCAAGTTACTCTTCTTTTATTCCTAGTATATAGACTAGGCAACTGAGCTACAGAGAGATTTAAGTCATGGGCCCCCAAGCCCCAGAGATGGCAAATGGCTGAGCTGGGATTTGAACCCCAAGACTATCTGACTCTTGACCACTAGGCTACAGAGAGGCAGCTGTTCCCGTTCAGTGCCTGCTGGGCACACACCATTGTGGTGTAAAATGATCCCACATTAGGCAAGATGGACTGGACACTAATTCAGCCTCTTGGAATTCTTTCTGGAATAAGGCAGATTGTAATAAAGTAAAGCGCACCCAAAGGGATCCTGAAGCCAACACAGAGGTGAAAATTGATGCCTTCTGAAGAAGGATCTTTCTGTGCAAAGACTTGACAGGATTCAGACAACGTTATTAGGCCAAATCTCCGCACTCATGAGAAACTCTGGGGTCCTGGAAGGTCTCTTTTAGAAACACCGAAGTCCCATCTAGCCGGAGTAAACAGAGCATCACAAATTGGGTTCCAATGCCAGTGGCGAGGAGCTCGCTCTTCGCACAAAAGAGAGCAATCTTCCTTCCAGGCCTTCGAAAGCCAATTTCCTCTCTGGCAAAGCTTGCCCTGCTTAACCTAGCTAGGTTGCATCCAGCTGCCCTTGGGACACCACCTGCGCGGCTTTGATTGCGGCTGGGGCTTCAGCTCTCTTGGCTTTCTATACCCGGATTCTGGCCCTGGCTCTCACACCGATGAGTCGTGGGACCGTGGGCACAACACATCCCTTAACCTCTGACCTTTCCTTACCTGTCCAGTGGAACTATTGGCGCTCCCCTTGCCTACCTCACCAGATTGTGGGGGGTAACATGAGGTGAGGTGCAGGCCGGGGCTTCGAGAATGCAAAACTCGAAATAAACATGAGGGGTGATTATTCCTCTCTGGCTATTCGGCTCGTCTCCTACATTGACGTTTTTAAATTCATTAAGGGCCGGAGCACAGCTTTCTGCCGACTTTTGGGAACTTGAACATAGGAGTCCGTTAGTCCTGAAGGGCATCTGCCCAGAGGCCATCTCTGTGTTCGGCTGGGCTACTTTAGGAAGGCCTTAGCAGCTGTTTATTTCTCTCATATTATTATGATTTCATTTTGTAGAGTCGCTAGAGAGTGCTTGGTTGTCCTCCGAGCTCTTGAATAGTAGCAAAACCCCAAGCTGGCCCGAGCAGCCTCCTTTCACTGGTGTGGGTGAGCACACTAAAGGCAGCAATTAATGGTGCGGCGCCGGGCTTTGTAAACTAGGCACGAGTGAGTGAGTCACGGCACACAGGCTGACCCCCTCACCTGGGCGGCCTCTAAGGACACCTGCCTCAGATCATTAAGGCCCCTTGCCCAATTGAGTCTGCCTGTCTCTGCTGGTGGAAGTGAACAAAGCCACGCATTTACTAGCTGGAGTGCAGAAATGAATAGAATTAGGCTCTTCGGCCAGGCCTGGCCCAGACAGCTGCTCAGGCAAAGGGGTTTCAAATGAACGTGTTTCTATTTAGAGCGTGTATGTTTTGATTGAATTTGAAGAAAAGCATGAGGTGGCTCCCCCTTTGGAAAACAAACTAATTGTGTAGTCCCGTGTTGTCTGGTGGTGGGAAGCCGGACATGTCCACAACAGCACTTCACGGAAGGAATTTTCTTCCCTGTTGAACGTGAGACTTGTCTGTAGGACCGCAGCTGGTGTTTTTTCAAAATCACATGGCTGGTGGCCTAAAAGGACCCCGTAGGGAAACCTTGAGCAGAGTAAAGGTTCTTTGTTGTTGTCGTCGTCGTCGTTGTTGGGAATTACCGCTTCATAATTTTTGTGTCCTATTAATTTGAATCGGCACATATTGGGTCTCCCCTGGAATTTGGCTACGGGGTCTGGTGAGGTGATTTGCCCTTCTGTGTGCGTTGAAAAGATTCCAGGGAGGTAAGAGCTGGTGGACCAAGTGCCACCCCAGAGCAGTTATTGGACTGAACCATTTGCATTTCCATTCAGGTCATGCTGTCTCGGCCAAGCTGTTGACTTAGTGCTCTTTGGACTTGGGTGGCTTTGACTCCTCCATTCAGGCTTTAGAAACATCATTGAGTTAACAGGCCACACACCAATTCACCCTTCTCCCTCCCTACTCTTCAACCCCTTTGTGTTAGATAAGGAGGCCTTTCCCTGCTACAAAAAGGTAGCAGGCCCAAGTTTCCATGAGCTCTATGCCCCTTATACCACCCCCAATTTAGTCTTTGTGCAAGGCTGCTTTTGTTTCCCTCCAAGAATTAAAAGTTAATTGATACCTCAAATGAATGTTGGTCACAAAGCATTTCACCATCCAATGCAGTCCTGCATCCCATTAGATTAACCCTCTTCTTCAGTTCATTGTAAATAAACATCCCACAACAAAAAATGCTGACCTACCTGAAGAATTGTATTCATCTGGGTTCTGCAGTGGGGCTAAAATTCTATGACAAAGTCACTGGGTTAATTAATATAGGTTAATGACTCTTGGAGCCCTGTTTTCCTGTGCCTTCCCTATTTGTCACGGACTGCTGAAAAAGTATTTCTGAATGTCTGAATTTATCACATTATCCCGAGTTCTTCCAGAGGTGAGTAGTCATCTCAACGCTAGACCTCGAATTGCAATACCGCAACTCCTTCTACACGAATTAAATGTTGGATCCTGATGCGGCGATCCAATATAGAAGGACTGTACATTCATATTATTCGGATAAGAGTTTATTTCCAGAGAAGAGAGATATGTGGATTTTCTTCCAAACATGGAAGAAAAAATTTCCATGGGGTCAACTAAAGGTGCAGTGGGATTCACTCAATTAAGTTAAGAGATCAAGAAATATAGAGCACACTGACGTTAGACTTGTGCTGTTACTCCAGACTGCACAGGAGTGGACACCAGTGTCCTGACCTGTCTTGGCAGAATCTGGGTTTCAGTGAGATGTTCTGGAATTTTGAGGCTTAGAGATAAGGAAGTTGTTACTCATGATAAACAAACCTTCCCCTTTAGCTAGTTTTTTTTTTTTTTTAACTCTTAGCTAAGGCCACACAAGTAGAATAATTTTTGCTGCCGTTAGAAAAATGGGTTTTCTTTTTCTCGTAGGTTAAGCGAATCATTAATTCAGTAACATGGTGGAAGGGTTGGGTGGGCCTTTAATAGCTGCTTAATCAGGGTTCCTGTTTCTATTCCAGATGGTCCCACCTGCCGCATAGTGTTTCCCACACTTCTTAGTGTATCAAAATGAAACCATGACTTCTCCAAAGAAGTTATGCAAATGGCCAAGAAGCACATGAGAAGATGCTCAACATCATTAGTCATAAGAGAAATGTAAATCAAAAGCACAAGGAGAGGTTATTTCACATCCACCAGGGGGGCAGGAATCAAAAAGTCAGATATAGCAAGTGTTGGCCAGCATGTGGAGAAGTCGGACCTCTCTTAACATTGATGGTGGGAATGTAAAATAGTGTAGCCATTTTGGAAAACAGTCTGGCAGTTCTTCAAAATGTTAAGTATAGTGTTACCACATGACCCAGAAGTTCCAATCTTTTTTTTTTAAAAGATTTTATTTATTTGACAGACAGAGATCACAAGAAGGCAGAGAGAGAGAGAGGAGGAGGAAGCAGGCTTCCTGCTAAGCAGAGAGCCCGATGTGGGGCTCGATCCCAGGACCCTGGGATCATGACCTGAGCCGAAGGCAGAGGCTTTAACCCACTGAGCCAGCCAGGTGCCCCCCAGAAGTTCCACTCTTAAGTGTATACCCAAGAGAATGGAAAAACATATGTCTGCACAAAAACTGGTACTTAATTGTTTATAGCAGCATTATTCATGATAGCCAAAAAGTGGGAACAACCCAAATGTCCATCAGTGGATGAGTGGATAAACCAAATGTGATCTATCCTTACAGTAGAAGTACTGATACATGCTGTAACATGGGGGGAATCTTGAAAACGTGGTGCCAAGTTGAGGAAGCCAGACACAAAAGGGCACATCTTATAGGGTTTCATTTATGTTGGATGTCCATAAATAGGCAAATTCATAAAGACAAAAAGTAGATTAGTGTCTGCCAGGGGTTAGGGGGGAGGGAAAACTGTGCATATGGGGATGATGGCTAAGGCCTGTAGAGTTTGTTTTTGGAAGCGTAATGCAAATATTCTAAAATTGGTTGTGATGATGGGTACACAACTCCGTGAATATACTAAAAGCTATTGAATCGTATACTTTACTATTTTTTTAGACTCAAGTTTTTATTTAAATTGAATTGTACACTTTCAATGGGCAAGTTGTATGGTGTGTGAATTATAGCTCAAGAAAGCTGTTAAAAAATTCGAAACCATGATTTGGGGCTTAGAAAAGCAGTCTTTTGCCTACCACATTCAACACCTTAAGAATAATCAAAATAAGCCAAAAGCAAGATTATGGTGTATGATTTTCCTTTTAATGGGTACTCAAGGGCTTAAAAGTGTTTCAGTGGCTCAGTACTTTAGTCTGCATTCAGATGAAAACAAATTAGCCGCTGTTAGTTTTCTAAGCTGTACATAAAATTCTAGATGCATTTTGTATTTCAAAGCTTTCCGATTTCTTGTTCAAGTGGTGGTGTAAGGACAAGTTGGTGGGTTGAGCTTTTTAGCCTTTGTAACAAACATTTCCTCTGAGTTGCAGTGAGGTTCATGAAAGCTCTAAGCCCGCAGCGGGAGACACTGAGACTCGCATACTGAGCTATTTAATCATTAAACAAATACTTCCTCCTGCAAGGAGAATCATCACCTACACTTGTCCACCTAAAGATTTAAGCCATTTGGAAGTATCAAGCCCTTCTTTACTTTGGTACCAAAGTCTCCTTGCTCAGAAAACTAAGCGGTCTTGTCACTGTGGCACAGAAACTGAAGGGATTACTTACCCAATAAAAAGTGAAACCTTAGTGACTAAGGTTTTTGGAGTTCCTACTCCGCATCACGTACTGTCCTAACCGATTTACAGACATCATTGTGGAATCTTCACAGCCCTTCGGATAGGTGTTATCATCATCTCTACCTTACAGATGGTGAAATGGAAGCCCACAAGGTCACACATCTACCGAGTCTTGATAAACCTGAGATTTGATCCCAAGTCTACGTGATGCCAGCGTCCTGCCCCCTTAGCCACAACAATGTTATTATGCCCCTTAGCCTTTCAGGCTACTTATCAATTTTTTAAATGCATGGGGTTCCTGCGGCTCTATGACTATAGCGTTCAGTCCCAACTGTGGGTAATTTTGTCCCCCAGGGGATATTTGGAAATACCTGGATGCAGTTTTGGTGGTCATGACTGGGGTTGAGGGTGGGAATTTAGTGGGTACTGGCATTTAGTGGGTAGATGTCAGGAGGTGTCAGGGATGCCGCTAAACGGGACAATAAGAGGGTCACTAACAGGGTCACGCTCTTGGAGCCCTTTTGGAGCTAGAGACCAGAGGGAAGAATCAGCAATACTGATCCTGCCTGTATTCACTTTTGACATTTTGTTCATTATGGAGTTTTTGGCATTAATTTTTTAAAAGATTTTTTATTTACTTATTTGACAGACAGAGATCACAAGTAGGCAGAGAGGCAGGCAAAGAGAGAGAGGGAAGCAGGCTCCCCACTGAGCAGAGAGCCAGACTCGGGACCCGATCCCAGGACCCTGGGACCACGACCCAAACTGAAGGCAGAGGCCCCACCCCACTGAGCCACGCAGGCACCCCGGCATTAATTTTGATTTAAAAATATATTCAAATATTATTTATCTTCATTACTAAGATTTTGGGTGCCCCCTTCAATTTTGTGCCCAAGGCAAGGGCCTCATTCCACTTGCTTGCCTCACCCTAGTGCTGGCCGGGAATGATGCAGTCTTGCTGAGGTTGAGAAATGTTGATTTGAAGTCTTGGAGGAATTTTCCCTATGGAAGGGCAAAGAAAATAAAATGGCAGTGCAAATACTGAACTATCACTGTAATGCAGGGATTGCCACACATGTTTTCTCTCACACAGGTGTTGATCCAGGCTTTACCAAACCCAGGAGCCACTAGGCTGTCCTGTCCCCCAGCATCCGGGCTGTCAACTAACTATTAATTAGGTCATTGAACTGCGCTTGCTAAGGTCACAGAAAAAAATGCACCGTACTGCTCCAACTGTACTTGTGGGCTGGATTTTGTTTCCCCCAACCATAAAAATATGTCAGATCCCCTCCTGATAAATTTGGGGGCCGTTTTGCTAAAGATTATCGCTGCTGCAACATTTGGAGCTGCCAGAAGACGCAATCAGCTGTTGCCGTTCAAGAGCTCCAGACTGTCTTTTCTGATGTAGTTTAATAATTTGATAAGGAGTGTTAACCTAGTTTTGAACCACACAGCCATTCTTGACAAAAACTCCCTGTAATTGTTTTCTGCTACTCTGAATGGTAAAGTGATGTGGCCCTGCGCAAAGTTAGGAGGCTTCAAGGGCAGACAGAACGAAGTTCAAATCCCTCCTCCTCTATCTAGTAGATACCTGACCTTGGGCAAATTAGTTAACCTCTCTAGGCCTCAGTTTTCAGGGCTGGGCAGGATAATACTACATAGCTGGTTGAGGCATTGGGGGAGAATGAAATGTGATAGGTTGTGTAATTTAATACTCAATGAATGCTAGTTCTCTTCCCTCCTGGGAAAAGTGTATCCGGACAAATGAATTTTATTCAAAGGAAAGGCTTCGTTGTTACGATTTTTTGGGAAATGTAAAGCTCACTTCTATTTGGAGAAAACAAACTTGATTTCATCATCTTGAGCAGAAATAACAGTAAAATGGCTGTAAGTTGAAAAGTTCTTTGAAGTTTTCGTTGTGAAAAATCCATTAGAACATCTTCCCTTCTACACTTCGCATCACTCTAAGACTAGCAAGCCGTTAATTTATTTCCCCACTTTTTCCTGAAGTAGATCTTTACCTTATTCCTAAAGCCATCTGGGCTGGTTTAGCTCAGTCAGAACCCAGAGCTAATGAGGCCAAGGTCAGGGCTGGATCCCCATGGGGAGCAGTTAGCTTTGCCCCCTTCTTTGGCCCGACCCTGCTTCCCTAACCCTACCAGCTGGCTTTCCACCATGTGTTTGCTCCAAGGGGGGGGGGGTGGTGAGAAGAAGAGTGTGACTGTGGACCGCCACCACCAGCAATACAGCTGAAGGCCTGAGTGTCTGTATGAAAAGGCTGTATGGGAAAACCAATTCCCCAATTCCACTGGGCCTTGAGGACAGATGATCAGCACTGATGGTCATATAAAGGCACCGATCACAGTACGGTGTATAATTATTTTCTTCCTAATTTATCCCCTTTTCCTGAATGACTGGCCCCATCAGAGAGTGGCAGCCACTTCCTGATGCACTGACATGGTCCTTGGTCACTTTTTAAGGCTGCATAACCAATGCCGGCTGTCGTCAGCAACACCATGACAAGAACCTTCTGGGAAGCTTGCAACCAAGGTTAAACGTTGGGAAGAGGCTCTTGTTAGTAGCATCCCATTACTGTTGCTATGATACATTTGGTGCATTGAGTACAAGGCATCAACAAAAAAACCTCCCGATCTGAGGTGGAGACAGTTTTTCATGTGGCTTTTGATTTGTCTTCTGTTGCATCTGCGTCTTTTAAAGGGCATTTGCTAACCCATTAAACCTGTATCGCAGAATGGTCCATGTTTGACCATTTTAGTTGTAAACAGAAAATTATTAGCCCAAGTCCCCAGTGAAGAGACTGTTTCTCCTAGGGCTTTTTCCCTGTCTCACTCATTAGTATCAAAACAGGAATGAAGCCAATTTAGGTCCTTTCAAAAATAGGATCTCATCTTTGCTCCAATGTCGTCTGCAGTGTTTACAAGCTATGGGCTTTCTACTCCTTTTGGAGGCATTTCTGGTGGTACCATATTAAACAGATCAGGTAAAGAAGTGTTAGAGGAAAGACTAAGAACACTTTGGGGCATGGCTACGTATTATGGAAAATTTCCAACACATAAAAAAGCAGATTAATATAACGAACACCGCCTCCCCCCTCCGCCACCAGTATCAATCACCCAGTTTTCATGACCGTGTTTGTTTCGTCTCTACCCTAACTTACCCCCTTCCTGATTATTTTGAAGCCAACTCAAGATATCTCATTTCCTCCACAAATACCTCAGTAGATATCACTACAACATAAAGACGTTAAGAGCATTTTAAATAGATTTGAAAAATGGCAGAAAATCATGCGGTGGGGGGAAGTACCCTGAGTAATGTTGGCTCTACTAGTATCACATCTTTGGCGTCACAGACTTAAAACCTGAAGAATTGATTGAAGGGGCCAGAAGGGACCAGGATGTTTGGGAGTCCTCAGAGGACTGTCAATAGAGGAGGCAAAGATACAGATACCAAGGTGGGGGTAATCCAGAAGTCTGCCACCAAGCGGTCCTGTAAGACGGTAGCTGGGAAGAAGTCCAAAAGAAGAGTTGGGTCAGTGATGAGAAGATCAACTTGTCAGAGGGAGTATACTAAGTGAGGGATGCCTGTGTGGTTCAGTAGGTTAAGCGTCTGCCTTCAGCTTTGGTCATGATGCCAGGGTACCTGGTGATTTGGAACACGTGCCTCCCTTCAGTCCTGTGTTCATTCATCCGGCAAACATTATGTGAACAAGACACGGTGCTGTATGCCTGA
Organism: Martes martes; assembly: GCF_963455335.1. NCBI lineage: Eukaryota > Metazoa > Chordata > Mammalia > Carnivora > Mustelidae > Martes > Martes martes. The sequence continues at coordinate 109,930,713 of NC_137897.1, forward strand.
ATCATTCCTGCCTGGGTGAACCCTTGAGTGCAAACTCTTTGCTCTAGGATGAGTGTACCTCTTTCAAAAGTGAATGCTAAAATTAAAGTTGGAATGTGCAGTCGTTTGGACTCTTGGTTGTAAGTAACAGAGACCTACATTATGTAGTTTAGGCAAAAAGGAAGAATTTATACAGACCCTGGGGCTCTCAAAGAGCCCAGGGAAGAATGCAGATGGACTTCAGAAATGACCTGGGACCAGACACTGGGTTAGTGGCTGGGACTTTTTTCCCCTGCCTCTCATCCCTGCCTCTTTCTGGATGTCAGCTTGAACCTTTCTTTGCTCCCCAGGCTGCATGACAGTAGATGGCTATCCTTAGCACCTGCATTGGCAGTATAGGTCCAGCTACTCAGGTGGAGCCCAAGTTCCTCTCTGTCTCTCAACTCCAAATTCATGGACAGCTGCCTACCCTTGGGGCAGTCACCTGTGCTCAAGGAGGGGGTCACATTGTACAAACACGGCTGCCAGTAGCCGTTCCTATAAACCCTGTATGAAGAGGGAGGGCAGTATCCAGGAAAGGAAGACAGAGGGGAAGTTGGTAAGACAATCTAATAGGTATTCAATGAAGAAAGTGGTAACAAATACTATAAAAGCACATTAAAATACATGTATTCAAGTTTCTAAGACTTTTTTTAAAAAAAAAAGATTCATTTATGGGGCACCTGGGTGGCTCAGTGGGTTAAAGCCTCTGCCTTCGGCTCAGGTCATGATCCCAGCGTCCTGGGATCGAGCCCCACATCGGGCTCTCTGCTAGGCAGGGAGCCTGCTTCCCTTCCTCTCTCTCTGCCTCTCTCTGCCTACTTGTGATCTCTCTCTCTGTCAAATAAATAAATAAATAAAATCTTAAAAAAAAAGATTCATTTATTTATTTGAGAAAGAGAGAGTCGGTGGTGGGGGGAGGGTTAGAGGGAGAGGGAGAGAGAGTCTTAAGGAGACTCCCAGCTGAGCACAGAGCGTGACCTGGGGCTCGATCTCATGACCCTGACATCACGACCTAAGCTGAAACCAAGAGTCAGACATTTAACTGACTGTACCACCCAGGCACCCCTCTTATCCTTCTTTCTGAGATGAAAATTAGAAAGCCAAATCAAATAATACTCAAATAGCTGCCATTTGTCCACAGGCACAATCATGACAATTACTTTATACCATGGATCATGGTATCAAGTGATTTGTCTTGATTCTAGATAGAAACATTTGAAGTCTGTCAGTTGGACTACCAAAAAAAAGTATATATCTATATCTATCTATCTATCTATATAGATATATATATTCTCACTGAATACCTCCTATGGTCAGTGGAACATTTTTCAATTTTATTTCAGGTACCTACAAATTCCTAAATAGGAGAGGAACTTACAAACCTTATGCTTACCCAAGTTCTTGAGACTGTGAAAGGAATTTGTCCTTGACTTTCTACAGTTAGGAAAATACAGTGAATGATAACATGTCCTTTAGCACTGGTAATTGTGCTTTTAAAAATACTAAGATTTCCAGCTCCAAATTATATTCAGAATTAACCTAATAATACTCAGAAATGTGCATTGCCTTCTTATAATGGGCGTCTTTCACCTTTTGGCATTAGCTAATATGTCATTGTACCTCACCAATAATGCTGCATACTGTAAACTCGTCTTGGCCTATAACCATGCCATTGAAAGTGGGAAACATCTCATTTCCTAGGTGTGGTGGTGATTTTCGGCTATTTAAGCCAGTTTTACACTCAGCGAAGGACACGCTCGCAGTTATAGCAACATGTTCTTTACATTGGCATGAGTCATCAGGAGCCTCAAATATTTGGCCAGCGGGCTCCGGCAGCAGTTAAGAAGATGCAGGCTACATGGAATTGAACAGGCTGTCTGTGTTTTTCTCCCATCCTGGGAAAGATGCCTCTTTTGTCAGAAGAGGGGGAAGTTCAACTCCTCAGGAAGGAGCTCTGTGCAAAAAGAAGCTGACTTTCTAGTTTAGACTCATGAAAAGTCATTGAGGGGATGCATGTAAATAAGGGTTGTGGGGTCAGTCCTTCAGTCTTAAAGCCAGAATGATGCTTAACATTCCAGACCATGGCCTTCTGCAGACCACCAGAAGCCTCTTCAAAGGCCACCTCTGCCCTGTTCCCACCCTGTTAGCACAAGGTGGAAATTCCATTTTGAGATCTTTAATAAGAACAATCAATACATTTTTTATACGGCTTTACCATTTACAAAATTACTTCCGTATGCATTTTCCTGTTGGGTTAGAACCATACATTTTACAGAGAATGCTATTTGGTCTAAGAGTGATGTGCAGGAAAAATAGAGCCTATTCAGATGAGATGTTTGAAGACCTTCATTAGTATTTACTTACCTAGCTCATCTTCCTGTTCTCTGAGCACCCTGCCCCCTGGAAAAAGTGGGAAGGACATTGGGAGGTTAACATTTTTAAAATACGGGATTTTATTCAGATCTTCCCAGACAGCAGATGTAGGCATCTGGCTTTGGGGAAATCTCTAGAATCACCTTTACAAAGTGAGCTCCATTTTATGATTTTTAAATTACCTTATTTACAAAAACCTGGCAGTCTTCCCTAGGAGCACAGCAGTAGTGTGAAGAGAGATCAGCCTCTAGTTCTAGAATGTTTTTCTTACAGGACCGTGTTTGCCTTTCTGTTTATTCTTTGTCTTGTGGATGCTGCTGCCAAGCTATTGGTTGTCTAATTTTCAGTTATGACCAGGAGTACATTGGAGACTTACAATTATTTTAACTCCTCCCTTACAGAATCCTAACTAGAGACACCACTGAGGACACAGCCAAGATACGCTGTTGAACATGCTGTTGAAACTCTAAGTTTATGTAAACATTAAATATAAACACCAGCCTCGCTGCACCCACTCCCCCTCTGGAAAGGAAAGTTTTGGTGCTTATGCGGTCAGAATTTTCTGGATCTAAGTCCTAGTGAAAGAGGACCAGGATTTTAATGGGTGATAACATTTCCATTATAGCCAGTTACTTGCGCCTTCATTGTGTAGCAGAGTGAACCCTTTGCCTGACACATTCCCACCTGAACCAAACACTGTTATCTTCCTATTTTTTACACCTTTCCCACTCACCTGGAACCGAACACTTCCCTTTGTTGTATCTTATCTAAGAACAAGGAAATGCCACTAGCTACAGGTAAATATGACCTTTGTGAACTGGCAGAAACCTTCCTCAGTGTGATGGCTTGGAGCTCTGGTTTCCAACATGAGATTCCTTTCAGAGTGGCCTCGTCGGAGTTTATACTTAACCATGGGTTCCTTGGGAATTGCTAGTGGTTTGTTGGTGCTGTTGTGCCCCCATGCTAGTAAAAACTACATTACTTAAAAAACAAAACAAAACAAACAAACAAAAAAAGTACATTACTTGTATTAACAGAAATTTTGTTACAGTTTCTTAAAACAAGGAGTCAATATTATAACATTGAAAAAATATAATTAGCTGACTTTGTGATAGAAACTAGTGGTACTGACTGCTAAATGGGGCTTGAACCCATAGCCCTGAGATTAAGACCTGAGCTCAGATCAAGAATTGACTGCTTAACCAACTGAGCCACCCAGATGCCCCTAAATGGATATTCTTTATAAAATGTCATCAGGGGCACCTGGGTGGCTCTGTTGGTTAAACGTCGAACTCTGGATTTTGACTCAGATTGTGATCTTAGCGTTGTGAGATCAAACCCTGAATCAGGCTCCATGCCGAATGTGGAGTCTGCTTGAAATTCTCTCTCCCTCTCCCTCTGTCCTTCTCCCCACTCATGCTCTCTGTCTCTGTCTCTCTCTAAATAAATAAGATCTTTTAAAAAAAGGTCACCAAATTCATATGTTTAGAAAGCTGTAAAGACAAATTGTGTAAAAATAGAGTTGCCAGGTAACATACACAGTGCTCAGTTAAATGTGAATTTCAGGTAAGCAATGAATAATTCTTTTGTATAAATCTGCCCCATGAAATATTTTGGAGCCACTTACACTAAAAAATTTTTTTACTTATCTGTGATTCAGATTTAACTGGGCATCTTTTATTTTTATTTGCTAAATCTGGCAAGCCTAGTAAATAACACCTATTTCTCCACAATAGGAGAATGGGATCAAATATCAGTCATTCTTAACACACAGTTTGATCGAAACAAGCCTGTTAATAACGGGCAACCGACTGGAAAGGAGTATGTTTCAGTGGAATATCTATTAGCTAGTCTATTTTACAAATAATGTTAGGATTGTGCATAAAGAAGTATATGCTTTTATTTGTTCTCAGAGTTCAGTGATTCCATATTGTAACTAACCAATTTCTAGTAGACCACTCTGCCTTCTCGTGTATGGGTGACACTGGAAGGAGGTTGCAGATAATGAAAGGGACCTAAATATTTGATATATTTTTGTTTTGTTGTTATTATTTATTATTCGTATTCTTAGCAGCAGCAGCAACAATAACGTAAGGGCTCACTATGTGCCAGGCTCTGTACTTTTAATGCCTTTTCTCAGGTTGACTCCTTATAACAGCTTCATGAGTAGGCTTTATTATTATTCTCCTTTTCAAGGGGATGAATTTGTAGCTTAGAGAGATTACATAATTAGCCCAAGAGCTGGGCTTGGGCTATGAATTGTAGAACGAATTGGCTTGGCCGAATGAATTCTAGAATTCTGAGTTTCTAATCACTCTGCTGAATTCCTTCTATAAATGACTAACTCCGTACAGAAGCATCTCAACTTAAGATATGGGCCATGCTTTCACTTAAATATCTGTGATATGGGTTCATGTTGGAAAGCTCTGCCTTGAGCTTTCAGAGCTCACAAACAGTATAATACCAATTTAAGGACATTATACTTTAAGAATTAAAAAAAAAAACAAAACCATGGAGAAGAACTTCACCTCATCAATTTCATTCATTTTATTTTGTCCCTCCTTCCAGAAAGCACGTTAAGCAACTTGATAACTTTTGTGCTGATTTATTTTCTGTCAAGATCAGGTTTTTTTATTTTGTGGGAAATGTGCTACTCGGTCATTTATTTAGCAAACCCTCTTACAGCATCTCTGTGCTTGCCCCTAAGGAACATCACCTGGTCTGGGAGGGAGACAGTTAAACAGAATTATGACAAAGTCATCTCTCAAAGACTTGAAAATAATCCAGAGGTTAAATCTGTTTCAACGCAACCTGAAACAAGAAGAAAGACAATATAAATGATTTCTACCCATCCCTGACCCAGTTCAGAAATTACCAGAATTCTCGTGTTTTGCAAGATGTGGGCAGTAATCTCTTCTCTGTTTTGCACTTTACCTCTGAGCTCAGTGTTGGCACCCTCTGGGCTTCCCTCCCTTCAGGAAAGAACTGGCTGCACTTTCTCAGCTGCCCCTTTTGTCACCTGATCTAGGATAAAAAGGAACTGGGAACTTTTGATGACTGCTCCTGCAAGACCACATCTGATGGACTGCCCTCAGGTGGGAAGATGAGCCTCTTGATGGATAACCTCGCTTAACCAGATGGCCTTCCCATTAGATTACATTCAAGACATGCCGGCTCCCATCCTTCCCCCTCACCTGAGTGAAATTCCGCAGAGTTAGAAGAACTCTCATTTTCTGGATGAGGAGATTGGGCCTCAGAGAAGGGAAGGGACTTGCTCTCAGAAGCATAGCTGGGTAGTTATAGAGTCTTGACTGGAACCTGGGCTTTCTGATTTCTAGCCTAAAAGCCCTGGTCTCACACCGTACAGCTTTGTACTGTCTTCAGACTTAGTATGGGTCCTCACAGTCTCCTCTTTGGTCTAGAAACAGATAAAATGGGGTCTCTAATAGAATGTAGCCATCATTTACCAAGAGCAGAAGCATGCCCAGTGAGAGTCATGAAATAAATGACACATTCTTTCGGGTTAGAGAGCATTCGTATCTAAAGGCACACATTTGAGGCTTAAATTAAAATAACAACTCTTCCTCACCAAAACAAAGCAGTTACAGGTTTATTATTCCTGGGGAAGCATCTTTGAAAAAGTGGCTTTTGGAGTTCTTTGAAGGAAGAAACTAGCATGCTAGGGATGGAGACACAGTACTGACCAGTGCAGAAAGTGGGTTACAACTGGGAAACTATAATAATACCACTAGTCACTTGTGCTGATTGGGAAAGAGGAAGAGGGATTTCTCTTTAAACACATTTTCATTCTTTAGTGTATGTTCTGAGTAATAACATTTGATCCCCAACTTTATGTGAACTCTCTATGAATAAACCAGAGCTGTGACCCAACTATTTGAAAATAGCCAGTTAGAGAAAAAGACAATCAGCACAGTTATTTGGTAATGCATAGACCAAGCTGAATTTGTGTGGCACTTTGTAGATCCTGCTTTGGTCAGGCAAGCTAGGATCAATAATTAACATTTCCCAAATGCTTTAAAATTATTCATTGATCACAATAGCACATCTGTAAAGAGATTTCCATATGAGAAGCATAAGGCTCTGATCTGTTTAGATCAGACCACCTGGTCCCCAATTGGCAGCCCCCAATTTACAAATGAATCATGTCATGTTCCAGACGTTAGTATGTATGTCAGTTGCAAACCTGGAGCATGTTTTCCCACAGAACCAATATTATTTATGATGGTTTGTTCTTTTGGCTAACTGGCAAACAGTCTTGCCGTTCAATTACACTAGGGGGTTGGCTTTCACGTCTGTTTAAATCATGGTGTAAGTGACAGACAATAGGGTCACCAGTTAGCCTAGCAAACGAAACAGAAGTGTGAGATCCATATTTCTCAGAAGACACTGTACTCTGATTCAGTGCGGAACCGAATTCTACTTACCTAGAACTTAAATCCCCCAGATTCGATCTGCCCCTCTCATTTCTCATTTGTAAAGGGCTGAGCTAGAGTAACATGGCTTGGTGCTGTCAGTGAGGCAGCTGCTGTAGGGAGACTCGGCGTCGGAGCAGCTGGCTTTAAGAATTCTCCGGCTAGGGCACCGCCACTCATTTGTTCTGTAATATTGGACAAGTGACCCCTGTTTCCCGAGTGGCACTTGGGAAAAGAGAGTAAGACCCATGGTGGGGGGTACTCTTGATGTGCTTGGGTTCTAGCTGATGTCCTGTCCCATCCCAGCCCCACTAGTTCTACCTGGAGAAGGGGAGGCAGGAATGAAAGAGGACTCATGAAATAACAAGGTGTTCAAGTTCCTGCTTTTAAAATTATATATATATATATATATATGAATATGAATATAGAAGTAATATGTGCTTGTTGTTAAAAAAATTGTGACATGGGGGCGCCTGGGTGGCTCAGTGGGTTAAGGCCTCTGCCTTTGGCTCGGGTCATGATCTCAGGGTCCTGGGATCGAGCCCCACATCGGGCTCTCTGCTCAGCAGGGAGCCTGCTTCCTCCTATCTCTCTGCCTGCCTCTCTGCCTACTTGTGATCTCTGTCTGTCAAATGAATGAATGAAGTCTTTAAAAAAAAAATTGTGACATGGAAATATTAAGAAGAAAGTAAAACCTGTCCATAATTCCACCACCCACAGATAACTACCATTAATATTTTGGTGTATATGCTTAAATGATTTTTCTGTTTGTGAGTGTACAGACACCTTTTAAAAATTTACAGTGGTATCATACTAATAGCGCTGGATGACTTCAAAAACTCTCAGTAACAGCTTCTTGCCGATGTTTTCCATGTTCATAAATAGAGATCTGCTTATTTCAGAAGATTAGAAAATGTATAAGCAAATAACTCTAGATCCACAGGAGTATTTTTTTAAAAGATTTTATTTATTTATTTGACACAGACAGAGAGATCACAAGCAGGCAGAGCGGCAGGCAGAGAGAGCGGGGGAAGCAGGCTCCCCGCTGAGCAGAGAGCCCGATGCGGGGCTCGATCCCAGGACCCTGAGATCATGACCTGAGCCAATGACAGACACTTAACTGACTGAGCCACCCAGTGGCTGGGTGTTTGGAGTTTTCTATAGATGTCTGGAATATACTCTTTTTAAAAAAGATTTTATTTATTTATTTGACAGACAGAGATCACAAGTAGGCAGAGAGGCAGGCAGAGGGAGAGGGGGAAGCAGGCTCCGCGCCCAGCAGAGAGCCCGATGTGGGGCTCGATCCCAGGACCCCAAGATCATGACCTGAACTGAAGGCAGAGGCTTAACCCACTGAGCCACCCAGGCGCCCCTCCACAGGAGCATTTTGAACCACCACTTGGCAACGCCTCGTATGCATAAAGTGTCATTTATTTAACCACTCCCCAACTCCTTTTTGAGGCACCATACAGACTTCCCTGCTTGTTGATGCTGGCTCTGGAGAGCTATTGAATATATCTCCCCCCAAATTTGCACTCAGTGGGGTCACACGGGTAGCTTGAAATGGCCATCAAGGGTGTGTTGCCACCACAGACATTAACAAATGCTACAAATCGGGGCTGTTTCTTTCGCTCTGTGCCAGAGAGCTTGTTCGCTAGCACAGCACGCAGAGCCCCTCCGCTCGCTCTGTACGCTCCCTTCGCCTCGCTCAGCTGTTCGGACGAAGGGGGGGCGGATGGGAGGAAAGGAACCCACAACTGATAATCACAGTAACAACGAGTCCTCAAATGTTGAGAACAGACCCGTTGGTGGCTAACACTCCAGTCACAAAGGACGGGCATTGTCTCTTGACAATGGTGTGTAAATAAATAATAATAAGGTTTTGGAGGCCAAGTGTTTTGGCAAATAAATTAAAGCCGTGTTATCTGTTAACCTAGTAGCGAGTTTCTGATTGAATAGATTACAGATGCGGAGCCAAGCCAGCACCGAGAAGAGGCTGAAAAGAGATCACAGCTGGGGGTGATTTTGCTTTTCATTTTGGATATCTGTTGTTTTTCTCAGGGAAAGACCGCTGGCCAGTAGAATGGCTTCCATGATCCCCAAATGACCGTCGTATTTATTGCGGGACTTTAAGCCCTGTGGGTGCAGCACCAAGCACGAGGGGTGGGACTTTCGGATTCTTCTTTCCTGGTCGGGGTAGGACTTAAGCAGGCTCTAGTTTTGGGAAGGAGTGGAAAAGAGGGCCGAGGAAATATGGGACTTACTGCCCTTAGGGATGCCATAGACACGTCCGTTCACTCCAAAAAGCATGTCTCGCTTTTTGCCCTGACAAAGCAGCAAGGATGTAGTGTTATAGGACACCTCATTAATCTGAGGGTTGCTACCTGCGTCAGCTCATGTTTCTCCGTCCCTGACACAACACAGGACATAGGGCGCCTCAGAAGCTGTGTTCTACAACCTTCCTTTGCCCCCACTCCCACGTTACTTTTAGTGGCATAGTGTGGTGGTGAGGACTGTACCCGGAGCCTGACACATCTGGGTTCAAAGCCCAGCCCTGCCGCTTATAAACTACGTGACGCTGGCCACGTTTCGTAAGATCCACTTTCTTTAGATACAAAATGGGATGATAACGTGCCTGTCTTACAGCATTGTTGTAAGACTCAATCGAAATGCTGTGTATCAAATGCTTGTTACGTTGCCTGGCATTTAGAGTAAGTGTAGTACCATCGTGATTTTCCTGTATCGGTCTAGTTCTTTCCATACATTTTACAGAAACCCTCTCAGGCCCTCCTAACGACTCTCATGTATCCCCGTCTAGGTGCTCTTTGAAATGATCCAGCTGCCGCTCTAACAAAACTCATCCCTGGGGCGCCTGGGTGGCTCCGTCATTAAGTGTCTGCCTTCGGCTCAGGTCGTGATCCCAGCATTCTGGGATCCAGCCCCGTATTGGGCTCCCTGCTCAGCAGGGAGCCTGCTTCTCCCTCTCCAGCTCCCCTGTGTTCGGGCTCCCTCTCTCTCTCTCTCTCTGTCATAATAAATAAAATCTTAAAAAAAAAAATACTCACCTCCTGCAGAGCACCGCACACACTGTCTAGTTCATCTTAGTGTCAGCTTTTTCTCATGAAACTGATCCTAGAATTTGTTTCCATCCTCCTCGTCCTTCTGAGCCCCTTTCCGCTGTCGGAAATAGGTGTGCCAGATTTAGCAACTAAAAATAGAGGATTCCCAGTTACATTTGAACTTCACATAAGCAACAGGTTATTATTATTTTTTTTTAGTATGAGTCTATCCCAAATATTGTGTGGAGGAATCCTTACACGAAACGTTTTTTATTGGTGATCTGAAATTCCAATTTAAGGGGGTATCCTATATTTTATCTGGCGATCCTAACTGGGAATTGAGGACAGAGGAGAAAGCAAAAGCTCCATGACAAATCCTGCACGTGCAGGTCCTCGAAGACAGTTCACTCCTTGAAGCCTCACTTCTGGATCCATATCGTCACCTGGGTTCTCTACCAGCGCCAACATCGAAAGTTGGGCACTGGTCACTCACAACGTCATTTTGTCTTCATAATGTTGACGTCAAGATATTTTCTAAGATTTTATTTATTTATTTGAGAGAGAGAGCATGAACCCAGTGAGGGGCAGAAGGAGAAACAGACTGCCCACTTAGCAGGGAGCCCGATGCGGGGCTCGATCCCAGGACCCCAAGATCCTAACCTGAGCTGAAGGCAGATGCTTAAGGACTGAGCCACCCAGGCGCCGCTTCAAGACATTTCTTTTTAACCATTTTCTGGCAGATGGCAGGGAAGTGTCTTAATCTGACAAAATCAGCCTATTTTGACAATTTTTTGACAAATGGAATTAAGTATCTCAAGGAAGGGACACCATTTTCTAGTTTACACTAAGGTGTCAGTATGGCCAGTGGTGACCCTGTACTCACTGCAGATTAGCCATAAAATGTGCTACAGGGTTTTTCTTTTCTTTTTTTTTTTTAAAGATTTTATTTATTTATTTGACAGAGAGAGATCATAAGTAGGCAGAGAGACAGGCAGAGGGGGTGGGGAGCAGGCTCCCTGCTGAGCAGAGAGCCCGATGCGGGGCTCCATCCCAGGACCCCGAGACCATGACTTGAGCTGAAGGCAGAGGCTTAACCCACTGAGCCACCCAGGCACCCCAGAATGTGCTATAGGGTTTTTCATATCATGAGTTGTGACCCATCAGTGGGCTGGGAAATCATTTCAGTGGGTCACAACCAACATTAGTCATATAATAATAATGATGATGATGATGATAATGAAATAGAATAGAGTATCAGAATGTATTTCAACATGTTGTTGGAAGTCTGGATTTTATTATAACGTTTTTGTCCCCTGCATGTTGATAAAAATACGTTTCTCATTGTGCCTCATTGTCAAAAGGGTTTGAAAAGCACTAATAAGGTGCTGAAGACCTTGAAATCTTGAGATCAGCAGATCAGGGTACAAATTCTGGTTCTGCTACGTGATGCTGTGTAACCTTAGGCAAATGACTTGACCTTTCTGGGCCTTGGCTACCCTAGTCTGCAATTTGGGGATAATAATTGTACCTGCCTCACGGGTTGCTCTGAGGATTTAATGAATCAGTCCCTGCAAAGCACTTAGCACAGGGCCTGGCATACAGCAGGGGATCAATGCAGTTTTTGTTGTCATTATCAGTGATTAGTCAAGAGCTGAGAGGGTTGCAATAGCCAGGCTCACTAACTGTGGGTGTGCAGTAACAGCAGCCAGCCAGATGTGGAAAGAAAGAGAATTCAGAATAATGCAAAAGCAGAAGAGGTACAATAAAGAATATTCATACTGATGACCCTGAGTCGTCAGGAAAAAGGTTAAATTATGCCCAGAACTTTCCATTGAATAAAACAAATTCACAATACATTTAGAAGCCGTTTCCAATGAATACTACCCAAATAAACAGGATGAACACTTAAGAAAAAATATCAGTTAATTGGGCAATTAATTTATATGGAAGTTCTGCCTCCACCAGAGTCCTGGTTCCACTGTTTGTTCTGATAAATGAGATTGTCCAGTCCTGTATTTTTCCTGTAAGCAAAGCTTGACTCTCAGCTAGGTTGCAGGCTCTCTTAGGATACAGACTGAATTTTGCATTCCTTCTGGATCCTCTGCCATGTCAGCATGGGGCCAAGCACACAGCTGTTGTACCTAGACTCCCCATTCCCCAGGGTAAAATGTGGGGGCAGTCTGCCACCCCGTATGTAGGATGCTTGTGCAAACTGGCCCAGATACCAGCCCACTGTGGGTGGAGGGGTGGGCGGTCTTCCTTTCACCTTGCTCCTAGCTTGCTTTGGGAGATGGGAGATGGGAGCAGGGATATGAAGTTTGTATAGACATGTTGCTGCTCGGTAATACTTGCCAGATGCTCACCAGTGTGTGTGTGTGTGTGTGTGTGTGTGTGTGTGTGTGTGTGTGTGACAGAAAGAGAGAGAGAGAGAGAGAGAGGGAGAGAAATTGAGAGAGATTAAGGGAGAATGCATTATGACTACATTATTAGACCAGTGGTTTAAAATTCTTTTGAGTACGAATACCCCTTTTTAAAATAACAGTCAATTTTATTGAGCAAATCAAACAGCTCACCTTGGAGGACACTTGATAAATACATTTCTAAAAAATCGGTCAGTAATCACTTCTGAATCCATTTGGGGTCTGTGGCCCAGCCATGCAGTAGTCATTTAGAAAGACCAAGGTTTCCCTCAAAGTATGGACACGTGTGAAAACCCCTTTTCAGTGTTTGCCATTTTCATTCACCCTCCCAACTGCCACAAGAATAACAGCTGCACGATTAGAATTTGGTGGTTGAGAAAAAGTACATGGGCGAAAAGTCACTCTGAATTCAATAGCACTTTAAATGAGTCACTCATAGCTTCCTCTACCTACATGACAAATATGTAGCACACCTGTGAACTTGTCACATTAGTAAATACATTGCTTGGATTAACTCCTTGTCCTAGTCCTTCTTGGCAGTTGCATGACTTGTAATTATTTTATTTCTTCATTTGTGAACTACAGCTCCCCTGTGGTTGTCTCCCCCACTACTCTGTGAGCCCCATGAGATCAGGGACCACCTCAGCTTCTGCTCGCTCTTGTTTCTCCGAGGCTCCGCACAGTGCGTGGGGCCCGGCGGACGCTCCTTATATATTTGCTAAATGTGAGCGAAGGTGGTTTCTGAAGGTCTTCGAACCCCTGCCCTTCCCTCGCTGTCACTCAGGCTGCTGTGCGACAAAGTCCTGAGCCTGCTTCTGGGGACCTTCAGAGGAAGCAGGGGACTTGGTCCCACTTCGAAGCAATTGCTACATGTGGACATGGGCTTCTCTGTGGTTGGAGTGGGAGCAGTCAAAACTGCGCTTGCCTAAGTTCTCCAGAAGGCGACAGGCAGCACCCTCCTGGGCGAAACTGCACACACGTGGGTGGCAGTATCTGTAGAATAACGTTATTCAGCAAATACAGGTACAGTGTACAACCGGGAGATAGAACAGGGGATCGAAGTTAGTCACAGGGCCGAGGAGATGATGTTTGAGCCAACGTCAAAAGGATATGTCTGAGAGTTTTCTGGGCCCTGAAGTGGGAAAGAAGGGATTGTGCTGGAGGGACCGAGGGAAGCCCGGTGGTGTGCCTGCCGAGGGCACTGATGGTAAATTACTGGCCTCTGAGTTTCTAGTTCTTGAGATGCAACCCTGAAATTTTATTTCCTATTTTGAACCGGTAACATGTGCATTCGGTGCAAAATTTAAAAGGGGAAACAGTCATTCCTGCCACTGCCTACCCACTTGCCTTCCCCCAAGCTACTGCTGTCATGTTTTCTTTTTTTTTTTTTTAAAGATTTTATTTATTCATCTGACAGATAGAGATCACAAGTAGGCAGAGAGGCAGGCAGAGAGAGAGGAAGGGAAGCAGGCTCCCCGCTGAGCAGAGAGCCCGATGCGGGGCTCGATCCCAGGGCCCTGAGATCATGACCCGAGCCGAAGGCAGAGGCCTAAACCACTGAGCCACCCAGGTGCCCCTGCTGTCATGTTTTCTTAAGATAAAATGTCCCCTGAGGGGAATTGTCAGGTTCTACTAGTGTACAATAAAGAAAGAAAGAAAGAAAGAAAGAAAGACATCAATTTCTAGTTTTCATCCCCTTGGAGATGTGCCCATGTGCACACCCATGTGTGTGCTTGCCCACACACACACACACACGCAATTACACAGTTTTATCTAAGTGGGGCTGTGGAATACAAGTTTTCACTCTGGACATCTTCCTTTAAACACGTGCAGCCTTTGCTGCTTTCACTGCATACTGTCCCTACAGGGGTAATGGGTGGGAATAACCATCCATGTTTGCCCGGTTATACAGAACATGGATATGACACCTAGGTAAGGGATGTTTGGGACATTTGATTTTACAACAGGGGCAAGCTACTCTATATACTGCCACATCTTACTATTCTAACATAGCAATCCTCCATGGTAACCACCTGCATTTGTTAAGTGGTGGTATAAAAGGGTAGGGTTTGGATGTGCAGTTAACTCAGCTCCACCTCTTCTCATAAACATTCCTTCCACTTCCAGTGCTTTTATTTTTTTGTTAAATATTTTATTTACTTATTTGAGAGAGAGCACAAGCAGGGAGGAGAGGGAGAAGTACAGGTGAGAGAGAGAAGCAGGCTAACCCCTGAACAGGTAGCCCGATGCGGGGCTCGATCCCAGGACCCTGGAATCATAACCTGAGCCGAAGGCAGACACTTAACCGACTGAGGCACCCAGGTGCCCCTCGGTGCTTTTATTTTTATGGAATAGATTCCCATGAATGACATTGCTAGGTTGAAGTTAATTTTAGTAGATAATACCAGATTTCTCTTCAGACAACCTATAAGGATTAATTTTTTCACCAGCAATATATGAGATTGCATTTTCTCCAACATTTCAAGCATCTACTTTGGTAAAAAACAAATTTAGAACAACACTTGAATTTGTGATCAGCTATGTGTTGGCTGACATTGTGAAATAGTTTTGAACATGGATAATAACTCGAGTTATTATTTTTTTTTATCAACCTCAAAGCCAGAGTTTGACTTTATCCATTTTCTCTTTTTTTAAATAAACGTATAATGTATTATTTGTTTCAGGGGTACAGGTCTGTGATTGCCACTCGGGGTGACAAAAAACATGATAGCTGCCAGTTGCTAGGAGCTTCTGCTGTATCCAGCATTGACTTAGCACTCTCGGATTTAAACCTTAGAGCTATGAGGAAACACTCTTATCACTTTCACTTTACAAATGAAGACATTAAGGCACAGAGAAATTGAGAAACTTACCAAAAGACGCACAGCCAGGAAATGACAGAATAGGTCCAAGTTTTGCACAGGATTTTTAACTACAGTGCCCCTAGTCTTTGATAGTGTGGGTACCTCTGGACTGCTGGAGGTTTGAAGCTAGACCTGATATTTACGGAGGTGCACCTTTGCCCTTTATAGAGATAATGAAGAATAGTGGGGGGATATATCCAAGGTGCAAGTGCCCCGTGCTTGGACCAGGGCAACTGGATGTGGGTGGCTCTGTCTTGTGGCCCTTGAGAGTGTCCAGCCCTTCCCGAGGGGCATAGAGTGTTCCCTCAACCAACAAAGGTCATGGTCATAGGATTAAAGGCTAGAGTCGATGTAGGCAGCAGGCATTGGGAGGCTGGATTTTTTAAAAAAGATTTAATTTATTTATTTAACACAGAGAGAGATCACAAGTAGGCAGAGCAGCAGACAGAGAGAGAGGGGGAAGCAAGCTCCTTTGTCTGAGCAGAGAGCCCGATGCGGGGCTGGATCCCAGGACCCTGAGATCATGACCTGAGCCAAAGGCAGACGCTTAACCCACTGAGCCACCCAGGCACCCCATGGGAGGCTGGTTTTTTATCTCCCGTCTCCAGGCAGAATTTCTGTCATTCAGGATCTGGACATCTTTCTTGAGTTGCTCCTCCCTCTGCAGCCACTTTGCTGCCAGAATCCTTCTGGTCTACCTCAGCAAAATAAGGCAGGCTTCTGGGGAATAAGTATCAGAGCAACTAATCGCCAGTCCTCAAGTGTGTTTTCGTGCCGGCAGCTCTGTTTCTGCCCAGATCAGGATGCATTCTTTAATGTCACTGTGATAGCACAAGTACTTATGCAAATGGATTCGCAGAGGCCATTAATTTCCTCAGTACAGAATTCCAGCCAAATCTTCCCCGGGAGAGTGAAGGACACATTACCATTCTACCCCAAGAGATACTTACAAAGAGTTAATCAGATGCAGATTGGTTCATCAAATAAAGGGAATCACTGATATTAATGCTTTGGCTGGAAATTGTTCCACCTTGAAAGGGTAATCATAACTATCATTTATTGAGCACCCAGTAAATAGCAGGTGATTTACATACATTATCTCGTTTGATCTTCACCACAACCATAATGAGGTAAGTACCGTTACTGCACCCATTTTGCAGATGAACCCACCAAGGCTGGGACGTTAGGTGGCTTTCTGTCTAAGATCATACACTGAGTAAGTGGTAGAAGCTGGAGTTGGAAACCAGTAGCTTCTGGAGCCATTCCCTTTCCTAAGACAGTTGCATCTGAGCATCATCAAATGTCCTGGTGACAATAGTTTCCACTTATGAAAGACCTCCTAGGGGCGCCTGGGTGGTTCAGTGGGTTAAAGCCACTGCCTTTGGCTCAGGTCATGGTCCCAGCGTTCTGGGATCGAGCCCTGCATCGGGCTCTCTGCTCAGTAGGGAGCCTGCTTCGTCCCTTCTCTCTCTGCCTGCCTCTCTGCCTACTTGTGATCTGTCTGTCAAATAAATAAATAAAATCTTTAAAAAAAAAAAAAAAAGAAAGAAAGACCTCCTCTATGCTAGGCACTTCACATCTATCCTATCCAGGCTGGGTGACTCTTAAACATGTACATTTAATGTTTTATTCTCTGTCACCCCATCTCTAGAGGTGAACTTACCCCATGCAGAACAAAACAATAATATGATTTATTATTCGCAAAGATGACTGTTTTCGCATAGCTCATTGCACAGATGGGTCTTGTGTTTGAGTCTTATAGAGCATAAGCAAACTTAGCCATTTGCTCTTGTCTCTCAGTGCTAAGGAACATTGCAGAGATTAGACTGATAGACCTGTTGACTGAAGTCTTCAAGAGAGTCTTCTTACGGTGAAAAGCAGTGGTGACCACTAAGCACTTGAGAGTGCAGGGGTGAGCAGTGGTAACACCCCTGATTTTCGAGACAGAACCTCGAAAGACCTAGCTCTCCCATTTGTCAGCTGTGTGCTCTTACGTAAGGGAATGTGCAAAACTTCTGTGAGCTCACACAGGTGTAAGAGGTGATCAGAATGGGAATTTCCATGTCCCTAATCAGTCTTTTTCATAGCAAAACCCAAGGCTGCAGGCCCCCAAACCTTGCCTTAAACCTCACTCCCTTCTGCCTATTGGGCTCTAGTTCTCTTTGCTCATTTTGCCTGAAATGCCCACCATAAAGAGTCGTCAGTGATATTCAGTCCTGACTGAACATTAGAATCATGTGGGGGAGCTTTTAGGAAAAGCTGTAATTTCCCCGAGTACCCAGCGACAGATGATTTACATAGATCATTTCATTTGATTTTCATCACAGCCTTAATGTGGGAGATGCCATCATTGTGTCCATTTTACAGATGAGTAAATGGAGCTTCTTCTCTCCCCTAGAAAATTTGATTTAATTGATATAGGTCCTAGAATTTAAAAAAAAAAAATGTTCCCAGGTCATTTTAATGGTAGTCAGATGTGAGAGATCCTGACTGAGAAGTCTTGTTCTGGGTTCAATATTTGTATCCCCCCCCCACCAAATTCATGTGTTTAAGCCCTAACCCCCAGTGTGATGGTATTAGGAGATGGGTCCTTTGGGAGGTAAATAGATTTAGCTTAGGTCATGAGGGTGAGCCCCTCACAATGGGATTAGTGCCCTTATAAGATGAGAAAGAGCTAGCATACTCTTTTTCTGGGCACACACTGAGGAAAGGCCATGTGAGCACACAGCAAGGAGGCAGCCATCTACAAACCAGAGAGAGGGTTCTTACCGGGTACCAAAGCTGCCAGCATCTTGATCGTGGATTTTCTGGCCTCTAGAACTGTGGGAACATGTCTATTGATTAAAGCCACCCAGTCTGTGGCATTTTGTTATAGCAGCCTGAACTGACTGAGGCAGGTCCAAACCCTAGCGATACATTAGAATCACCAGGGGAGCTTATACAAAATCCACATTCCTGGGCTAGATCCCAGAGGCAGTGGAAACCACAGAATTGGGTAGGAGAGGACACTATGTTTCTGGAGAACACTGCTAAAATGTGACTCATAGGAGAGAATAAGAGACTTGCCCTACTGCCAAATCCCTAATTTGGATCCTCGCTGACCCTCTTCATTGAGTCCTGCATGAGCATTTGCCTGGTCTTCTGACCTTGATTCTTACTCTCCTCTAACCCGTTCTTTGCTGTGACAAGAGTGACATTTCTAAAACACAAAGCAGACATTATTGCTCCTTTACTCAAAACCACCAAGGTGAATTTCCATTTCTAGAAAGATAAAGATGGAATGGATGTACTTTTCCCTATTTCTTCTGCTAACATCATCTAAAATCCCTGAACATTAATTATAAAAATAAATGTAAGAAGACATGGAAAGGTGGAGAGCAGAAGACAGACCAACTAGGGACTTTGGGATGTGAAGAATGACATGGTGGTGAGTTCTCTGGATTTTCCTGCTGACATATATATCCCAGATTTGGAGCTAAAGACAAAAAACTTGCCAAAATCTGGAATGAAAGAGGAGATGTCAGTAGAGAACCTACAAACATTAAAAGATAATACAATTACAAACACATACATTTGACATTCAAGATGAAATAGATGAAGTTCTCAGAAAAAAAAAATAACCTACCACAACTTATCCAACATGAAAAAGGTAACTTGAATAGCACTATAATTATTAAGAAGATTAAATTCATAATTTAAAACTCACAAAAAAGACATGTTCAGAGTCAGTTGGTTTCACTTGAGAATTCTACTTTACATTAAAAAAATCAATAGTAATTCTTCACGGTCTCTTCCAGAAATAGAAGAGAAAGGAACACTTCTCAAATCAGTGTAGAAAACTAGTATTAATCTGATATCAAAACCAGACCAAAAAAAAAATGAAAAGACTGATATCCCTCCTGAATATAGATGTAAAAATCCTTAACAAAACATTGGAAAATAGAATTCAGCAATATATAAAAATAGTAATATATACCTTAGCCACATAAGGTTTATTTTAGGGATTCAAGGCTAGCTCAGCCTTCAAAAATCAATTAATGTGGGAGGAGTCAAGATGGTGGAGAAGTAGCAGGCTGAGACGACATCGGGTAGCAAGAGATCAGCTAGACAGCTTATCTAACCACTGTGAACACCTACAAATCCAACGGGAAATCGAAGAGAAGAAGAGCAACAATTCTAGAAACAGAAAATGGATCACTTTCTGAAAGGTAGGACCTGCGGAGAAGTGAATCCAAAGCGACTGGAAGACAGACCACAGGGGGAGGGGCCGGCTCCCAGCAAGTGGCTGAGCAACGGAGCACAAAATCGGGACTTTTAAAAGTCTGTTCCACGGAGGGACATCGCTCCAGAGGCTAAACCGGGGTGAAACCCAGGCGGGGTCAGCATAACCCCAGGTCCCGCGGGGTCACAGAAGGACTGGGGGTGTCTGAGTGCCGCAGAGCTCGCAGGTATTAGAGCAGGGAAGCCGGCTACAGCGACAAAGCCGAGGAGTGAGCTCTAAGCCCGGGGTTACCTTGTGCCGGTCGCAGGCTGGGTGGGCTCAGAGCGCGGCCGGAGGCCACGGAGACAGAACCGACCGGGTGCTTTTCGCCAGGTTCCAGCAATTGACTGCTTTCCTCAAGGCGCGACCGCAGGCCAGGGAGGCAGGGCGGTTGGGCGCTTTTCTCTGAGGGCGCACTGAGGAGCGGAACCCCAAGCTCTCGGCTCCTCTGGGCCAGAGACTGGGAGGCCGCCATTTTCATTCCCGTCCTCCGGACTCTACGGAAAGCGCTCAGGGAACAAAAGCTCCCGAAAGCAAACCCGAGCGGATTACTTAGCCTGGCCCCTGGCAAGGGTGGTGCAATTCCACCTGCGGCAAAGACACTTGAGAATCACCACAACAGGCCCCTCCCCCAGAAGATCAACAAGAAACGCAGCCAAGACCAACTTCGCTCACCAAGAACAGTGGAATTCTAGAGGAGGAGAAAGCAAATCTTATCTGGACAAAATGACAAGGTGGAAAAACGCACCTCAAAAAAAAAGAACAAGAGGCCGTACCGAAGGCTGGAGACCTAATCAATACGGACATTGGTAACATGACAGATCTAGAGTTCAGAATGACAATTCTCAAGGTTCTAGCCGGGCTCGAAAAAGGCATAGAAGATATTAGAGAAACCCTCTCCGGAGAGATAAAAGCCCTTTCTGGAGAAATAAAAGAACTAAAATCTAACCAAGTTGAAATCAAAAAAGCTATTAATGAGGTGCAATCAAAAATGGAAGCTCTCACTGCTAGGATAAATGAGGCAGAAGAAAGAATTACTGATATAGAAGACCAAATGACAGAGAATAAAGAAGCTGAGCAAAAGAGAGACAAATACTGGACCATGAGGAGAGAATTTGAGAGATAAGTGACACCGTAAGATGACACAACATTAGAATAATTGGGATTCCAGAAGAAGAAGAAAGAGAGAGGGGAGCAGAAGGTATATTGGAGACAATTATTGGAGAGAATTTCCCTAATATGGCAAAGGGAACAAACATCAAAATCCAGGAGATGCTAAGAACGCCCCTCAAAATAAATAAAAATAGGTCCACACCTCGTCACCTGATAGTAAAATTTACAAGTCTTAGTGACAAAGAGAAAATCCTGAAAGCAGCCCGGGAAAAGAAGTCTGTAACATACAAGGGTAAAAACATTAGATTGGCAGCGGACCTATCCACAGAGACCTGGCAGGCCAGAAAGAACTGGCATGATGTATTCAGAGCACTAAACGAGAAAAACATGCAGCCAAGAATACTATATCCGGCTAGGCTATCATTGAAAATAGAAGGAGAGATAAAGAGCTTCCAGGAAAAACAAAAGCTGAAAGAATTTGCAAACACCAAACCAGCTCTACAGGAAATATTGAAAGGGGTCCTCTAAGCAAAGAGAGACCCTAAAAGTAGTAGATCAGAAAGGAACAGAGACAATATACAGTAACAGTCACCTTACAGGCAATACAATGGCACTCAATTCATATCTCTCCATAGTTACCCTGAATGTTAATGGGCTCAATGCCCCAATCAAAAGACACAGGGTATCAGAATGGATAAAAAACCAAAACCCATCAATATGCTGCCTACAAGAAACTCATTTTAGACCCGAAGACACCTCCAGATTTAAAGTGAGGGGGTGGAAAACAATGTACCATGCTAATGGACATCAGAAGAAAGCTGGGGTGGCAATCCTTCTATCAGATCAATTAGATTTTAAGCCAAAGACTATAATAAGAGATGAGGAAGGACACTATATCATACTCAAAGGGTCTGTCCAACAAGAAGACCTAACAATCTTAAATATCTATGCCCCTAACATGGGAGCAGCCAACTATATAAACCAATTAATAACAAAATCAAAGAAATACATGGACAGTAATACAATAATAGCAGGAGGGAGCTTTAACACTCCCCTCACTGAAATGGACAGATCATCTAAGCAAAAGATCAACAAGGAAATAAAGGCCTTAAATGACACACTGGACCAGATGGACATCACAGATATATTCAGAACATTCCATCCCAAAGCAACAGAATATACATTCTTCTCTAGTGCACATGGAACATTCTCCAGAGTAGACCACATCCTGGGTCATAAATCAGGTCTCAATCAGTACCAAAAGATTGGGATCATTCCCTGCATATTTTCAGACCACAATGCTCTGAAGCTAGAACTCAATCACAAGAGGAAATTTGGAAAGAACGCAAATACATGGAGACTAAACAGCATCCTTCTAAAAAATGAATGGGTCAACCAGGAAATTAAAGAAGAATTGAAAAAAATCATGGAAACAAATGATAATAAAAACACAATGGTTCAAAATCTGTGGACACAACAAAGGCAGTCCTGAGAGGAAAATATATAGCGGTGCAAGCCTTTCTCAAGAAACAAGAAAGGTCTCAAATATACAACCTAACCCTACACCTAAAGGAGCTGGAGAGAGAACAACAAAGAAAGCCTAAACCCAGCAGAAGAGAAATCATAAAGATCAGAGCAGAAATCAATGAAATAGAAACTAAAAAAACAATAGAACAAATCAACAAAACTAGGAGCTGGTTCTTTGAAAGAATTAACAAGATTGACAAACCCCTGGCCAGACTTATCAAAAAGAAAAAAGAAAGGACACAAATAAATAAAATCATGAATGAAAAAGGAGAGATCACAACCAACACCAAAGAAATACAAACAATTATAAGAACATACTATGAGCAACTCTATGCCAACAAATTTGACAATCTGGAAGAAATGGATACGTTTCTAGAGACATATAAACTACCATAACTGATCCAGGAAGAAATAGGTAACCTGAACAGACCCATAACCAGTAAGGAGCTTGAAACAGTCATCAAAAATCTCCAAACAAACAAAAGCCCAGGACCAGACGGCTTCCCAGGGGAATTCTACCAAACATTTAAAGAAGAACTAATTCCTATTCTCCTGAAACTGTTCCAAAAAATAGAAATGGAAGGAAAACTTCCAAACTCATTCTATGAGGCCAGCATCACCTTGATCCCAAAACCAGACAAGGATCCCACCAAAAAAGAGAATTACAGACCCATATCCTTGATGAACACAGATGCGAAAATTCTCACCAAAATACTGGCCAATAGGATCCAACAGTACATTAAAAGGATTATTCACCACGACCAAGTGGGATTTATTCCAGGGCTGCAAGGTTGGTTCAACATCCGCAAATCCATCAATGTGATACAATACATTAATAAAAGAAAGAGTAAGAACCATATGATACTCTCAATAGATGCTGAAAAAGCGTTTGACAAAGTGCAGCATCCCTTCCTGATTAAAACTCTTCAAAGTGTAGGGATAGAAGGCACATACCTCAATATTATCAAAGCCATCTATGAAAAACCCACCGCAAATATCATTCTCAATGGAGAAAAACTGAAAGCTTTTCCGCTAAGGTCAGGAACACGGCAGGGATGTCCGTTATCACCACTGCTGTTCAACATAGTACTAGAAGTCCTAGCCTCAGCAATCAGACAACAAAAAGAAATTAAAGGCATCCAAATCGGCAAAGAAGAAGTCAAACTATCACTCTTTGCAGATGATATGATACTATAT
Organism: Martes martes; assembly: GCF_963455335.1. Lineage (NCBI taxonomy): Eukaryota > Metazoa > Chordata > Mammalia > Carnivora > Mustelidae > Martes > Martes martes. The sequence goes on from NC_137897.1 coordinate 109,953,981, forward strand.
GTGGAAAACCCAAAAGCCTCCACTCTAAAACTGCTAGAACTTATACAGGAATTCAGTAAAGTGTCAGGATATAAAGTCAACGCACAGAAATCAGTCGCATTTCTTTACACTAACAACAAGACAGAAGAAAGAGAAATTGAGGAGTCAGTCCCATTTACAATCGCACCCAAAACCATAAGAAACCTAGGAATAAATCTAACCAAAGAGGCAAAGAATCTGTACTCAGAAAACTATAAAGTACTCATGAAAGAAATTGAGGAAGACACAAAGAAATGGAAAAATATTCCATGCTCCTGGATTGGAAGAACAAATATTGTGAAAATGTCTATTCTACCTAAAGCAATCTACAGGGGCGCCTGGGTGGCTCAGGGGTTTAAGCCTCTGCCTTCGGCTCTGGTCATGATCTCAGGGTCCTGGGATCGAGCCCCGCATCGGGCTCTCTGCTCAGCAGGAGCCTGCTTCCCCTTCTCTCTGTCTGCCTAGCTCTGATTTCTCTCTGTCAAATAAATAAAATCTTTAAAAAAAAAAAAATCTCTTTATAAAGCAATCTACACATTTAATGCAATCCCTATCAAAATCCCATCCATTTTTTTAAAGAAATAGAATAAATAATCCTAAAATTTGTATGGAACCAGAAAAGACCTCGAATAGCGAAAGGAATATTGAAAAAGAAAGCCAAAGTCGGTGGCATCACAGTTCCAGACTTCAAGCTCTATTACAAAGCTGTCATCATCAAGACAGTATGGTACTGGCACAAAAACAGACATATAGATCAATGGAACAGAATAGAGAGCCCAGAAATAGACCCTCAACTCTACGGTCAACTAATCTTCGACAAAGCAGGAAAGAATGTCCGATGGAAAAAAGACAGCCTCTTCAACAAATGGTGCTGGGAAAATTGGACAGCCACATGCAGAAAAATGAAATTGGACTATTTCCTTACACCACACACAAAAATAGACTCAAAATGGATGAAGGACCTCAATGTGAGAAAGGAATATATCAAAATCCTTGAGGAGAATGCAGGCAGCAACCTCTTTGACCTCAACCGCAGCAAATTCTTCCTAGGAACATGGCCAAAGGCAACAGAAGCAAGGGCAAAAATGAACTATTGGGATTTCATCAAGATCAAAAGCTTTTGCACAGCAAAGGAAACAGTTAACAAAACCAAAAGACAACTGACAGAATGGGAGAAGATATTTGCAAACGACATATCAGATAAAGGGCTAGTATCCAAAATCTATAAAGAGCTTATCAAACTCAATACCCAAAGAACAAATAATCCAGTGAAGAAATGGGCAGAGGACATGAACAGACATTTCTGCAAAGAAGACATCCAGATGGCCAACAGACACATGAAAAAATGCTCCGCATCACTCAGCATCAGGGAAATACAAATCAAAACCACAATAAGATACCACCTCACACCAGTCAGAATGGCTAAAATTAACAAGTCAAGAAATGACAGACGCTGGCGAGGATGCGGAGAGAGGGGAACCCTCCTACACTGCTGGTGGGAATGCAAGCTGGTGCAACAACTCTGGAAAACAGTGTGGAGGTTCCTCAAAAAACTGAAAATAGAGCTACCCTATGACCCAGCAATTGCACTCCTGGGTATATATCCTAAAGATACAAACGTGGTGCTCCGAAGGGGCACGTGCACCCGAATGTTTATAGCAGCAATGTCCACAATAGCCAAACTGTGGAAAGAGCCTAGATGTCCATCAACAGATGAATGGATAAAGAAGGTGTGGTATATATACACAATGGAATACTATGCAGCCATCAAAAGACATGAAATCTTGCCATTTGCGACGACATGGATGGAACTAGAGGGTATCATGCTTAGCAAAATAAGTCAATCGGAGAAAGACAACTATCATATGATCTCTCTGATATGAGGAAGTGGAGATGCAATGCGGGGGGTTTGGGGGGAGGTAGGAAAAGAAAAAATGAAAAGATGGGGTTGGGAGGGAGACAAACCATAAAAGACTCAATCTCAAAAAACAGACTGAGGGTTGCTGGGGGGAGGGGGGACGGGAGAGGGTGGTGGGGAAATGGACATTGGGGAGGGTATGTGCTATTATGAGTGCTGTGAAATGTGTAAACCTGGCGATTCACAGACCTGTACCCCTGGGGATAAAAATACATATGTTTATTAAAATGAAAAAAATCAATTAATGTGATCCATCACCTCAACACATTGGAGAAAAGTCATACAAATTGATATAGTAAAAGCATTTCACAGAGCTCAACTTCTTTTTTTAAAAGATTTTATCTATTTATTTATTTGAGGGAGAGAACATAAGCAGGGAGGAAGAACAGAGGGAGAGGGAGAAACCTGGCTGAACAGGAAGCTGGATGCAGGCCTTGATCCCAGGACCCTGGGATCATGATCTGCACCCAAGGCTGATACTCAACTGACAGAGCCACCAGCCGCTCCTGAATTCAACTTACTTCTGATAAAAACTCTCAACAAATAAAAAATGGGGGCAACTTCCTTCACTTGATGCAGAGCAACTACAAAACTGTAGCTAACTTTACTAAAATAATGAGAGAATGCTTATCCCCAAAGATTGAGTATAATTATAACTCTTATTCAGCATGGTAATGGAATTTACTTACCCCGCTCAATAATGCCAGGAGAGAAAATATAAGGCCTACAAATTGGAAAAGGAAAATATCTCTGTTTGTGGTTGATGTGATGATCTACATAGAAATTTTCAAGGAATCTACACAAAAACTCCTACAACTAAAAGCCGAGTTTGGCAAGTCACAGGATACAAAGCTGATCTTACAAAAAGATGTCAGCAAGATGGCAGAAGAGGAAACCCTTAACACCCCTTATCTCCATGGATCTACCCTCTGTGAGAAATCCAGAAACTAGCTGAGAGGCTCCTGCACCCCAGGCAAATACAAAACCAGCCACATTAAAACTGGTAGGAACATGAGACACCTGCTCACTGTAGTCCCCAGGACAGCAACATAGGATTGGGAGAAACTCCCAGCTCCCAGTCTTCCTGGGGAAGGAAAGAGCTGGACTGTGCATCAGGTGTTCCAACTTTTCTGGGTGCTGCCCAACAAACTGGCTTCTTTCCCACATGTCTCGGAACACTGACAGAGCTTGATGTGCTAAACCCCTAGGGAGTACAGAGAAGAAAGATGGTGGTTTGAACTAATGTGTGACCACTTGCCACAGCTCATCACCCCAGCTCAGCCCAGAGAAAGTGGGCAAAAAAACTCCTGATTCTCTCTGAGGAGTGAAAGAGTTGGTCCACACATCCAGCATTCTAGCTTTTCTGGATGTTACCCAAGAAGGTGGTTCCTGTCTCTCCTGTCTTGGAGTGCTGACTGGACCCAGAACATGCTAGATCCCAGGAGGCTACAGAGAGCAATGGGAGGCGGGTGGACTAGTGTGTGGGCACTTACAGTTCCTTCTCTGAGCTTCATCAGAATGAGCAAGCTAAAAACCCATTCCCCCCCCCCAAAAAAAACAAAACCATTCCCAGCTTCTCCTTAGGCAAGGAAAGAATTGGACGGTGTATCTAACATCCTAGTTTTTCCAGGTGTTGCCTGAGGGACTGGCTTCTGTCTCACCTTTCTCAGAGCGCTATAGGACCTGGCATATGCTAGACTACAGATAACAAAGGCAGCTGTTTATCATGTGGGCACTCACCACAGCTCCTCCCCCTGCTCAGCACAGAGCGCATGGACAAACCCCTCCAACTTTCACCTTCTCCTAGAGAAGGGAAAGAGTTGCACTGAATGTCAATCATTACAACTTTTCTGGTGGCTGCCTGAGAGACTGGCTTCTGTCTCACCTGTCTCAGAGTGATGACAGGACCCAGTGTATTCTAAATGCCCTGGGTCACTGACAACAAAAACAGTGGTTTGAACTAGCACACAAGGACTTGCCACAGCTCTTCCACCCAGCACAAAAGAGTGAAAGAAAACCCCCAATTCTCAGCTGTCAATGGGGAGGGATAGAGTTGGATTGCACATCCAACATTCCAACTTCTCTGAGTGCTACCCACAGGACTGGCTTTAGTCTCACTGGTCTCAGAGCACTGATGGGACAGACCTGACATGCTCTAAATGTTTAGGGCACACTAAGAGCAAAGACGGTGGTTTGGACTAGCACAAAGTTTTGATGGTTTCACAGAATCACTTATTAGGCTGATTGGTAAAGGTTTTCTACTGTAAGAGGCCAATTTATGAAGAGTGGGAGAGGTAGGATTTTTTCCCAACGTGTAGATACCAACACAAAAAGTTAAGAAATGTGAAGAAACAGGGGAAATGATCCACACAAAGGAAAAAGATATAACTCCGGAAACTGACTTTAATGAAACAAAGGTACAAAAGTAACTGACAGAAAATTTAAAATAACTACCACAAAAATGCTTAATGAACTAAGGAGAAAAATATATGTACAAATATGAAAATTGAAACAAAGAAATAGAAAGTTTAAAAAGAACCAAACAGATATCTTGGAACTGAAGAATCCAATAACTAAACTGAAAAATTCAGTAAAGGTTCTGCAGTGGAGTAGATTAAACAGAAGAAAGAATCAGCAACTCGAAGACAAGTAATTTGAAATTAACCAGATAGGCAGCAAAAAGGAAAAAGAATGAAGAAAATTTAAGGGACTTACGGATCATCATCAGTTGGACCAATATATGCATTATAGGACTCTCAGAAGGAGAAGAGAGAGAGAAAGGACCCGAAAGATTATTTAAAGAAATAATAGCTGAAAACTCTCCAAGTCTGAGGAACGAAAGGAACATCCTGATCCAGGAAGCCCCAAAATTTCTAAATAAGGTGAATCCAAAGAAACAGATTACAGATTACAGACAGATTACAGTCAAACTGTCAAAAGTCAAAGACAGGGGCACCTGGGTGGCTCAGTGGGTTAAGCCTCTGCCTTCGGCTCAGGTCATGATCCCAGAGTCCTGGGATCGAGCCCCGCATCGGGCTCTCTGCTCCGCAGGGAGCCTGCTTCCTCCTCTCTCTCTGCCTGCCTCTCTGCCTGCTTGTGATCTCTGTCAAATAAATAAATAAAATATTAAAAAAAAAAAAGTCAAAGACAAAGAGAGAATTTTCAAAGCAGCAAGAAAAAAGTGTCATGAACCAGGGAATGCCCATGAGACTGTCAGTGGGTTTCTCAGAAACCTTGCAGGCCAGGGGCACCTGGGTGGCTCAGTGAGTTAAAGCCTCTGCCTTTGGCTCGGGTCATGATCCCAGGGTCCTGGGATCGAGCCCCACATTGGGCTCTCTGCTCAGCGGGGAGCCTGCTTCCCCTCCTTCTCTCTCTACCTGCCTCTCTGCCTACTTGTGATCTCTGTCTGTCAAATAAATAAATAAAAGTCTTTATTTAAAAAAAAAAGTGAAACCTTGCAGGTCATAAAGGAGTGGGATGATGTGTTCAAAGTGCTGAAATTTTAAAAATGTGCCAACCAAAATACTGTATCCAGCAAAACCGTCATTCAGAAATGAAAGAGAGGTAAAGACTTTCCCAGACTAATAAAAGCTGGGGGAGTTCATTACCACTAGACTTGCCTTATAAGAAATTCTAAAGGTAGTTCATGTTGAAATAGGATGATCTAAATGGCAACACAATAGCATGTGAAAGTGTAACTCACTTGTATAGACAAATGCAATGTATTACTGTAACAGTGGTGAATAAATCACTTTTAATTCAAGTATAAAAGTTAAAGATGAAATTATTAAAAACAACTATAACTATAAAAGTATGTTAATAGATAATATAAATGGACAATAGAAATAATAAATGTAAGTAAATGTACAACATAAATACATGTAAGTTGTGACATCAATAACATAAAGTGTAGGGAGAGAGTAAAAATATAGAGTTTCTGTATGCAATTGAAGTTACGTTATCAGCTTATAATAGACTGTTATTACAATAAGACTATGTAAGCCCCATGATAGTCACAATTATAAGACAGATGGTAAACAATGAACATAGTGAACATAGTAGATCCTTCCCTATGTATAGTTTAAATGTAAGCAGATTAAATTTCCCAATCAAAAGCCATAGAGTGGCTGAATGGATTAAAAAATAAATCCAACTATATGTTGTCTGCAAGAGACTCGCTTTAGATTTCACGGCATAAATAGGCTGAAAATGAAGAGATGGCAAAAGATATTCCATGCAAATGCTAAGCAAGAACGATAAGGAGACAACCCATGAGAGACTCTGGATCCTGGGAAACAAACTGAGGGTTACAGAAGGGAGAGGGATGGGGAGATGGGGTAACCGGGATGGGCATTAAGGAGGGCAAGTGTTGTGATGAGCTCTGGGTGTTATATGCAACTAATGAATCGTTGAACACTACATCAAAAACTAATGATGTCCTATATGCTGGCTAACTGAACATAATAAAAACATTAAGATAAAAGATAAGCGTGGCTATACTTGTATTAGGCAGAATAGACTTTAAGTCAAAACCTGTCACAAGAGACAAAGAAGGACATTACATGATGAACAAATCACTTCAGCTTCATGGCTGCCTGGGGTGTCTGGCCAAGATTCCTGGTTGGGCAGGGCTGGAGACTATACTCTGCTGTTGTACACAGCTTCTTTTTATTTTTATTTTTTAAAGATATTTATTTATTTATTTGACACAGAGAGAGAGAGAGAGAGAACACAAGCAGGGGGAGTGGGAGAGGGAGAAGCAGGCTCCCCGCTGAGCAGAGAGCCCGATGTGGGGCTCGATCCCAGGACCCTGAGATCATGACCCAAGCCAAAGGCAGAGGCTTAACCCACTGAGCCACCCAGGCGCCCAGTACACAGCTTCTGACTTAGCTCTCTGCCTCTAAGAGGAGCTCTGTGGCTGCTACTGACTATTAGCTTGGGACCCCAACCAGGCAGACTGTCAACTGAGCTCTCTGACCAATTAGATACAGTGGTTTGGCTCTGCACGTAGGCGGAGGCACTGGCTGTGATCTCTGCTTGAGTGCTGCTGCTAATAAAAATATGGTCTGTCAAGATCTGTGGGCTCATTTCTGTAAGTTCCACCCCCTCTATTTAATCCCCAACAGTCCAGTCTCGCCAATTCCCCCTGTGATCCTTGTGGGGCAAGATCCAAGTGGGCCTCCCAGGGTGCATTCTGCAATGCTGGGGAAGCTGGATGTCTGCCCTGGACTCTCTTTTTCCCAGTGGAGAAACCATAGGCCCCAGGGGACCCTCTTAGTGCCACACTGGACTGTCCTGGGAGGATGCCGTCAAAAGGCATCCTTTCCCCTGACCCTTCTAAGACAGTTTTTCTGGCTCTCTCTGATCCAAAGGGATGTTTCAGCCTTACCTCCAGGTTCTGGAATTTTCAAAAAGGTAATCTTGTTTATGGATAGTTCCTAATCGGTCTTTTTGTGAGGCGGACTGAAGTCAGGAACGACCTATTCCGCCATCTTGATCCTTCCCTCCCTGCTTCCCTTCATCTCTTTGGAGTAACTTCTTACTTTCTGGTGCCTGTAAGAACTTTAGCATCATCTGGAATGTTTCTTGCCCCGGTTCTGGAATGAGCCATTTCTCCAGAGAGCCCTGGTTCCTTTTACTGGAGAATAGTCTTAGAAAGCCGGATGCGCATGCTACCTGTACTCTTTGTTACTAGCGTGTTATTGCTTCTCGGTTCTCTAAATGACAGAGCAAGGAACTATATGTGTATATACTAACCTGTGTATATACACATATTTATAAATATTTCCAAATGAAACTTGCCACTTTCTGCTTCAAGTCTGCAGTCTAGGAACATCGAACTGCCCTAATCTTACCTAAGCTTACCCTGCGGATTGTTACCTCTGGACTCTTGTTTATGCTGTTACTCTGTTTTGCCTTGTTCAGGAAGCTTTCCCTGACATCTGCAGTGTGGATTCCAGTGACCTCCATTTGTGCTTCCGTGACACACGAGCATTCCTTGATCGCTGCACTATTGTGCACTGTGGGAATGACATTCTGTCTCTCTCCCTCCTCAATAGACTTCAAGCTCCTTGAGGGAAGGGACTGGGTCTTACCAGTTATGAGGTACTCCGCACCTGTCTCAGGCTCTGTGTGTTCACCATCTCTCACAAAAGAAGGTGAACATTCACTGCCCAAGTACAACTAGAATTTGTTCATGAATTGATTCCGTCAAAGAATTGTATTTATTTGAATTAAATAGTTAATTAAATTTATTTTTAACTTGGTTTAAAAAATTGAGCTGGAGAGGGGTGCCTGGGAGGCTCAGTCAGTTAAGCGTCTGCCTTTGGCTCCGGTCATGATCCCAGGGTCCTGGAATCGAGCCCTGCATTGGGCTCTCTGCTCAGCCAGGAGTCTGCTTCTCCCTCTCTCTCTGCCTCTCTCCCTGGCTCGTGTGCTCTCTCTTTCTTTTTTTCTCTCTCTCTCTCTCAAATAAATAAATAAAATCTTTTTTAAAAAACTGAGCTGGAGACTTGTTTTGGTGCTGCTTAACTAGAATCTAGAGAATTTAGACTTTCAATATTAGCAGAGACAATGTAAAGGTAAAATTAGTCTCAAAGGAAAGAGAACCCATTGGATGGTGTTCTAGTTTCCCCCTCTTCATGCCCTGGTACACACCTAGTTAACAAAAAAACAAACAAACAAGAAACCCAGTTCTTCCCTGCCCTCAGCAGTTGGTCCGAAACATCACCCTCTCCCATGTCGGGCCTTAGAGAGGGCTTTGCCTGGATGTTATTTTTTTTTTTTAAGATTTTGTTTATTTATTTGACAGACAGAGATCACAAGTAGGCAGGGAGGCAGGCAGAGAGAGAGGGGGAAGCAGGCTCCCCGCTGAGCAGAGAGCCCGATGCTGGGCTTGATCCCGGGACACTGAGATCATGACCTGAGCCGAAGGCAGAGGCTTAATCCACTGAGCCACCCAGGCGCCCCAGCATGGATGTTATAATGAAAAAGATAGATCACACCTTCTTTGCACAAACTCCCAGAGTGTAGCTGTGTGAGAGCTTCCACTTAGCCTTTGCCTGTTTTACATTTTGGAAACAGAGCTTAGCATTTTTCTTTAATTTTCAATCAGTTCTGTAAAGATTAATACCAATTAATGCAACAATATTCTCTTACGTGTCATGCTGACTGCTGACTAGACAAAATAGGAGATGGCTCCAGCCACCCCTTTTTGGCTGGAAGCATTCTGTTCTGAGCCCCCTTCACTGAGGCGAAGAGGGGCGGGCAATTATCTGCTTTAATGACAGGCCTGGGGTTGAGCTGGGTCAGGGATTTTGGTACCTACCCACCTTCTCCCAACATCAGGAAATAATCTAAACATGCTGGCATGGATTTCCCCTCAAGGTAGCTTGGCATAATTATATTTTTTCAAACCAAAACATATTGGAGCTATTTTTAACTCTGATGTGACTCCAGAAATAATATTGAGAAGGGTATTTTGAAAACCTGTTTCTTAGAGAGTTTTATCTTGTGCATAACTGATGCGACCAATTTATAATACAAAAGACTTCAGCAATCAAATTATACCAACAAATTTTGCCCTAACCGTTCTCTGTGTGAATTTTCTTTGGTGAGAACTGATGAGCAATAGATCACTGCGTAGGAATCAACAGTACCAACGAGCAAGAATTGGTTTATTCTTATTTTTAGTAGAATCAAAAGATAAATCTCTTTTGAATGATTTGTAGACCTTTAAATTATATACCCAAATCAGCAAGATTTGGAGAATACCAGTACACTGTTGATAAATGACGGTGCATCAAGATTTTGCCTTCAAAAACTACATTTTTAAATGTAGTCTATTTTTTTATTTTTTAAATTTTTTTAAAGATTTTATTTATTTATTAGAGAGAGAGGTCACACGTAGGCAGAGAGGCAGGCAGAGAGAGAGAGGGGAAAGCAGGCTCCCCGCTGAGCAGATAGCCCAATGCGGGGCTTGATCCCAGGACCCTGAGATCTTGACCTGAGTCGAAGGCAGAGGCTTAACCCACTGAGCCACCCAGGTGCCCCATTAACTCCTACTTTAAATAACTCCAGTTGAAGGAAACAGATTGGTATAAGTATGGATTGTGTTTTGTGACTGGCCATCATAGTTTGGCCCTTCTAGGAATGTAGGGAAAAACTAGCTTTTTATTTTTATTATTTTTTTTAAGATTTTATTTATTTATTTGACAGACAGAGATCACAAGTAGGCAGAGGCAGGCAGAGAGAGAGAGAGAGGAGGAAGAAGGCACCCTGCTAAGCAGAGAGCCGGATGTAGGGCTCGATCCCAGGATCCTGGGATCATGACCTGAGCCGAAGGCAGAGGCTTTAACCCACTGAGCCACCCAGGCGCCTCAAAACTAGCTTTTTAAATAAAACTTCAAAATCTGTAAGCTTTTGCAGGCCAACAGTTGATTCTAATATGAAATGGCTGAAAGGAAGGTTACTCATTATAACATGACCCAGATGTAGTGTGCGTGTGCGTGTGCGTGTGTGTGCGTGTGTGTGTGTTGGGCAGGAAGGAGTGGAAAGTAATTGCAGAAAAGCACAGTATTTCAATTCCTTTGCATGAGCTTCTCTTCTTAGCCCCTTCTAACTAAGTAATTACCTCACCCTGTTCTGCTTTCCATGACTTTCCTTGTACTGTTCTCTGCTCACGTCCAGTCATTCTAGCCCAGGCCCCATTCAACAACTTCACTGCACAACTATAATAATAGTTATGGATATATTGAACAATGGACATGTGTCAGTCTCTGTGATAGGTACTTTACGTACATGATAACATTTAATCTCCACAATACCTTGTAAGGATGGTGGAGGGTAATAGGAGTAGATTTGAAGAAATAAGCAGGAACCAGATCACACAGGAACTTGTTGGTCACCAGGAGTGGTCACCAGGGGCAATTTAGATTTCATTCTGAATGTGAATGTCATTGGAAGGTTTTAAGCAGAGGAATGATATGATCTGATTGACACCATGAAGTGAACTCTGAATATCTGGTAGAATGTTGACTGGGTCAGGAGCAGAAACACGGAGACCCGTAAGTAGTTATTGAAATGATCCAGACAAAAGAGAATGATATCTTTGACCATAGAGGTAGTGATGGAAGGGGCAAGAAGTGTCTGGATTCTGGATATATTATGAAGACGAGAGTTGACAGTTCTTGCTGATGGATTTGATGTAGAATCGTGAAAGAAGGAGGTTTAAGGGTGACTCCAAGGTTTTTTGTTTTGTTTTTTTGTTTGTTTGTTTGGTTTGTTTTGTTTTATTTTTGCCTGAGCAACTGCATAAATGGTGGTACCATTTACTGTGATGAGGAACACTAGAGGAGGATTTGGAGTGAGAGTGAAAATCAAGAGTTCAACTTTAGGCACATAAAGTTTGGGATGCCTATCAAACACCCAGGGCAGAGGTCAGGTATGTAGTTGCATATATGCATCTAGAGCTCAGAAAAGTTTACTGCACTTCTCTCAGTGTTGGTGGCTAGAACATTATAGGAAGCTATTGACCAGGGGGTAGAAGACCAAAGAAAAACTGTTGGTATGAAGAACTGAATCAAGTTGCCACTGCCTTGCCATATCTTCAGTATCATTATATGTGACGGAAGTCCTGAAAATCTGCAATAAGCCCTGGTTCTGGACTGCAGTCCTGGGAATTATGTAGGATCAACACAGAATGCCAATAAAAGGAAGCATGGAGCATAGACAGTGTGGGAGAGAAATGAAATTATATCCTATTCAAATGAGCCTCCACACCAAAATTTTAAAATACATAAAAAATTGACACCAAGAAAGACCACTGCAGAAATAAACAATCAGAATGTGAATTCATTCAGAATGAAATGATTTTATGGAAACGTCTGTCAAAGATTTTTTTAAGTATGTTGGGGATGCTCAAAGAAGTATACAAACAACTTTAATTTTAAAATAGCAGGAAATTAAAGGGGTGCCTGCCTGGCTTAGTTGGTGGAGTGTACGGCTCTTGATCTCAGGGTTGTGAGTTTGAGCCCCATATTGGATGTAGAGATTACTTAAAAATAAAATCTTTAAAAAATAAATAAAAGTAACAGGAAATTATGGGACAAACCGAAAATAAACAAATGAAAGATGAGACCAGATGGATATGAAAGAACCAATTAGAAATCCTGGAAAAGAAAATAAAGTTATTTAAATGCAAACTCAAGAAAGGATATACTTGGGATTAGACACAGAGAGAAAATAACAAAGTGACAGTACTGAGGAATGCTAAGTGTAGCACAAAAAGAGAAAGATATTTTTAAAAATAAAACAGTGAAGAGAAATGGACTATATTGAGAGGAGTTCCAGAGGTGGTAAAGAAGATTGCAGAGAAAGAGTATTTGCTGATGTAATAGAAAAAATTTCCAGCATTAAAGAAACACCTGAGTCCTTAGTTCTGGAGTGTACTTTGGATATTGAGAGGATAAATGAAAATAAGTGCATAGCTAGGTGCATCGAAGTAGAACTGCAGAACATTAAGGGTTAAGATAATACCTTAAAAACTACCAGAAAGAAAAGATTGATTTTTTAAGACTTATTTTTTTTATTTATTTGGGGGGGAGTGAGGGGCAGAGACAGAAAGAGTCTCAAGCAGACTCTGCACTGAACGTGGAACCCAACGCAGGGTTTGATCTCACAACCCTGAGATCAGGACCTGAGCTGAAACCAAGTGTAGGATGCTTAACTGACTGCACCAACCACCCAGGCATCCCAAAGGTTGATTATTTATGAAAGAATAACAATTAGACTCACAGTAAAAAGAATCTTTAAAGTGTTAAGGAAACGAATTCTTAAGAGTGAGGGTAGAATAAAGTATTTTTAGGCATGCAGAGACTCACTAAGTTTAGATTCCAGAGACCCTCACTAAAGCAACTCTTAAAAGATGTACTTGCAGAGAAGGAAGGGAGGTTAAGATACAAAAAAGTGGTTAAAACAGAAATAGGTAATATATTGATATATTTAATTAATTGGATATAAAAACTGTTTTTTTGATGTTTAAATAAATGTAAAATTAATATTTTAGACAAAATAAAATGAGTGTTCAGTTTGTAGTTATGCTAAAATCTGTCATATTCAGTAGGGGATTGAAAATTCTAAACAATTTTAGACCGTGTCAGAAAAAGGTATAACTTTGTATGTCCTTAAGATAGTAAGGATAACCAGTTAAAAAAGATAGAAATAGTATCTATAGCTTCAAAATTTACAGAGGAGAAATATATAGAAAACTTTATAAATCCAACTGAATGCAGAAAAGAAGAAAAATGAAACAAAGAAAGTGATGCTAAACAGAAAGCATGAAATTTCTAAAAATGTCAGCAATCGCTATGAATGTGAACAGACTAAATTTAGCTATGCAGAAGAAGAGACTATCGTATTACTTTTGAAACAAAGTCAAGCTATATGCTGTTTATAAAATACCTCAAGCCAAACCAACAGAACATTGAAATTAAAGACATACAATATATGCCATCTAAATCTTAATCAAGAAAAGCTAGTGAAACAAAATAATATCAAACAAGATAGAATTTGAGAGAAAATGTGTTAATAAAGATAAAGAGGAACATGGCATAAAAACACATCAATTAAGATGTTATAATGGATTTGTATGTTCCTTACAACATAACCTTGAAATATGTAAAATAAAACTGCTGTATGTAGAGGGAGAATTTAATAAATCCATAATTACAGTAGGAGATTTTAGCATGCCTCCCTTCAAAAATGAAATAATCAACTGGATAAATGTCCAAGAGAGAATCCAAAATTACTCAGTATATTAAGGACCAGAAAAAATTTCAACTTCCATGGGAAAAGATAATCAATGAATGTCAAATGCCAAGATGATGCAGTTGTTGAAATTATCTGATAAAGATTTTAAAAGCCACTATAAAATGCTCTAGTGAGAAAAGGCAAATGTTTTTGAAATAAGTAGAAAGACAAAGAAAAATCCCAGCAAAGAAGTAGGAAATATAAAGAAGAAAAAAATGGAAATTTTAGATCTGTGAAATATAGTAATCAAAATATAAAAACTCACTGCCTGGACTCAAAAGTAGAATCAAGGTGAGAGGAAGAGTAAGTGTTCTTGAAGAACAATCAATAGGAATAATTCAATTTTAATGAGAGGAAAAATAATATCTAAAAATATATACAGGGGTGTAGGGATCTGTGAAAAAATTCTAAGAAGTCTAACACTCATATTGTCAGAATCTCAGGAGGAGGGCGGTGTGTGGGGCAGGAAACATACTTGAAGAAAGAATGACTGAAGATTTTCAAAATTTGGTGAAAGATATAAATCTAGAGATTATAAAAATTCAGAGACCCTCTAACACTATTCATAGTAGAAAAAAATGATAAATTAGGCTTTATCAAAGTTAAAAATGTTCGTTATGAGAAACACACTGTTAAGAGAATGAAAAGACAGGGTACAGCCTGGGAGAAAATATTTGCAAGTCACATATACAACAAAGAATTTATAGCCAGAATATGTAAAGAACTTTGAAAACCTAATAATAAGGAGACAAGTCAATTTAATAAGAAGGGCAAAACTTGACAGAAGAAAATATATGTCTGGCAGATAAGCACATCAGTCATCATAGAATGTAAATTAAAACCACAATGGGACACTGTGACTCTTGTATTAGAATGAGTAAAATTTTAAAAGATTGCTTCCCTATCTTGGCTACTGTAAATAATGCCGCAGTAAGAATAGGAGTGTGTGTATCTTTTCAAATTAGTGTTTTCACTTTCCTTGGGTAAAAAGATATGGAAACAACCTAAACGTCCATCAATTGATGAATGGATAAAGAAGATGTGATATGTGTGTGTGTGTGTGTGTGTGTGTGCGTGCGCGCGCGCACGTGCGCATGTGTGTGTGTATATACACACACACACATCGACAAGTTTTTTCTTTTTAATGGCTGAGTAATATTCCAATATTCCTATTACTCAGCCATAAAAAAGAATGGAATCTTGTCATACACCACAACGTGGGTGGACCTAGAGGGCATTATGCTAAGTAAAATAAGTTAGACAGAGAAAGACAAATACCATATAATTTCACTTATAGGTGGAATCTAAAAAACAAAAGAAATGAACAAACAAACAGAAATAGACTCAATACATAGAACAAACTGGTGGTTGCCAGAGGGAAGGGGGTGGGGGATGAGGAAAATTGGTAAAGGAGATTAAGAAGTACAAACTTCCAGTTATAAATTAAGTCATGAGGGTGAAAAGTATAGCAGAGGGAATAGAGTCAATAATATTGTAATAACTTTCTATGGTGACTACACTTACGGTGAGCGCTGCATAAAGAATAGGGTTGCTGAATCACTGTGTTATAGATGTATACTTCAATTAAAAAAAAGTAACAGGAGTGTGGTAGAGAAAGGATAAGACAATCAAAGGTAAAAAAAAAGAAATTGATTTACATTTAGGAAAAAAAAGATTGAGCACATCAAGTGGTGAGGATGTGGAGGAACTGGGATTTTCATACACTGCTGGTGGCACAATCACTTTGGAAAAAAGTTTGGCAGTTTCTTTTCTTTTTTTTATTATGTTCAATTAGCCAAAGTATAGTACATCATTAGTTTTTGATGTAATGTTCAACGATTCATTAGCATTTGACAGTTTCTTAAAAAATTAAACACCTACATGTGTTCTAGCTATTCCTAGGTATTTACCCAAAAGAAAAGAAATCATATGTTCATACATAGACTTGTACATGTATGTTTCTAGCACCTTTCTTTGTAATAACTAAGGACTGGAAGCAACCACCTGTTTAACAACAGATGAATGGACAAAGAGTGTATGGCTAAAAAAAATTTGTGGAATACTACTCAGCAATAAAAAGCAATGAACCTACTGATACACACAATATAGACAACTCAAAATAATTATACACAGTGAAAGAAGGTAATCACAAGAGTATATGCTCGGGGATTCCATTTATATAAAATTATAGAAAATGTAAACTAATGTAATAGTGAAAAAATTCAGATTAATGGTTGCTTGGGGATGGAGTTGTCGGTGAGGAGGAGGGATCATCAAGGGGCGTGAGGAAACTTTAAGGGATCATGGTTGGATACATTTACAATTTTGATTTGGTGTGATGGTTTTCCAGATGCGTATGTATATTGAAACTTAACAAATTGCGGATTTTAAACACAGGCAGTTTTATTTTTTTTGGTAATCTCTACACCCAACATGGGGCTTGATCTCGCAACCCTGAGATCAAGAATCTCATGCTCTTTCAACTGAGCCAACCAGATGCCCCTACAGAACATTTTATATATAATTATCACTGTAAAAATCATAAGGAAATTTTGAGAAGATCAAAATACAAACCGAGGGTTGCTGGAGGAGAGGGGGATGGGGGGATGGGGTGGCTGGGTGATGGACATTGGGGAGGGTAGGTATTGTAGTCACCACTGTGTGTTGTGTAAGACTGATGAATCACAGACCTGTACCCTTGAAACAAATAATATATTATATGTTAATTTAAAAAAACACATGCAAAGTTCAAATTTAGGCAACTACTAAATCACACAACCAAGGCAAAATTTTATTTTGATTTTTATTATAGCATTAAAATAATGAACAATTAAGGAACACATTTCTTTTTTTATAGATATTGTTTATGGGGAGCCTGGGTGGCTCAGTTGGTTAAGCGTCTGTCTTCAGCTCAGGTCATAATCGGTGGATCCTGACATCAGGCCCTGCATCAGGCTCGCTGCCTGGTGGGGAGTCTGCCCCTCCCCCCCCCTTGTGCATGAACATGCTCTCACTCTCTCTCAAGTAAATAAAATAAAATCTTTTTAAAAAAGATATTATCTAAATTCTGTGACATATTTTCAAACAAAGTACAAGTTTCATTACACCCCAAAATTTTACTCCTCTAACTGCACACTTTGTTTCACTGATGTAGACATCAGTAAAAACAAATGATTACATGAAATCACAGTGAAGTAACTCAAGTTGGTCTCTGTCTTTATAATCACTATGCTATAATTTTTAATTTAGACTCTCCTTCTTAAATATAGGATATGTATATTATATATGACCACAGGGATTGCAGTCTGGAAGTATACTCAAAGCAAGCTCAAATGATTCTTAATGGTTAAGAACTTACTTTAAGGAAGAAGAACCTGTGCCCAGGGCCAACTATTTAATAAGGATTTATCAAATTAACTTCCTTATAGAATAAGATGATTATTAAAACATGAATTCTAAAAATTGGCTAATTTGGACTTTACGTATATATTAAAACTTAATGTTAACCACACCAATCTTTTAAGAACTTAGACCAAAAGAGGATTTTTGGGGGGGAACATTTAGAAATGGCTGGTTATGGCGCTAATAAAAACAAGACTGCCTTTTACTGGGTTTTGTTGTTCTTATATTAAAATTCTCCATGGACACTGTTTCCCTTTATTGCCTGCAGGTGGACAGACCATTTCCACTGCCCTAACCCATGGTAGGCCACTCCTCCACCTCAACCTTCTTAACGAGAAAGTCGCCTAATTGCTCTTGGGTTCGTGACCTCCAAACTCCATTATTTTAGTGTGGGGGGGGTGCTGTTGGGGACTTTCTATAGGGTGAGCTTTTTTGTCCATCTGAAGGCCTTTAGTGGCTTACAGTATTGGGTGGGGTACAACATACATCACAATGGTATAGGCGACCCAGAGGTGGTAAGGTAACCAGGAGGTGTCTAGGTGACCTGAGAGTGCTTTTGTTGTCTACCTTTTGGCGTGGAGCGTCATTGTCACCCACCACACAGTAAACCTTCTTCCCATCTGGGTTCTGGTAACCTCAACTCTGACTTTCTGCCTCGTCTTTACACCAAACACACATAGAACCACCAAAGCTCTTTCTTCTTGCCTGTGGGACAGTGTTGGGAAAATCTGTCTTTAGTTTTCAGCCCTCACCCAGTCCTTATCCCCAGTGTCTGGCTAACTGTGGACCTGCCAGTCTGGCCCCCAACTGTCCAGGACCTCGCCATCCTCCCGACTCACATGCCTGTCTGTTCCCTTCATTTTCATCATCCGTCACTGACACACATACACATGACTCTTTCACAATTGCTTGATTTTCCTTTTATCATCATCTGTGTAGCCCTTTGCTCTACATTAGGTCCCGACGTGTTTCACCAATTCTCCATAGCTGCTTCATAAGATGCTGTAGCTAGTTCTAGCTTTTTGGCCCAGGCTCGGCATTTGCTGGCTGCACAAAATGTTACTTGGGATGGTTGCATTTTCCAGTGCCCCTTGATCCCGTTCTCCCCATTTTCACTGTGTGCCTTGGTCCCCTTGTGGTAACAGATGAATATCATTGGCCTAGTTGCCGCCTTACGAGTTCTTGAGCAAGAGGGGGATGACTGAGAAGTTTTTTCCCTCAAATTCCTTTGAAGGGGTCTTTTTGCCTTCGTGGTTTTCTTCTGGACCTGCAAAGGCGATAGGGTGAGTCGGCATGGCATTTGTTTTGGGGGAAGAGGATGGGAATGTATAGGAACGGGGCTTCCTGAGTAGGAATGTGGGTTGAGGAAGCGATGTGGGTCAGGTAAGGGTAGGGCAGGGGGCCTGTGGAGACCTGTGGGCAAGGAGAGCGTGGATAGGATCATCTGACCTTGCCACCGCTTCTGGGCTTGGGTTGACAAGGACTCTTCTTTTCCTTCTTCCTTTTGGGTCTTGGGGCTGCTTTTTCCGTGCTAGTGTTTGGTTGTTCCATACTTATGCTAAGCTCCTCTGATGTGCAGATCTTATCAGCCATATGCTTTCCAGTGGTCTACCCCAGGGCTCCAGACCAATGAGGAGTGATACCCTTTAGCTTTGTTTGGTCATTGAGCCAGTGGTAGTGTTGTTGAGGTGGCAGGGACATCACAAACCACTGCTCCTGAGACCTGCGTGGGGGCAGGGGAGGACAAGATGCTGTGATTGGAGAAAAGGACGGTTTCCTCAATACCCCCTAAATATCCATCCCAAAGTGACCTGCTACCCCCTCTTCATTTCACCATGTTCAGTTCCAGGAGGTGATATGGCAGGGCGTGTTTTCTCCAGGACGTTCCCCCAAAGCCACTTCGTTCAGTGGTTCATTTGGTTCTCTCCCATTCTTTCCCATAACCTATGATTTTTGGATATCTTACCTAAAATCTCTCCAAGGTAATGTGGCCTTATTTAATTTTCTGGGGAGGTATGAATCATTCCACTTTCCTCCAACAAATTTCCCTTTTGTGTCTATTTTTGTATGGCTCATGAAGTAGTAAAGTTTTTTTCAACATTTTTAAATGATTGAGAAAAAAATCAAAAGGAAAATATTTCATGGTGTGAAAATTATATGAAATTCAAGTCTCGGCATCCATAAATGAAGTTTTATGAAAACATATACACTCATTCATTTAAATATTGTCAATGGTTGCTTTCACCTATTCCAGAGTGGAGTAGTTGTGACATTGTACAACCTGCAAGACACAAAATATTTACTATCTGTCCCTTTACAGGAAGAGCTTGCCAACTCCTGCTCTTTTCCGTTCCATTGATCTATTTGCTTATCCTTATGCCAGTACCACACTGTCTTGATTACTGCAGTTTTATAATAAGCACTAAAATGAGCTAGTGCAGGGGCCCCTGGGTGGCTCAGTGGGTTAAGCCTCTGCCTTCAGCTCAGGTCCTGATCTCAGCGTCCTGGGATTGAGCCCCGCATCGGGCTCTCTGCTCAGTGGGGAGCCTGCTTCCCTTCCTCTCTGCCTACTTGTGATCTCTCTGTCAAAAAAAAAAAATTAAGTTAAAATGAGCTAGTGCAGCTTATCCAACTTTGCTCTTGTTTAGAGCCCTTCATACATTCATATACATTTTATATTTCTTTATTATCATTTTATTTTTATTTTTTAAAAGCTTTTATTTATTTATTTGAGAGAGAGTGGGCACGAATGGGGGTGGGGAGGAGAAAAGGGAGAGGGAGAAACAGACTCCCTGACAAGCCAGGAGTCGAAAGCAGGGCTCGATCCCAGGACCCCTGGATTGGGACCTGAGCAGAAGGCAGACGCTTAACTGACTGAGCCACCCAGTGCCCATGTATAATTTTTGAAAATATTTTTTTAACTTTTTTATAAACATATAATGTATTATTAGCCCCAGAGGTACAGGTCTATGAATCGCCAGGTTTACACACTTCCATGTATAAATTTTTAAATCAAATTTTCTATAAATGTTAAAGCCTGCTATGATTTTATTGTGATAGTGGTGAATTTATAAATCAATATAGGGAGAATTAAAATCTTTTTAAAAAGACTTTATTTATTTATTTATTTGTTAGAGAGAAAGAGCGAGCAATCACAAGCAGGGGGAGAGGCAGGCAGAGGGAGAAGCAGACTCCCTGCTGAGCAAGGAGCTCGATGTGGGACTTGATTCCAGGATCCTGGGATACGTGACCCGAGCCAAAGGCAGACCAAGCCAATCAGGCTTCCTGGGAGAATTAAAATTTTAACAATGTTGCAACTTTTGACCTGTGAACATTAATCTCTCCACTTACTTAGGTCTTTAATTTCTGTCTGCAATATTTGTCAATTTTCAATGTACAGCTCTTATGCGGTTTTTGTTAAATTGATTCCTAAGTATTTTTTATTTTGAATTAGTATTTTTTGTATTTGTTGGGTAAATACCTAATAGTGCAATTGCTGGGTTGTAGGGTAGTTCTACTTTTAACTTTTTGAGGAAACTCTATACTGTTTTCCACACTGGCTGAACCAGTTTGTATTCCCACCAACAGAGCAAGAGTGTTCCTTTCTCTCCACATCCTCACCAATGCCTGTTGTTTATTGTGTTGTTGATTTTAGCAATACTGACAGGTGTGAGGTGACATCTCACTGTAGTTTAGATATGTTTCCTGAGGCAAGGGAAATAAAAGCAAAAATAAACTATTGGGACTATATCAAAATAAAAAGCTTCTGCACAGCAAAGGAAACAATCAGCAAAACTAAAAGGCAACCTACAGAATTAGAGAAGATATTTTCAAAGGATATATACAACAAAGGGTTAGTATCCACAATATATAAAGAACTTATGAAACTCAGCCTCCCCAAATGAATAATCCAATGGAAAAATGGGCAGAAGACATGAATACACATCTTTCCAAAGATAACACAGATGGCCAACAAACACATGAAAAGATGTTCAGGATCACTTATCATTAGGGAAATGCAGGTCAGGATAATTTTTTAAAAATAAAATTGCAGGGTGCCTGGGTGGCTCAGTCATTAAGTGTGTGCCTTCGGCTCAGATCATGCTCCCAGGGTCCTGGGATTGAGCCCTGCATCAGGCTGCCTGCTCAGTGGGAGCCTGCTTCTCCCTCTTCCACTCCCTCTGCTTGTGTTCCCTCTCTCACTGTGTCTCTCTCTCTCTCTGTGAATTAAATAAATAAATAACATCTTTAATAAAAAAATTTTAAAAATTAAAAAAAAAATTGCTGTGGGGCACCTGGGTGGCTTAGTGGGTTAAGACTGACTCTAGATTTTCGCTCGGGTCATGATCTCATGGTCCTGGGTTGGAGCCCTGCTCCAGGCTCCACGCTCAGAACAGAGTCTCCTTGTTCCTCTCCCTCTGGACTTCCTCCAGCTCACACTCTCTCTCAAATAAGTAAATAAAATCTTGTAAAAAATAAATAAAATTGTCATATTTGGTTTGCTAATATTTTGTTAAGAATTTTTGCATCAATTGAGACACCTGTGTGGCTCAGTCCTTTAAATGTCTGCCTTCAGCTCAGGTCATGATTCTGGGGTCCTGGGATTGAGCCCCACATTGGGCTCCCTGCTCAGCAGAGTCTGCTTCTCCCTCTCCCTCTGCCCTCCCTCCTCTCTGCTCCTTCTCTCTCTCTCTCTCTCTCTCTCAAATAAATAAATAAATAAATTCTTTAAAAAATTTTGCATCAATTTTCATGAGTGATTTTGATCTGTAATTTTCTTCTTCTTAATTACTTTGTCAGACTTAGATATCAAGATCATGCTGGCCTCCTACAATCAATTTAGAGGAGTTTTTGCCTGTATTTTCTCAAAGAGTTGCCTAAGATTGGTATTAAGTTTTTCTTAAGTTTTTGGAGTATTCTCCAGTGAAGCCACTGGCTCTTGGAAATGTCTTGTGAGAAGGTTTTATGTTTTTTTTTAATTTTTTTAATAAACATATAATGTATTTTTATCCCTAGGGGTACAGATCTGTGAATCGCCAGGTTTACACACTTCACAGCACTCACCATAGCACATAACCCTCCCCAGTGTCCATAACCCCACCCCCCTCTCCCGACCCCCCTCCCCCCAGCAACCCTCAGTTTGTTTTGTGAGATTAAGAGTCACTCATGGTTTGTCTCCCACCCGATCCCATCTTCTTTCATTTATTCTTCTCCTACCCCCCAACCCCCCATGTTGCATCTACACTTCCTCATATCAGGGAGATCATATGATAGTTGTCTTTCTCTGACTGACTTATTTCACTAAGCATGATACCCTCTAGTTCCATCCACATCGTTGCAAATGGCAAGATTTCATTTCTTTTGATGGCTGCATAGTATTCCATTGTGTATATATACCACACCTTCTTTATCCATTCATCTGTTGATGGACATCTAGGTTCTTTCCATAGTTTGGCTATTGTAGACATTGCTGCTATAAACATTCGGGTTTGGAGATTTTTGTGCCCCTTCAGATCACTACGTTTGTATCTTTAGGGTAAATACCCAGTAGTGCAATTGCTGGGTCATAGGGTAGTAATATTTTCAACTTTTTGAGGAACCTCCATGCTGTTTTCCAGAGTGGTTGCACCAGCTTGCATTCCCACAAGCAGTGTAGGAGGGTTCCCCTCTCTCCGCATCCTCGCCAGCATCTGTCATTTCCTGACTTGTTAATTTTAGCCATTCTGACTGGTGTGAGGTGATATCTCATTGTGGTTTTGATTTGTATTTCCCTGATGCTGAGTGATGTGGAGCACTTTTTCGTGTGTCTCTTGGCCATCTGGATGTCTTCTTTGCAGAAATGTCTGTTCATGTCTTCTGCCCATTTCTTCATTGGATTATTTGTTCTTTGGCTGTTGAGTTTGCTAAGTTCTTTATACATTTTGGACACTAGCCCTTTATCTGATATGTCGTTTGCAAATATCTTCTCCCATTCTGTCAGTTGCTTTTGGTTTTGTTAACTGTTTCCTTTGCTGTGCAAAAGCTTTTGATCTTGATGAAATCCCAATAGTTCATTTTTGTCCTTGCGTCCCTTGCCTTTGGCGATGTTCCTAGGAAGACGTTGCTGCGGCTGAGGTCGAAGAGGTTGCTGCCTGTGTTCTCCTCAAGGATTTTCATGGATTCCTTTCTCACATTGAGGTCGTTCATCCATTTTGAGTCTATTTTTGTGTGTGGTGTAAGGAAGTGGTCCAGTTTCATTTTTCTGCATGTGGCTGTCCAATTTTCCCAACACCATTTGTTGAAGAGGCTGTCTTTTTTCCATTGGACATTCTTTCCAGCTTTGTCGAAGATTAGTTGACCATAGAGTTGAGGGTCTATTTCTGGGCTCTGTATTCTGTTCCATTGATCTATGTGTCTGTTTTTGTGCCAGTACCATGCTGTCTTGATGATGAGAGCTTTGTAATAGAGCTTGAAGTCCGGAATTGTGATGCCACCAACTTTGGCTTTCTTTTTCAATATTCCTTTGGCTATTCGAGGTCTTTTCTGGTTCCATATAAATTTTAGGATTATTTGTTCCATTTTTTGAAAAAAATGGGTGGGATTTTGATAGGGATTGCATTAAATGTATAGATTGCTTTAGGTAGCATAGACATTTTCACAATATTTATTCTTCCAATCCAGGAGCATGGAACATTTTTCCATTTCTTTGTGTCTTCCTCCATTTCTTTCAGGAGTATTTTATAGTTTTCTGAGTATAGATTCTTAGCCTCTTTGGTTAGGTTTGTTCCTAGGTATCTTATAGTTTTGGGTGCAATTGTAAATGGGATTGACTCCTTAATTTCTTTCTTCTGTCTTATTGTTGGTGTAGAGAAATGCAACTGATTTCTGTGCATTGATTTTATATCCTGACACTTTACTAGATTCCTGTACAAGTTCTAGCAGTTTTGGAGTGGAGTCTTTTGGGTTTTCCACATATAGTATCATATCATCTGCGAAGAGTGATAGTTTGACTTCTTCTGTGCCAATTTGGATGCCTTTAATTTCTTTTTGTTGTCTGATTGCTGAGGCTAGGACTTCTAGTACTATGTTGAATAGCATTGGTGATAATGGACATCCCTGCCGTGTTCCTGACCTTAGTGCAAAAGCTTTCAGTTTTTCTCCATTGAGAATGATATTTGCAGTGGGTTTTTCATAGATGGCTTTGATAATATTGAGGTATGTGCCCTCTATCCCTACACTTTGAAGAGTTTTGATCAGGAAGGGATGCTGCACTTTGTCAAATTTTTTTTCAGCATCTGTTGAGAGTATCATATGGTTCTTGTTCTTTCTCTTATTAATGTGTTTTATCATATTGATTGATTTGCGGATGTTGAACCAACCTTGCAGCCCTGGAATAAATCCCACTTGGTCGTGGTGAATAATCCTTTTAATGTACTGTTGAATCCTATTGGCTAGTATTTTGTTGAGAATTTTTGCATCTGTGTTCATTAAGGATATTGGTCTGTAATTCTCTTTTTTGGTGGGATCCTTGTCTGGTTTTGGGATCAAGGTGATGCTGACCTCATAAAATGAGTTTGGAAGATTTCCTTCCATTTCTATTTTTTGGAACAGTTTCAGGAGAATAGGAATTAGTTCTTCTTTAAATGTTTGGTAGAATTCCCCTGGGAAGCCATCTGGCCCTGGGCTTTTGTTTGTTTGGAGATTTTTGATGACTGTTTCAATCTCCTTACTGGTTATGGGTCTGTTCAGGCTTTCTATTTCTTCCTGGTTCAGTTGTGGTAGTTTATATGTCTCTAGAAATGCATCCATTTCTTCCAGATTGTCAAATTTGTTGGCATAGAGTTGCTCATAGTATGTTCTTATAATTGTTTGTATTTCTTTGGTGTTGGTTGTGATCTCTCCTCTTTCATTCATGATTTTATTTATTTGCATCCTTTCTCTTTTCTTTTTGAGAAGTCTGGCCAGGGGGTTATCAATCTTATTAATTCTTTCAAAGAACCAGCTCCTAGTTTCGTTGATTTGTTCTATTGTTTTTTTGGTTTCTATTTCATTGATTTCTGCTCTGATCTTTATGACTTGTCTTCTCCTGCTGGGTTTAGGCTTTCTTTCTTGTTCTTTCTCCAGCTCCTTTAAGTGTAGGGTTAGGTTGTGTATTTGAGACCTTTCTTGTTTTTTGAGAAAGGCTTGTACCGCTATATATTTTCCTCTCAGGACTGCCTTTGCTGTGTCCCACAGATTTTGAACCGTTGTGTTTTCATTATCATTTGTTTCCATGATTTTTTTCAATTCTTCTTTAATTTCCTGGTTGACCCATTCATTCTTTAGAAAGATGCTGTTTAGTCTCCATGTATTTGTGTTCTTTCCAAATTTCCTCTTGTGATTGAGTTCTAGCTTCAGAGCATTGTGGTCTGAAAATATGCAGGGAATGATCCCAATCTTTTGATACCGGTTGAGACCTGATTTATGACCCAGGATGTGATCTATTCTGGAGAATGTTCCATGTGCACTAGAGAAGAATGTGTATTCTGTTGCTTTGGGATGAAATGTTCTGAATATATCTGTGATGTCCATCTGGTCCAGTGTGTCATTTAAGGCCTTTATTTCCTTGTTGATCTTTTGCTTGGATGGTCTGTCCATTTCAGTGAGGGGAGTGTTAAAGTTCCCTACTATTATTATATTATTGTTGATGTGTTTCTTTGATTTTGTTATTAATTGGTTTATATAGTTGGCTGCTCCCACATTAGGGGCATAGATATTTAAAATTCTTAGATCTTGTTGGACAGACCCTTTGAGTATGATATAGTGTCCTTCCTCATATCTTATTATAGTCTTTGGCTTAAAATCTAATTGATCTGATATAAGGATTGCCACCCCAGCTTTCTTCTGATTTCCATTAGCATGGTACATTGTTTTCCACCCTCTCACTTTAAATCTGGAGGTGTCTTTGGGTCTAAAATGAGTTTCTTGTAGGCAACATATTGATGGGTTTTGTTTTTTTATCCATTCTGATACCCTGTGTCTTTTGATTGGGGCATTGAGCCCATTAACATTCAGGGTAACTATTGAGAGATATGAATTGAGTGCCATTGTATTGCCTGTAAGGTGACTGTTACTGTATATTGTCTCTGTTCCTTTCTGATCTACTACTTTTAGGGTCTCTCTTTGCTTAGAGGACCCCTTTCAGTATTTCCTGTAGAGCTGGTTTGGTGTTTGCAAATTCTTTCAGTTTTTGTTTGTCCTGGAAGCTTTTTATCTCTCCTTCTATTTTCAATGGTAGCCTAGCTGGATATAGTATTTTTGGCTGCATGTTTTTCTCGTTTAGTGCTCTGAATATATCATGCCAGTTTTTTCTGGCCTGCCAGGTCTCTGTGGATAAGTCCACTGCCAATCTAATATTTTTACCCTTGTATGTTACAGACTTCTTTTCCCGGGTTGCTTTCAGGATTTTCTCTTTGTTGCTAAGACTTGTAAATTTTACTATTATGTGATGGGGTGTGGACCTATTCTTGTTGAATATTGAGGGGGGTTCTCTGCACCTCCTGGATTTTGATGCTTGTTCGTTTTGCCATATTAGGGAAATTCTCTCCAATAATTCTCTCCAATATACCTTCAGCTCCCCTTTCTCTTTCTTCTTCTTCTGGAATCCCAATTATTCTAATGTTGTATCGTCTTATGGTGTCGCTTATCTCTCGAATTCTCCCCTCGTGATCCAGTAGCTGTTTGTCCCTCTTTTGCGCAGCTTCTTTATTCTCTATCATTTGGTCTTCTATATCAGTAATTCTTTCTTCTGCCTCATTTATCCTAGCAGTAAGAGCATCCATTTTTGATTGCACCTCATTAATAGCTTTTTTTATTTCAACTTGGTTAGATTTTAGTTCTTTTATTTCTCCAGAAAGGGCTTTTATCTCTGCAGAGAGGGTTTCTCTAATATCTTCCATGCCTTTTTTGAGCCCGGCTAGAACCTTGAGAATTGTCATTCTGAACTCTAGACCTGACATATTACCAGTGTCTGTATTGATTAGGTCCCTAGCATTTGGTAATGCTTCTTGTTCTTTTTTTTGTGGTGAGTTTTTCCACCTTGTCATTTTGTCCAGATAAGAGTACATGAAGGAGCAAAGAAAATACTGAAAGGGTGGCAAAGACCCCAGGAAAATGCACTTTAACCAAATCAGAAGAAACCCCAAATCATGGGGGGGAGAAAGGGGATAAAAAGAGTTCAGAAAAATAAAATTAAAATAAGAAAACAAATAACGAAAAAATATAAAAAAGAAAAAAATATATATATATATTAGATAAACTAGTTTAAAAATGTTAAAAAAGAAAAGGGTAAAAGTTAAAAAAAAATTTAGCAGAAGAAAAAAATAAAATAAAATAAAAATTAAATTAACCGTAAGAGTAAAGAATAATTGGGAGAAAGCCATGAGTTCTGTGCTTTGCTTTCTCCTCCTCTGGAATTCTGCTGCTGTCCTTGGTAGGTGAACTTGGTCTTGGCTGGATTTCTTGTTGATCTTCTGGGGGAGGGGCCTGTTGTAGTGATTCTCAAGTGTCTTTGCCGCAGGCGGAATTGCGCCACCCTTACCAGGGGCCAGGCTAAGCAATCCGCTCGGGTTCACTTTCGGGAGCTTTTGTCCCCTGAGCGCTTTCCGTAGAGTCCGGAGGACGGGAATGAAGATGGCGGCCTCCCAGTCTCCAGCCCGGAGGAGCCGAGAGCTCGGAGCCCCACTCCTCAGTGTGCTCTCAGAGAAAAGCGCCCAACCGCCCCGCCTCCCTGGCCTCTGGCCACGCTCCAAGCCCACCCAGCCTGCGACTGGTTCAAGGTAACCCCGAGCTGAGAGCTCACTCCTCGGCTTTGTCGCCGTAGCTGGCTTCCCCGCTCTAATACCTGCGAGCTCTGCGACACTCAGACACCCCCGATCCTTCTGTGACCCCGGAGGACCTGGGGCCACGCTGGACCCACGTGGGCTTCCCCCCCGGTTTAGCCTCCAGAGCGATGTCCCTCCGTGGAGCAGACTTTTAAAAGTCCTGATTTTGTGCTCCGTTGCTCCGCCCCTTGCCGGGAGCCGGCCCCTCCCCCTGCAGTCTATCTTCCCGTCGCTTTGGATTCACTTCTCCCCGGGTCCTACCTTTCAGAAAATGGTTGATTTTCTGTTTCTAGAATTGCTGTTCTTCTTCTCTTCGATCTCCTGTTGGATTTGTAGGTGTTCGCAGTGGTTTGATAAGCTATCTAGCTGATCTCCTGCTACCTGATGTCGTCTCAGTCGGCTACTTCTCCGCCATCTTGACTCCTCCCAGGTTTTATGTGTTGAATTAATTTTGATATTTGCATTATTAAAAAATTCCAGTCTTCTCTTAGTTTTGGTAAATTGTTTTTCAAAGAATTTTTCCATTTCATATAAATTGTTGAATTTGTTAGCATGAAGTCATGCATAATATTCCCTTTGTAGTTTTTAAATATCTATAGCACGTTTAGTGATGTCACCTCTAGAATTCCTGAAATTTGTAATTTGTGTTTTGAGTCTTTTTCCTCGGTTACTTCTAGCTAGGCTTCTATCAATTTCATTAATCTTAAAAACAACCCTACTTTTGGCTTTTGTGATTTTTCTCTAATGTTTCATATTTTTCTATTTTATTGGTTTGCTCCTTGTCTTTTTCTTTTTTTATATTTAATTTGAATTTACTTTACTTTTCTTTTTATTGCTTCTTAAAGTAGAATCTTATATGATTCATTTTAAACCTTTTGTCTTTTCTAATATAAAGTTAAAACTACAAAATTGCTACTTAGGACTGCTTTAGCCACAGCTCCTAAATTTTGATACATCGTGTTTATGCACTTTGATATATCTTCTAATTTCACTTGTGATTTCTTTTTAAGCCATGGATTTATTAGAATCATATTTCTAATTTCCAAATATTTGAGACTTTCTATTTATGTTGTTGACATTGATGTCTAATTTAATTCTACTGTGAGTAGAAAACAAATTTTCATGATTTAAATCTTTTTAAAATATATTGAAACTCATTTTATGGCTCAGAATTAGGTCTGTCTTGGTGTAGGTCAAAGTTGGTTGATAGGAGTTTTCAAATGTTATACGTCTTTACTGATTTCTTTGTCTTCTTGATTTATCAATTATTAATAGAAGAGAGTTTAGATCTCCAGCTGTGATTGTGGATTTTTCAACCTACTGTAAATTTTCAGGTATTATATTTCTCAGTTCTAGGATTTCCTTTGTTTATTTTTATAGCTTCTGAATCTCTTCGGAACTTTCCCATCTTTTCATCCATTCTTTTCCTATATACATTTTTTATTGACATAAAATTCACAAAACAGAATTATCTATCCATTTTAAAATGTGCAATTCAGTGGCATTTAATAAATTCACAGTGTTGTGCAACCAAAAACCTCCATCTACCTCCAAAATATTTTCATCACCCCAAACAGAAATCCTGTACCCATTAAGCAATCACTTCTAACTTCCCCCAGCACCTAGGAACTACTAATCTGCTGTAGATTTGACTACTGTAGATATTTTATACAAATGTAATCATATATGACTTTTGTGTCTGGTCTTTTTCACTTAACAGAATGTTTTCAAGGTGTGTCCCTGCTGCAGAATGTATTAGAACTTCATTCCTTTTTATGGCTGTATAATAACCCAGTTTATTAATATACCACATGTTATTTTTCCATTCATCAGCAGATGGAAATTTAGATTGTTTCAACCTTTTGACTAGCAGGGAGCCTGATATGGGACTGGATCCTGTGACTCCAGGATCATGACTTGAGCTGAAGACAGTCGCTTAACCAACTGAGCCACCCAGGCGCCCTCTCTTTTTCATTATTGACATCTTGGTGGATCTGAAGTGGTATCTCACTGTGATTTGATTTATATTTCTCATTAATGACATTTCTCTAATGTATGTCAAACATCTCATGTGCTTATTGGCCATTTGTTTATTTTCTCTATAGACGTGTTTATTCAAGTCCTTTGCCCATTTTTAAATTGGGGTTTTTTTCTTTTCATTGTTAAGTTGTATGAGTTCTTTATATAGTCTGTTTACTAGATCCTTATCAGATACATGATTTGCAAATATACTCTCCCACTTCTGTGCTTTGTCTTTTCGCATTCTCTTTTTTAAGTTTTTTAATTTATTTTAACAGAGAGAGAGCACAAGTAGGCAGAGTGGCAGGCATAGGGAGAGGGAGAAGCAGGCTCTCCGCTGAGCAGGGAGCCTGATGTGGGGCTTAATCCCAGGACCCTGAGATCATGACTTGAACCAAAGACAGCCACTTAACCGACTGAGCCACACAGGTGCCCCTGACTTTTCACATTCTTGACAGTGTTTTCCAAGGCATAACCATTTTAAGTTGTAATAAAGTCCAATTTATCTACTTTTTTCTTTTGTTGCTCATGCTTTCAGTGTCATGTGTCAAAATCTACTGCCAAATACAAGGTCATGAAATGTATACTTGTTTTCTTCTTAGCGTTTTATGGTTTTAGCTTGTATATTTATGTCACTGGCCCATTTAGAGTTAATTTTCGTGTACAGTGGGAGACAGGTTTTCAGCTATACCTTTAATTTATTTATTTAGATGAAATCAGCCATTGCTAGTGATTTCTTGGGAGGAAAAAAAATTTCTTTTGTCTTGAGAACTGCCATAAGCTCCAGGTTCTGCTACTTAATTACTGCTTTGAACATGTCTCAATCTACCTGAAGCAGGAATAACATCAAAATCTCCAAAACCATTTAGTTTTACATTTGACACCTTCAGCCACCTAACACCAAGCTACCTTTTCAGGTATTTCTCCTGACTTTTCTGTAATTGGATCCTGTAAGCCATGCAAGAGTGCCTGCTCATTGTCCATCCCTACCTCAAGCTTAGCAACCTTTTCTTTTGTAAGTATCTTGCTAGAGGCTATGGCTGTTTTATTTACCACCCTAGCTCCACCATCCAGCACGATGCCTAGCACACAATAGTGAATTCACTCCTTACACATGGGATGGTTCTTAGAGTCAGTATGTAAAATGAAAGTCATATGGTCAGAATTACTTTTGATGATGCCTCAGGGAGGTGCCACAATGGAGAATGGCATCCTTCTCTCAGAAAGTCCATCATGGCCAGCTTTTTTTTTTTTTTTTTCCAGTGTGGATACAAATTGCTGGGTTGTTCTTTTTGATCCTCAGTCTAAGTAGTTGGCTGGCACTTCCAGTTGGCCACACTATATGAAAAAACATATATCTTTAAACAAAAGGATGACACTCAGCAAAGCAAGCTGTTCGCACTAGGAGTCTGAAGAACAGATTCATGCCTCTTATCGCACACTTGATCCAGGGTATATATTAATTGAATGTAATGGTGGGAGGGTTTGCCCATACTATTTAAACAGCTCTCTCCTACTGTGTATTGCTGAATTCATGTAAGTGAAATATGCCTATGAATGCCAATATCATGGACACTCAAAAAGTTTCTTTGCATGAGTGACTTAATTAATTAATGCTGTTCTCTCTACTTGAATGTCTTCTTTTTGTCTCTGCCTATCAAAACCCTATACATTTTTCAGAGCCGAGCTGATGACCCACTTATCCCCCCAGCAGGCTAATTATTTCATTTATTAGGTGTCTACTCTGCAGCAGACAATGCAAAACACCTTATATGCTTTGCCCTCCTTTAATCCTCACAGCAATCCTATGAGAGAGGAATAATGAATATTTTTCCTGATTTAGGAATGAGAATACTGAGATGTAGAGAGGTTAACTATCTTGCCCAAGGTAGGTGTCAACTACCTTGTTCACTGCTGTCTCTTTAGGGCCAAGAACAGTGACTGGCATATAATATATGCTCAACAAATATCTATTGACTGCGTGGAATGACTGCCAGGTTCCGAGCCTGTATGCTTAGCTTCTCTGCCAGGGCTTCTAGAACTTTTTCAACTCATGGCCCCAGTCATACTTTCTTACTCCATTATCCACATATTGATCCCAGCCAAGAATGTCTTGTGGATCTTTATTTGATTTTAATTTGTATTACAAGACATAAGTATCTTAAATGTTTTTTCAAAATACATCTGCTCCTGGGGAGTCTGACATGCTTCTCAGCTCCTGTCATTCTTCCTCTTAACCCTCACAGCTCCCATAAGATGTAAGGTCTCTACTACCCGAGTAGCATTTAACTAGACATTGCTTTGTGTTCTGGGGACTTGAATACACATCTCCCCTCCTCCCTTAGGTAGATGCTAATGGACCAGTATCACTTTCTGAAGAATTCATTACTGAACCCTGGTCTTGGCAAACTAAATGTCTAGAGATAATTGTTCTTCTACCCACACACTCAGTACCTTGACGATCTGGACCAAAGTATGTCTGAGCCTTGCAATCATCCTTGTTTCTCTCACATAAACATTCTGCTGCCCAGACTGAGAAGAACTGGTCAAAGCATTACATTACCTAAGCCTCCCTCGTCAGGGAAGGCCATGTTCTTTGGTAACTGGCAATTTTGAAAGCATCAGAGATGTACAAAATGCATTTTACTGTTGACAATGTGTGAAAGAGAAGGTAGAAGAGTGACTTCCTAAACACTGATGTGATCTATTTAGAGCTTCTGGTTTATTAATGATGTAGACATATCTGCTGTCATTGTTTCATGGAACCCTGGATCATTCTGAAGCTCTGGTGTAGAAACATATTTAGCTTTTATTAATTAGAAAAAGAGAGACACAGTGATAATCTAAGCAGGTTCGTGGTGAGATTTGCAAACACAGGAATCATGGTTAGAAAGGACCATATAGTAAAAAGATCCATGTTTCCACACAGGAAATTATAAATGGCAAAATATTGATCTGAAATGAGTAGAAATGACTAAACTAGACTTTTAGCAGAATTTTTCACAGGCTATATTTATAACATTCCTAGGCAGGCAATCATTTTGATTATTACAGTGAAGGATCAGGAGGAGTAGGTAGATAGACAGATTTTGACGTCATATGCAATAAGTGTTTACTGGATGCCATGTCCTTTGTATGTATTATCTCATTTGTTTCTCACCACTCTGGGGCATGGGTACCGTTTTCATTCCCATCTTACAGATGAGGAAACTGAGGCTTGCAGATTGTGCCTTGTTCATGAGCATAACCTGGGAAGGAGGAACTGAAATTTGAAGCCAGATCTAACTCCAGCTCCTGTGTTCATTTTACCATATATCACACTGCCTCACAGTGGCTCTTATAAATCTGTGATAATAATAGCCAACATTTATGGGGAACTATAGGAGCAAAATAAAGGAATACTAGATGCACTACTTGTGCTTTATAGATAATAGCCACAATTTACTGAGTGCCAGGCATGGTGATAAGGGCTTTATATATAATAGCTCATTTAATCATCAAAACCAGTCTGTGAGGTAGGGGTATTGATATTCCCATTTTACACCTGAGAGCATGAACGCTTGGGGGAGGGGGGGGGGTTAAGTAACCTGTCCACGGTTGCTCAGCTAGAAAGTTTCAGAGCCAGATTTCAAATCTGTCAGTTGCCAGAGCTAGAGCTCATATACTGCTAGTTCATATGTGAATATGCCTAAGACTCACCCAATGAGGCTATTAAAAATGTGGATTCTTTGGCCCCATTCTTGAGAATCTGATTGAATAAGTCTTTTTAAATTATTTATTCCAGCTTTATTGAGCTATAATTGACAGATGTCATATAGCTGGAACCCTACAGCTTTTTCAGACTGGCTTCTTTCACTTAGCAATATGCTAACTACAGAGACAAGAAGAAGATCAGTGGCTGTCAGGGTTCAGGAGGAGGGAAGAATGAACAGGTAGAGCATAGGGGATTTTTAGGATGGTAAAATTATTCTGTACGATACTATAACGGTGGATACCTGACATTAAGCTTTTGTCAGAATGCATGGAAGTGTGCAACACCTGAGTGAACCCTAATATAAACGAATGAGTTTCCTTAATCATTAAGTATCAATATTGGTTTCTCAAATGTAACAAATGTACCACACAGATAGAATTTTCTTTAATGGCTCTTCTAGCTGTGTAGTGTTGGCCTCATAGACCGAGTTGCAGAGTGTTCCCTAGCATAGCAGCCTTCTTGGTTCTCCTCCTGACATGGAACCTACACACTGCCAGGGAACCAGGATAGGGGAGATCAGGGTCTAGTATATTTGGTCCTGCTGTGCCTGGGATAGAGCTTCTGCCCTACAAGTGCTGGCTGGGTGCGGGAAGGGACTGTAGACTTCTCTGCTATGCTTGCCTAAAATATCTTCTGTAACACAAAGCTGGGGCCTGCCCTTCCTAGAGAGACTCACTCCACGGCCCTAGACTGAAAGCTGAGGGGAGAGCCCTTCCTATTTTCCTGACTACACCTGCCAGGAATAGAGCTCCCAGAGTAGGTTCTTCCAAAATGGAGCTGGTGGAGGAGAAAGGGCAGAGCGGGTGATGATTCAAATGCCACAAAGTCACATACCATGATTTAGTAGATTTTTGTAAATGTGTTTGTCACTGTTCTATGCCCTTAGGACAATTTGATGATTTTTTATAGTTTTTTTCCCCACCTCCATCATTGTTTATTAGGGAGTCGGTGTACCGCACTCCTCCCTCTACCGCTCTGGAAATCTTACACAGATTTAAACCTCTGTTATGTTAGCAGGTTCTCTCCCTTGCCGACTTGGCCGAGTAGCTACGTTGTCAGTGACTGTGGAAGAGGCTATGGTTGTCAGTTATTCTCAAGGGACTGAGGGCAGCTCTGAGTGACAGGGATAAAGCAACAAAAAACTGAGACCCTTGGTCCAAAGGGCAACAGAGAATTGAATTTAGTCAACAAACATGTGGACTTACAGATGAATCCCCAGCTGAGCCTCAAGAGGTAACCACAGCCCTAGCCCTTACCTCGATGGTAGTCTTTGTGAGATCCTGAAGCAGAGGACCTACAGAAACTGTGAGATCATAAACGCCTGTCGTTTGAAACCACTAAGTTTGTGGTCCTTTGTTATGCAGTGACAGATAACTAATATGATGGCATAAAATAAAATGCATAGGATCACACATTATATTGGAATACAATTATCTTAACATTTTATTTTATTTTTTATAGGAGATTTTATTTATTTATTTATTTGACAGAGAGACAGTGAGAAGGGGAACACAAGGAGGGGGAGTGGGAGAGGGAGAAGCAAGCTTCCCGCTGAGGACCCTGGGATCATGACCTGAGCTGAAGGCAGGTGCTTAACGACTGAGCCACGCAGACATTACCATAACATTTTAAAAACAAGTTGCGGATATAATACTATGTGTGCTTCTTTATTAATGCATTAAAAAATGAGGTCTCACAGTGGGTCTAATATTTGCCATTACTTAAAAAACTGATGGGCAGGGCACCTGGGTGGCTAAGTTGTTGAGTGACCGACTCTCAGGCCACGATCTCAGGGTCATTAGATGGCGCCCTGTGTCGGGCTCTGTGCTCAGCATGGAGTCTGCTTGAAATTCTCTCTCCCTTTCCCTCTGCCCCTCCCCTGCTCTCTCTCTCTCTCAAGTAAATAAATCTTTTAAACAATATAAAAATGAGCATAAAATATATTTCAAGGTATCTGCAACAATAGGAATGTGAAATGAAACTGTGTGTGATTGCCTTTGGTGACAGATTTACAAGTAGTATTAATACTACTGTGGACGGTTGCCTCCATTCATACTTGAGAGAAATGTTAAATTGTATTTAGAGGTTAGTGAAAATAAGGATTTAGATTTTTTCCTCTCCTAAATTACACAGGCACCCTGCATTCTATCCACAAAACCCCCAAGGTTAAAAAACCTCTGACATGGACATGTTTGCTAGTCCCCGATATCTGTCTTTTCTATGCCTGTTTAAGTAGCCTCTCTGCCCCAGGTCATCCTCTCTCCTTTCCTAATATGTCAGCTGGAGGTTTCCTCTCTCTTGCCTAAACTTTTGTAAGGGTGTGTTTGTATCTATTAATTGGAATTAATTACAACAAATTTAATGTCTCTCAAAATTTTAAATGCACATAACTTGGTCCAGAAATTCTGTTTCTAGAATTTACTTATCCTGTAAGTGGATAAAGATACATGTAGAAGGATATTCATTACAATGCTGCTATTCATGCTAAACAAAGAAATGAACATCAATAGAAATTTTGTTGTATAAATTACCATTTACCTTGCAACTATTAAAAAAGACAAGGAATTAAATGTACTGCTAAGAAATGATCTTCAAGATTTTTGAAGCAAAAAAAAAAACAACACAGATTAGATCACTAGGTATATTGTGTTTCCATTTGATTATGCAGAGAAATTTTTGGAATTATATACTATATACCCATGGGAGACAAGAGTAAGGACATCAGAGCCTGCATGTGAAGACACGTGTAAATTTCACTGTATACCTGTGGTTCCCAAGTCGTGTACCAAGTTGCCCTGAGGCACCGGAGGATAACTTAAAATTTCAAGGCAAACATGGCCATACCAGAAACTGAAATTGTGAAAACTACTAGGTAAAGTTACTTCATAGTTTCAATATTAGATCATGATACTTTCCTTTCAGTGATATTTTATCTTTGCAAATTTGAGTTTTGGGCAGTTGCTATGATAAACTAACAGATGACTCTGTTGATTCATCTAAAAGACACCTCATTATAACTCAATTTATCGTTAGCCCGAACTGACTGAAGAGGCCTTGCCGGAGTAGGTAAAAAGACCCAGAGGATATTCTCATTACTGGACAAGAAAAAATGTCCCCAAGCCCCCAGATAGTATTACTATAAGATTACGTAGATATCATCAACAGTTTATGTTTTAAAAAAATCAGGACTTTGTTAGGCATTGTTAGTAGAAGGAGTTGACTTTGAAAGATGCTCAGATTAAGGTAACAAGATGTGATAATTGAGGAAGAATCGAGAGAGGATTAATGTGCATATTTCTATTTTAGAAGCCATTAAGGGCTCATGGCTGCCTTTTGAGATAGAGCCGCTCAATATTTCCGGTTCATCCCCTTTGATTGAAAGTGTTTTTACTAGACTGGCCAGATTTCCTCATTGCTCTGTCAGGCAGAGGGACTTCCTCTAAATATATTGAAACTAATTACAGGAAACCAAGGGCCACGCTCTGGCTTCTTTCTTCCCTTGAGCATTGTGTAGGGCCCCTGGTTCCAGGGACTTGACTGAGGTCCGGCAGCCTTTAAGACTGTGGCACAGCCAGGACTTCGAAGTAGGTTCTCCGGTGTAAGGTCAGTGCTTGATCGATTCCATGTCCCTGCCTCTGGTGTGACAGCATGAGGGACTGAAGTTTCACGCTTTGACTAACTGTAGACTTAGGAAGTCCAACTGATGGTGATAAAGGTCTAATCCTGATGCTTCTTGAATCCTCAGGTTCCTCACCTGTTTGATGGGGTTGATAATATATACTCCATGGGATTTTGTGACAATTAAGTGGCATAATTTGGGTAAAACACTTAATGTAGTATTCTAGGTCGGGGTACATTTTCAGTAAACACTGAGCCCTCCTCTGGGCTAAGAGCTTGACCTCCGGAGTCAGTAACGCAAGTTTCCAAGTTCCAGTTTTACTACTCACTAGATGGGTGACTTGGAGCTGGTCATTTAATGTCTCTGGGCCTTGGTTTCTTCCTCTGTCTCATAGGATTGTTGAGAGGTGCAATGAGCTCATGCATGGAAAGCAGTAGGATCTGCATTTTTCAAGGGACCGATGGTGGAAGGCCCAGCCCTGGTTTAGAGCAGTTTCTCAATCTCAGTATTCCTAACCTGTTGGGCTGGGCAGTTGTTGTGGGGGACTTTCCTGTGCATTGCAGGATGTTTAATAGCATCTCTGACTTCAACTTACTAGATGCCAGTCGTGCAACAGCCCCCTTTACAGTTATGACAATTAAAAAATTATCTCTAGACATTGTTCATTGTTCCCTGGGAGGAAAAAATCACCCATGGTTAAGAACCACGGGTTTAGAGGATTCCGTGAGGAAATGAGGTATTCCAGGATATCTTAAAATCACAGCAGGGGTTCTAATTGTAAATGCCTACAGGTGCCAGGCAGAGATGGAAATGCAAGGAAACGGAGTACAATGCAATAAAGACTGGTGGGGCTTGTGGCAAACTAGAGTGTATGTGCCATATCTAGCGTCCTTCAAAAGCAACACTAAAAGAAATTCCTATGGTCCAGACAAAGCACAGCTAGGATTAAAATGAGCTGCCAGTTGGAAGCCCCAGATATAGACTGCCCCTTAGAATGGCTCGATTCTGGCACATGCTCTCTTCCTTTGGGCTAGCGATTCCCTTCCCCGTTCTGCTATTTCCCCCTACCTCCCTGTCCTGCCTTCGAAATAAGGATGTCCCTAAATAGTCAAGGCATAATAGGTCATCCTAAAACATAAAATTAATTTTAAAGTCTCCTCAAACTTCTCAAATACATATGTGCTATTCAAATGACCAAATTTCAAAGACCACCCAGTAATCAGAAGCTGCCCATACGGTAAGTGGAAAGGACAGTGACACGTACGAATAGTAAAGGCAGGAAAGAGAATCCGCGAAAGAACAGCAGAAAAACATAGATCAGAATGTTAACAGGGATTGTGTCTGTGTGGATTTTTTTCTTCTCTATTTCTATGTCTCTGCATTATTAAAAAAGGTTAATGTTAAAGCTGGCAAAAGCCCACACTTGAGAGGACAAGGACTCTGTGCCATCCCGGGCTTGTTCAGGTGGGAATGGTGTCATGCAATCAAATAAATGATAAAAATTCCAGTGGCCACGCTAGCCCTCCCTGTCCCCACACTGTTGGAGGTGTCGTCTCTGATGAATAATAAAGAAGACCCGAAGTTCCCCGCATGTGGTTATTAACATTCATAATAATTGGAACACTAATCTCGGCCCACTGCATTCTGTTCTCTGGTTGCTTTCTGCTGCTTTTTAATGACATGCTTTTGCTTATACACATGCTGTACTGCTCTACCTTCCCTCGATTTATGCATGTCTCTAGCAGATGGTTGGGCCAGTCCACCTCCGGTGCTTGTTTAGCATAACAGAGAGCTCCACCACTGGGGCCGCTCGCAAGTTCCAGCTTGCCTCTCTGGATCCTGGTGGGGTGAACACCCTGGGTTAAAGCCAGCACTTGCCGTTGCTGACCTACCTTTGCAGCAATT
Source organism: Martes martes (assembly GCF_963455335.1). Lineage (NCBI taxonomy): Eukaryota > Metazoa > Chordata > Mammalia > Carnivora > Mustelidae > Martes > Martes martes. The sequence goes on from NC_137897.1 coordinate 109,993,265, forward strand.
AGGTCTGAGTTTTCCTATTTGCTTTTTCAGAGTTGTTTTTCCTTTTTCCTTTTCTTCTAGCTCCCTAATCCTTTTTCTTGGTGTTCCCTAATTTCTGTGAGACTTCCCATGGTGGTGGTCGAGACAGGGAATTTTTCAGAAAAAAAAAAAAAAATCCAGGATTGGGAGTCCCCACCTCATCTCTGGCTAAGTCTCGGTGAGGACGGGAGGGTCATCTCTCACTTACGCATGCCTTTTCCCTGTCTAGGGAAAGATGCATCCCATCACCCATAGTCTTGTCAGCACGGTAGGAGTTTTGAACCCGCGAAGATATGAGCCATTAAAGAAATTGGGATTGACCTCAGGTAACACAGTTCTAGTCTTTTGAAGCACGTGGAGTAGTTCAAGTCACCTCCCGGGAACCTGGTGTTCTGGCTGCCTCGTTTCTCCCCATGCTCTTAGCACATTGCTTTTAAACTCCTGCAGGTGTACGGAGTATTTACGGATGCTTACTATGACAAAAGTAGCTTCCTATCCGCCCCCACCTCCCCCCCGATCTGATCTGGGTCCTAAGATCTTTTAGGCTTTTATGTATGAAGGAAAAACTTCACCATAAGGACATCTGAGGAGTTGGAGGTTGTTATTGTTCTAGGATGTTACAATTTTTGCCTTAATGACTTAAGTTGCACACAGCTTGAGATGAGAGCTGTAAAGTGCCAGCCTGAAGTTTACTGTAATATGTTATTTCCATGTGGATGGAAAAAATTGATTTCTGATTCATAAGCTATATCCCCAGATGCCAGTCATTACGTACTTTTCTAGTTTCAGCTTAAAAATACTTTGAGCAATGTATTCACAGAAGGGAGGAAGGGGGGGTTGCTTTCTTCTCACCCCAGGTGAAGAAGGAAAAAATGGAACTTTGTGGAGAGGAAGCCAAGAAAACAGTTGGGGTGGTGTGATTGTTGGGGGAGGAGCCTGGATAAATGGTGGTCCCCATATATTTTCAGGACGGCTCTTTTCTCTCCAGAGCTGGAGGAAAATCAATATCTTGTTTTCAGATGGGTAAATGGAGTCGTCTCTTTAAAGTGCCCCGGTCAGTTCACCACACGTCGGGCAGCTGCTGCTTTCCAGGCTGTCCCGCGATTCCCAGGCTAGGAGGATTGACAAGGCGATGATAAACTAACCTGCCCCCTCAGCTCTGGGTGTGCGCCATTGTTCCCGCAGCTGAGACCCTCTGCTGCTATTTGCTTTCTCCCACATACATTATTCAACAGCCCAGGAAAAGGCCAAGAACCTCTTTCATTCAGGAATTCTGTATTAAAATAATCAATTTCAAACTGAAGCCGGGAAGGCCAGCTTGCTACAGGGAGAGCCTATTAATAAGCCACCAGTCTTTTCCATTTGCATTGAACTCATGCTGTATTGTGGTAATATGGGATTATTTTTTTTCAGTTTCCTCCGAGAAACTCAACATCACATCGGTTCTCCTGCTCTTTCATAAAGAGCATGTAGAAGAGCTTCTTCGTTTGATCCCGTCATTAAGAGAACACTAGAAGCCATATTTGTGCCCGCTACTCTGCGCTGGCTAATTCTGATTTTGAAAGTACTTTAAAAAAGCCATTAACTCTCCATGAAATGTAGCAGGAAGAAAAGTTTTCAAGTGTTTTGTTTTCCATTCATTGGCCTTACATTTCTTGTCTTTCCTCTCCTGCCCCCTGCCTCTAACCCTCCCCCCACATACACACACACACACACATACACACACACACACACACACACACACACACACAAGTTGTGATAGTCCAGCCCCAAGCCAAAAAGTTAGAAACCTCACATATATAAGCCAGGATAAATTTTAAGTGCCTTTCAGCAACACCATGAGATGCTCTCCCAAATGGGGGAGCTTTTTCTATTCGGTTAATAAAGAGTTAATCAGAAACTCCCTTTTGTGGCTGTCTTATTGTCAGAATTCTTTCGAAGTTTACATCAGTTCTTTTTCATGCCATGAAACAACTCAGTGACCAAGAAGTAACTATTAGTAATCACCACTATGTAATCAGTTCAACAAACATTTATTGAACACCAACGGTGTATACAGGAAGTCCTCAGAGTGTTAACTTGGGACACACCACGATGAAACAGTTATGATTCCCCAAGTGTCCCATAAAACATAGATTTTTATTAGGGCTGACAGACTTGGCAAATAAAAATACAGAGCACTTAGTTAAATGTGAATTTTAGAGAAATAAATAATTGTTTGGTATAGGTATTATTCTGTGCAGCATTTCAGACATACTTATATACTGAAAAACTGCATTGTGTATCTCAGATTTAACTGGGAGTCCTATATTATATCTTAGAATCCCTCTTCTTTAAAGGAAATCTTGATGTCATCTTCAGGTGTTTGATATTGCTGTTTTCTACTTTCCCCTCACCTCCAAAGCTTAGATTAGCACTTGATTCACTGACAGCTCAGTTAGTAGGGTTCATGTTAATTAATCAAAATTTTACTTTTCCTTGGAAGAAGAATCTTTTTCAACTAATTTATACAGGGGTTCTCTTTCGTCTTTTTTCTTCAGCAGGTGGCATAAAATAAATACTTTTCAAATTTTTGTGATAAAATAAATTATTAAAAGTCCTAAGCTATTTTAAAGTAATTCTAAAATAACTCATAAAAATATACAATTCCTATCCCACTAGGCGGTGGATTTTATAATAATAAAGAAAAAGTTACTCAGAATAATTCACTGTGTATCCTATACTGTGCCAAGGACTGCTAAGCATTAGCAAGACAAAGCAGAGGCAAATGTATCCATGGAATTGGTCAGTGTAGACCACTGATAAGAGCTGCAACTGACTATGAGCACGTCCTGGTAGAGAAGAGACCCACCGGAGCAACTCCTCGCAGCCAGCGGTAGGCATCGGTCCCGGAAGACAGAGGACTCCGTCAGCCCAGATTCTGCAAAGAAGGTAAAGTGACAACTGCCAAAGCACACGACTGTTGTCTACAGGGATAAATTCTGGTTGATTCCTTACGGGCATTCTAGGTCCTGAGGGAGCTGAGACACAGTGACTGCCCCCCCAGGAGCTCAAAGTGGAGTTGCAGAAGGCAGACATAGTGCGTTCAAGACAGAACAGGTGTCAAGAGATTGGACAGCACAACGGGCTTATCTCTTACAGGCGTGCAGTGTGCCATGTACTGTGCTAAGCTTCCGTGCCTTGTTTCCTTTATCCTTATACTATCCCTTTGAGGTTCCCCATGTTCTTCTTTGGGGACTCAAAGGAGAGAGAGGATTCTTCTGAAAATTGAGTCTTTCAACGCAGCGAGTCTATGATTCTCTTTTCTGTACCATTTATCTAATTTGTCTGGTCCAATGCTAATAGTATATTGGTTTAATTAGATTTCAGTGGCTTTATAATGTGTCTGGATATCTGGTCCTACAAAATGACATTTTAATTTATTGAGGAAAAAGGTGATTTAATCAACGATAATACATCTGACGTCTTTCTAGAGGAAAATAACATTGCACGGACACTATCTTTCGTCATATATTAAAATGAATCGTAGATGAAGACTGAAATATAAACTAATAAAAATCTTGCAGGAAGTTCCTGGAGACTGCATGGACAAAACGGGGGGCAAGACTGAGTACTCAGAAGCTAGAAAAGAAAAGGTGGATCTAGTAGATATTGTATGAATTTAAAACTTCTGTATGGCAAAAGAAACTGTCAACAATGTCCGCAGACGAATAATAGATTTATAACATTATTTGTAATGCAAAGGACAGACAGAAGGTGCATCTACAGTGTACAGAGAGGTCTTGCAAATTAAATAGAAGGGGATGAACAGCCCTAAAGTAAAAAATCAGCAAAGAGGGGTGCCTGGGTGGCTCAATCAGTTAAATGTCTGCCTTTGGCTCAGGTCATGATCCCAGGATCCTGGGATCGAGTCCCACATTGGGCTCCCTGCTCACGGAGAGCCTGCTGTGCCCTCTCCTTCTGCCCCCCGCCCCCCCCCGCCCTGGATTGTGCTCTCTCACTCTCTCTCAAATAAGTAAATAAATAAAATATTTTTTTAAAAAATCAGCAGAGGATGTGAAGAGACACATTCGGAGGATGGTAATCCGAAAGACTAAGCACACTTATGACCAGATGCTCAAATTTGCTAGTGGTTAAGGAGACTCAGACTAAAGTAATAATGGGATATCACGTTGCATCTATCAGACGGGAAAATTTTTTTTTTAAAGATTTTATTTATTTATTTGACAGAGATCACAAGTAGGCAGAGAGGCAGGCAGAGAGAGAGAGAGAGGAGGAAGCAGGCTCCCTGCTGAGCAGAGAGCCCGATGTGGGGCTCGATCCCAGGACTCTGGGATCATGACCTGAGCCGAAGACAGAGGCTTTAACCCACTGAGCCACCCAGGCGCCCCCCCCCTTTTTTTTTTTTTGACAGGGGAAAATTTTTAAAAGTGATACTGCTTCTTCCTGAATAGATGTTGAAAGATCCTGGGATATACTTACGTAGGCAATCCTGGTCCTGAGAATATGTCTCCTGGAAATAAAGGCACAACATGCAAATTTCTATACACAAGCACGTTTATTGCAACATTGTGGACACACACACCCTATCCCCCCTCCAAAATGAAAACAACAAGAATGCTCGAATAAATAATACAGCTGGCCCTTGAACTACATGGGGTTTGGGGCACCAACCCCCTCCAAGCTGTCAAAAATCCACACATAACTTTTAAATCCCCCCCAGACTTAACTACTAACAGCCTACTGTTGACTGGAAGCTTTACTAATAACATAAGCAGCCAATTAACACTTCATTTGTTTGTTTGTTTGTTTATTTGACACACAGAGAGAGAGACACACACACACACGGCGAGAGCAGGAACACAAGCAGGGGGAGTGGGAGAGGGAAAGCAGGCTTCCCGCCGAGCAGGGAGCCTGATGTGGGGCTAGATTCCAGGATCCCGGGATCATGACCTGAGCCGAAGGCAGACGTTTGATGACTGAGCCACCCAGTTGCCCCCTTTTTTATTTTATTTTATTTATTTTAACACATATTTTAATATGCTATGTGTATCATATACTGTATCTTAAAATAGCATAAGCTGGACAAAATGTTATTTGAAAATATCACAAGGAAGAGAAAAAGAAACCTTTACAATACTATACTGTATTTATCCAAAGAAAGCTGTATGTTAGTAGACCTGTGCAGTTCAAACCCATGTTGTTCAAGGCTCAACTATACATCAGTGCAGTGGAATATTATGCAGGCATCAATAATAATGAAATAGAACTCTACCACTATGTGTGAAAATAAGATGCAGAAAAGTGTTAAATATCTCATTTTTATGAAATATTTTTTTAATTTAAAAAGGTTTTTTAAAATATTTTATTTATTTATTTGACAGAGATCACAAGTAGGCAGAGAGGCAGGCAGAGAGAGAGGGAAGCAGGCTCCCCACTGAGCAGAGAGCCCTATGCGGGGCTCGATCCCAGGACCCTGGGATCATGACCTGAGCCGAAGGCAGAGGCTTAGTGCACTGAGCCACCCAGGTGACCCCATTTTTCTTCCTTAAGAAAAGTCCAGGAGTCTGTTCTGCAACCCCTTTTCTGTGTAGCCCCAGAGAAAGTCATCATTGTTAGGCCTATTGCTGATGACTGCAGCTGTCAGCGTGTGTGCAAGGCACGCTCTCTTGCTGAGGAAGAAAATTCCAGTTGCTGTGAAGTGGAACCTTCATTAGAGTGTGAAGACCATGGTTTTGCCCAAGACCGTGAACATGGGGAGGGTGCATGCATCCACTTAAATAATGCTTTTCAAAGCTTCACTACTAGTTAGCAAGAATTGCTAGCTAAAATGGGAAGCTCCCCCATGTCACACATATGACCCATGTCATGTCATGTCATAAAATATGGAATTCATTTGAGGGTTGTTCCTCTCTGTCTCTGTGCCAAGATTGCTCGGGCCCCTAACACTCTGTTTCCTCAAATTCCATCTCAGTGGTAGGCTTCTGGAAACTGTATGGGCTTGTCCTTTAAATAAAACGAAGTAAGAAAATATATCCTGGAAGAGTTATAAGATATGTATGCTGCATTTCCGGTAAGGTGCGTGCAGTGGGTAATGGGAAACTTCCCATTCACACTTCCTACAGCCTGGAAGGAGGTTCATTGCATCAAAAATAAAATAAAATAAAATAAAATCCAATACAAAGATGCAAGATAGAGCCATCTTCATCTCTGCAGGGGAAAAAAACAAAAAAAGACAGGAGCCTGAGCCGAGGCTTTGGCAGTGGGTGTGGAAAGGACAGTCTGTTTCTCAAAGCCATGTGAATATTTTGCAGAGGAACTTAGGTAGTACCATTTATAGAAACAGACAAGCCTGGAAGAAGAGTAGGTTTGGGGAGGTGAGAGATTTTTGACTGTCCACAAGTGGAGTTGGCTATGCATGCCCGGCATGAGGGCGGTACAGGTTGAGCAGGGACTTGGAAATGCGAGACTTGAACAGAGGAGAGAGGTAAAGCCTGCAAAAGGTGAAATAGAAGTCTGAATTGCCAAGAGTCTAGAGAGAGAAGGAAAGAGGAGAGGCAGAGACTGTTAATATCACATCATGTAGGGATGGGCGGAGGAAGGATAAACGTGTTGGGAGAGGTGGGACAGTGGAGCTGGAAGTCGAAAGGGGCAGTGTCTGCCACCAAAGCCACGGTTTTGTGCAAGAGCTTGATCAACACTGGCCAAAGCTGCCTACGGGGTGGAGATGCTCAGGACAGGTGGGAAGTACTCGGAGTAGGCAATGACAAGTGGAGATTTCAGAAAAGCATGCCGGGAATCGACTTGAAAGCCAGATCGTGACGGTTTAAATGTAGAATATACTAACAAGGTGTTCATGGAGAAAGGTGGTGGCAGAAAGAGAGTAAGATTAAGTGAGAGCGGTTTGGGGTAGTAGGGATGTGATCGTGTGTACGGGTCGAGAGAAAGAAGGCCAAGTGAAGGGAGAGACAGAGCTTTAAAAGGGATATAATTAACCAATTGAATGATGTCCCTTGACAACAAGGGAAGCAAGCCTAGGACAGGGGAAGAAATACAGGTTTTCTTTAAGAGTTGAAGAAGAGGAAAAGGATGAGTGAGTGGGGGCGCTCCTGGGTGGCTGAGTGGGTTAAAGCCTCTGCCTTTGGCTCAAGTCATGATCCCAGGACGCTGGGATGGAGCCCCTCATCAGGCTCTCTGCTCAGCAGGGAGCCTGCTTCCTTTCCTCTCTCTCTGCCTGCCTCTCTGCCCACTTGTGATCTCTGTCTGTCAAATAAATAAATAAAATCTTTAAAAAAAGAAAAGGATGAGTGAGTGGGTGGATGGATGGGTGGATGCAGAGAAAAACATTTAAACAGTGTTTAATTATAAACACAATACATGTCTGTCTTAGAGAAACTGGAAAATGCAGAAAGTTGAAAAGAAAATGGAAATAACCTGTAGTTCCTTCATCACCCAGGGATAACATTTGGTTATAGTTCCATGTATTTTTTCTATACAAAGGTTTACTCTTATCTTACAAATTTGGGATCATAGTGTATGATTTGGAATCCCCTCGCCTTAATTCTTGCCGAATGCATTTAAGCATTCCTTGTTCCCATACATATTCTTTGAAAACAGCACTATGATTAGTTGCAAAATTGAAAGACTGTGGCACATTTTGTTTAACTATTTTTGTCTTAGTGAGTAGTCCCATGCCCAGTTTGTCAATATTACAAATAACACCAGTATTCTTAGGAAGGACTCCCAGAAGATAGATGACCAAGCAAAATTGTGAATTAAAAAGAAATTTAACAGATTGCATTCCAGAAAAGGTGTATTAATGTATACTTCCAGCAGTATTAATGTATACTTCCAGGGTCACTGTTTCTTCCCACCCTCACCAAATGAGGATGTACAAGAAAATATATACAAAAACATCTTTCAAATTACTAGGCCAAAAACATATGTTATTTTAATCTGTATTTCAGCTATTACATAGAGAATTTAACTTTTAAATATCTTGATTAGATTTTTATATTTCATTTGCATACCATCTACTTTTGGTCTTTTGGGTTTTTTTTTTTTTCCTATTAGGCCGCAGGTTTTCCCTACTTCCTTCTACAAGCTCTTTACATAATCAGAATACTACCAACACTGTTACATTGTTTCAAAGCAAAAATCTCAGTTTTTGGTTGGTCTTTTAATTTTGCTCATTGCCTGTTTGATCTACAGAAGTTTTCAATTTGAATATGGTTGACTATATTGTGTTTTTCTTTTTTTTCCTATTTCTTTTATATTAAGAAAGTCTTCTCAGGGTGCCTCGGTGGCTCAGTCGGTTGGGTGTCTGCCTTGGGTTCCGGTCATGATCCCAGCATCCTGGGATGGAGCCCTGTATCAGGCTCCTTGCTCAGCAGGGAGTCTGCTTCTCCCTCTCTCCTGTTTGTGCGCTCTCTCTCTCTTTCAAATAAATAAAATCTTTTTTAAAAGTCCTCTCCAGCCCCAAGATATTTAAAATATTCACCTTTATTTTTATCTATGCATTTATGGTCTCATTTTCTCCACTAAGTCTCTAAACTACCTGAAATTTATTTTTATATGAAATAAGAAGTGATCCAATTTTATTTTATCCTAGTTAACCAATTCACTGAACACCATTTGTACGTTATATTTCATTTTCTTTCTGATTTGGGATACAACTTACTCTTAGGCTAAAAAGCATTTAAAGATATGACAGTCTTTTTCTGGGCCACCATGCATTCCTTTGATCTGTCTTTCAACTCTAGTTCTGGTACTGCATTGTCTTAATTACTAAAGATTTAAATTGTGTTTTAATATTATAAGATAATTACTAGTTTTTCTAAACTATTGTTTTCTAAATGACCTTAGAACATCTCAAGTTTTCCTTATAAAAATCCTGCTGGAATGGTTATTGGAAACTATGGGAAAAATCGGCATCTTGGCATTCTGGTACACGGGGCAACACAGGGTATTGGTAAAGTGTTTAGCCTTAGGAGTCAGACTACTTGAGTTCAAATTCTGGAATTGCTATTCCCTAGCTGTGGAACTTTTAGAAAGTTATTTAATCTTTCTGTGCCCTGGTTTCTTCTGCGGGGGTTGGGTATAGGGGAGGGGCAGAAAGAGAAGGAGAGAGAGAATCTTTTTTTTTTTAAGATTTTATTTATTTATTTGACAGACAAAGATCACAAGTAGGCAGAGAGGCAGGCAGAGAGAGGAGGAAGCAGGCTCCCTGCGGAGCAGAGAGCCGATGCGGGGCTCGGATCCCAGGATCCTGAGATCATGACCTGAGCTGAAGGCAGAGGTTTTAACCCACTGAGCCACCCAGGCGCCCCTATTTATAACTTCTTCATATAGGCCATCCTATACACACATTTCTTAGTAAGACTGTTCTTAGTTTTAAATTTATGGCTGCTGCTGGGAACAGGATTTGTTTTTATTGTTTTGTTTTTATTATTTTCTGATAGGATATTGCTGATAGATAAGAAAGCTCTTGCTTTTTGTATATTTACTTCGTGTCTGAGTACTTTAAGCTCTTGCTATTTCTAACAGATTCTGGGTTGATTTGGTGCCTACCCCCTGGTAATTATGGCTCCAAATTTTACAAGGAATCAAGTGCGTAACAAAACAAAACAAAACTCTGGCTAACTCAAAGAGAGGGCTGCTGGCCCTCTTCTGCTTTGGATATAGTTCCTCGTTTCTGACAGCATAGCTCAGTGGGCTTGTTTCCAAAGCAGTGCTGATGGCATGGCAGATCACCCTGAGTTCAAATCTCCAGTAGTCACGTACTAGCTGTGTGATCTCAACCCTGTGTGGACTAAACCTTACGGAGGAAGTTTTCCTGAGATAGAGGGATTAAGTGAAATATCGCATATAAAACACCTCTCTGGGAGTTAACACAAAGAACAAGCTCAAGAAATGTTAATTATTATTATTATTTTTTATCTTTTTGTATTGTGATATAATTGACATATGACATGTCAGTTTCAAGTGTACAACTTAATGATGTGGTATTTGTATATAATGCAAAATGATCACCACGATCAGTAGTTAACATCCATCACCACATACAATTACAATTTATTTATTTATTTATTTATTTATTTGACAGAGATCACAAGTAGGCAGAGATGCAGGCAGAGAGAGAGAGAGGGAAGCAGCCTCCCTGCTGAGCAGAGAGCCCAATGTGGGACTTGATCCCAGGACCCTGAGATCACGACCCGAAGGCAGCGACTTAACCCACTGAGCCACCCAGGCGCCCTACAATTACAATTTTAACTTTCAAATATACAGTACAATATTAACTATAATCACCATGCTGTACTAAGTCATCCCCAGGACTTATTTTTTTAAATTTTATTTATTTATTTTTTGAGGTGGGGGAGGGGCAGAGGGAGAAGGAGAATCTTCAGCAGGCTTTATGCTCAGCACAGAGCCTGACTTCAGGCTCCGTCTCACTACCCTGAGATGATGACCTGAGCCAAAATCAAGAGTTGGACACTTAACCGACTGAGCCACCCAGGCTCCCTGTAACTTGTTTCTTTTATAACTGGGAGTTAGGACCTTTGAATCCCCGTCACCCATTTCACACCACCAGTCTGTTCTCTGTGTCTGAGTTCAGTGGGGGTATATGTGAGATCGTACAGTGTTTGTCTTCTCTGTCTGATTTATTTCACCGGGTCCATCCATGTTGTCACAAATGGCAAGGCTTCCTTATTTTTTATGGCGGAATAATATTCCATTGTGTGTATGTTTATCACGTTTCCTTTATATTTTATTATTTTAAAAATTATTTTCACTTACAAACATCTTCTTTTTCCCTGGCCCAGCTGCGCTGCTTCAGAACCTACCCATGCTTCGTTTAAGGACATTTTTGCCAGGACCATGGCAAATGGTTGGGGTATGATGCTGGTTTTTAATGTCATTGCATCTCTTTAAGTTTGTGGTTTCTTGTATATTTAAATAAGGAAGGTGGCTTCCATTTTAACTCAGAAATCAATAAGAAGAAATTCTGAGTTGGAAAGAAGAGTCTGGCATAGATACGTCTGCTCTCATTCCTCCCACATTTATTTCTTTGATAAGTCCTGTGAGCCCCATCTCAAGTGCCTCTTGTAACCATCATTCCCCATCCCTTTCCATTCCAGATGTCTTACATCTGGACCTCGGCTTGCACTTGAACCTCTGTAATAGCTTTTTTTTTTTTTTTTTTTAAGATTTTACTTATTTAGAGAGAGAAATAGAGTGCAAGCAGGAGAAGGAGGAGGGAGGGGTAGAACCTCAAGGAGGCTCTGTGCTGAGTGTGGACCCCGATGCGGGGCTCAAACCCAGGACCATGAGATCGTGACTCAAGTGATCAGTCACTTAACCGAGCCACTCAGGTGCCCCTCTGTAATAGCTTCTAAACAGATCTCTCTGCCTCTCTTCTCTCATTGCCATTACCCAGACCCCACATCAGGAAATATCTTCTAAACCACTTCCCCGACTCACCTTCTCACCATTGCTAACACCGTTGGTAGCATCACCTCTAAACATGCCCAGTTACTCCCCATTCTTCAAATCTATGTGTGCTTTTCTGCTTCCACACACACTCACGTTCTTCCAGCCGAAAATTCTCGCCTCATTCCCACCTCTTTTAAAACCCTGCTCACTGTCATATGCCATGCCTTCATGAAAGCCTTCTTGATTTTTCTTTTCCTACCCTCCTCCCTCAGAGATCGGAAAAAATCGTTTCTTCTTCCATGTTAATAACGTACTTGCTTGTACTTCTTTCCTTAAATTAAGTGCATCGTTCTTCTTAGAAGCAGAGTAGATCTCCATAAACTGAAAGTTCCTCAAGCGGAAGAGCCATGTCCTCTAGAGCATCTGGGGAGGTCCCCGAGGATCTCTACCTTATATTGTATGTGTCTGCTTGTACTTCCCTCATCTCCCTGCTTGCCCCCCACATTTGAAGAAGGGTGAGAACTGTGTCTTGTTCACCACAGTACCCCAAGTGCCGGGTGCAGAGCCTCACACATAGTAGGTGCTCAATAAAAGCTTGCAGAATTAAATACTAGCCCTCCCACTTCATTGACCTCTTCGGCCCTGTGATTTGGGCCTCCTGTCTACTTCACCAGCTACTGCTATCCCTTGGAATTCCCTGCTTCACCTCTGAGATCTTGAACTCTGAAACGCTTTCCAGTTACCAAAACTTTCCATCTTTTGGCAAACTTGTTCACACCCATTGCTGTGACTGATGGCCCCCTGACCTCTCCCTATTCTTCCAGTCAGTCCCCCTCTGACTTCCCTCACCTCCCTTCTCAGCTCAACATTCTGTTCTGTTCTTTCCAGCAGTCTGGCTAGGGTGGGGTCACTGGGGCACAGAAATTTAGAGGGCACCACATTTTTCTCCCACCACCTCTCTGGTCTCTGTTGGAAGCCTCACCCTGGCCCCAGGCCAGCCCCCTTGGCAGTTGCAGAGATGGATGGAGCAAGAGGCCAGGGGACCTTTTGTGCACAGGGCTGCCCCTCCCCCTTCCAAGAGCAGCTTCCATTGAAGAGAAGGCAAGTTTCACGCTGCTTGCCCCGGGCACCAAAAATGCTAGTTAGGGCTCTGGTTCTGTCCTCCCTTCCCTCACCCCTTGACACGGTGCCAATCTCATGCTGCTTTCCCTGCTTCAGAGCTACAGCAGGCACTGTCACTGGGCTTCCTGGGACCACCACCAGTTCCAGCTGTCTGCCCTTGGTGGATGCTTGATGGCTCGCAGATCATTTCTCCTTTTAACTGCTGTACGATGAATCCTGGGAGTATTTGTATTGGGAATATGCTGTTGCAGGATACAACACACACACACACACACACACACACACACACACACACACAGGGAGAGAGAGAGAGGGAGAGAGAGCATGAACTGACAATGAGTTCCTCTCAAAGCCTCTGTTACCTCGTCTGTAAAATGGAAATGATAATAGTATCTACGTTGCGTTGTTCCATGGTCTAAAGTGCATAGAAGAGTGCCCGGTACATACAACAGGCACTCAATAGATGTGAGTTCCCTTCCCTGAGTTTTGAATTATCCTCCTGTATTTACTCTTTCCAAGACTATGGGGAGGATTACATCAAACAAACAAAACTAGTGAACCCACCTGCTAGAGTAGGTTTAATAAATGTTAGTTAAGACCAACTCCAGAAGCCAGGCAGCCGCTTTTCTCCCCTTCCAGTCCCCTTCTACACCGCACCCCCCTCTATACCACCCCATCAGTGATCTGAAAGGCTCCTAAGAGAATTTCTCTTTCAGGATCTAGAAACTCAAAACTTTTTGAGCTGGTGCCAAGAATGTTCACTGCAATCAACTTTGTCTATCATAAAGAGGCCAGCCTTGGGTTTCAAATTTTGCCACTGAGTGTTGGTCTCCTTGACCGCAGTGGGAGATTTAAATGCCGTTAAAATCAAAGCCATTTCTTTCTTTCTATCCGTGGGTTTTTAAAAACACAGGGATGTTTTTATCCATGTTTTTGGAACTGCAACCAACTCAAAGGTCAGAACTGCAAAAAAGTGAGGCCATTATAAAGTTCTTCACTTTACTTTCACCCAAATGTGTTTCTTTTCCAAAGCCCAGCGTTCTATGTGCATGTTCATTATATGTTGTTTCCAGCTGACTTACTCTTTAGAAAAGTCAGAGCCACAGGAAATGCATGCCCTGGAAGTGACTCGGGCACTACAATAGCACATATCCTGCACACTTAACCTCCAAGGAAGTTTGGGCCATGGACTCAACACTCCGCATAAACCGAACCAGGCTCTATTTCCTATGCCTGGAAGCACCTGACTGTGTTAACGTTTTATTTATTACACAAGAATGATGTTTTAAACTAGCTCATAGCATTTTCAGAGCAAAATATTTTAATTTTGATAAGGTCCAAGTTTTCGACTTGTTTCCTTTTATGGTTTGTGCTTCCGGTGTGAAGTACGAAATCCCCTGCTCCCAAAGATTTTCCCCTATGTGTTCTCTTCTCCTGAAAGTCAGATATTTGGCATTTAAGTCTGTGACCCATTTTTGTATAAGGTGTGAGACCTAGATCGAGATTCATTCTTTTGCTTATGTATGTGCATGTGCTCCAGATCACTTGTTGAAAATACTGTATTACCTCCACTGAATTGCTTTGCATCTTTGTGAGACATCAGTTGGTCACCTTGATGTGAATCTATTCCTGAATTCTCTATTCTGTCCCATTGATCTATGTGTCTATTTGTCTTGAACACCACACTGTCTTGATAACTATAGGTATAGAGTAACCCTTCATATCAGGTAGAGTGATTCCTCCCTCTTTTTTCTTCTCTTTATTCAAGATTGTTTTAGCTACTCTAGGGCCAATGACTTTCCATCTAAATTTTAGAATAAGCTTGTCTCTGTCCACCAAAATCCTTGCTGACGTTTTGGTAGGAATTGCATGAAATCTATAGATCAGTTAGGAAAGAATTGATATCTTTACTATGGTGAGTCTTCCAATCCATGAACACAATATATTCCTCCATTTATTTAGGTGTTCTTTGATTTCTTTCATCAGTGTTTCATAATTCAAGCATACAAGCCTGTGCATGTTTTGTTAGATATGTATCTAGTTCATTTTTCTTAAAGTGATTGTAAATTATATTATTTTTCTATTTTGGTTTTCAGATGTTCAGTGTCAGCATAAGGAATGCAGCTGATATTTATGTATCTCTCTTGTATCTTGCAACCTTAATAATTAATTTGCAAGTTGCAAGAGTTTTTGTGTCAATTTCTTGGGATTTTGTATTTATGCAGTCATGTCATCTGCAAATAGGGACAGTTTTATTTCTTCCTTTTCAGTCTATATGCCTTTTGTTTCTTCTTCTTCTTGCCTGTTGCAGGGCTAGAACTTCTAGTACAATGTTGAGTAAGAGTACTGAAAGCCAACATCATTGCTTTGTTTTGGATTTTAGGGGAAAAGCCTTCAGCCTTTCACCATTATGAATGATGTTAGCGGTAGGTTTGTAGAAGCTCTTCATCAAGCTGAGGTGGTTCTTCTCAATTCTTAATTTGCTAAGATTTTGTTTTATTTTTTAAATTATGAATGGTTGTTGAATTTTGTCAATGGTTGTGAATTTTGTTTTTGTTTTGTATCTATTAATGTGATCATTTGATTTTTCTTCTTTACACTATTGATATGGAGATTACATTATTTGATTTTTTTCCATTGATTTGATTTTTGGATAGTGAACCAGCTTTGATTAATAAATCCCATTCAGCATTCGCAAATCAATCAATGTGATAGAAGAAATCAGTAAGAGAAGAGAGAAGAACCACACGGTCCTCTCAACTGATGCAGAAAAAGCATTCAACAAGATGCAGCATCCTTTCCTGATTAAAACGCTTCAACGTATAGGGATAGAGGGAACATTCCTCAAATTCATGAAATCTATCTATGAAAAACCCACAGTGAATATCATCCTCGATGGGGAAAAGCTGATAGCCTTCCCTTTGAGATCAGGAACACGACAAGGATGTCCACTCTTGCCACTGTTACTGAACATAGTACTAGAAGTCCTAGCAACAGCAATCAGACAACAAAAAGAAATAAAAGCTATTCCAATTGGCAAAGAAGAAGTCAAACTCTCTCTCTCTGTGCAGACGACATGATACTTTATATGGAACACCCAAAAGACTCCACCCCCAAACTACTAGAACTCATATAGCAGTTCAGTAATGTGGCAGGATACAAAATCAATGTACAGAAATCAGTTGCTTTCTTATACACTAACAATGAAAACATAGAAAGGGAAATTAGAGAATTGATTCCATTTACTGTAGCACCAAGAACCATAAAATACCTGGAAATAAACCTAACCAAAGAGGTAAAGGATCTGTACTCGAAGAAATACAGAACACTTATGAAAGAAATTAAAGAAGACACAAAAAGATGGAAGAGCATTTCATGCTCATGGATCAGAAGAATAAACATTGTTAAAATGTCTATACTGCCCAGAGCAATCTATACTTTCAGTGCCATCCTGATCAAAATTCCACCGGCATTTTTCAAAGAGCTAGAACAAGTAATCCTAAAATTTGTATAGAACCAGAAGAGACCCCGAATTGCTAAGGAACTGTTGAAAAAGAAAAACAGAACTGGGGGCATCACGTTGCCTTATTTCAAGCTTTACTACAAAGCTGTGATCACCAAGACAGCATGGTACTGGCATAAAAACAGACACATAGACCAGTGGAACAGAATAGAGAGCCCAGATATGGACCCTCAACTCTATGGTCAAATAATATTCGACAAAGCAGGAAAAAATATCCAGTTGAAAAAAGACACTCCCTTCAATAAATGGTGCTGGGAAAGTTGGACAGCTATGTGTAGAAGAATGAAACTTGACTATTTTCTTACACCGTACACAAAGATAAACTCGAAATGGGTAAAAGACCTCAACATGAGGCAGGAATCTATCAAAATCCTAGAGGACAACATAGGCAGTAACCTCTTCGACATCAGCCACAGCAACTTCTTTCAAGACATGTCTCCAAAGGCAAAGGAAACCAAAGTGAAAACGAACTTTTGGGATTTCTTCAAGATCAAAAGCTTCTGCACAGCAAAGGAAACAGTCAACAAAACAAAGAGGCAACCCACGGAATGGGAAAAGATATTTGCAAATGACACTACAGACAAAGGGCTGATATCCACGATCTATAAAGAATTCCTCAAACTCAACACACACAAAACAGATAATCACGTCAAAAAATGGGCAGAAGACATGAACAGATACTTCCCCAAAGAAGACACAAATGGCTAACAGACACATGAAAAAATGTTCTTCATCACTAGCCATCAGGGAGATTCAAATCAAAACCACACTGAGATATCACCTTACACCAGTTAGAATGGCCAAAATTAGCAAGACAGGAAACAAGGTGTGTTGGAGAGGATGTGGAGAAAGGGGAACCCTCTTACACTGTTGGTGGGAATGCAAGTTGGTGCAGCCACTTTGGAAGACAGTGTGGAGATTCCTTGAGAAATTTAAAATAGAGTTTCCCTATGACCCTGCAGTTGCACTACTGGGTATTTACCCCAAAGATATAGATGTAGTGAGAAGGGCCATATGTACCCCAATGTTCATAGCAGCAATGGGCACAGTCGCCAGACTGTGGAAAGAACCAAGATGCCCTTCAATGGACGAATGGATAAAGAAGATATGGTCCATATGTACAATGGAATATTATGCCTCCATCAGAAAGGATGAATACCCGACTTCTGTATCAACGTGGACGGGACTGGGAGAGATTATGCTGAGTGAAATAAGTCAAGCAGAGAGAGTCAATTATCATATGGTTTCACCTACTTGTGGAGCATAAGGAATAACACGGAAAACTTTGGGAGATGGGGAGAAGTGAGTGGGGGAAATTAGAGGGGGAGACAAAGCATGAGAGACTGTGGACTCTGAGAAACAAACTGAGGGTTTTAGAGGGGAGGGGGGGTGGAGGGTGGGATGAGTCAGGTGGTGGGTATTAAGGAGGGCACATATTGCATGGAGCAGTGGGTGTAGTGCATAAACAATGAATTTTGGAACACTGAAAAAAAATTAAATTTTAAAAAATCCCATTTGGTCATTGTTTATAATTCTTTTTACACTTTGCTGTATTTAAGTTGCTAATATCTTTATACAATATTGTATTTGAGTTGCTAAGACTTTCTGAGGATTTTTGAATCAAAGTTCTTAATAGATATTGGTCTTTAGTTTTCTTTTTTCTTTCTTTTTTTGTACTGTATCTGGTTTTGGGATCAAGGTAATGCTTGCTACAGAAAATGAGTGGGGAAGTGTTTCCTATTTTATTTTCTGAAAAAATTTGTATAAGATTGGAGTTACTTCTTTTTTTTAATATTTTATTTATTTGACAGAGAGAAATCACAACTAGGCAGAGAGGCAGGCAGAGAGAGAGAATGGAAGCAGGCTTCCCGCGGAGCAGAGAGCCCGATGCGGGGCTCGATCCCAGGACCCTGAGATCATGACCTGAGCTGAAGGCAGAGGCTTAACCCACTGAGCCACGCAGGTGCCCCTACAAATACAATTTCTTAAATGGTCATGTGACCAATCAGGATACCTATTTTAACTCCACTGAGGTTTGGTAATTTGTGGTTTTCAAGGATTTGTTTCTATTTCATCCAGGTGTCAAATTAACAAGCCTACAGTTGTTTGTAGTGTTCCCTTGTCTTTCCTTTAATGGATATATGCTCTATAGTAATATCCCTGCTTTGTGCCTGATTTGTTTGTGTCTTCTCTCTTTTCATGTTTCTCAGTCTTTTACTAATTTTTTTTTTCAAAGAACCAGTGCTTTGTCTCATTGATTTTTCTCTCCTGTTTTTCTATTTTCAGTTTTATTGATTTGTTTGCATGTTTATCATTTTCTTCCTTCTTTCTGCTTGCTTTGGGTTTATTTTGCTCTTCTTTTTTTAGGGGATAGGAATTTAGATTATTGATTTGAGATGTATCTTCCTTTTCTTATATTAGCATTTAGTGCTATACTTTTGCCTTTCCACACTGGTATAGCTGAATCCACATATTTTAGTAGGTTGTATTTTCATTTTTATTTTCTTTTTTTTTTCTTACTTGTCAGAGAGAGAGAGAAAGAGAGAGCACGCACAAGCAGGCAGAGGCGGAGAGAGAAGCAGGCTCCCTGCTGAGCAAGAAGCCCGATGTGGGACTTGATCTCAGAACCCTGGGATCATGACCCGAGCCAAAGACAGTGGCTTAACTGACTGAGCCACCCAGGCGTCCCTGTATTTTCATTTTCATTCAGTTCTCTATATTTTAAAATTTTTATTTGAAACTTCCTCTATGATCTATGGATTATTTAGAAGTATGTAGCTTAATTTCTAAATGTTCGGAAGATCTTCCATTATCTTTCTGTTATTGAATTCTAGTTTGGTCCCACTGTGGTCAGAGTGCATACTCTGAGTGATTTCACTACTTTCCCCCCTTTTTTCTGAGAGAGAGAGAAAGCTTGCAAGTGGTGGGGTGGAGGGGTAGAGGCAGAAGGAGGGAGAGATTCCCAAGCAGGCTTCATACCCAGCACAGAACCCGACGTGGGGCCCAATCTCATGACCCTGAGATCATGACCTGAGTCAAAATCAAGAGTCAGATGCTTAACAAACTGAGCCACCCGGGTGCCCCAAATTTCAGTTCTTTTAAGTAGCTCATAGTGTTTGAATACTGTGAGAAATAGCATTTTTCCATATTTGAGGCATTTGGGGAATAAAGTGCTGCATGAAGACATGCACAGTTATTTTTGTTGGGGGACAGGAACTTATTACTTCTTGAGTACTTATTGCTCACTCCCTCACTGAGTGCTTTACATACGTAATTTTTCTAATCCTCTCAATAACCCTTTGAAGTTGCTACTATCATTAACCCCATTTTAAATATGGGAAACCTGAGACCAGAGACTTGAAGTAACTTGCCTGATTTCAGACTGTGTGTAAACTATGGGAAGGTGCATTTGGGGGAGGGAGAGTTAAGATTTCCTCCCAAAGAGTATTTGAGATTGGAAGGGCTGACCATGTGATATAGGAAATAGCACAGTCACTGACTTCTGCATACTGAAGTAGCTTTGTCGGGTGTAGCCAACTTGAAGAGAATTTCTTTTCTTTTCTTTTCTTTCTTTTTTTTTTTTTTGAGAATTTATTTTCTTATCCCCAGTCTTGAGCAGCCTATATGTTACTTCCCACCTGAACTGAGCTTCACAGGAAGCATGTCCACAAGGCAGTGTGTATACCTGGGTAGGAAGCTTCAGGCGTTTTACAGATGGAACAATCCTCCTTAAGTTTCCGGTTTGAACAGGTCTGTACATTAGCCAGTTAGAGACTGGGATCGCTGGCTTTGTAGAACTAAGAGGATTCTGTGCTTGGAGTGTTACCATGGAACAACTGAGGGCATAGGGACTGTGAAGGCTCTGCCATTGGTGTAAAAGCCACCCCCCACCCCCAGTGAAATGACCTTTATACTGCAAAGTTGGTCTGGACCAAGCAACACATTGTAAGGAGCACAGAAGAAGCTCAATGAATGACTCAGAATCCAGGTGACGGAAGAAGACGACTTGGGCAAAACTGGGAGAGATGCAATTTCTTTAGCCACATTTCGATAAGGAATTGCATAGCTCCAAAGACAGGAGGTATTTAGAGATGATGTAAGGGTTGACCAGTTGGCATTTATGAGGCTTGAGTTAGCCTGGTGGGACAACTAGACCTCAAGGGCCTCTGTTGGAGTTGGGTCTCAGGACCCAGTCTGTATCAGACTAAGAGGAAAACCATGATAGGTTTCTTTGTAATATCAGTCATTTCGCTCAGCATAATACCCTCTAGTTCCATCCACATTGTTACAAATGACAAGACTTCATTTCTTTTGATGGCTGCATAGTATTCCATTGTATATATATACCACATCTTCTTTATCCATTCAGCTGTTGATGGACATCTGGGTTCTTTTTTTTTTTTTTTCATCTGGGTTCTTTTCATAGTTTGCAGGGGGCTAGAAGTTTGCCAAATAAAATACAGGTTGGCCACACTTCATGGGAAGTACATATACTACATGTTAAATGATCATCCTCTATTTTTATTTGCCAAATAGGTCCACAGACAGGACCTAAGTAAGGAGACTACTAATTCTCAAAACTTTTTTTTTTTTTAAGTAGGCCCCAATGTGGGGCTTGAATTCATGACCCTGAGATCAAGACCTGAGTCGGACACTTAACTGACTGAGCCACCTAGACACCGCTTTAAAAAAAAAAAAGTTTTTTTTAAGTCATTCTCAGCCTTTAATGTGCATAGAAATCACCTGAGAAGTCAGCCGATATGCGATGAGACTCAAGCATGTGCCGTTCTAAAATGTTCCCAGGTGATGCTGATGACATTGGCCACAGACCATACATTAAACAGTAAGGAGCTAGATAGTTGTGTCCATTACTGATTGAACTGCCTTTCTCATTCCACAGTAAAAGTTCCATCATTACCACTTAACTCCTCCATCATTACCTCAAACCCCAAGTGAAAGAATGTCTTCCTTGGTGTTGCAGATGGTGTCTAGAGGTGCCTAGAGCAGGTGAAGAATTTGGAGCCCAAATTGGATCGACAAGGCAAGTGGAAACCCCATCATAATGGAGCAATTACAGGATTCATTGCTCTACCCCTGTAGTTTCCAAATTATCCCCTCATTGTCATCACCGGGAGATCTTTTAAAAAATTCCAGAGTCTATGCCCTCCAAGACTAATTAAACTCCAATCACCGCAGGGTGGGTGGGTCGGAAATGGACTTTGGGATCGTTGAAGCTCCGCCTTCCGTGATACTTCCATGCAGACCATTTGGGGGAGCACCGTTCTAGTGCCAGTACTGGCAATGAGAGCACCTAGGGAAGAACAAAAACATTTCTATAGCTCCAAGAAATGAACTGGGGAGGTGGAGCCAAGTGGATGGGCCCAAGGAACCTTCGTTGGATTAAAAGAAATCATAAACTCTTAAGCAGTTATCAGAAGAGCTACTTCCAAGGCCCTCTCTTGGATGTCCTGTGATTGGAGATTTCTGGAAGCTCCAAGGCATAACTCTGAAGTGTCAAATTTCTGGTCCCTCTTGGACTGACTATACTTTAAATTTTCCCTGTCACCCACACCTTCAACCCGACACCAAGTGCAAATATTTGGAACTCTGGCAAGTCATCCGCTGATATTACTTGGATGTGAAAGCGCGTGAAGAAAATCAACACTCTACGCAAGGTAATTATATTCTCTGTTCTTGCTAAAACAAAACCAAAATGAAAATGTAAAAAGCCACCTTTGCTTTCTACAGCACTGGTTCTCAAACACGGCTGCACGTTTGGATCAGCTGGGAAGCTGGAAAAATACTGATGCATGGTCCTAGCCCCCAGAGGTTTTTACTTAATTGATATAAGGTGGAGAATGGGCTTTGGGTTTTCCAAAAGAGCCCCAGGTGATTCGAATGTTCAAAGCATTTGAATGCAACTGGCTAAAGCACGGGGGCTTATTGATTTTGTGTTCCCAGACCAGCAGTATCAACATAACTTAGGAGCTTGTCAGAAATGCAAAATCTGAGAGCTCACCCAGACCCAGGCATCCAGAATCTCTGGAGGTGGAGCCCAGCAATCTGCCTTTTTTAAAAAATTGACATATAATGTATTATTTGCTTCAGTGGTACAGTTTTGTGATTCATCAGTCTTACACAATTCACAGCACTCACCATAGGACAAAGCCTCCCCAGTGTCCATCACCCAGCCACTCCATCCCTCTCCCCTTCACCCCCAGAAACCCTCAGTTTGTTTCATCAGATTAAGAGTCTCTTATGGTTTGTCTCCCTCCCTGGTCCCATCTTGTTTCATTTTTTCCCCTCCCTTCCCCTCTTGACACCACCCCCTCCCTGCCCTGCCTCTCAAATTCGTCATATCAGTGAGATCATATAATAATTGTTTTTCTCTATGCTGAAAATAAATTTAAAAATTAAAAAAAATAAAAAAGACGCATGATCCAAATAAGCATAAAGCAAAAAAATAATAATTGTTTTTCTCTGATTGACTTATTTCGCTCAGCATAATACCCTCTAGTTCCATCCACATTGTTACAAATGACAAGACTTCATTTCTTTTGGTGGCTGCATAGTATTCCATTGTATATATATACCACATCTTCTTTATCCATTCAGCTGTTGATGGACATCTGGGTTCTTTTTTTTTTTTTTTTTTTCATCTGGGTTCTTTTCATAGTTTGCTGGGGGCTAGAAGTTTGCCAAATAAAATACAGGTTGGCCACACTTCATGGGAAGTACATATACTACATGTTAAATGATCATCCTCTATTTTTATTTGCCAAATAGGTCCACAGACAGGACCTAAGTAAGGAGACTACTAATTCTCAAAACTTTTTTTTTTTTTAAGTAGGCCCCAATGTGGGGCTTGAATTCATGACCCTGAGATCAAGACCTGAGTCGGACACTTAACTGACTGAGCCACCTAGACACCGCTTTAAAAAAAAAAAGTTTTTTTTAAGTCATTCTCAGCCTTTAATGTGCATAGAAATCACCTGAGAAGTCAGCCGATATGCGATGAGACTCAAGCATGTGCCGTTCTAAAATGTTCCCAGGTGATGCTGATGACATTGGCCACAGACCATACATTAAACAGTAAGGAGCTAGATAGTTGTGTCCATTACTGATTGAACTGCCTTTCTCATTCCACAGTAAAAGTTCCATCATTACCACTTAACTCCTCCATCATTACCTCAAACCCCAAGTGAAAGAATGTCTTCCTTGGTGTTGCAGATGGTGTCTAGAGGTGCCTAGAGCAGGTGAAGAATTTGGAGCCCAAATTGGATCGACAAGGCAAGTGGAAACCCCATCATAATGGAGCAATTACAGGATTCATTGCTCTACCCCTGTAGTTTCCAAATTATCCCCTCATTGTCATCACCGGGAGATCTTTTAAAAAATTCCAGAGTCTATGCCCTCCAAGACTAATTAAACTCCAATCACCGCAGGGTGGGTGGGTCGGAAATGGACTTTGGGATCGTTGAAGCTCCGCCTTCCGTGATACTTCCATGCAGACCATTTGGGGGAGCACCGTTCTAGTGCCAGTACTGGCAATGAGAGCACCTAGGGAAGAACAAAAACATTTCTATAGCTCCAAGAAATGAACTGGGGAGGTGGAGCCAAGTGGATGGGCCCAAGGAACCTTCGTTGGATTAAAAGAAATCATAAACTCTTAAGCAGTTATCAGAAGAGCTACTTCCAAGGCCCTCTCTTGGATGTCCTGTGATTGGAGATTTCTGGAAGCTCCAAGGCATAACTCTGAAGTGTCAAATTTCTGGTCCCTCTTGGACTGACTATACTTTAAATTTTCCCTGTCACCCACACCTTCAACCCGACACCAAGTGCAAATATTTGGAACTCTGGCAAGTCATCCGCTGATATTACTTGGATGTGAAAGCGCGTGAAGAAAATCAACACTCTACGCAAGGTAATTATATTCTCTGTTCTTGCTAAAACAAAACCAAAATGAAAATGTAAAAAGCCACCTTTGCTTTCTACAGCACTGGTTCTCAAACACGGCTGCACGTTTGGATCAGCTGGGAAGCTGGAAAAATACTGATGCATGGTCCTAGCCCCCAGAGGTTTTTACTTAATTGATATAAGGTGGAGAATGGGCTTTGGGTTTTCCAAAAGAGCCCCAGGTGATTCGAATGTTCAAAGCATTTGAATGCAACTGGCTAAAGCACGGGGGCTTATTGATTTTGTGTTCCCAGACCAGCAGTATCAACATAACTTAGGAGCTTGTCAGAAATGCAAAATCTGAGAGCTCACCCAGACCCAGGCATCCAGAATCTCTGGAGGTGGAGCCCAGCAATCTGCCTTTTTTAAAAAATTGACATATAATGTATTATTTGCTTCAGTGGTACAGTTTTGTGATTCATCAGTCTTACACAATTCACAGCACTCACCATAGGACAAAGCCTCCCCAGTGTCCATCACCCAGCCACTCCATCCCTCTCCCCTTCACCCCCAGAAACCCTCAGTTTGTTTCATCAGATTAAGAGTCTCTTATGGTTTGTCTCCCTCCCTGGTCCCATCTTGTTTCATTTTTTCCCCTCCCTTCCCCTCTTGACACCACCCCCTCCCTGCCCTGCCTCTCAAATTCCTCATATCAGTGAGATCATATAATAGTTTTTCTCTATGCTGAAAATAAATTTAAAAATTAAAAAAATAAAAAAGACGCATGATCCAAATAAGCATAAAGCAAAAAAAAATAATTGTTTTTCTCTGATTGACTTATTTCGCTCAGCATAATACACTCTAGTTCCATCCACATTGTTACAAATGACAAGACTTCATTTCTTTTGGTGGCTGCATAGTATTCCATTGTATATATATACCACATCTTCTTTATCCATTCATCTGTTGATGGACATCTGGGTCCTTTTTTTTTTCATCTGGGTTCTTTTCATAGTTTGGCTGTTGTGGACATTCTAGCAATCTGCTTTTTAACAAGGCATCCAGGTGATTCTAATGCTTGTTCAAGTTTGAGAATCACTCCTTTAGGACTGAGATGCTAAAAGTGCCTCTGAAGGCAGGCTTCTTAAACTTCCTTGGCAATTTCCATTTTTAAGATGGTAATCATATGAGTGTACATCGTGCTGATATTGACTTAATAACCTCTGTAGTAATCACAGGAAATACAGATATATGTGCCATACTAAATGAGTAATATATATATAAAGTATAGGAAGCTTATAAAATGCCTTCAGTACTTTGCTGCCATGCTTTCTCTCTTTCTCTCTCTCTCTCAGACCCACACGCACCTACATCCCCTGCAATGACAAAGAGAGTAGCACTGAAATTTGGGGAAGAAAGGAACAGAAGCAGTAAAAACTAAACAGAAAGTTTAGTTTGAAGTATAAGCTCAGGGATAAATTAAAATCAACTTGAAGGAGTAAGGCTCAGTAGAAGATGGACAGAAGGAGCTGGGAACAACCATAATGTATCCATGATATGGGTGGAAACCGCCCCCCCCAAGCCCAGTCAGTTTCTATCAATTAGTGGTTCTTAGCCACTTCATCAAGCCACTTTTAGGGCCACACCCTAGCCTGGATGATGTCTAGGAATTGTGGGACCTAGTTTCCAGTCATCTGCTCTCCAGAGCTCGGTATGACTTTTAGGCAAATCTCCTAAGGGGCTTGCAGTTTTCCCCAATTTCAGTATGTGAAAGACATGAGTCTATTCTATGAGTCTGCCCAGGAGAGTATGTCTTCTGAGTCTTCCCAGCACTGCTCATCCTCTCCAGAGCTCTAGCCACAGTGGAGATGAGGCAGACTGCTGCTGGGCAAGCCAGCAGTGTACTTGAACTCCCAATGTTTCTGGAGCCAGAGGGAACCTGAGTCTGGGACTGGAGAATCCTAGATTGTTGGGTTGGGGGAGAAACAGACAAGGGAAGAACATGAATGCAGCCATCTTTATCTTTTAAGACTCTCTTTTCCCCCCAGCCAAAAAGACGTGCATGCTTTTGGTCCGTAAAACTTTGTGATTCTGGGGCACCTGAGTGGCTCAGTGGGTTAAGCCTCTGCCTTCGGCTCAGATCATGATCTCAAGGTCCTGGGATCGAGCCCCGCATTGGGCTCTCTGCTCAGCGGGGAGCCTGCTTCCCCCTCTCTCTGCCTGCCTCTCTGCCTACTTGTGATCTCTCTCTCTCTCTGTCAAATAAATAAATAAAATCTTTTAAAAAAACTGAATAAAGACTTTGTGATTCTGAGCATTCAGACCTGTTTTGTGCCATTTACATAAAACACATGAGACTTTGGCATAATTTTTATGAGCCATAGACAAGGAATAACTCCTTTTTAACTTTTAACATCAGGCTTGTTGGGGGCCTCCTCTAGACATTTTCTACAAAAAAGACAATAGAAATTTCTGGCTAGTATAAACTTTGGAGATCTCACTTTATGGACCAGCAAGGTGAGGCTTAAAATCATCAGTTATTTGAAGACCAAGTTCTTAACCATGCCCTGTTCTGGAAGTATCTAACCCAAATATGGACACTTCTCTAAAACCCAGTTTTCCTCAAGTTCATTCTTTACTCGTGAGTTCAACCCATACCTTTCGTAATGCTCAAAACCATGACACTGGCTTTGCAAACCACAGTCAGGCTGAGGGGCATTTGGGCTGTGAGCCTTCCCTTTCTGATGCTGTTCAAAATCCAGGGATGGGCCCTGGAAGGGAAGTGCTGGAAGTCCCTCTGCAAAAGTGTGATGAACAGTGTTTACTGTAACTGTGAACATGCTGTGTTAACTGTTTGAACCAAGTCTGTTGAGCCCCAAAGTAGGATGATAGCAGCAGACTCCACATCGGTGACTTCCCCATTCGAGTGAGGCAATGGCTCTGACTCTTGATACATGGGCCTCAGGATCGTAATCTTGAAATCTTTTCCTCCCATCCTGGAGGCACGCTTTTTGGAACTCCTTTTATCATCGGTGGGAGGGGGTGGGTTGAAAGTCATGTCTGTACGTGTTTTCTGTGCTAATCTGAGAGCTGGACTCAACCCCAGGACTTGGGTCACTTACACACAGAGATCTCATTGTGAGGGAGGAGGAAAATGGCGGTTCCTCAGCTGCACTTTGAAATTCTGCATTTAAAAAAAAACACTAAGTATTCATAAGCCTCTTATTTAATGAATGAATCCCTTTGTGTTGATATCCGTCACAACTCAGGGAACAAATAGGGTTTAGCTGCTAGAAAGAGAAAACTTCAAACTCATCAGAATGGGGGAAGTAGTAGGCAATTTGGATTAACAGTGGAAATGGCTCCATCCCAGTGTCTTGGTACCTGCTCCTAAGGGCATGCCAACCAACGCTATCTTCTTCAGTGTCTCCACCTCCTCTCTAGGGCATTCTCCAAAAAGGGGCGGCAAGATGCTGACCAGCATAAATCTGTAGTGACTTGGCGATGTGCTCACCTGAAATCAGGAGACAAAGGAACAGATCAACCAGTGAGGTTCGGTA
Source organism: Martes martes (assembly GCF_963455335.1). Taxonomy (NCBI): domain Eukaryota; kingdom Metazoa; phylum Chordata; class Mammalia; order Carnivora; family Mustelidae; genus Martes; species Martes martes. The sequence continues at coordinate 110,020,817 of NC_137897.1, forward strand.
ATTGGCAATGGCCAGTGAATGGCCTGACCACTTTCTGCCATGGACCTTCACCTTGCTCCCTCCTCTCTCGTATCTAAGATTGGCCTTTACTTCCCCAGAAGGAGTAAACCACCGAAGAAGCATTTTAAAGATCCAGCTCTCCCAGAAGAGATCCAAAAGAAAACTCCGAGTTCGCATGATTTCAAAATGGAAACGGGATCAATTCATTCTTGGGTCCTTCCACTCCTAAGGGTAGTTTCGAGAAGCTCTTCAATATTAATTAGTAAGCTGTGAATTCAGTTCTGTGCAATTATGAGGAGCCAGTTTTTGGAGTATGAAAGAGCTAACTTATCGTATGTTTGAATTACTCATCCAGAAGCCCGAGTATTTTTGTATTTCCATATTTCTCGAGTAGCACTTAATTTAATCTTAGCCCCATTTCTTTCAATAAACCATTGTTGCATCTCATAAGCAGCACAGCTTCTTCCTCTAACTCATCTCCCCGTGAAATTGGTTTAATGAAGCAGAAAGGTATGAAGCATTAGCAACAGTGGAATCCATGTGGTAGCACTTCATTTTTCAGAGGCACTTACATTTCCACCCTAATTTATAAAATCAGCACACAAATGATTTTTATCACGGCCATTACATCAGTATAAATTACTGCCTTTTTTTTATAACACGGCAGTTAGTCAAACTGTTGAAATGATATCTATTAGTCAAGGATGGGGGGAGAGGTGGGTGAGAGTTAGGGAAAATGAGGGCTGATGGTTGTCTTACAGAAACACTAATATTAATTTACCATCATGAACACGGATGGGGTATTTTGCAAATGTACAGATGAAAATTAAATGCACAAAGTGAAGCAAATGGGTCAATTTGTTCAGGACAAAGAAGGGGACCTTCAATAAACAAACGGTGCTGTATAGAGACAGGCAGTGAAACAATTAGTCAGGCGCTCCCCCTGTCCGGTGGGCAGGCCACAGTCACCCTGGGCAGGAGCCATTGTGGTTCCCTCCCGCGTGGGTGTCTTCATTTATCTCATTGTAGGAACTGTCATCCTGGTTTTGTGCCCTGCAGCCTTGCCATGTCGAATCCATCCTGCCAGAGCCTCCTTGGAGAGTACTACCCACTGGCATCTCTTCTTTTTACCATTTGCCACCTAGGTCGCTTGCTAGAACCTAGTTGCCCCCATTTCAAGTTAGGGAAATCTCAGATATCTGACCTCGCTCCTCTGGGCATGTGAGCATTTGGGTGGGACTGGGTGGATGGTTCCCTTTGCTCCCGCTGTGAACAACAGTTGACTAAACAGTTCACTCGTTTTTGGAGAGACGGTATGGAAGGATGGGTATAGGATGAGTTTAACCTTAAAAGAATAAATCACTCATGTATTTCAGAAGTAACATTTAAACATAAACAATCTGTAAAAATTGGAAGTCATTCTTGTCCATGGAATGGTGTGGTCGCTCTGGGTATACTTCTGTGCTGTGAATTATTCTACACAATAATAATTAAACAATATTAAAAATGCATTCTCTGGGGCATCTGGGCAGCCCAGTCAGTTGAGCAACCACCTCTTGGTTTAGGCTCAGGTCATGATCTCATGGGTCATGTGATAGAGCCCCGCCTGGGGCTCTGCCTTCAGTGGGGAGTCTGCTTGAAGATTCTCTTCCTGGGCTCCTCCCTCCACTCTCTCTGCTCACCCTCTCTCTCTAAAATAAAATAAAACTAAATTTAAAAAAAAAAGAAAATGCATTCCCTTCTTCATACTGGCTTCACTATCAATCTACCTGTCTAACTTAATGGGAATATATAAAATCTTTATTGGAAATTCCGAGTTCTATATTTATTTAATAATTCATTCCATGAACAAATGTTTATTGGGCATGTGCTATATGCCAGGGACCAGGCTAGGTGCTTAGGATCCAATGGCAAGTGAGCCTTCTAGTGGAGAAAGCAATCACTGAACAAGTAATTCGAGCAAGGTTTATGCGGCTCCTGAGGTCGGTTGTAATTCCACATTGGTTTCTATTATCCCTCATTACTTAAGTCCAGAGTGTATGCAAGGAATATAAATCTTTTGATCATAGTCGGTGCCCATGTCTGTTCAGGTCTTGGTAATTTCTGAAAACCAGGTGCATACTGGTTTTTTACCAAACTTGGGATACTATTGAATGGTATCTAAATGCAACTTAATATTGATTTTTCAGGTCTGCATCCTGCAATCCAATAAAGTCTGGTATTTTCAAAGAAGCAGCTCTGCGGCAGTTGGGAAAAAGACTTCAATGAAATTTGGTTCCCTGGTAAACATCACAACTATTTGCCCGTTTTGAATGAGGTCAGTGGTTCACAAGCCTAGTACTCTTAATATTGGACAAACCAAAATCAGTGAAATTTGGTATCGAAAGTTCTATAGTAGACGAGTAAAGGTAGAATCTGTTTGCTTTGATTTTAAGTTAACCATTGTTTGAGATTTTATACACACACACACACACACACACACACACACACACGTATCTCCTGATATTATTGACTCTCCTCATGTAAGTATGAGGAAGGGTCTCTTTAGAGGATGGCCTTAGTGGTGTAGCTCTAATTCCTTAAGTATCCTTTCTTAGTCATAAGCCACCAAAAGCATCACATTCTGCCAGTGCTCTTAGACGAGGGGCTAGGATAGTTCTTCTGTAAAAAAGGGCCAGATAGTATTTTTAGCTTTGTTGGCCATACAGTGTCTGACTCAACTCCACTGTTGTTATACAAGAACAGCCATAGATGATACATAAATCAATGAGTATGTCTATATTCCAATAAAACTATATTTACATCCTCTTTATGGCTGTATAAGATTCCACTGTGTATATAAACCACATTTTTCTTATCCATTCATCTACTGATAGACACTTAGGTTGCTTCCATATCTTGGCTATTTTATTTTGCTTATTTTTGATTTTTAAAAATTTTTTATATTTTTAAAAAGATTTTATTTGTCAGAGAGAGAGTATGTACACACAAGCAGGGAGAGCAGCAGACAGAGGAAGAAGCAGGCTCCCATTGAGTAAGGAGCCCGATGCGGCACTCGATCCCAGGACCCTGACCCAGGACTCGACCCCAGGGATCATGACCTGAGCCAAAGTCAGGTGCTTAACCAACTGAGCCACCCAAGCATCCCAAGTCTTGGCTATTTTAAATAATGCTGCAATAAATAGGAAGTGCCTAAATAAATAGGCAATTCAAATCTGAACTGGCCCACAGTATCCATAGTTCGTCAACCCTGGTTTTAGAGCATAAGACACTTCTTTGGTTTCAGGAAAATAAACACAAATGGAGGATAGGTCAGCAAAGCACAGTCATGAAGAATTATCAAGCTACACTTAGAAAGAGGTTCCCTTTGCTTACTTACCCACCCTCTCCCTGCTTAGGGAGCACAGTTTCTAATTTACAGCTGAACTTGAGCATTAGGTAAGACCTTCAAACCTGAACTTATTCACTTAGCTTCCTTCCCCTAGTTTTCATATTCTTCATAACATCATGTTTTTCTGAGCTTGACTCTTAAGGTTTTGATTCCTGTTTTGCTATGTATTATCTGTTGTTCTTGCTCTTTATGGAGATAATATTCTTTCTGACTGATTCTTCAGGCCTGACTCTTGGACTCCAGTTGAAACTCATCTCCTAACATTTCCCTTTGCCTAGAACTCAGATTTCCCAGACCCCACCATGGGGTATTTGTTCAGCTCATTTCTTTCCTGGGATTCAACCTTGTTCACCTTCTCATATGTTCTTTCTTCCATCTCCTGCTTTGATGGACTTATCCTTCTCAGCCCTGAAGAGGTATACAAAGGTGAGTCTAGTATCGCAATGTGTTCTGTACATGAATCCATGCTTCTGGAGAGCCCCAGACTGCAGTAAAGAGACACAAGGGGCACATGCCCATTCATGCTCTCTCTCTCTTTCTCTCTTCACATGTGCACCTGTGTACATACACACATACACAAATATCAAGCACTTACTATTGCCAAGCACTCTGGTGAGTGTTTTACATACATTAATTAGCTCACTGAGTTCCCACAGGTACTCTGATAAGGCATGCATTACATTATTAATATTATCATTGATATTATTTTCTCCTCATCATCACCACCATCACCATCATCATCATCATCATCATCATCATCTCCATCACTTCCATTTTACAGATGGGAAAACTGAGGCCCAGAGAAGTTTAATTAACCTTCCCAAGGTCATACAGTGAGAAAAGGTAGTGGAGTGCAGATTTGTACTCGGTTTGATCTGAACCAGAGCTTGTGCACTGACCATCAGAACAGCAGAGTTGCTGGTTGCTCTGCTGCATAGTTGCCCCAGAGATTCTAAGTAATAGAGATTTCTCTGCTGAAGGGTTGAGACCCCTTCTTGTCTTTCTTTGATTTCTTTTTCCTTTTTTTAAGATTTTATTTTTAAGTAATCTCTGCATCCAATGCAGGGCTCAAACTTACAACCCTGAGATCGAGAATGGCATGCTCTACCAACTGAGCCAGCCAGGTGCCCCTCTTTGCTTTTTCTAGGTTATTGTCCCTCTATCTCCTGCACTACTTATAGAAGTCCACAGCCCTTATAGAAGCCTGCTCCCTCTTCCTTCTTGATTCAAGCCTCTACAGTGAAACAGTGGCTTCATGTGGACAACCTGCTCTATGGTCACACAAAATGGGTTTGATTTCTGGCTCTGAACCTTACTAGTTATGTAAAACTGGACAGGTTACTTAACCTTTCTGAAACTCAGTTTCTTCATTTTTAAAAGAAGGACAATAATAGAATTTACCAGACAGGGTTGTTAGGAGGAAGGAAAGAAAGAGTATATATAAAACCCCTGGACCAATGTCTGGCACAAAATATTGCTTAACACATGGTGGCTACTATTAATATTATTTCCCCACCCACCTCAAAGACCACTGCCCCCACATGATTTTCCCCTCTACCTTGCTATCATCTATGGTAAATATATCATCTATTTAGGCATCTGAGGGATTTTCCGACTAGGTGACCTTTATAGCCATTTACTTTGGCCATCATTCTCTCAATGGCATATTTTTATCTTTTAATTAAGATCTACTTTCTTTGGGGCACCTGGGTGGCTCAGTGGGTTAAAGCCTCTGCCTTCGGCTCAGGTCATGATCTCAGGGTCCTGGGATTGAGCCCCGCATTGGGCTCTCTGCTCAGCAGGGAGCCTGCTTCCCTTCCTCTCTCTCTGCCTGCCTCTCTGCCTATCTGTGATCTGTCTGTCAAATAAATAAATAAAAAATAAAATAAAAAAAAAGATCTACTTTCTTTTTAGAGAAAAATGTGCTGAGTGATTTCATTTATAGAATATTATTGGAATAATAATTTTTAAAAATGAACAGATTAGTGGTTGTATGTACAGGGAAAAAACAAATTATCAGAAACTGCCCCTGAGGAAGATCAATATCGGACTTCCTATATAAAGACTTTAAATCAACTGTCTTAAATATGCTTAAAGATCTAAAGGAAGTCATGGAAAAAGAACTAAAGGAAACCAGGAGAGCAATGCCTCACCAAACAGAGAATATCAATAAAGAGGTAGAAATGATAAAAATGAAGGAAATAGAAATTCTGGAACTGAAAATTCTGAAAACTAAAATGAAAAAGTCAGTAGAGGGTTTCCACGGCAGATTTAATCAGGCATAAAAAATAATTATCAAACATGAAGATAGGTCAATTGAGATTATCAAATCTGAGGAACATAAAGAAAAAATAATGAAAAATATATCTGAAAAAATACACCTGAAAAAAGAAACCTGAGGGAGACCTTCAAACAAATGAATGTACTGTTAATGAGAGTCTCAGAGGAAGAGAAAGGTATAAACTCAGAGATCCATACCAAGCCACATTATAGTCAGATTGTCAAAATAAAAGCAAAAAAAGTAAATCTTAAAGTCAGCAAGAGAGAAGTAACTCATCACATGTAAAGGATACTAATAGGATTAACAGCCAGTTTATCTTCAGAAACCATGATGGGCAGAAGGCACTGGTATGACATATTTAAAGTGCTAAAAGAAAGAATTGTAAATGAAATAGTCTATATCCCACAAAACTATCCTTCACAAATGAAGACAAAATTAAGATATCACAATATAAACAAAAGCTGAGTTTGTCACTAGTAGACCTGCCTTATAAGAGATGCTAAAGGGAGTCCTCTAGTCTGAAATGAAAGGACACTGGACAATAACTAGAAGCCAAACAAAGAAATAAGGAGGAGCAGTAAAGATAGCCACAAAGAAAAATGGAAAAGAGAGTAGCATTGCATTTTTGGTTTTAAATTCTCTCTTTTTTTTATATGATTTAAAAGGCAAATATTTAAAATGATAATTATAAATCTTTGTTAAGGGACACACGATGGATGTCTATAGATGAAGTTTGTGACAATAACATAAAGAGTGGAAGGAGCTGTAAAGGAACAAAATTTTGCATACTGTTGAAAAGAGGTTGGTCCTTATTTAAACTCAATTGTTGCAAAGTTAAGATATTAATAGTAGGGGCGCCTGGGTGGCTCAGTGGTTTAAGCCTCTGCCTTCGGCTCAGGTCATGATCTCAGGGTCCTGGGATCGAGCCCCGCATCGGGCTCTCTGCTCAGCAGGAGCCTGCTTCCCCCTCTCTGTCTGCCTCTCTGCCTAGCTCTGATTTCTCTCTGTCAAATAAATAAAATTTAAAAAAAAAGATATTAATAGTAGTCCTCAGGGTAACCACTAAGAAAAGAAAACTAAAAAAAATGTATAATATATAACAGAATCAAAATGGTACACTAGAAAAAAAATTAGTCACAACAGAAGACAGTAATGGAGAAACTAAGGAGTGAAAAAAAAAAGTATAAGATGTATAGAAAACAACGAACAAAATGGCAAAAGTTAAGTCCTTTCTTATCAGTAATTGTTCATTTTTAAAACTTTTTAGAAGTAATCTCTATGATCATCGTGGAACTTAAACTTACAACCCCATGATCAAGAGTCGCTCCACTAACTGAGCCAGCCAGATGCCCCAGTAATGACTCCAGATAAAATGATTTAAACTCTCTGATTAAAAGGCAGGCATTGGCAGAATGGATAAATTAACATAATTCAACTAGCCATTCATAGAAGAGAAATGTTAGCTCCAAAGCCACAAGCAGGTTGAACATAAAAGGAAGGTAAAAGACTTTCCATGTAAATAGTAGCAACAAGAACCAGTGTGGCTATACTAATATCAGACAAAGTAGACTCTCTTTCTCTAAAATAAATAAATAAATAGATAGATAAGTAAATATCTTTATAAATAGAACTACTGTACATTCCAGCAATTGGACTACTAGCTATTTCCCCAAAGAATACAAAATATTAATTCAAAGGGATACATGCATCATGATGTTTATAGCAACGTTATCTACAACAGCCAAATACCATATGTGTATATATTATGTATGTGTATATTTATGTATATATACATGCATATATATACATACATGTATTTGTACATATGCATATATAGTAGACTATTACTCAGTCATAAAAAAGAATGAAATCTTAGCATTTGCAATGAAATGGATAGCACTAGAGAGTATTATGCTAAAAGAAATAAGTAGTTATACAAATATGAGTACCATATGATTTCAGTCCTATGTGGAATTTAAGAAACAAAACAAATGAGCAAAGGGATTAAAAAAGAGAGAGAGAGGCAAACCAAGAAACAGACTCTTAATTATAGAGAACAAACTGATGGTTACCAGAAAGGGAAGTGGGTCGGGGGGTGTGGGTTAAATAGGGGATGGAGGTTAAGGAGTGAATTTGTTGTCATGAACACTGGGTGTTATATGGTAGTCTTGGATCACTAATTGTACTCCTGAAACCAATATTACACTGTATATTAACTACCTGGAGTTCAGATAGAAACTTTAAAAAAAGACTTCACAAGAAAACAAAAGTATATAACAATATCCCTTAAGAATATAGATGTAATAATAATCCTCAGCAAAATACCAGCAAACTGAATTAGCAGCATCTTAAAAGTTTTCTACACCATAACCACATGGGGTTGATCCTAGGAATACAACGATGGTTCAATATATGAAAATCATTTGGTATAATACACCACATTAATAGACAAAGGGAGAAAAGCACATATCAATTAACACAGAAAAGGCATTTGACAAAACCCAATATCCTTTCATGATAAAAAAAAAAACACTCACAAACTAGAAATAGAGAAAAGTTCATCAATATGAAAGCCCTAGATGAAAAACGCATAGCTAATATAATATTCAATGGTGAAAGACTAAAAGCTTTTCCCCTAAGGTCAAGAACAAGAGAAGGATGCCCACTATCACCACTAATGTTAAACATTGTACTGGAAGTTTTAGCTAGGGCAATTAGTAAGAAAAAAAAGTGTCTATATTGGAAAGGAAGAAAGGAAACTCAATTTTCAGATATGAAATTATATATAAAAAATCCTAAAGAATCCACAAAAAATTAGAGCCAATAAAGGAATTCAACAAAGTTGTAGTATACCAAATCAATACCTGAAAATGTTGAATTTTCATACTCTAATGATTAGTCGCCTTAAAATGACACAGCAAATCATCTGAAAATATGTTGAATTTTCATACTCTGAAGACAGTTTCATTTACAATAACATCAAAAAGAATAACGTGTTTAGGAATGAATTTAATTAAAAAAATGTAAAACTTATACTCTGAAAACTACAAAACATATTCAAAAGAAATTATAAAGACCTAAATAAATGGAGGGGCCTCATGTTCATGGATTGGGAGACTTAATATTGTTATAATGGCAACACTATCCAAGGCAATCTACAGATTCAGTGCAATCCCTATCAAAACCTCAATGCCCCCCCTTTTTTCAGAAATGGAAAAACAGATCCTAAAATCATGTGGAATTGCAGTGGACCCCAAAAATCAAAACAGTTTTGAAAAACAAAAATAGCATTGGATGACTCAAACTTACGACAAACTTACAATAATCAAAGCAGTGTGGTACTGACAAATGGATGGACACGTAGATCAGTAGGATAGAATTGGGGGTCCAGAAATAGATTCATGTATCTATTGTCAACTGATTTTTGACGAGGGTACTAAGACCATTCAATTAGGAAATAATAGTCTTTTCAGCAAATGTTTCTTGCAAAACTGAATAGCCACATGCAAAATGTTGAAGTTGGACCCCTAATTCAGACCATGTATAAAAATTAACTAAAAATGGATCAAAGACTTAAATGTAAGAACTAATAGTATAAAACTCTTAGAAGATAACATAGGAATATATCTTCATGTCATTCAATTTGGCAATGGATTCTTAGATCTGACATCAAAACACAGGCAACAAAAGAAAAAATTGGAATTCATTAAAATTCCAAATTTTTGTACTTCAGAGGGCACTATCAAGATAGTAAAAAGATGACCTAAAGAATAGGAGAAAATATTTGCAAATCATACAACTATTAAGGTTTTTTAAATTTAATTTTTATCTATTTATTCATTTTTAATTTTTAAAATTAACATACAATGTATTATTTGTTTCAGGGTTACAGGTCTGTGAATCCTCAGTCTTACACAACTCACAGCACTCACCATAGCACATACCTTCCCCAATGTCCATAACCCAGCCACCCTATCCCTCTCCACCCACCCCCCAGCAACCCTCAGTTTGTTTCCTGAGATTAAGAGTCTCTTATGGTTTGTCTGTCCATAATATATGAAGAACTCTTATAATTCAACAACAAACAACTTGATTAAAGAGTAGTCAGAGGATTTAAATAGATATTTCTCCAATGAATATAAATAAATGGCCAACATGCTGGTAGTGGGAATGTGAAATGGTGCAGTCGCTTTGGAAAACACTTTGGGTCCAAAATGTTAAACATAGAATCACCATATGAACCAGCAATTCCATTCCTACAAAAGAATTGAAAACATATATGTAAACAAATGCATGCATATAGATGTCCATATCAGCACTATTCACTTTAGCCTCATTAACAAATATCTGTCAACTCAATAACAAATGTCTATGAACTGATCAATGGATAATCAAGTGTGGTATAGCCATACAATGGAATATTATTGGCCATGAAAAGAAATGATGTACTGATACATGATACAACATGGATGAATCTCAAAAACATGCTAATCAAAAGTAACCAAACAGAAAAAGTCACATATTATATGACTTCATTTATATGAAATAATCTAGAATTGGTAAATCTATAGAGACAGGGCAGATTAATGGTTTCCAGGGGCTGGGGGAAAGGAGAATGGATAGTGACTGCTTCATGGGTACCGGATTTCCTTTTGGAGTGATGAAGACATTTTGCAGTGAAATAGAAGTGATGGTTGTGTAACATTGGGAATGTACTAAATGCCTTTGAATTGCATGCCTAATGTTTAATTTTATGTAATGCAAATTTTAAATAAATTTAAAAAGTAATCACTCTAGGTGCCATGAGGAGAATGGATTTGAAAATAGCATGAGACCAGTTAAAGGGTATCACAGTGGTTCAGATGAGAGATGATGGTGGCCTCAATTAAAGTGCCGGCAGTAGGGATAGAGAGAAGCAGATTAATTCAAGGTATTTAGGAACCAGTGTTTACAGGACTTGGTGGACAGTGAGATGAGGTATGCATGACAGGCACTGAGGACGTCTCTGAGGATTTAAGGCTGGGCTTCTAGTCAAACAGCAGCGCCGTTGGGATTAAAACCCATTTTACAGATGCACAATTAGAGAGGCCGTTGGCTTGCCCACTGTCCCACAGTGAGCCAGTAAAGCAAATATACCCAGTACTGCTCTCCTGTTCTTCTGACTCCTGGTTCAGGAGCCTTTGCCCATAATACAGCAAATATGAGTGCTGACTTGAAGAAATCACCTGAATATTTTCAAGTAACGGTATCATTGAGATCTCATTTGCCTTCATTTTGATACCTATGTTTGGAGTTCTAAAGTTTTAGTCATGACCATATTCTGATATAAATACGTATCTCCTCACTGAGCCCGAAGTGTCTGCCGGCTCTCTTTATTATGCTTTCTATCCAAGATTGACAATCCCGAAAGGCCCTTCTCTTCCTGACCGTTCCTCTCCATCAGCACAATCCAGGAAATGTCATGTAGCCTTTCCTCCGTTCTCCGAAACAATATAATTTGTAAAGCACTGAATTTCTTCAGCTTTGAGCCTTCCGGTGTTGAAATAGAGATGAGCCACTCAGAGCACCCCAAGTATAGGGGTGAGTAGAAGAGGCTTTGGGCTTGGGCTTGGGGGCTGGGCAGGAGAAAAGAGACAAAGCACGTGACCCTATCATGGGGACCTCAGTCCCAGGCAGCAGGAGGCAGTGGGGGGTGGGAGCGCAGCAAAACCTCAGCTGCTGGAGAGGGAGAGCCAGGACCTTTTGTTTCATAATGTATGGAAGAGTGTGCACATGTATGTGATGATGATGATTAAATGGTACATGGTATCAGCGAAAACTGTCAGCACGGATGCTGATTAGGGATGCTGAAGAACTAATAGTATGGAAGGAGACTGGAAAAATTGGTCTGAGTGTGGAAAAGTAATACTAATTACAATCATTTATGCGAACTGCTTACCATTTATGACTAATTACCACCCAACACAATAACCATTAGGTCTATCATTAAGTATGTGTCAGATTAACTTTGTTGTCAGTTTTATTTGTGATTAGAACAGTAAACTCTGCGTGTATGCTTGTACTTAATAGTTTGCTGCTCATGCAAGCACGGCTGTCAGCTCACAATTTGAAAAAAAAAAAAAAACATTATGTTAGGGCTGGAGCGTGGCAGGCTTTGAATTCCAGGCTAAGTAGTTTATAGTTAATTTAGGAGGCAATGGGGAGCCCTTAGAGAATAATCAACGGGGAAGATACATGATCAGTGTTGTACTTTAGGAATCACAGACTCGCAGGGCTGAAAGATTCCTTAGAGATTACTTACTCAGTGGTCACCATCCAGGGGGTACTGGCAACCACACTGAAGTTTCTGGAGGGATCATCAGGATTTCAGAAAGACTAAAGGGAGTAATGCATTTCTCCGTAATAAGGCTGTACATTTCAACTACAATGTCAATGTTGTTTGGGGCTAGAATGGATCAGACCGAGATAGTGATCAGAAGCATTGATTGGCAGTTATGAAAGTCTGCTTATTTTTATTTTTAAAGGCTTATTTATTATTTTAGAGAGAGAGTGTGTGTGTGAGTGGGTGGAGGACAAAAGGAGAGAATCTCTAGCAGACTCCCCTGGTGAGCGCAGAGCCCCTCCGATGACGATGACAATGCTGGGCTTGATCCCACAATCCTCAAATCAGGACCTGAGCTGAAATCAAGAGTTTGGATGCCCAAATGACTGAGCCATCCAGGTGCCCCTAATTATTTTTTTAAATGGGAAAACAAGTTAATTGATTCTTAGCAAATGAAAATTTTAACATTAGAAATTTTTTCTAATTGTGGACTCCACAAGTTAAAAACCAAAGGAATTTTGGATCATGAAAAAGTTGGGAACTTCTATTATAATCCAGCCGATCCTTTCATCTACAGATGGGAAAACAGAGCCTAGAGCAGACGGAACTTGCCTTAGAGGAAGATGGACAAAGGGGTTGGACTAGTGGAAGGTAAGTGAAATCAGATACCACAAAATTAGTTCAGTAGCCAATAGAGGTGCCTAGATTAGGGTGGTAGAAATTGGTGTACAAAAGAGACGGGCAGATGGAAGGAAATGAAGGGCAGTGCCAGACAGGAGTGCTGGTTGGATGTGGGCAGAGAAGAAGAGGAAGAAGTTGAGAAGGACTCTGAAATTTTCAGTGTGGCTGAATGGAGCAATGATGGCCTCATCTGCAGAACTATAAAAAGCTGGAGGAAGAATTGGTTTTAGAGTAGAGGAGAATCGTGAGTTTGGTTTTAGAACATATTGCCCATCACTTGTAGTGATGCGTTTTCAAAAAGAGCATGAAGATAGAAATTGGAAACACATGGGTTTGGCTTTTGTAAGGGACTTTTCCCTTGACTCTTGTTTTCCATATCTATAGATCTAGGCCAGTAATATCTGCCTTATAGAATTCGTGAGAGGATTAAATGGGAGCATATATAGAAAGTATCTAGCACAATATCTAGCCGAGTGGCAAGAGCTCATTTCTCTTCTCTGGAAGATGTATGGAGATAGAAATGTTTAAGAGGCAGTTAAGAAACAAGGGAGAGTTCAGGAGAGATATCAGATCCCAAGTTACATGTTTAAGATGCAAAAGTGTTTTATTTATTACATTTTTATTTATTTATTTTTAAAGATTTTATTTATTAATTTGACAGACAGAGATCACAAGTAGGCAGAGCGGCAGGCAGAGAGGGAGGAAGGGAAGCAGGTTCCCCGCTGAGCAGAGAGCCCGATGTGGGGCTGGATCCCAGGACCCTGGGCTCACGACCTGAACCGAAGGCAGAGGCTTTAACCCACTGAGCCACCCAGGCGCCCCTTATTACATTTTTAACCGCAAAACACAGATAGTGCTTTCCCAGGGTTTCTGGGAGGATGGTGTCACCAGGACATAATGCAGGAGAAGCCACATTTCCTGAAAATTTGGGAAGGACCCTAGCAAAGGAACCTGAAGGAATGGACAGAGGGGGATGGAGAGCACGCTGTCAATGAAGCCAAGGGAGGGAAAATAATTCGGAAGCAGAAGGTGTGGCCCATGGGGTCAAATGCAGTAAAAAATTCTAGAAAATGGAGACAGAGATGAATGAGGCCTTTAGGAAGCCACTTTTAGAGACCTCAGAGAATTAGGGATGAATTAAATAAGAGGCTAAGTTGCAAGTGAAGGTAAGTCAGTAGAGACAGTAAAGGAAAAGGAACCCTTTCAATATGGACCATGAAACAAGAGGGATAGAGGTGACAGTAACTCAAAGGGGTAGTAGTTATAAGGGAAGGTTATTTCGGGCTACTTAAAACCTGAGCATGTTGTTGGCCAAGGGAATGATACCAGTGGAGAATAGACTGATAAGACAGGAGAGGCAGGTCGTATTTATAAAGCAGGGTATCTTCAGAAGTTAGTCATAGGCGGCCCCAGGCTGTGGTCACTTTAAAAACGTGCTTTGTGGAGGATAAAAAGTTTAAGCCAAGTGAAGTCACCTGAGGTCAAAGCAGAAGCAAGAAATCGCATTAGAACTGTTTACCTGTACTTGTGAACAAACCACCCTAAATAAAGAGCATGATTTACGGGCTCTGAGTATGGCTCCGTAAGGCAGGGAGTTCAAAATTCCGTTCCTTAGAACTTTTGGAGGCCATTAAGCTTTAATGACAGAGTCATTAAAATTAAACCTTCCCTTCTCTTGAAAGTATGGAACAAGCCCCAGATGTTTACTATTACTATTTATCATTATTCTGGACATACAGAATGATGTGATTAGGCAAGAGAAAAAGAAGAGGTTAGAAAAAATTGGAAGAGAGACTTCTGGAATAACAGTGAGAGAATCTTAGAATGTTCCCCCAGCAAAAACAATAATTTAATGGTTGAAAATTATTTAAACACACACACACACACACACACACACTTACACACATTTAAAGTCTCTGGAAATTGTCTCAAAGCATAAGGAAAATGGAGAAATATTTCTTCAAGAAAATCTACCAAATCGTGGTAAGAAAAATGAGAATCTGTGTCATTGACGCCAGAGCTGCTCCCATCCGCCACCTTACCCCAGGTTAGTGATAGCAGCTGCATCCTTAGGTGTGGCTAAGAAGATGAGGGCTCCCTCTGCCCCAGATTCTAGTTCAGGGCTACTGTTTCACAATCAGAGAGGCAGGCTCAGGGACGCCTGTGTGGCTCAGTCAGTTAAGTGTCTAACTCTTAGTTTCTGCTGGGGTCGTGATCCTGGGTTCGCGAGACCCAGCCCCATATTGGGCTCCACGCTCAGTGCGGAGTCTGCTTGGGAATCTCTCTCTCCCTCTCTGCCTCTCTCCGCTCACACATGCTCTTTTTTCCCTCTCTCTCTCATTCAGAGAGAAACGGACCACTGTCCTACCCTGGGCAACCACCAGTCTCCTTTCTAGCACTATAGATCTGCCTCCTCTGGACATGGCATATAAATGGGTTGATGAGATATAGAGATTTTGTGTCTGGCTTCTTTCACCTAGCATTATGTCTTCAAGGTTCATTCACACTATAGTACGTATCAGTACTTCATTCCTTTTTTTTTTTAATTGTGGTAAAATATGCATAACTTAGAAGACCAATTTAACCACTTTTAAGCATATGGTTCAGGGGCATTAAGTACCATCATACTGTTGTCTAACCATCACTACTAACCATGTCCAGGATTTTTTATCATCTGTACTCATTACACAATAATGCCCAATACCCCTCTCCCCCTGCCATCCCTGGTAACCACTATTCTACTTCTATCTCTATGAATTTGACTGTGGGGGTTACCTCATATTTGGACAGTCACACAATATTTGTCTTTTTGTGTCTGGCTTATTAGGCAGAATCATAGTCTAGTGTGTGGAGATACCACATTTTGTTTACCTGTTCACCAGGTGATGGACCTTTGGGTTATTTCCATCTCTGGGCTATTATGAAAACTGCTGCAATGAACACCAGCGTACGAGTTTTTGCACGGACGTATGTTTCCATTCCTCCTGGGCATTTATGTAGAAATTGCCGGGTCACATGATAACTCTATGTTTAACCTTTTGAAGAGCTGCCAAACTGTTTTCCAAAGTGACTGCATCAACCCACGTTCCCACTGGCAATGTGAGCTTCCGATTTCTGTCATCCATGCCAGTACTAGCTATTGACTTTTATAAAAAATTGTAGCAATCCCAGTGGGTGTAAAGTAGTATTTCATTGTGGTTTTGGTTTTCATTTCCCTAATGACTAATGCTTTTGAGCACCTTTTCGTGTGCTTACTGGCCACTTTTATATCTTTAGAGAAATGTATATTCAAATGCTTTGCCCATTTTTAAATTGGGTTGTAGTTTTATTATTGGTTTGTAAGAGTTCTTTATATGTTGTAGAAAGAGGTCTCTTGTCAGATATATGATTTGCAAATATTTTCTTCCATATTGGGCTGTCTTTTCACGTTCTGAATGGTGTCATTGAATTGTAAAAGTTTTTAATTTTAATGAAGTCCAATTTATCTACTTTTTAAATAGTTGTTTACACTTTTGGTGTCATGCCTTAGAAACCAGAGCCTAACCCAAGGTCATGGAGATTTACACTTATTTCACAAGTAAAATCCATAGGATTTCCAAGAAGATTATCACATAGAAAAAGTTATCCAACTATTTGAAAATCTGTAATATAGTTTTACATATATATAGATATATCTTTATGAACTTAGTAAATAACAAGATTTATTGGTAGGTCTATAATTTTGAAGTAGTAATGAGCATGATGATATTCTGAGATATCTATAAGTCTAATGTGATAGGAAAGTATCTGTGATTTCTATTGGTGACCAAATCATAGGTGTTGCTGGTATTACTTTGGTCTGTTGCTTACAGAATAACAAAAGGAACTGCTACATTTCAGTTAGAGGTTAGTAGAAGTAAATTTGTAGTTTTTTTCCTACCCAAGTTAATAGATTCTCTGAATTCTACCTGGATCCTAGGTTAAGAACCCTTACTATAGATAAAATCAAAGCTCTAAATGAACAAGAATACTATAAACTTTTGTCCTAAGGTATTATTAACTATTTCATTTACCCATGAAATCCAAATGTTGGTAATCAAAAAGGTAAAAGTAATGTTGAAATGATGACAGCTGACTTAGACTTAACTATTATCTACCTTGGTTGGGGACGGTTATTTCACTGTAGAAAAGTATTTTGGTGGTCCCTTCCTATTCAAATGTGATCAACAAAGATATAATATTACTGTCCTTTTAATAACTGAGCTAATGGGATTCAAATTTTATCTAAATACTCTAATTCACTTTAATTCCAACTCAATGCTGAAAACATACATAATTCACTTTCTGGTTGGATTTATTCAAACTGTTCTCAGAAGAGATGTGTTTGTTGAGGCAACCAGCTGCTCTGGGCATTACCAGGTAGAAAACCGTATTCAATTTTAAAGGGAAAAAATACCAAATGCTAGAAATAGATCACAGAAGAGAGTGTCTAAGGGCAAAGTTTAATGAGGGGTTATATTTCCTAGCTCACTGGAAACAGATGCCTCCCTGTAATAATCTGTTGATATATTTGCTTTTATTGTGGTTCTGAATAGGTAATGCATTTATGTGGCTCAAAAGTCAAAGTGAGGGGCGCCTGGGTGGCTCAGTGGGTTAAAGCCTCTGCCTTCGGCTCAAGTTGCAGTCCCGGGGTTGCAGCCCCGGGGTCCTGAGATCGAGTCCCGCATTGGGCTCTCTGCTCAGTGGGGAGCCTGCTTCCTCTTCTCTCTCTGCCTGCCTCTCTGCCTGCTTGGGATCTCTGTCTGTCAAATAAATAAATAAAATCTTAAAAAAAAAAGTCAAGGTGATATAACAAGGAATCCCCAGAAAAGTCTTAGTCTCACATAGACTACCATTTACCCTGCCCCCAACCCCATAGGCAGTGATTCTTCATGAGATGAAAGCAAATATCTGTGTTTTTACAACCCTTTCTTAAACAAATGACAACATACTATATATACTGTTTTGCACCATGCACTTTCCACTTAATAGTATATCCTGGTGAATTTTCTATATCAGTGTAGTAAGAGTGTCCTTGTTCTCTTTTACAGCTGACGAGCATTCTAGGGTGGGAATATACATGCCATTGTTTATTTCACCTCTTCTGTTTGATAGACCCTAGAATTATTTCCAGTCTTTTCTATTCGTGGGTCTACTTTTAAACTTTCACAGGTTTTATTTAGAAGTTGCATTAGTCTAGACTCTTTGGGTTGTAAGTGGCAGGAATTTGATTTAAATTAACTTAAACAAAAAATGGGATGCTTACTACTGAGTGGTAACCCAGCTTTCCCTCCTTTTTGCCCATTCATACTAGGATGAAACCTTTGCTTTTACAACACACATCTGGCCTTTATTTCTCTTCTTTACCCATAAGCCCAGTACAATCCAAGTATCACTGCTTGGAGCCTCCTTGATCTTAAATCAAAAGCAGAGTCAAGCCCAGGAATCATATGTCAATCCTCTTATAAGGTGGCCATCCAGATTATTCATAGCATGCCTACATAAAGGTCTTGTTTAGATAAACATGAAAATAACATAAAATTAAAGTGTTCTCATGGAGACCTCATCTCCCAGAATCGTTTCTGAAATTCCAAGTGGGGAAAACACTGGAGTCCAGCATATATTTTCAGGAATATTTTAGGTACTAAACTAGGAGTCTTCTAACACCAAGCAAGGGAGAGTTTGATCCAAGACAAAAATAAGCATTTCTCAATGACCAGACCATTCCCCAGTATCTATACTTCCGATACTTACGCAAGTTGGGAAGTATTGCTACCACAAGAAATCAGCTTAGTGGGCGGAGGAGTTGCATCAGAGAGGTCATCCCACCCAGTGGATGGAGAACTTTTTAAAAAAGACATTTTAAAGGGCTGGAAAATAAGACTTATATGAAGAAAGTAAAATGAGTTGGTGTTATTCAGTTGGGGGATGAAAAAAATGAATTGGAGTTGAATATATGAATCAAGATGAAGATCAGTTAATCTCTGTGGGAGCAAGAGAAGATAAGTGACCTTCACTTGCAGACAGATTATGAATGAGGAAATGCTCTCTGATAATTAGAACAACAAGCAATGGAAGAGGATTAGGAGTCCCTTTGCTTAAAGGTTAAAAAAAGCCGCCATCTGTTTATGTGTGGAAGATGATAGTCAAAGACTCTTGGAGCACTCCTTTTTAAGCATAATGGTAGTGTCTATGGCCCTCACTAAGGGTTGAGATAAACTAGAAAGGAACTATGGGTACTTTTGGGGATTTGAATCATAGACCTAGCTTAAGAAAAGACTCACATCTCTTCCCAAAATCTATTTTAGCTGGTAAAAGATTTAAATTACAAGTGTGTTCATTTAGGAAATGGCTGGAACTCTTAGAAGAGAGAATGATGAGTTTTTCTGCTCTTAAAAGCAACTGTGATAAGTTTCATATTGTCACTTATTTGGATAAATTTCCTGGGGTTAACCTCATCTCAGGCGATTCTGCAAGACATATAATTTGACATCTTATCTATTTGGGTTTTTTTTTTCCCCCAAAATCAATCCTTGTGCCATATACCTAGGGTGATCTTATTTTCTGAAAAATATTTGCAACATATGGTTTGAGAAGAACATGCTTGGGAATAGTGGTATGGCTTAACCTGTTTATACAGTCAATAATTATTTACTCTGTACTTACTGAATGCTAAGCATTATCCTAGCTACTTGGAATATAGCAGTGAGTCACACATAAAAGTTTTCTGCCTTCATGGAACTTGTCTAAATGTGAGAGGAGAGAAATGATAAACAATAGATATTTAAAACTAAGTAAATTGTGTAGTATGTTAGTGCTAGTGGAAAAAGAAAAGGCAGAACCAGGCAAGGTGAATCAGGCATGCTGGGCTGGGAGCAGGAAGTAGGTTGCAGGATTATGTAGGGTGGTTAGCATAGGTCTCTATGAGAAAATCAGTTTTGTTCAAAAACTTGAAAAAAAAAGGTGAGGAAAGGTGGACATCTGGGGCGAGAGAGACGGAGGCCAAGGGGACAGCCTATGGGACAACTAATGCAAAGGCCTTGAGACAGGAGAATGGTTGGTGTGTTCACAGAATAGCAGGGAGGCCAGTGCGGCTGGAGGGGAGGGAGTGAGATCAAGAGTAGTAGTAGAGGAAGGGCAGATCACAAGGGCCTTGTAGATCACCAGAAGGGCCTTGGCTTTGACTTGGAGGAACACGAGAGTCATTGACCTGTTTTGAGCAGGGGCATGTTGGATCTGATTTCTGCTTTTAAAATATTGCTCTGGCTGCTTTTTTCAGAATACACTGAAAGCAAGTGAAATGTATGGTTTCCCTACCCATGGATTTACCAGAGTTTAGTTAACTAACAGCACTACCCAACAACACACTTCAAATTTCAGTTATCATCACATACTAGCCGTGCAATTGCATGAAGTACGGATTGTGCTGATGGCTCTTGTCCATCTGCAACTCACTACGTAAATGAAGGATGCCTGCAAGGATCAGTGACAATTCATGTCACTTCTTTCAAAGTCTGTTGGTGATTGGCCTTGGTGATTCATGTTATTGGGTTCATGCAGAGAGCAAAGTCTAGGCTTGTGTGTCACCTTCTCGATTCACAGTGAAAAACCCATGTGACGTTTGATAAAAATGGATACTCAGAAAAGGGGGAATTGGCCAAGAAAGATGAAAGCACAGCCAAGAAACCAAAACATCTGATGCTGAAAGTGAAATTCAAATCAAAGTTATATGGGGTTATAGAAGACATTTCTGTCTGTGGGATCATTGCCGTGTTAACATGGCCACCATTCAAGAGACCCTAGATATGCCAAGAAACTTATGTTGAATTACACAGAGGACCTTCGTGAAGGTGAAGCTTGTAACATAAATGAAGGAAGTTGTGACAAAAAGAATAGATCTCCCAAAGGGTGTGACACCAGCAAGAGCTCACACTGAAGGAATCCATGGAGATATTTGACAATATCGAGTGTGCAAAGCATAAAATGTTGGAAGCTGATCCAAACTTCGAAAGGAGTATGGCAATTCACCAGGCATGAAAAGATGTTCTCTTGGCATCAGAAGTTATGAGAAGGAGAAGACAAGTACTGTTCAAACTACCCTTGGTATGCTTTTTTTATAAAGAAAACACTCTGTCAACATTTCTATTGTTTTAAATTACAGTGTACTGAACAAACGCTAGTTTCACAGTTTGTTCCTTCTCCTATACACTTAAAATGAAATGGACAGTGAAGGAGTTTTTGTAATGTTTTGACAAAAAAAATTTAAATGTCAGAGAACAACTGTAGTTTCTCCCTCTGAATAAGACTGCTTTGCACTCTTTTAGCTGACAGTCATTTTCCAGATCCTCCACTGTCCTGCACGGTGAGGACTGCCTGTCCTTAGTGATGACTAGATCTAGGGTTGGACCTTGGAAATGAGTAGCTACGATGAGATAGAGATGGTCTTGTAGTTGAAGGCTTTTTGGTGCTCCTTTTCAGTAGAAATTCCGGAACCTTCGACAGCTGTGAGAGATTTCTGTCAGTGACTTATTAATAGTATCAACCCAACAGTCCGAAGCTTAGTGGTGTGAAGAGAAGTGCCAGGGAGGTCCCATATTCCCAACCCTTCCCTCTCTTGTTGCCACCGTACTGTCAAATGCTGCCATTAGAGATGTACGTCTTCAGGTTAAGCCTTGCCCTTCTTGAATTGTTAAAAAATATGTACCTGAAATGGTAACCATGGGAGGTGATGTATGTATAAACTAATCTTATCGTGGTAGTCATTTCACAATATATATGTCTATCCTATACAAATAAAATACGTATGTGGAAAGCCTGCTATAGCAAGTAAGGGCACCAGGACATTACAGGAAAGGGGTACTGAGGTTCCAGAAAGTGCATCATTTTAGAAAAAGAAAATAAGTGCACCTGGGTGGCTCAGTTGGTTAAGCACCTGCCTTCGGCTCAGGTCATGATCCTGGAGTCCTGGGATCGAGTCCCACATCAGGCTCCCAGCTCCATGGGGAGTCTGCTTTTCCCTCCTACCTGCTGTCTCATTCACTCTCACTCTGTCTCTCTCCCTCTCTCTCAAACAAATAAATAAAAAATCTTAAAAAAAAAGAAAAAGAAAATAAATTTGGCAATATGTAACAAAAGCCTTAAAAATGTGTGCTCCCTTTGACCCAGTAACTTCACTTCTCAGAGAGTCTATCTGAAGGGAAGGAGACTAAAAATTATGTACAGAATTGTTTGTCATGTTATCTTTTATAATAAATGTTAGAAATAATGCTGGGGGAATGTGTAAGTAAATGTACAACACATGCAAATAATGTGACATATTTATATATTTGTATTTATAAAATATATGAATATATATATATTTTTAAAGATTTTTATTTATTTGACAGAGATCACAAATAGGCAGAGAAGCAGGCAGAGAGAGAGAGGAAGGGAAGCAGGCTCCCTGCTGAGCAGAGAGCCCAGTGCGGGGCTCGATCCCAGGACCCTGAGATCATGACCTGAGCCGAAGGCAGAGGCTTTAACCCACTGAGCCACCCAGGCGCCCCTATGAATATATTTTTATTTATAAATATCTTTATATCTTTATATATTTATAAATATATTTATAAAGATCGGGAATTTTCTTTGGGTTATCATGAAAATATCATAGGAAGAGTTTGTGAAATAATATAGATTGAGAAAATGAGAATACAAAACTCTATATACTGTGTGATCTCGATATAAGTGCATAGAAAAAAACTGGAATAAAAGATGTCAACATGTTATTATGGTTACTTCTGGGTGTAAGAATTGAAGGAGATTAAAATGTATAAAGGAAATGCATGTGAATTGTTAAAAAATACTAATGCACCATAATACTGGTTCTGGAGCAGGACTGCAGGCTAGCCGCATTGACCTTGGGCAATTTCTCTAGCCTCTCTGTGCCCCTGTAATATCATCCATAAAATATGGGTAACAGTAGTGTTGACTTCCTAGGGTTGTTATGGAGATTAAATGAGTTAATACTTATAAACATATGTAAGAGTTTCTAGTATATAGTAAGTGCTCAATAAATGTTAGCTATTAATTTATTGGTGTGTATACACTTGTAAAAGTAAAGTTTGTTTTTTACTCCTTTTCTACATTTTTTCCTGTATATACACAGGAATTGTGTATATATGTATATACATACATGTGGGGTTTATGATGAACACAATTAAACAACTTGCTCTATTCACTCGGCAATATATCAATCTATTGTGGACATTCTTGCACACCAGTAATGCAGACCTACTAATGTTCTGTAATGGCAGCATTAGTGTTCTAGAGTATGTTTTATATTTTATTTAACCATTTCCTCACTAATGAATCCTTGGCTTATTCTCAAATATTGCTGCAGAGATTCTGACCCTTATACATATATTTTTCCACACTTATATGAGTGTCTTCTTAGGACTGATTCCTAGGAGTGAAATTTAGTCAAAGGACATGTTGTTGATAACAAGGACTGGTATTTCCGGTTTCCCCTCCAAAGAAGTTCTGCTAGTTGACCTGTATGTAAGAATGCCATTTTCCTCAGAGCTTCCTCCATTCTGGATAATATCAATCTTTAAAATTTTTCCCACCTTTTAGGCAATGTGGTATCTTATTAGGGTTATAATTTGTATTTCTCTGATCACTACTGAGTTTGAGCATATTTTCATATGTACATAGGTCCTTTGCATTTCCTCAACTGTGAATTGCTTGCTCCAGCCCTTTTCTGTGAGTTCTTTTCTTTTTTTATTTATACTTCTCTGTATTTACAAAGAAAGAAAAATGTTTTCTATTCTTTAAGTAACCTTGTGCTCCATTCTTTATCAACCATACTAGCAGAGGAAAGCATTTGCTCAGTCCAAAAGAAAGGAAAATGTAAATGTATAAATTTTGTTGACTCTCTTTTTTTTGGGGGGGGGGCAGGGAAAAAAATTACCTCCTTAATTCTGCCTTTCTCAACCTAGTATTAACTGATCCTCTTTTCATTCCCTGTACCTCCACAGTTGGAAGATGCTATTTGATCATTTCAAATGCACCGCGGACCTCTAACACCTTTGTCTAAGTCACCGAAGCTTAAAGTTTTAAAATTTGACTCAATAATTCTATAATTTGTTTTTTCTAAAAAGCCATCTTTGAGGTTGACTCAGAAGGAAGTGGAGGGCTGCACAGTTATTTGATATATTTGGGCCTGTTCTAACAACCCATTCTAACCGTTCAGGCTGATGCATTTTTTTTTTTCTTTCAGAATTCTTTCAGAATGACCTCATAATTGAGCTGCCCCTGTAGGCTGAGCATTGAAGAATAATGAGTTTTTGAATGATGAGGAGGACGTGTTTTGAAACAGAAGCAAATAGTGCTGATCATTTACAATGCTGCCATCAAGGGAATGTGAGCTACAATGGCTAGAAATCCTCTTGTGATTGGAGCTGTGGGTGACCGTTGCAGAGTCCACAGCGCCACTGGCCTTTCCTAAGTGTCCTTGCTCCCATTTTCCCTTTACACGAGTAACATGCTAGTTGTTGGGTAACAGAGAGGCCAGCCCAAGCTGATTAAAAGTCTGGCTTAGTGACAATTTAGTTCAGTTCCATTTCTCCTAAATGATACTTCAGTTGTTTAAGGAAAAAAGGCATGGGTGGGGGAACTCTCCTATTCTTAGTTATCACTAGTGACAGAGGCTTAGGGACCTTTCTGTAGCCAAACATAGCATTTTTTAAAAAAAGATTTTGTTTGTCAGAGAGAGAGAGAGAACACAAGCAGGGGGAGCTGTAGGCAGGGGGAGAACCAGGTTCCCCACTGAGCAAGGAGCCTGATGTGGGACTAGATCCCAGGACCTTGGGATCATGACCTGAGCCAAAGGTAAATGATTAACCAGCTGAGTCACCCAGGCATCCCTGTAGCCAAACATAGTATTAACCTCAGTAAATCCAATGCTTCCTAGACCCTTTTCACTCAAATATCATGGAAAAGACCTTCAGATGCTTCCTGACATTCTGATTCAGGGTCTTGACTAGTAAATTCAGCTTGAGTTTTGTGTGTAATCTTGGATCCACCAATGAGCACGTATTTACCTTGACCATAATTTTATCAAGGGAATGTTATTTCAGGAAACAGGTTTAGACCACAAGATTCTTCGGCCTTCAAGGTCGTCTGATCTGATCCCCCACTGAGCCTGGAATAGCCCTTCCAGGTCTTTCCCTGCCCCTTAACTCCCTCCAAGTGTGGAGGTGGCCTCTTGTCAGCTCAAATCTCTCTAGTGACATGGGGGTCCCTGTTATATAAGACAGCTCAGTCCATCCTGAAGAGCTCTGATAGATAGAAAGGCTTTTTACTGAATGGAAATCTTTCTTCTAGTAGATTCAACTCATTGATCCAGTGGGAGTCTAGAGGTGCCTTCCAGAATGGGTCTGGAGAAAAACTGAAAGCTTTTCCGCTAAGGTCAGGAACGCGGCAGGGATGCCCGTTATCACCACTGCTGTTCAACATAGTACTAGAAGTCCTAGCCTCAGCAATCAGACAACAAAAAGAAATTAAAGGCATCCAAATTGGCAAAGAAGAAGTCAAACTATCACTCTTTGCAGATGATATGATACTATATGTGGAAAACCCAAAAGGCTCCACTCCAAAACTGCTAGAACTTGTACAGGAATTCAGTAAAGTGTCAGGATATAAAGTCAATGCACGGAAATCAGTCGCAATTCTTTACACTAACAACAAGACAGAAGAAAGAGAAATTGAGGAGTCAGTCCCATTTACAATTGCACCCAAAACCATAAGATACCTAGGAATAAATCTAACCAAAGAGGCAAAGAATCTATACTCAGAAAACTATAAAGTACTCATGAAAGAAATGGAGGAAGACACAAAGAAATGGAAAAATATTCCATGCTCATGGATTGGAAGAACAAATATTGGGTCTGAACTCTCTTATGCATCACATACCTATAAATACGCCTTCCTCCTTTTTCTATAGCTCCACCCCTCCTGCTCCCCGACCATTCAGTCTAAATGTTCCCAGCTTTTGTGAATTTTCTTGTAAGAAGCCCGTGGCTTCTTCTCTAACCTAATCTCCTGTACATGGCCTCCTTCTTTTCCTCAAACATGAACAGCATATTCCTGTCTCAGGGTCTTTATCCTTTCTCTTCCCACTACCAGAAACACTCTTCCCTCAGATAATAGCAAGATTTGTTTCGTTACTTCATTTTGTTGAGGTGTAAGTTCCTTAGGAAGGCCTTCCCTGACCATTCTGTCTAAAAGAACCCCACCCCATCTCCATCACTATCCTTTTACCCTGATTCATTTTTTTTCTTCATGCACATCACTCCCTTAAAGATAATTATATATCTGGGCACCTGGGTGGCTCAGTGGGTTAAAGCCTCTGCCTTCGGCTCAGGTCATGATCCCGGAGTCCTGGGATCGAGGCCCGCTTCTGGCTCTCTGCTCAGCAGGGAGCCTGCTTCCTCCTCTCTCTCTGCCTGCCTCTCTGCCTACTTGTAATCTCTGTCAAATAAATAAATAAAATCTTAAAAAAAAAGATAATTATATATCTGTTTATAAGTTTGCTTATCTCTCCAGCTAAATGTAAGCACTATGAGGACAGGGACTATTCAGTAAACACTTATTGATTGACTCAATACAATATGTTTTTTATACCTTTCACTATCCTGTTCACTCTCTTGACTTTCAGTATCCCTCTCAAAGTGCAATGGCCTGAATTGACAATAGAAATCTAGCTATGAAGGGCACCGGGTGGCTCAGTCCGTTGGGTGTGCAACTCTTGATTTTGTCTCAGGTCATGGTCTTGTGGTTGAAGGATCGAGCCCTGTGTTGGGCTCTGCGCTCAGCAAGGAGTCTGCTTGGGATTCCCTCTCTCCCTCTATCTCTGCCCTCCCACCTCTCTTTCTCAATCACTCTCAAATAAATAAATAAATAAATAAATCTTTTAAAAAAGGAAGTCTAGCTATGAGCTGACCAAGGCAGAATAACGCAGAAAAACCACATTATTCAGTCAATGAGTATACACCATGCAGCAGACACCATGCTAGATCCTGGGCATATGACAGTGAACAAGTTCAATATACTCCCTGCCTCCAGAGAACTCACTGTCTAGTATCTTACAGATGTCCTTCGAGCATGATGAGGTCTTAAGGTCACATTTGCTCTTAGGGCAGCCATATCTCACATCATCACACTGGAGAATTTATAGTCCAAACTTAAAGGTCCTTATCATGAGTTCTTTTTGTGCTCAAGTGCACAAATTTCTATTAAATTTCATTGGGTTAAATTCTGTCTGTAATTCTATTAAATCAAATTATTTTAGGATCTCGGGACGCCTGGGTGGCTCAGTGGGTTAAAGCCTCTGCCTTCGGTTCTGGTCATGATCCCAGTGTCCTGAGATTGAGCCCTGCATCGGGGTCTCTGCTTAGTGGGGAGCCTACTTCCTCCTCTCTCTCTGTCTGCCTCTCTGCCTACTTGTGGTCTCTGTCTGTCATATAAATGAATAAAATCTTTTAAAAAATTATTTTAGGATCTCAATTCAGTCATCCAAGATACGTGCTAGTCTTCCCAGCTTTATGTCATATCTAAGTCTAGTAAGTGGGCTTTCTATATATACAGATTATCCATAAGATCATTGATCAAGACAGACTTCTATAGCACACCACCAGCAGATTACTTCCAACTCAGTATCCAAGTGAATCCCTACAAATGCCTTGATGCTCTCCAGATTTCTGCCCACCATGTTTCCATATTTACCCGTCTGGAAATCCTGTCAAGAAAGGAGTTAAAGTTAGAAATGTCTTGTTCTTAGTGAACCCATGTTGGGTCCCAAAGATCATTCCTAGCCCTGACAATGACTACAAATTCTACTCGGTTCGCCTAAACCATCCCTTTAATATTCCATTTGATGGTCTTACTTGATATAAACATCATCACAAATTTATCATGTCCAGAATCTAACTTTCTGCCATTTTTGAAAATCGAAATAAATATCTATTTCCTTGATTAGAGATCCTCTCTTATTTGTTCTGATTCCTCAAAATCTGCCATGATAGCGTAGCATTCTGTGTATGTGTACATGTTCTTTTTCCTGAGTTCTTTCCACTGGGGGCACAGTCAACTGAGTAAGGAGTTTCAAACTCATTTACGTAGCATCTGTGCATTCTCTTACAATCTCAGTTTTGGGCTTCTGTTGCTTCTCACTAAAGTTCTTTTCTAACATTTTCAGTCTTAAGCTCATTATCTTTTTCAGAGAAGACAACAAATTTGGAGTTCTGCAGTTCTGTCTTCTATCAACATTATTCCTTCAGTCATAAGCAGAATACCTCTTGCCTGACTTTGTTCTTACTCAGAACATAACTAATGAAGCCTCATGCTTTCATCCTAGACATTTTCTCCTAGCCTCAGCTCACTGAAGGCTTTCACCCTCCTGACATTGTTCACATCAGCTAGTGATCTTCTTCTGGTTCATTCTTAATCTCATTTCCTCCCACTCTTCCCACACTAATCCAGCCACAAGTACCTCCTTGCTGTTCCTTAAAGATGTTAAGCATATCCCCAAATCAGGGCCTTTATATGTTTTGAAACCTTAGCCTGGCATGCTGTTTCCCTAGATGGTTGCAGGATTTGTCCCTCACTTCATGGTGTCTCTTTTTATTTTTTTTATTTTTTATTTTTTTAAAGATTTTTTATTTTTTTATTTGACACAGAGAGAGAGAGATCACAAGTAGGCAGAGAGGCAGGCAGAGAGAGGGGGGGAAGCAAGCTCCCTGCTGAGCAGAGAGCCCGACGTGGGGCTTGATCCCAGGACCCTGAGATCATGACCTGAGCCGAAGGCAGAGGCTTAACCCTCTGAGCCACCCAGGCGCCCCAAATGGTGTCTCTTTTTAATTGTTTTCTCATTAGAGAAGCCAACCCTAATACCATCACTGAAATAGCACACACATATACCCACTCTTGTGGTCATTCTCTGCCCCTTACCCTGCTTAATTTTTCTTAACAATTATCATCATCTGACACATTTCTTTGGTTATTGTCTGTCTTGTCCCACTAGAAAATAAGTTGCGTAGGGACAAGGATTTTTGTTTATTGCTACAACAGTGCTTGTCACACAATAGATGCTCAATAAATATGTGCCTGGGTGACTCAGTTGGTTAAGTGTCTGGCTCTTGGTTTTGGCTCAGGTCATGGTCTCAGGGTCATGCAGTCGAGCCCCCCACCCCCAGGCCCCCTGTCTGGCTCTGCGCTCAGAGGGAGTCTGCTTTAGATTCTGTCTCCCTCTCCTTCTGCCCCTCACCTGCTCACACCTCTCTCTCTAAAACAAATAAATAAATATTTTTTAAAAATTAATGATACCTAGGTATTTTCTCTTAGAACTAGGTATTTCTCTAGAACTACTTATGATTTTTCCACGTTCAATATGACTCTGAAGACCCTAATAAGAAAAAAATCTGCTATGAGAATAATGATTAGGAAAGTAATGGTAGGGGTGCCTGGGTGGCTCAAGTGGGTTAAGCGTCTGCCTTTGGCTCAGGTCATGATCCCAGGGTCCTGGAATCAAGCCCCACATCAGCCTCTCTGCTCAGCGGAGAACCTGCTTCTTCCTTTGCCTCTGCTGCTCTCCCTGCTGCTGTGCTCTCTCTCTCACTCTCTCATACATACATACATAAAATCTTTTTTTTTAAATTTTTTATTTACTTATTTGACAGACAGATCACAAGTAGGCAGAGAGGCAGACAGAGAGAGAGGAGGAAGCAGGCTCCCCGCTGAGCAGAGAGCCCGATGTGGGGCTCCATCCCAGGACGCTGGGATCATGACCCGAGCTGAAGGCAGAGGCTTAAACCACTGAGCCACCCAGGCGCCCCCATAAAATCTTTTTAAATAGTGACTAGAAATAAAACTTAGATACTGGAATTTCTATGACTCTATCCATATGATACACAAAGCCAACCTGAAGGTCTAATGTGGGGCAATACATGTGGGATCATAGTACTATTGTACTCATTGGAATTTAGTGGGATGAGCTTAAATCCTGGAAGCAGAGGGGCTGCCCTCTCTAAAAGGAGCTTATCTTGGGTGCCTAGGTTGCTCATTTGGTTAAGTGTCTGACTCAGGATTTTGGCCCAGGTCATGATCTCAGGCTCATGAAATCAAGCCCCCCATTGGGCTCCATACTTAGCACAGTCTGCTTGAGATTCTTTCTCTCTCCCTCTGCCCCTACTCTGGCTCATGCTCTCTCTCTCTCTCACTCTAAATAGAGAAATCAAATATTTTTTTTAAAGGGGAGCATATCTTCTAGAAGAGTAGGTAAAGTCGTAGTGTATATTAAATTAAATTGATGTTCACTTAGATTTATAGGTACTGATATGGAAAGAAGTCCATGGGATTCCATTAAGTGAAAAAAGTAGGAAATGGAATAACATGTACAGTAAGTTCCATTTATACATTATTGGAGAGAGAGAGAGAGAGAGATGTCTTGAGTCTAGAGGGATTTTATTTTTTTATTAAAGATTTAATTTATTTATTTGACAGAGAGAGAGACACAGCAAGAGAGGGAACACAAGCAGGGGGAGTGGGAGAGGAAGACGCAGGCTTCCCACTGAGCAAGGAGCCTGATTCAGGACTCAATCCCAGGACCCTGGAATCATGACCTGAGCCAAAGGCAGATGCTTGAGGACTGAGCCACCCAGGCACCCCAGAGGGATTTTAATATTAATATGGTTATCTCTGGATGGTGTCATTTTATTTTAGATTTTTTAAAAGTTCTTTTTGTTTGTTTCTGAATTGTTTGATTTTCTTTTAAAACAATGGGTGTGGATCACTTCCCCCAAATAATGGATTTTTCTTTGAAAGGGTCTGCAAAGAACTGAGGAAAGTGGTTGCCTCTGGAGAGTAACTGGAGAACTAGTAGAAAAAGCAGAGGGAATCTCAGTTTTTACTCAATTTGCATTTATACTAGTTGATTTTATACCATGTTCATGTATTATTTTAAGTAAATATTATCTTAATATCATATATATTATTATTTTATTATATTTCTATTTTAAAGAACTATTTTAAGAAAAATATGCACGTATTTATATATTTATTCTTAATGACATATTATTTTTCAAGAAATATTATTTTTAAGAAATGCATGGGTTTGGAAATCTTTAAATCTGAGAAGATGTATTATAGGTGTTCTATATGACAGGTTGTAGGCCACCTGACCATAAAGCAGCTGGAAAGCTATTAAAATTGTGCTGCCAATTTTCCTAAGCCTAGAGAAAAAAACTAGAAAGACTGTAGTTTACACCTAATTCTAACCAACAGGGGGAAACTTTGGGGAAGCAGAAGTGATAAAAATCTAAAGAAAAAATGAGTGAGAGTCCTTGACCTCCAGAAGGGGGATGGCTGAGAAAAGCCTGATGTCCAAGTCCATAGCAGGAGACTCTATAGGAAGACAATTCAAGAGGGTTGGGAAGCTCTCTGAAATGCCCCTCTGACTGCAGCTATAAATGATCTAGGTGGAGGAAAATGTGGGAAAATTCTTACGTCAGCCAGAAGATGTGTATTGGAAGTCGTAGAGAAACTCAGATTTTTAAACATGAATTTTTTTAGTGAGAAGTAGCCTTTTTGTAGTGGAAGGCGGCAGACGGTAACCAGAGAAATACCTCAGATGGTGATAATTGATAAAAAGGCCAAAGCAGGGTAAAGGGACAGAGAGTAACCAACAGGAGTATGTATATGTATATGTGTGTGTGTGTGTGTGTGTGTGTGTGTGTGTGTGTGTTCTTTCTGCTGTGGTGCCAAGGAGACAATTGGGAAGACACCTGAATGAAGTGTGAGGGCAAGCGTTGCAAATACCTGGCCATTTCAGGCAGATAGTTCCGAAAATACAAGGTTCTAATGTGGAGATATGCTTGGCATCTTTAAGGAATAGCAGTGGGGCGAGTGGCACTAGTTCCCAGTACAGGGGGAATAGTAGGAGATGAGCTCAGCAAGGTAGAGGAGGGCCAGATCATAGAGGGCCTCATAGACTATAACAAGAACTTTGACTTTTATTCTGAGATGGATCATTATTGAGAGGTCTTGAGCAGAGAAGTGGCATGAGGTGACTTACGATTTTTCAGGATTACTCTGGCTGCCGTGCTGAATAGATGATTGGGGAGAAGAATGCAAGCAAGGGGGACTCTTGTAGAGTTACTACTCTACTCTTGTAGAAGTTACTCTAGTAATAGAGGTAAGAGATGTTTGTGGCTCAGACTGAAGTGTCAGTGACAGGGCTGGGGAGACAGGGTTACATTCTAGATATACGTTGAAAGCAGAGTCAATAAGAGTTTTGATGGGGTGGATGAAAGTTGTTAAGAAAGAGAGAAAAGATACAGATGTAGTGAAAAAAAGGAGCACATGCATCCCAGTGTTCATAGCAGGAATGTCCATGATAGCCAAACTGTGGAAGGAGCCAAGGTGCCCTTCCACAGACGAATGGATAAAGAAGATGTGGTCCATATATGCAGTGGAATATTACTCAGCCATCAGAAAGGATGAATACCCAACTTTTGCATCAACATGGACAGGACTGAAGGAGATTATGCTGAGTGAAATTAGTCAATCAGAGAAAGACAATCATATGGTTTCACTCACATGTGGGACAGAAGGAATAGTGTGGAGGAACTACAGGGAAAAGGAGGGAAAACTGAATGGGAAGAAATCAGAGAGGGAGACAAACCATGAGAGATTCTGGACTCCAGGAAACAAACTGAGGGTTACAGAAGGGAGGGTTTGGGGGAATGGGGTAGCCAGGTGATGGATATTGAGGAGGGCACATGTTGTGGTGAGCACTGGGTGTTATACACAACTGATGAATTGTTGAACACTACATCAGAAACTAATGATGTACTGTATGTTGGCTAAGTGAACATGAAAGAAAGAAAGAAAGAAAGAAAGAAAGAAAGAAAGAAAAGGAAAGATGGAAGGAAGAAAGAAAGAAAGAAAAGGAAAAAAGGAAGAAAGGAAGGAAGGAAGAAATAAAGAAAGAAAAAGGGAGGGAGGGAGGGAGGGAAGAAGGAAGGATAAAAAGCCAAGGATAACTCCACAATGTTTGGTCTGAGCAAATAGATGAATGGTGACTCCATTTATTGAGGTGGGAATAATTGAGGGAGGGTCATGTCTTAGAGAGTGGGCTTCAAGACTGAGATTTAGACATACTAAGTTTAAGATATCTACCAAAGAAGACATCCAAATGGCCAACAGACACATGAAAAGATGCTCAACATCACTCAGCATCAGGGAAAAGCAAATCAAAAGCACAATCAGATATCACCTTACACCTGTCAGAATGACGAATATCAAAAAGACAATAAATGACAAGTGTTGGTGAGGATGTGGAGAAAAGTATGGAGTTTCCTCCAAAAATTAAAAATAGAAACACCATATGACCCTGTAATTCCACTACTGGGCATTTACCCAAAGGGAAAAAAACTCCACTAATTCAAAAAGATAATGTACCTCTGTGTTTATTGCAGTATTATTTATTATTGCCAAGATACAGAAGAACTTAAATGTCTATCCATCAATAGATAAATGGATAAAGAAGATGTGGGGTGTGTGTGTATACACATACCTACATCAGAATATTACTCAGCCATAAAAAAGAATGAAATCTTACCATTTGTGACACATGGATGGATCTAGAGGGTATTATGCTAGTGAAATAACTCAGAGAAGACAAATATCATATGATTTCACTTGTACATGGAATCTAAAAACAAGACAAAGACAAGAAAAAACAAGATAAGAACAAATGAAAAAGCAGAAACAGACCCATAAATACAGAGAAAAAACTGATTGTTGCCAGAGGGGAAGGAGGGGCATGGGGGGAATAGGTAAAATTGGTGAAGGGGAATGGAAGGTCTGGTCTTCCAGAATGAGTAAGTCATGGGGTCCCTGGTACTATAATAGCGTTGTATGGTAACCGATGGTAGCTACACTTGTGATAAGCACGGCACAATGTATAGAGTTGTTGATTCGCTATGTTGTACACCTGACAGTAATGTAATGTTGTGTGTCAAGTATAATTTAAAACAGAGAGAAAGAAAAAGATATCTATTGGATATTCAAGTGCAGATGCTGAGCTGGAGGTAAATATATGAGTGTGGAATTTAGGGGCATGGTCTTGTTCAGAGTATAAATTTAGGAGTTTCCAGCATATATATATTTAAAGCCTAGGGAATGGAGAAACAAGGGAACAGGGCTGCTAATTAGGCTTTTCTTACCACCACCATCCCCCTTCCCTTTCCCCAGCCTCCCTCACACCTGCTTGCCCTTTTCCTGGAACAGAGAGATAACTCATCGTTTAGACATATTTGCTGCACCTTTTCAATGTGCTCTGCTTGGAGACCTCTGGGTTAGATTACAGAGTAGTTCTGCTCCTTTGACCTTCATATGACAAAAAACAGAGGGTCTCTGGTGGGCATGGAGATATTAAATATAGGCAAAGCAAGCAACCACTTCCAAAGCATGTATTCGGGGATTTTGAGAAAACCTACTACCCCCACCCTGCAGTAGCTACCCCAGCTGCTGGCAGAATCCCACAATCATTCCTTTAGTGAAGCTGGAACTTTATTTTTTTTACTGTGTTATGTTAGTCACCATACAGTACATCATTAGTTTTTAATGCACTGTTCCATGATTCATTGTTTGCGTATAACACCCAGTGCTCCATGCGATATGTGCCCTCCTTAATACCCACCACCAGGCTTACCCATCCCCCACCCCCTTCCCCTCTAAAACCCTCAGATTGTTTCTCAGAGTCCACAGTCTCTCATGGTTCATCTCCCCCTCCGATTTGCCCCAATTCACTTTTCCTTTCCTTCTCCTAATGTCCTCCGTGTTATTCCTTATGCTCCACAAGTAAGTGAAACCATATGATAATTGATTCTCTCTGCTTGACTTATTTCACTCAGCATAATCTCCTCCAGTCCCATCCATGTTGATGCAAAAGTTGGGTATTCATCCTTTCTGATGGCTGAGTAATATTCCATTGTATATATGGACCATATCTTCTTTATCCATTCATCTGTTGAAGGGCATTTCTGCTCTTTCCACAGTTTGGGTATTTTGAACATTGCTGCTATGAACATTGGGGTACAGATGGCCCTTCTTTTCACTATATCTGCATCTTTGGGGTAAATACCTATTAGTGCAATTGCAGGGTCGTAGGGTAGCTCTATTTTTAATTTCTTAAGGAATCTCCACACTGTTTTCCAAAGTGACTGCACCAACTTGCATTCCCACCAACAGTGTAAGAGGGCTCCCCTTTCTCCACATCCTCTCCAACATTTGTTGTTTCCTGCCTTGTTAATCTTTGCCATTCTAACTGGGGTAAGGTGGTATCTCAATGCGGTTTTGACTTGAATCTCCCTCATGGCCAGTGATGATGAGCATTTTTTCATGTGTCTGTTAGCCACTTGTATGTCTTCATTGGACAAGTGTCTGTTCATGTCTTCTGCCCATTTTTTGACATGACTATCGGGTTTTTGGATGTTGAGTTTGAGAACTTCTTTATAGATCTTGGATATCAGCCCTTTGTCTGTAGTGTCATTTGCAAATATCTTCTCCCATTCCGTGGGTTGCCTCTTTGTTTTGTTGACTGTTTCCTTTGCTGTGCAGAAGGTTTTGATCTTGATGAAGTCCCAAAAGTTCATTTTCACTTTGGTTTCCTTTGCCTTTGGAGACATGTCTTGAAGGAAGTTGCTGTGGCTGATGTCGAAGAGGTTACTGCCTATGTTGTCCTCTAGGATTTTGATGGATTCCTGCCTCACATTGAGGTCTTTCATCAATTTCGAGTTTATCTTTGTGTATGGTGTAAGAGAATGGTTGAATTTCATTCTTCTATACGTAGCTGTCCAATTTTCCCAGCACCATTTATTGAAGAGACTGTCTTTTTTCAACTGGATATTTTTTCCTGCTTTGTCGAAGATTAGTTGACCACAGAGTTGAGGGTCCTTATCTGGGCTCTCTACTCTGTTCCATTAGTCTGTGTCTGTTTTTGTGCCAGCACCATGCTGTCTTAGTGATCACAGCTTTGTAATCAGAAACTGGAACTTTTATTGTTGTTGCAAAATCATGACCTCTAGATGGAAAACCTCACAAAAAAAGCACTTTAGAGAAAATCAACTGTTCAACCAATCTGCTTTTTCAATGTGAGGGAACTTCAATGAATAACCACAGAAAATATTAAAATTATGCTTCACTATCTTGTAATGACTAGTTTTAGAGGGGAAAGAAGCAACAGTAGAAGTGACACCTTTCCCCACACAGAGCCGAAGAAAAGGTGAGGGAAAGGGGCGCCTGGGTGGTGAAGTCTGTTAAGCATCAGACTCTTGGCTTCGGCTCAGGTGATGCTCTCAGGGTCATGAGATTGAGCCCTACATCGGGTTCCATGCTGTGTGCGGAGTCTGCTCTCTCCCTCTGCTCCTCCTACTTGTGTGCACATGCTCTGTCTCTAAAATAAATAAATCTTAAAAAAAATAAAGAAAATGTGGGGGAAGTCACATTCCCTTCCCATTCTGTACCAAACACTGGGCTCCGCTCTGTACGTGCATTAGCTCAATGAATCTTCCCTACAGCTGTGTGGGCAGCAGTTCCTGGACCTATCTGTAAAGATGTTTAAACCACTTGCCCAGATTCATACATCTGGTTACTAAGTGGTAGAGTCAGTAATCTAACCTGGTTTCCCCCAAGACCCCGAAGCCCATGTCCTCCGCCATTTGTATGCTGCCCTGAGCAGGTACAGCACAGAGGTGGGGGGGGGGGTGCCGAGAGTGTTAATCCGAGGTCACATCCTGGGGTTCTGAGAGTCACAGTGTTTATTACCGGTACCCACCTCTTTGAAATGTTGATTAGCCGGTGTTCCCAGTTTGTCAAGTGCTTTCATCCTTAAATCTTTAAAGGTGTTTTTTTTTTTTTTTCCCTAAATGGGACAACCACCATTTCACACCAAGCTGCAAACTGTTTTCCACCCCCAGGCTAAATAAGCAGGAATCAGCCCAGCTTTAGGTAAAGCCCAGGGGTGGGCCCCACCAGGCCTCCGTTCTCCCAGGGGTAGAGGTTTAAACACAGATGTCCCTGGTACTGCAGAATGCTGTCAAATCTTTGCAGTCCTAGGTCATAGGAGTTTCTGACCTTTTCCAAGGTCAGGTATGTGTGGGGATGAAGTCATATTTGTACCAGAGACCACGAGAACCTTGGAAGGAGGCTGGCCCCAGCCAGGAGCCCATGCTCCTTCCCCTGTGCACCTCACCCCCCAACCAGGTGGTTCTAAGGCGATTTCAAAGGAGGAGATGACTTTAATTCAGTGACAGGGGACCGACCTATGCCGCATCTTAACAGATTGGGTGAACGTTTGCCTGGCGATTGGGCATCGGGGACTCAGAACGGGATCTGTGTTCTGATGGTAAGGTAGAACTGCTCATTCCGGGGTTGGGTCCCAGGGAATTTCCTTCTGTCTTCCTCCCTGGAACCCGTTAACTGTATTGAAGTGGAACTTGGGCCTCCGAGACAATCCAGTGGCCCCATCTAGATACAGGCAGAATATTCTGAAGTCTTGATGACGTTCTTTCCCTCTGAAGTTGTCAGAATGAAACTCTGTTGTGTTTATCCCCTCTCTGGCAAGAAATCTCTCCTGATGTTGAGATTAATTTCTCCGTCCTCGTGCTCCCGTAGCCCTTGGCTTGCACTGCTATTCCGGTGTCACCCAGCGTCATCCTTATTAGCATTATTTCTGGGCACATGTGTCTCCTCTGCCAGATCATGAGCTCCTGGAGGCCAGAAGCTGTAGTTGATTCTTGTCTCCCCCACGGACTGCGCACGGGCCCCGCACGACGTAAGCGCTTACTAACCGCTGTGATTGGCATTCATTCATTTAGCCCACTTGCCCCTCAAGCATCTCCTGCCAAGACCCAAAAATAAAGACTCACAAGTACAAAGAGACACATTTTTAACAGTGGATGGTTTGGGGTGGTTTTCTTTTAAATGAGCCCAAATGAAAAGAAACGTTTTCTTCGGACTTGCCAGCCAGCCAGAAAAGGTTATCAGCAGATTAAGAGGAGTGTTCTCAAACAACGTCGAGTGTCTTTCAGTGTGCCCCATGGGTGGAGGGCTTTGTGTGGCCGGGAGAGCTGGGGAGAAGGCTACTGGGATTCATCCTGACGTTTGTCAGATTTCCACGAGAGGTGTTGAAAGCAGAGTCCAACAAACAGCCTGTCAAAGTGCCGCTCGGCGCACTGGGATGGGCACTGCAGGAAAGTGTTCGTGAGCCCCTCAGCGAACAAGGTCGCCCCCGGCTCTTGCCCGGGAGCCACTTGAAAAGTTGCGAAGTGTACGGGAGTTCTCATCACACAGCCACATTCCCTCCATTCCAGGCTGTGTAGACGGCCCCCCGAACACTTTGTCCTGACTACATTCTAGCTGTCAGGCTGAGTTGATCTTCAACTCGCTGATGCTGTCAGTTGAAAACAGCACATCTTTTTAGTCTGACACATTTGGGGAACTCCGTGGCGTAGGACGTGCTGATTCGCCCTGCCACGACACGGACAGCTGAGGATCTAGCTGTCCGTTGACGCCAGAGGTGAGGGCTCGGCTGGCAGGCGGGCAAGAGCAAACGGTCACTGTGCGCCTGCTGTGCATTGGGTCACTGTGCACCTGCTGTGCGCGGGGTCCGGGCCAGTGGGAAGCCAGGCAGAGGCGGGGCCGGCCCTGAGGGAGCCGTTGCTCAATGGAGATGGAAATGGAGAAGAGGTGGGGAAGGGGGGGGCGCGATGAGCTTGAAAGTACTTACATATGGGATGAACCGATTACACATATAGTAAGACTCTCTGACTGACAGGCCAAGAGAGCTCGTAAGAGAAAAGTTGGACGTGGTTCAAAGGGCCAGGGCAGGCTCTTTTGAGGGAATACGGTTTAAACAGAGATGCGAAGGATGAGTGGGAGTTAACCAAGTGGATGCCACGTGCGCATGTCGGAGGGCGTCGTGTTTAGGGCAATGGGACAGCATTTCCCACGGCACTGCAGCAGACTAGGTGAGGACACGTTTGAGGGTCTGGGAGAAGGCCACCGTGTTTGCAGCACGGGGAGCAGAAAGGTGTCGGGAGAGATGAATCTGGAGAAGTGAGCTGGATGGTGCAGGACCTCACTTTTTCATTTGGGGCCGTTGGGGGAAGAAGAACTGAGAAATTGCTTTCAAAGACTGGTAATTAAACGGAATAGGCTGCTGATCTATAAGCTGTAGCCTTACAATATTGTCGGAAGTGATGAAAACCCGTCAGAAAAGACCACGTGTTATGTGATTCCGTTTACATGAAATGGTAAGAAGCGACAAATCTGCAGAGAAAGAAGAGCAGACTAGTGGGGGTGGGCATGGGGAATGATGACGAACAGGCATAAGAGATGTTTTGGGGGTGATAGGCTCTGAAATCGAATCATGGTGATGATTGTAGAACTCTGCTAATGCATCAAAAAAACCATCACAGCACATCCTTAAAAACAAATGAACTGAAAGTTTAAAAATAGGGAAAAAAAATGAGCCTTCTGCTCCCATGGGAGGAATACGAGACACATTAAATAGAAGCCAATGAAACCCATGAACACAGAGAACAAACTGATGGGTGCCCGAGGGAAGTGGGTGGGGGGATGGGCAAACTGGGTGAAAGGGAGTGAGAGATACAGGCTTCCAGCTACAGAATGAGTAAGTCA
The DNA here is from genome assembly GCF_963455335.1 of Martes martes. Classification (NCBI taxonomy): domain Eukaryota; kingdom Metazoa; phylum Chordata; class Mammalia; order Carnivora; family Mustelidae; genus Martes; species Martes martes. Next base: position 110,060,252 of record NC_137897.1, read on the forward strand.
CGGCGATACAAGATATAACATAAGGACTCTAGGCAATGACATTGTCATAGTAATGTACCAGGCAAGATGGTAGCTACACTCGCGGTGAATATAGCATAATATATAAACGCGCTGAATCACTGCATTATACACCGGAAACTAATGTAACCTTGTGTGTGAACTCTACTCAAATGAAAAAAAAAATATATATATATAGAAGGGCCCTTCTTTTCCCTTGCAGCCTAAACCACCCCAAGGGCAAGTCTCAGACTCACTCGTAGTGAGAGGAGGGTACACCGTTGCTTGGTGCATTTAGCTCCATGTGGACAGTGGGCACAAGCAGGTCATATCTGCAGAGCTGTGCATTGGGCACACAGTGGGGGTGGTTGGTTATTCAAGGGACGGCTGTCATCTTTGCAGGTGGAAGAACAGAAGTGTCCATGACCAGCCATTGGGAGAGAGTTATTAGAGCCCAGTGGATATCTCCGTTTTCCAGAAGGCATACTTGTGCATTGGTTCCTGGCCAGAAAGCCAAGGGAAACTGGACCATAATAAGAATTAGGAGCTAACTGCCCGTCCAGATGTTAGGGGGGCAGTGCCACCATTTACAAACCTCCGTGGTCCCTTGGCCTCTTCCAAGGGCAGCCTCCATCTGTTAAATCTCAGCAGCTTTCATGGTAATAATCACCTAATTGAGGAATTGAGAGTGAAATCAGGGGGAATCTGCGGCTCATTCACTCGAATAGTGACTTCCCTGTCCCTCGGAGGAGACACAAAAGATCATAACTGATTTCCTGCTCTTCCCGAGGGAACAGTTTCTAATAGTCTAAGGCAATCAAGCAACAAAATGAATTGCCTTTCCGACCCAACAGTCCTTAGGGAAAGCATTAGGAAAGGCCACCGAGTTGTTATATTTGTATAATTAAATCCAACACTTTGATCAGTTTGGTGAACACAGTGTTTGTTGTCTGTTGCCTTGGAGGTCTGTAAGCCAACTCTGGCCTCTTACTGTGTTCACTCTCTAGCCAATATTCGTAAGACCACGGGTCTGCCCAGTTCTTGCTTTCTCTCCAACAGAGTTTGGAAAGACAAAAATGGAACTGAAGGAAGTGATAGGAATGCAAAGGGGAATCACCTCAAATGCATTTCTGGGTTGTAGGCACGTTCCTACAATTAGGAGCACAATAAGTACCCCCTCTGCTAGTTGGGGAGGGTCTTCCCTTGTGCCTTTCCATGAAAGACCTGAAGAGCCAGACCAACAGACCTAACTTCTGTTTGCTAAAGTTAACAATGAAGGCCACGAAGAAGGGCGCGGTTGGACTAGACCGCTCTCTGTTGCTGGTGAAAGTGGCTCGAAGGGTCTCTGTTCTGCCATGGAAATGCTCGCTGTGGAACTTTGGTTTGACGGACTTAACCTCCTAGGTGCTAGGCTCCCTCTGCCTTGGTCCACCCCCACTCCCCATTGTGTTCAGAGCAGAACTACACCTTTTGTATTTACTGGCTTCTCCTCCTTGTCTTCTTCTGACCACCTCGAGGATACCAAAGGAAGAGAGATTCCTTATCACCACTTGAATAGAATACCAAAAGTTAAGAGTCAGAACTTGCAGAAGATTAAACCATTTCCTGGTAGGATGACCTTGGGGAAGTTACTCAACCTCTGTAAGCCCTCCTTTCTTCATTTGTAAAATTGAGATAATAGAACAAACTTCACAGGATTGTGAGACTAAAAATAGTTTGAAACCTGCGAAGTACTTAAAACACTGCCTGTATCACAGTAATTGTTCCTTCTCTATTCAAGCAGCTGCTGGATTAAGTACCTGCCATGTGTAGGCAGCACTGTGGGGCGTATGGTACAGAATGTGGAGTTTATCTGAGTCTACAGAAGGCAACATGGTGTAGTGGAAAGAACTTGAACTTGGAGTCAGAAATCTGGGTTCCAGTCACCACTCTGCCTCTTCACTTCCTGTGTGACCTTGGGCAGGTTACTTGAAGTCTCTGATCCTATTTCTTCAGCGGCAGCATGTGAATGATGACATTTTATCTGGTTCTGCGGGTGACTAAGTGCGATAATGCACCTGAGAGCCTAACGAATGTACTGAGAGCGTGTTTGTAGCTTAGTACAGAAGGGATGAATAAATGTTAAGACTCATCTTTCTTTCCTCATTAGGTGTTTAACTCCTCTACCTCCGTCAGCCTCGAACCTTGGTAAGTAACTCTAACATTTTAACTCTTTTGAAGATTGCTGAACCAACATTCTGTGTTAACGCATTTTTAAAATGTCATATGTTGGAGATCTCAGAATGTCTCACATGAAATCCAGAGCAACAAATTGTCAATTTTAAAAAATTCATCCAGGGGCACCACTCGGAAGGCGTTTGGCCTTGGGCAAGTCACTTCAGCCCTCTCTGCTACATTTTCCCCATCTGTAAGATGAAAATAATTCTAGAATTCACCCCATGTGGTGGGGAGGAGTCACTGAAATAAGCAGGGAATGTGCCTCATCCCATGTCTTGCACTTAGAGGTTCTCTGTAAGTGGAAGTGAAATGACCACTAGTATTAATATTCAGAGAAGAAAATCAGGACGAAATTTCCAGTGCGTATCTTTTCTAGTTGTTTGGCTGTCATTATCTTTATGTTAGGAGGAAAATTAGGCTATTTTGAACCATATTACTTATCTTTGTGACTTAACATAAAAACGAAACAAAACAAAAACAAAAAAAAATCGGCCACGTCCTCCCGCCAAATGCACCTTCGTGTCCAGCGCAAAGACAGATTCAAAGCTGCCACTGCTCGCAGTCATGATGTCCTTGTACCCAACTGAGCACAAGAACGCTACTGAGAAGATTTAGCAGGCAAGGATTTGAAATTATCAGTCCCTGTCTTCTCTAATTCTGCCTCTTTGTACCCAGTAAACCAGGGTAAAAAGTGGATTTTTTTTTCACTTCATTTGCAAAAATTCCGTGACAAACATTTTCTGCCCCTTGCAGTGTGTCTGAAACAGCAGCTTCTTTTAAATGTTTTCCACTTTTCTATTTCTCTTCTCTCTGCTCCTAGTTTATCAGAGGCTTTGTGGAACACCCTGATTTCTCCCTTTGATGAGGGGCTTGGATAATGAGACTCTCAGAGGTTCCTTCCAGCTCTGACATTATGCGTTTTTAGGGATGTCTCTGGGATTTTTAAAGATCTTTGTGAAAGAAGGTTATGTCCACCTTTCCTTGTATAATCCTGTTGGAAACTTTGGGAAATCACCAGGAATAATTAACGCGTTCTGGATGACGCGTGCTTAGCTAATTGGGCTGAAACACAGGGTTGGTTAGCAAGTTGGCTGAGTGCCAGGTAGCAGGTGTCTGCCTCGAGTCAGACTGATTCTTTTTTCAAAGAAGGGAAGAAGGCCTGTGCGTGTTTTGTTTTTGAGAAAGTTTGCCTGGGTTTCACCCTATTCCCACCCTCATTTGAAAATGCTCAGGGCAAAAGAAAACCGAGTTTATTAGCACTAAAATAAAGATGATTTCTTTTTTACTGTAGTTTTGTTTCTCTTCACCATTTTCAGTCTGGGTTTTAAGAAGTCAGCTCATGTTTCTGTGTGTCTTTATGTACGTCTTGTTTTAATCAGAGACACACAACCAGGATCAATGTATAGGCTTTTGCCTTCAGGCCAGGTGGGCTGGGCCTTTTTCCAATGGAGATGACGTTCCCCGAGGTATTCCCAGTTGTTTAATATCTTGTGTTTCCACACGAGTGTACCGTTTGCACGGTTGGGTTAACTCGCAGTTTGGCTCTTCAAACAACACATTCATATCATTTTCACTTTCCTCCATCCAAACGTCATAACGTTTCTAGTCGTCATAAGCCCTCCAAGCGCAGGGTAAGGGCGGTCGGTGAAGGGTACGGGGGTGAACGTGGGTATTTAAGCAGGATTTCTGGGTCTTGTAAGTGGGGAACAACATTCTCTACATACCACTGATAAACAAGCGTCTCTGAATACGCATCTGAACCCCTGTCCCCCGGGCTCCTTTGGCTAAACACATACTTGATTCTGAGGAGGGAGGACTTCCCTCAGCCTGAGCAGTTTGGGCCAGAGAAACGTTCCCAGGAGCTTCCGGCTTCTTGCTGCAAATAATGGCCGCTCACTTGAGCGAGTGCTGTGAGGATTCTTGGCGCCTCAGAACTCTGCAGCAGGAAGTGGAAAGGCACATCCACTTGGGGCTCGACTTCCCACAGGGCTTTCTCAGACATTCTCCCCAGGTCTGTATAAAATGTCTCCCCATGTTCAGAAGTCCCCAGGCCTCTGTGTCAAAAAGAAATAATGGAATTTTAGAAAGGTTCTTGGTGGCTTTATTTACGCTTTTGAGAGAAAACAAAATGGGGGTGGGGAGGGTGGGCGGATGATCTCTGCCCATCCTTCTAGCTCTGACTTCTTAGGATCCTGCCCATGTCCGGACAGCTCTCGGAAGATTTGCTGTTAGGTACCAGGTTTCCAGTTTTATCCGTTTGTTTGACTCTATGAATCCCACTGGGGATGGGGCACTGGTTGCAAAGAACCCACTCCTGAACTCGCAGGATGGCGCGTTCGTAGCACGAGGGAGGCACGCCGCCTTGTCTCGGCAGCCCCCATGGCCACAGCTCTCAGAGTTGGCCTCAGAATCCTTCTCGGAACTGACGGATGAATCAACAAAATGTGGTACGCCCATACAATAGAATATTACTCAGCCACAGAAAGGAATGGAGTACCAATAGGTGCTACGGCATGGGTGAACCTTGACAGCATGATGCTGAGTGAAAGAAGCCAGACACAAATGACCACAGAGTCTGTGATTCCATCTGTGTGAAATGCCTGGGACAGGCAAATCCATAGAGGCAGAAAGAACGTTGGTGGTTGCCAGGGGCTGGGAGGAGGAAAGAATGGGGAGCGACTGCTTAATGGGTATGGGTTTGTTTTTTTGTTTTTGTTTTTGTTTTTGTTTTTGTTTTGAGGGTGATGAAAATGTCCTGAAATTAGATTGTGGTGATCAATACATAACTCTGAATATACTAAAGGCATTCAGTCGCACACTTTAAAAGGGTGAATTTTTTGGTGTAAGGATTATATCTCAACTTTTTCACATCATTCGTAGCACAGCACTGTAGGAAACCATGCCTAGCAGAACTAGCATTCATCAGATTTGAAGTTTGCTGTTATTTATTTATTTATTTGACAGAGAGAGAGAGATCACAAGTAGGCAGAGAGGCAGGCAGAGAGAGAGGAGGAAACAGGCTCCCCGCTGAGCAGAGAGCCTGATGCGGGACTCGATCCCAGGACCCTGGGATCATGACCTGAGCTGAAGGCAGAGGCCTAACCCACTGAGCCACCCAGGCGCCCCATGCTGTTACCTTTTTAACTCTACCTGCACTTGGGTTGAGATTCCCCTCTAACTGTATACACTATACACTTAGAGACCCTCGGGGTCTTTGCTTCTGCTAAAATGTTATCGCCATTTCTCCTCTCTCTGTGAAGCCTCCCCTAACTTTTTCCCCCTCTATCCTCACCGTGGAACAATTAAATGTTCCCTTCTCAGTATCCAACAGCTCTTCATGGATCCCTCTAGCCCAGTCCCTATCATAGTTGTATCGTGATTATCTCCTTAGTGCTCCGAATTTCCCTCTTGACTATTATTCTCATTTCTGTGACTACAACCCCTCCACAGAGCCTTGTCTAGCATAGTCTTCCTCAGAAAATGAATATAATATGGTCTCATCCCTCAGGATTTCTAGGAGATTATTAGGAGGAGACAGACACCCAACTAAATACAGAAGCATGTGCCCCAAATTAGATACTTAAATATGTGGGCCCTGGAGAAGAAAATGAGTGGCGCCACCTATAGTGATCAAGGAAGAAGCCTTACAGAGGAGGGAACATCTGAACTTAGCCTGAACATATGAATAAGAACTCTCCAGATGGAAAAACAACGTGTGGTGCTGCGGGAGAGGCGCAGGGAGATGACTTCTAATAGTCCAGGTAGAGGAAATAACATGAGCTGGGACAAACATGTCGATGTTCATGGCACATCGTAGGACTTCAAAGATGGGCTGGTTATGGCTGGCAACTGGAGAGGGTGGTCAGGGCTAGATAAAGAAAAGCTTTTAGTACCATATGAAGTTTAGAGCTCTTTCTGTGGGCAGGGGGAAGTTATCAGAGATTTTTTTAAGAGTGACATAATCAGATGTAAATTTTAGCATGAGTAAGAGAAGACCTGGGGTTGGACAAATAGGAGGAGGCCAAATGGGTCACTATTTCAATAGCCCAGGCACAAGCTAATGAAAATCAAAAGTAGGGCAAGCTGCTGTGATGTAAACTGCCTATTGTGAGTGGCCTCAGCCCTATAGCAACAGGGAACTCCATTCTGCCAACATCCCCAAAGCTTGGAAGGCAATCCCAAGTTCTAGTGGAGATTCTTAACTGCCAATACTTGGATTATAGCCTTGTGAGAATCTGGCCAGCGAACCCAGCCACTCCATGCCAGACTTAACAATCTTTAGTTCTGTGAGCTAATAAGTGTATATTGTTATAAGCCACTAGGTTATAGTAATTTGTTACATGGCAGTAGAAAACTAATATAAAACCACTCACCATTCATGATAAAAACATTTCAACTGGACACCTCGGTGGCTCAGTCAGTTAAGAGTCTGCTCATGATCCCAAGGTCCTGGGATCGAGTCCCGCATCGGGCTCCCTGCTCAGCAGGGAGCCTGCTTCTCTCTCTGCCTGCCACTCTCTTTCTCTCTCTCTGACAAATAAGTAAAATCTTTTTTTAAAAAAAAAAGCCATTTCAGCAAATTAGGAATAGAAAAGAACTTCCTAAATTTGGTAAAAGGCTTCAACCCCAAAACTTAGAGTGAATATAAATTTGACTGGCAAAATATTGAATATTATTCTTAACAATGAGAAAAAAGCAAGGATATCTGTTAGCATCACTTCCAGTTGACATTGCATTTGAAGTTCTAACTAATACAGAAAGGCGAGAAAAAGAAACAAAAGATGTACAGATTGGAAACGAAGAAGTAGAACTGTCTTTATTTGACATGGCATGATAGTGAGTGTAGAAAAGCCTAAGTCTACAAAATAGCTATACAAATGAATAAATAAACTTAATAAAGTTGCAAGGTCAAGATATGAAATCTATCGTATTTTTATATACTAGCAACAAACATTTTGAAAATTAACTTTTTAAAAGTGATACTGTTCATCGTAACACCAAAAACATGAAGTACTTAAGAATAAATTTCCTAAGAATGTCCAAATGAAAGCTACATAGTATCACTGGGAGAAAAATTTACCTATCAAAATAAATAGATATAACATGTTTGTGGATTGGAACACTCGGTACTGTTAAGATATCAAATATGGACAGACTGACCTACAGATTTAATGCAGTCCTATTTAAAATCACTATAGGTTTGACTTTCTAGAAATTGACAAGCTGATTGTAAAATTTATTATAAATACAAAAGGACCTAGAATATCCAAGAACAACTTTTTATTTTTATTGTTTTTAAATATTTCATTTTTACATAATCTCTGCACCCAACGTGGAGCTCGAACTCAAAACCCTGAGATCAAGAGTCGCATGCTCGGGGCGCCTGGGTGGCTCAGAGGGTTAAGCCTCTGCCTTCGGCTCAGGTCATGATCTCAGGATCCTGGGATCGAGCCCCACATCGGGCTCTCTGCTCAGCGGGGAGCCTGCTTCCCCCACCTCTCTCCACCTGCCTCTCTGCCTACTTGTGATCTCTCTCTCTGTGTCAAATAAATAAATAAAATCTTTAAAAAAAAAAAAAGAGTCGCATGCTCTACCAACTGAGCCAACCAGGCGCCCCCCCCCTCCCCACCAAGAACAACTCTTTAAAAGGAAGAATTATGTTGGGAGACTTACAACACCCAATGTCAAGACTTACTCCAAAAGGTAAATCAGTCAAGACAGTGAAGGATTGACCAAAATGCCTGAGTGCTCTAGGCACTCAAAATGCATTGTATGGACATCCTTAAGGAAGAAAACATGAGCTTGGGAGTAAGAAGATTTGGGAACAGGTTCTAGCTCTGCTACTCACTGACTATAACGCTAGGCAAATCATTAGTTCACCCTGGATGCCAGTTTCCTTATGTGTCAAACATACTTTAATTACAATTCTTTATGAACTTGAAAGGATGTTTTAAGACACTACATTGAAAAGTGATGCCCAGTTTATAGAATACTGTACCCATGTGAGGTTCTCCCCACCTGGAGGCTCAACTTACAGCTGGATGAAATAGCAAAGTCACTCATGCTGGAGAGGTAGGAGAAATCAAAGCTGTGTTGGGTTGAAGGGTCCATGGGAATGGGCAGAAGCCACAGCAAAGGTGGAAAGTTAGTGAGAAAACCCCAGGTACTTAAGATAGGGTCCCAGTGAAAGAAAGAAGTTCCTCACCTCTTCTTCAGCATCTGGTGAAAGTGTGAGTCTGAGGCCCTTCCTAAAATCTCCAGAAAGTTAGTGCAGCATCCTGACATGTGGAATCCAGCCCTACACAGGCATAGTCCTCACCGGGAGGAAGGGTTCATGCCTGCAGAAGGCTTTGCCTAAGTTCCAGACACTAAGAGAACCCCGATGTGAGGATAAGAGTACCTATGGCCCCCACGTAACAGACATTCTCCAATGTCATGAAAAGGTGTCTCGTGGTCATATACTCAGAGGAAATGTTGAATTAAACATTCAAGGGTTGTGTTATTTCAGGACATCTCAGAGCCTTTACTATGCCAAGGTACAGTGTGACGTTCTAGGAAGGGTCTTAGAGAATGAAGTGATTCCCAGACCTACTTTACACTGATTTGCTTTGTTATTTCCTTCTTTTAAACTAGTCACACCTCTTAGAAATCTATATGGAACACATGCTTTAAGTGAGTTCATCTTACAGCTATAAGAGTAGGGCCCAGAGAGGGGAAGGGACTTGCCAAAGTCACGCAGCTAGAGACTGGGAGAGCCAGACCTAAAACTTGGCCTCCCTGAGTCCAAGACCCCTTCCACGCCACAGACACTTTACAGACTCGCTCTTGGCTCACTTCATTCCTAAGTGATTTGAATGCAATCCACAAACCAAACAACAGGGAGTATTCTTGATCGGAGAGTAGGAAAATGCCACAGGAAACTTTCCTAGATGTCATCTCTCATAAACAAATAAGTGCCCATCACTGGCTCATTACTGAAGCTCTAGGATACTCATTAGCTCTGGAATTAGTAATGCGCCTTGAAAATGATGCCTGTCAATCAGCACAATCAAAGCGAACCACGTTTGGATGAGGTTTTCCCCCAAATAAATAGCAGGGTTTTTTGTTTGTTTGTTTCTGATTCAAAGTAAAAGTCTTCTTTAGAGCTAGGGCCCTGTGTGGCTGACTCTCCATGGGCACTGAGCTGCTAGGAGCATGAAGGTGGCAGTTTTGAACTCTTGCATTAGAGCCCTGGTTCTCAAAGTGTAGTTCCTGGACCAGCGCTATCGCCATCACCTGGGAGCTTGGGAAAAATGCAAAATCTTGGGCCCCGTCCCAGACCCACTGAATCAGAAAGAGTGGGGTGGGGCCCAGTGATGGGTTTTCCACCAGGCCTTGGACGTGATTCTGAATGCACACCCAAGTTTAAGAACCACTGCATTAGAGAAAATGAGACAATGAGTCGCAAGTTCAAGAGTGAGACCCAGGTAAAAGACGTACCTTGGAACAGCACAAACAGCAGGAAGGTCTTTTTTTTTTTTTTTTTCCCAGTTTCAGGCCTTGGGACGAAGTGGGTATTAGGTAATAGATGAGATAAACATATAAAGCCCATTAAGAAACAGGAGAAGGTGAGAAGGTACCCAGTATAGAGAAGATGCCCAAACGTGGGAGGGTAAATGCAGACCAGAAAACGAACCTGTGTGGCCAGAGGATACCTTACGACTGAGAGAATGCATGCTCTGGTTTTTTGGTTTCAGTGTGTATGTGTGTGTGTGTGTGTGTGTGTGTTTAAAGATTTTATTTATTTATTTGACAGATAGGGATCACAAGTAGGCAGAGAGGCACGCAGAGAGAGGGGGAGGCAGGCTCCCTGCTGAGCAGAGAGCCCGATGCGGGGCTCGATCCCAAGACTCTGGGATCATGACCCGAGCCGAAGGCAGAGGCTTTAACCCACTGAGCCACCCAGCTGCCCCCAGTGTGTGTGGGTGTGTGTGTGTTTTTTAAATGACACAGTTTGTTGTTTGTTGACACGGTCCAGTGTCTGCAGTTCTAAGAACACCAGGGCTCTCCGGAGACTACTGCGGCTCTCCGGAGGGAAGCCGCAAGTCAGGAGATGTCATCTGCTTTTCGATCTGCCACTGACTGTTAGTGTGATCTTAAGAAAGCCACTTAATCTCTCTAGACCCGTTCCCTCTTCTAAAAAGTGGGAAGGGGTATCTCTGCCCGCTGCTAGCTTTGGTGTCTTTCCCACTGACCTCAGATGCAAAGTACAGGTGCTTCAAAGCCTGGTTAACGGAGAGTTAAGGAAAAGAAGCATCAGCGTGTCAGGCGTCCGATTTACCCCTGACTTTGTGGTTGTCCCCAGCGCCTTCATTTCAGTGACGGTGAGGATACGCAATTGAGGAAGCCCCATGTCCCCTCCCCCACACAGCCTGGAGATGCCTACAGGACCTCAGACGGAGAAAATAGAAGACCCTGCCCCCTGCCTCATTTGCGGCACCATCCTCTCAGTGAACTCATGGACGGCAGTCAATATTGGCTGCTAACAGTTCTTGAAAAATTACTTTGTGTTGGGCTTTGCTCTGAGTAGCTTCTGGGTGTTAAGATGGGCGACATGCCAACGTGTTCTGGATCATATAACTTGGAGACACACGGAGTTACGTAACATTAAAAGGATCGCTTCGCTGCAGGACCTGTTAGAGCCTTTAGTTACAGCCCTGGCTGCATCCTGACGTTCTAGGGACAGCTAGTATGCCCTGATTCCCAAACTTACTTTCCGTTTGACCATTTCTGGGCTTTTGTTTGTTTTCCCCCCGACCTCCGCACACCTATTCAAATCTACCCAGCACATAGTTATTTAAGCCTTTGAGGTAGGGATATTTACTCCCCCCTGTTTTACGGACAGGAAAACTGAGGCTCAGAGAGGTTCAGTGACTTCCCTAAGGTCACACAGCGAGTAAGAGGGAGAGCCAGGATTCCAGCCTAGGCAAACTGATGCCAGACTGGCTTTTGACCCCTATGCCTACTGCTATTTTTATAACAATAATAAGAGCTAAAACACATATCGCATTTACTACGTGGCAGGTGCCGATGCATTATGCCAGTCACCCTCTCAGTGGCACCGGGAGAACCGGCTACTCTTGTCCCCCACTAACATGAAGCTATTGAAGCTGGAGAGGCTGAATAAGTATACCACAGTCACACAGCCTGACGGCTAGTACAGTCAGAATCGGAACCCGGTTCTGTCTGGCTCTAAAGCCTATGCTCTTAACCACGAGGGGCTGCTTCTTCATCTAGACACTTCCATGACCCCCAGTGACTCGGCACTCTCGTGTTAGGTGGATCTCATGGTACTTTACGCTTCCCTAAAGTGACTACGGCAGTGGAGACCGGTAATTCTATACAGGTGGCTAGGCAGTGCCTAGCGGAAACCCAGAGAACAGTCTTGACATCTCCCGTGGTGTGTGCTGTGTCCCACGAGAGCTTCTACGCCTCTGCCAGTAGGCGCTTGGCCAGCTTTGAGATGGGCTCCTATGCAGTCCCTACACTGAGGAGCTGCTCTCATCTCATCGACGGGCAGCCAGACCCAACCTGGGGCCTGCTGTATACACATCCGAAGCCGGCTTTCCACTTGCCGTATCGGGTGGCTGGCAAATCCTTCTTCATGCAGGCTAAGCTGATTTTGAAGCAGGACAGGAGCACAAGCAGCCGAAAGAACCCCGTTCTGCTCTCCCCAGCCAAGTGCGACCACAAATGGCAGACTCCGCTGTAATATGGGCAAACCTAGCTTCATTCCGTGTGAGTGGACGGGCTGAGACCCCCCGGGAAACGCTAAGGTGTGATGGTACCAGGACCAGCCCCCATCCTACAGCGCTATAGCTTCACCTCCTTTTTGCTAAACATTATGAATAAATGTGTTCTGGTGCCCCCTGGAGACCCCTGATAATCGTGGTCTCCAGGCAGCCAGAATTGTATAGACGTGGCCTCTGCTCCAACAAGCCCAGCTCTCCCCCGCTCCGAGCCCGCTGCTGAGACGGCCCGTTAAGTCAGTCAATCAGCATGAGCAGGCACTGTGCTGAACACTGGGGATAAGGTGGGGAACGAGTCCAAACATGGTTCCTCCTTCGGGGGGACAGGTTTAGTATGCGAGACAAACATGAAGTGAATGCTACACAATTCATTTGATTACATAATGAACTTCTGAAGGAAGTTAGAGGGCAAGCTCTTATGTGTGTTTCAAATATCCACTTTCTGTCCTACCCGTGGCTGCTGGGTCTTCCTTGGCTGTAAGTCCCAAGGCTGTGACTTTGGCCATAGTCATGAGTGTTGCCTGTGGCCGGTGAAGGCAGCTTCCGGTCCTGGCTCGGCGGTGCTCCGAGTGCCAACAAAGTATCAAAGCTGTCCAGAGAGCTTCTCGGGTTATTTGGCAGAGGAACTGACCCCAAGGACCAGTAATCAGAGGTCAGGGTCTAGCACTGATTATCAAGCACAAAAATGGGCCCCGTGATTTAACAAGAACCGTCAAGGTCCAGTGTAGTAATGGTGGATGATCGTACCAATCCCCTTTATCTAGAGGCCTGGGAGTCATGTAATTTAGGAGGTCAGAACAATCCGTGCTCTCTGTTCTTCCTTCTCCATGATTCCCAGCCTTCTTTGCTGACTGCCTCTCTTTGCTCAGCCTCGTAATGTTGGAGAGCCTCAGGGTTTGGTTAGTTTTCATCTTTTTGCTATAGACGCATCCTCCTTAGGTAATCTCATCACATCCCATGATTATAGATAATTGCATGTTTTGATGACTTCCAAACTTATATTTTTAGGCTGGCGTCTCCGTGTGGATATGAGCATAGCTAGTGCAAGACGGAACTGTTGATTTCCCCCCAAGAGTTTTCCAGTCTTCCTTGGCTCAGTGAATGGTACCATTATTCATCAAATCATTGAAACCTCTCTTTCCCTCAGACCCCCATCCGTTTAATTAGGAAGTGCATTGCTTCTGTCCGTAAACATATCCAAAAGTCCACCGTCTTTTCTCCATATCCGCTGTGATCAGCCTAGCCCAAGCCACAATCATCACTTTCTTTTACGCCTGCAGTGAAGACCTTCCCTCTTCTGCTCTTGCTTCCGTCCAGTTTCCACAAGTGTGATCAGTCATCGACCTTCAGTGACTCTCATCAAGTCATGTCAGCCCTCTGCCTAAAACCCTCCAATCGCTCCCTAGTTCATCTTGAATAGAATTCAACGTTTTTACCACAGTTTAGAAAATCTTCGTGATCTGCTTCTAATTTTCTCTTCCACCTCATCTCATGCCTCTGCTTCCTCTTATTTATCATATTCCTGCGAACAGTGGCCTTTTTTCTGCCCCTTCAACTTAAGACCCTCTCTCTAGCCTCAGTGCCTTTGCACAGGTTTTTTTCCTGTGGCCGGAATGCTCTTTGGCCTCACACTTCCTGTGTCTGACCTGTCATCCTGTCACTGCCTCAGAGAAGCCTAAAGTAGGTTTTTTCTTTCTCAACTTCTTACCTTTTTTTCATAGGTTGCATCACAATTACTTGCTTTTTTGTACGTTTATTGGAATTTAGTAGGGCAGGGGGAGTCTGTCTTCCCAACTAGAATGTAAACCTCCTGGGGACCACTACCGCTGGAAGTGGTACTTGGAAGTTAAAATATAAATTAATTTAGGAACAACGAGTCATTTCCGTCAGGCTTATTGCATGTGTTATGTAATGTTTACCTTCTGTAAATAATGGCCTCTTCTTCGGCATCTAAAATTACTTGATTTACTTATGCTTCATTCCTGATGTTCCTGGAACTCTTCTCTCTCAAAACAAATCATTTATGCATGTTTTGTGCATTCTGTGAGTGCATCAAGGTTGGAAGTACTACGCCTTTCCCCCCATGGTAATGACTTTCAAAAGAAAGCAGGGTGCTATTATAGAAAGAGCTCTCACTGGCTTTGCAGACAAAAACAAGAAATGGCGGTCAATCTCAGCCATCCCACTGACAGGCTATGTGACCTTGCAGAAATGACTTGACTCGTCTGAGCCCCATCTTCTGTGCAAGAGTCATAATCCCTACTCCAAGGTGGTTATTTTAAAGATGAAATGAAACTAGGGTCACGGAACGTGGGAACTCAGCGAAAGTTCATTCTTTTCCCTTCGGGGCTGGCCACTAAAGAAAAGCATTACTTCTTTATCACTCTATTTTTCAATGATAACTTCCTGAGCTACCTACTTAATTTTTGGTCTGGGGTTACATGGCTTCTTTCTAAACATCGAATTGACCCTCCAAATAGGCCATTTTGTCAGCATTGCAGAGACTCTTGAGAATGTGGTAGAAACTCAGGAGCTAGTCCCCCCAGAACGGATTTTGCAATATTTCCACAGTGGCAGCACCACTGAGGCCACGGGCCAGAGCCCTCATCGGCTGGCGAGGTCCTCCCACATTTACCAGAAACTATAGCATCGGCATCTAGGCCCATGAATTTCCATTCATATTTTTAGATACGAGACCGTCATTTCAGAATGAATCCAGCTTGCCTCACGCACGTCCCGAGCCTCTTTGACTAAGGCCATCTTTGTAGGGAGTATCGCAGGAGCAAAAACCCTACACTCGCCAGCTCTGGGTAGACCCCGTGGCCTGCTAATAGGACTAGCTCGCACTTCGGGACCATCTTGAACTCAGGAGTGGCCTTGAGGTTAAAGGACAAAAGCAGACTTTAGAGGAGTTAATGAATGAATTCATGCTGGAAAATGCTCCCCTTGGGCCAGAACTCCCGTTGATTTCGTTCGCACATCCAGTGCCCGATTCCCAGAGGCCTCTAGTCACATATGACAAATGGCTGGTCATCCAAGCAAAGTGACCTGCCATTCAATAAACCATATCTCAGCCAATTTTGAAGACAGCTCATTTTTCTCCTCGGGGAGCTCTTCTCCCTTCCTCTGTGTGAACATCCCAAAGGCGGTCCACTGAGGCCTTTCCGCCTGCTGAGGGAAGACAAGCCCCTCTAACCTGCCTGCAGGATCTTTCTTCCTCGTAGAAAGATCTTGGAAGGGCTCTAAAGGTTTTATGGCTTCGAGTTAGGCTTGGCCAAATTACTCACAAGTGCTGAATCCTCTTAGGGGTGTCAGCCCGAGAGAAGGAGACCTATTCAGACTGGGGCCTGCATTGAGACAGCCGACAAAGACCAATTAGTCTTGATTGTGCCGGCTGCAGTCGGAAGGTGACTACCCTCAGACCACCAACTCGTGCCACCAAAGTGCTCATCCCACCCAGGAGTCCAGGGCTTTCCCTCAGTTCCCAGTCCGGCTTCACATGACCCCTGGGTCAAATGCCTGTCTCCCGTCCCGGCTTTTGCCCCTGCCAGGTCGCGGATAGTGCTGTTCCTCCCAACTGCATTCTCTCCCCCTCTGTGTGAAAGCTGGTCCTGTCTGCCCGACGGCCAGGACACACGAAGCCATCTCACCCTCCCTGCAGAAAATCCCCCTGACTTCATGGTGATCTGTTTTGCCTCGTGGTGGCCCAGGTCGGAAACTTCGTTTGGAGGAATTCAGGTCTGTCTTTTGGTTATTCATCTACTTCTAAGGTTATAGGTTTCTGGGACGTCTGCCTCTCCAAGACCTCCCTGCCCATAAGGAGTTAAAGCCAAGTACATAAATGACCATGATAATGATGGCTGCCTTTCTTTAAGCATTCGGTGGGTGCTGCTACTGTGGTAAGCATTATACGCATTTCATTGAATCCTCACGGGGACACCATCCTTTTTCTGCAGTTCTAGAATGCAAAGCTTTAAAATCCCGTAGTGGAGTCACAGGATATTTTCATAACTAATCCGGCAGCAACAGGTGACCTGAAGTTTTTCACGAACTGACACGAGGCTGTCATTTTATTACACTTAATGTAATTACTCATTTGTCTCCCTGTAGAAGTAATAAGGTGTTTGCTTTCAAGCTCTGTCCCAGACCCTCTGGGGGTGTTTTGTAGGACATAAAATGTGCCCTATACTTAAAAAAAAAAAATCCCCAAATTTCTGAATTCCCAAACCCTCGTGGCCTCAGGATTTTTGGAGAAGGAAAGGGTATAGTTATTGTGTCCGTTTTATAATGATTGGAGCCGAGAGAAGTGACGCGACTTTCCCTTAATCACACCACCAGGAACTGAGGCACCAGGATTGAAACCCAGTTTGTCTGGATCCAGAGTCCGCGTGCTTACCCCCTGAGCCACACCAGCCTCTCACCAGAAAACACGGTTTAGTAATGGTCATTACAGAGACTCCGACTGAAGGGTACAGGGAATTTTTTTTTAAAGATTTTATTTATTTATTTGACAGGCAGAGATCACAAGTAGGCAGAGAGGCAGGTAGAGAGAGAGGGGGAAAGCAGGCTCCCCGCCGAGCAGAGAGCCCGATGCGGGGCTCCATCCCAGGACCCTGAGATCATGACCTGGGCCGAAGGCAGAGGCTTTAACCCACTGAGCCACCCAGGTGCCCCGGGTACAGGAAATTTGAAGAGGAAAAGGGGACCTCCCATTGGGGATTTAGTCGAAACTACAGAGAGGGAGGGTCCCAAAGCACTTACCGGACACGTGTCATTCTGCCTCCGTTCTGCCTTAGAGGAGCAAAGAACAGATAGGCACGTCCTCTTGTATTTTTGCTGGCTCTATTTTATTTTTTTTTTATTTCACTTTATTTTATTTTGTAGTTTTTATGAAGCAGAGGAACGGGAGGCGTTGAAAAGGCAGCCCAGAGAGTGAGGCAGTCGAGAAGAGCAATGGTCATAAACATTCTATAGTAGAAGCTTCTGTGCCCCGGACGGGGGGCTTTGTTGCTTCATTGTGAGCGGGGAGTTAAAATTTAACCAAGGAACTCATGCCTCACTGCAGCTCGCAGCGAGTCAGTGGGAACCCGGCGGGCACCCCTACGAGAACTCCCAGTCCCCCTCCTTCTGCGCTTAAACAACGCTTTCTCCTCCTCCTCCTCCTCCTCCTCCTCCTATCCGGAATCCCAGTAAAGGTCTTAGGGGAACACCTCCATTACCAGGAATTTAAACCTAGAATCCAAATAATGTTCTCTTTTGTCATGAATAATCAAAGTTCTAAATTGATATTTTAGAAATCAGGTCCAGTTCATGAGTAGTGAATTGAGTGTGTCTAATTACATTTTATAGTCATTTAACAGCTGTTAATAATGTAATTTTGTGTTTTGCCCAATTTGCACTAAATTACTTTAATGACACACATTGTATTTATTTTCCTTTTGGTGTAACAGTAATCAAACACCAGGGAATCAACTTGGACGTGGAAAGAAATAATTTATTGTTTTCATAAGTTTGAAGAAAAGAGATTCGACAAAAAGAAAGAGTAGGTCGTAAAAATAAAAGTAGCTTAACGTACATGAATGCATTGTTTTCTCTGGCATTTCTTTTTGTAAGAAAAAAAAATAATGTAATGAACACATTTGTTTCCCATCCAAGTCGGTATTTGATGTGAACCAAGTGTTTGCAAATACACGTTTGATTGACAAGCTAATGAACGTCGTCCTCCCCCCACCCCCCAAAATATCCTTCTGGAATGAAAACCCAGATTTCTGAGTTTCTGGTGTATGAGTTAAAGAGACACAGCATCGACTGAGGTAGACTCCCCCACCCCCAACAAAAACTTACATGTCCAAGGTGAAGCTAGAGGAGAGAAACAACATAAAAAAAAAAAAAAAAACAACCCAGGAAGGAATAGAGCTTTAATGGAAGAAAAATATAAAGCAGGTAGGCAAGTACTTCTCCCACAGGTTAGAAGAAACTTCTATGTGACATCTTTATGAGAGTGAAGAGAAAGCCAATTTGGGGCCCCCCAAAAAATTGCTGGATAATTGGAACGGTCCATTATGAAAGGACTGCTCTGTATTTTTCCTGTCACTTTAGGCACTTAAGGCCACGCATTTACTATTCTACCCACACGTGTCTTCTGCAGTCCACATAGGTCAATGCCTTTTATATTTGAAATGAACTGTACGAGTCGAGCGGATGAGTTCTTCCTGTCTACGGGATGTGGGCTGCCATTACTCCAGCCAGGGCCTGACATGGCCTGTTCTGTTTTTGCCCATTGCCTCCTGTGACCTACGTGGGAAGAACTACAAATGGATGGGCCTTCCCTCTGGGAGAGTCAGAGTTATTTTGCAGTTTGTTAAGAGTAGGAGGCTAATTTCATCGCCCTTATTGCTCAGGCCCCAGTGAATGGGGCAATGGTGTACCAAGTGGGGGGGGGGGCTGGTGGTGGGCGAGGTCCACCCCAGGTGCAGGCAATAATAAGGGGGGGAGGGGTGCATTCCCTGTGGAGAATTCAAAAACAATAATAAAACTGACTAAAAGTCGGTCTGCTTTTCATGTTCATCATGTGCTAGCCATTCTAAACAAAGTCCGTGATAAAGGACTCCTACCCGCGGGGTTACCCGCTCCCACTGCCGCTTCCCCCACTTGGGTCTTCCATTGAGATGGGGGGGGTGGGGGAGGGGCTGTGCTCGCTCACACGCCGGGAGAGTTACAGCGCCCCGGCCGGTACCCTTTTCTTGCCACGGTGGGCATTACTGCCTTATTCTGCCGCTGGTACCAAAGCCGCTCTTCCCTCGGCCTCCTGATGGCCCCGACCAGCAGCTGCTTCTTGACCCCCGCCCTCTGGCCTCGGGAGGCGCTTCTCACCCTCACTGTGGCTCTTGCCGACGTGCAGGTGAAGTCTCTCCCTGCCAAGCTTGGCAGTTCTTTATCACCTTCCTAAAAGGTGTTGTGGCTCCTTTAGCTGATGGAGCCTTCTCTTGAGGAATTTGGGACAACTTGCCAAGGGCTGGCTTGAGGGCATCTCAGCGACACCAGTGATGTCGCACTCGGCCAACCATCAGCCACTGGCCCGCAGCCAAAGCTCATGGCCTTTGGAGCTGTCCTGCCTCAGGGTGAGTTCTCTCAAGCAGAGCACTGTCCTCAGAAGCTGGTGGAGGAGGGGATGGACTTGAGGCTTAATCCGGGGGTCCCGGATACCAACTCCAAAATTCTCTTCATCTGGCCATTCCTTCAGGGCTGGTTTTTTTTTTTTTTTAAAGACTGGGGTCAGACTTGTGATTTTTTAAGATTTTATTTATTTATTTGACAGACAGAGATCACAAGCAGGCAGAGAGGCAGGCAGAGAGAGAGAGAGAGGAGGAAGCAGGCTCCCCGCTGAGCAGAGAGCCCGATGTGGGGCTCGATCCCAGGACCCCGGGACCATGACCTGAGCCGAAGGCAGAGGCTTTAACCCACTGAGCCACCCAGGTGCCCCTCAGGGCTGTTTTAGTACAGAGGTGGATTTGCCCATGTCTGTCTGTCCTGGGGAAGGGAGCAGTACCTATGCTCGAGTCAAAGAGCCTGGAAACCTAGGGAACCGCCTCTGTAATCCATAGAAATACAGAGGTTGGGTTAACTCAAGACAGTCTTGCGTTGGATTCCTTGGTACACCTCCATCACGACAGATGGTCTTCTTTTTCTTAATCTGTTTTTGGATCATGGGACCCTTTGAGAATCTAATGTAAACCATGCACCCTCTCCTCGGAAAAGTGCACTCCTCTACATGTGGTCAGAATTTTCAATGCCACTTAGTCGGGTTCAGTTACGGGAGTCTCTGCACCTCAGAAGAAGAACTCCCGCTCTAGCAAGTCCTCCTCGTCTTGCTGCCCCTCGCTCCCCAGAAACGTATCCAGGGTGATCTTCTGCATTAGGCACAGGAGGCCCGGAGCCTAGGGGGTTCACAGTACTCTTAGGGGCCCAGTGATAATGTCTTTTTTAAAAATTTGAGTTCCAGTGTAGTTAGCACACAGTGCTCTATGAGTTTCAGGTGTGCAATGTAGTCATCCAACAGTTCCGTGGATTACCCGGGGCTCATCAAGACAAGTGCGCTCCTGATCCCCTTCACCCCACCGCCCCCCCCCACACCCTCTGGTAACCACCTGTTTGTTCTCTATAGTTAAGAGCCTGTTTTCTGGCTTGTCTCCTTTTTTTCCCCTTTGTTCATCTGTTTTGTTTCTTAAATTCCACGTATGAGTGAAATCAGATGGCATTTGTCTTTCCCTGACAGCTTATTTCACTTAGCGTTATACTCTTCAGCTCCATCCATGTTGTTGCAAATGACAAGATTTCATTCTTCTCTATGGCTGAGTCATACTCCATTCTATATATCTGTACTACCTCTTCTTCATCCATTCATCTATTGATGGGCACTTGGGCTGCTTTCCGTAGTAAATAACGCTGCTATAAACATAGGGGTGCATGCATCCCTTGGAACAAGTGTTTTCATATTCTTTGGGTAGATACCTAGTAGTGTGTTTACTGAAATGTAGGGTAGTTCCATTTTTAACTTTTTTTTAAAAGATTATATTTATTTATTTGATAGAGCGAGAGAGCACAAGCAGGGGGAGCAGCAGAGAGGGGGGAGAAGAAGGCTCCTCACTGAGCAGGGAGTCCTATGCTGGGCTCGATCCCAGGACCCTGGGATCACGAACCTGAGCCGAGGGCAGATGCTTAACCATCTGAGCCACCCAGGTGCCCTGTTTTTTAACTTTTGGAGGCACCTCCATACTGCTGTCCACAGTGGCTGCACCAGTTTGCATTCCCACCAACAGTGCTGAAGGGTTCCTTTTTCTCTGCATCCTCAGCAACATTGGTTTTTAGAGTTTTTGGTTTTAGCCAGTCTGAGAGGTGTGAGGTGATAGCTCAGTGTAGTTCTGATTAGCGATTCCCTGATGATGAGTGATGTTGAGCATTTTTTCATGTGACTGTTGGCCATCTGGATGTCTTCTTCGGAGAAATGTCTGTTCATGTCCTCTGCCCGTTTTTCAGTTCGATTATTTGCTTTTTGAATGTTGAGTTGTATAAGTGCTTTATATATGTCCTTTGCTAATGTCTTGTCCCATCGGTACTCTGTTTTTTAATTTTGTTGGTTGTTTCCTTTGCTGTGCGGAAGCTTTTTGTTTTGATGTATTCCCAGTAGTTGATTTTTGCTTTTGTTTCCCTTGCCTCAGGAGACAAATCTAAGATAGAGGATGTTACTACGACCAATGTCAGAGAAATTACTGCCTGTGCTGTCTTCTAGGGTTTTTACGATTTGGGGTCTCACATTTAGGTCCTTAATCCATTTTGAGTTTATTTTTGTGTGTGGTGGAAGAAAGTGGTCCAGTTTCTTTCTTTTGCATGTAGCTGCCCAGTTTTCACACCACCATATGTTGAAGAGACTGTCTTTTTCCCGTTGCGTATTCTTTTGTGCTTTGTCAAAGGTTAATTGACCATATAACTCAGGGTTTGTTTCTAGGTTTTCTATTCTGTTCCATTGATCTATGTGTCCATTTTTGTGCCAGTACCATACTGTTTTGATGACTACAGCTTTGTAATATAACTTGAAATCTGGAACTGTGATGTCTCCAGTTTTGTTTTTCTTTTTCAACATTGCTTTGGTTATTTGGGGTCCTTTGTGATTCCATACAAATTTTAGGATTGTTTGTTCTAGTTCTGTGAAAAATGCTGTTGGTGTTTTCATAGGGATTGCATTAAATGTACAGCTTGTTTTGGGTAGCATAGACATTTTAACAATATTTGATCTTCCAAACCATGAGAATGGAATTTCTTTCCATTTCCTTGTGTCATCTCCAATGATAATGTCTTAATTTCTTCTAAGGTTGGAAGGAAAAATTGAACTATTACATCAAAGAAAATACTTTAATAAAATATAACATATTCATCTTTATGAATGCAGTAGTAAAGTATGCAGTGGTAAATGCAGTAGTAAAGTATAAGTTTTAATATTTTTCATGGAGGAAAGGGCCTACAAAAGCAAAAGTGCCTAGGATCTGTGAAAGTCATAATGCAGCCCAGGAAAGACCTGTTGTGGCTTTGTGGAGCTGGAGGCTAGACTAAATTGTTGCACATGCATACCTTGCCCTGAAGGAAGACAAGGCGTCTGCAGGACTTTCTTACTGGGCTGACGGCAGAGCCCATGATTTGGAATTGGGGGACCCAGATTCCAATCTTGACTTAGTTGCTGACTGCCTGTGGGACCTTGAACAAGTTATCTTACCTTTCATTTTCTTCATCTGCTAACTGGGGAGAAACCGAAAAATTCTGCCTTGACCCCAAACTGGGGTCGAACATTCTGGATGCGTAACAAGAAAATAGATGCTAAAGACTGCGTCATAGCCTTTAAAGAACAAGAGATTGCAATTAATTGCATGATAATCACAGAATTGAAATAGCAGTGATGAAAGCCACCCTAAAGTTGCTGTTCCTACTCTTGCTGTTGAAGTATCTCACAGATTCCCAGGATAGTGGAGAAAAGGAGGGCCTTGGACAAATATCTAGAGATATAAACCCACAGGCCAGTTTATCAAATATGAATAGAAGGTAACAAAGCTAATTTTTAGACAAAGGTGAAATTTTTCTGAATCTTGTATAAATGAGTGCTGTCATTCTAAGATGTCCTCCTAGATGATTATGTACTTTTCTCAGCCACGCTGTTGTTTTTTTTTTTTAAAGATTTTATTTATTTACTTGACAGACAGAGATCACAAGTAGGCAGAGCGGCAGGCAGAGAGAGAGAGGGGGAAGCAGGCTCCCCGCTGAACAGAGAGCCCGATGTGGGGCTTGATCCCAGGACCCTGGGATCATGACCTGGGCCGAAGGCAGAGGCTTTAACCCACTGAACCACCCGGGTGCCCCAGCCACGCTGTTTTGATAACTCTCTCTGAATTGCCTTCTGACTTAGATTATAAAATCCATGCAAAAATCATTATCATTTGTGAAACTGGATTTAGAATGGGCAGATCTAGTTTCCAGCCTCAGCTCTGGGGCTTACCAACTCTGTGACCTTGGGCAAGTCACTTTCTCCCTCTGAGCATTAAGTTTCTCCTGTGTAAAGTAGGAGGCAGACTAGATAAAAAATTCCAGACATATGACCTGGAAGCTACCTAGTGATGAAGCTTCTTCTTTCTAGTTCATGCACACCCTGGCCCACCTCTCTAATGCCTATGCAGTCTTGAAGGCCTACCAAGTTACTTTAGGGCCTAAAGAGTGAGCACTGCTGGTGGTGAGAGCCTAAGCTGCCTCCGAGGCTTTAAAATCACGTGCTGCTATCCCCACAGGCGGATTCACTTTTGGCCCCGCAAAGACAACGGCCACGACTTCAATGATAAGGTTTACTTTCTGTACGCGTGCTACAGGAGGGCTTAATTTGGAGACTACCTCTCAATCAATTGCCGGCACACCTTCTTCTGCCCTCTTCTCACTCAGTAACCCAGTCCCAGCTACACAGACCACAGGATTCATCTTCACAGCATCAGTTGCCTCAACTCCTGCCCCAGGAGGAACTAGATTTCCCTTAGGAATAAATGCATCAAAATTAAACTTGAGTCATACTGCTTCCACATAATCTACAGTGATTGCAGGGGCTTTTGAGCTGGGTACCAACAACCTTACTAATGCTGTGGTCACCGGGGCGCCAATCAAACCGGGTGACAACAGCCATTCCTTTTGCTTTTGGCTCTACTACCAGCTCTGCTACTTACTCTGTAACACCCGCAGTGTTCTCATTTACCAGCAGTGGCGTGTCCTAGCCTGGGAGCGCAAAGTCCAGTGTTGTCTCAATAGGGAATACTGCTCAACCAACAGCATCTGCAGGATTACTCCTCATTCCTGCTACCTGAGCCTGTTCTCTGAACATAGCAGGAATAAACTAGAAATCAATAACAAAAAAATACCCAAAAAATTGTCATCCCCAAATAGTTGGAAATTCACAATATGCCTTAAATAACTGAAAAGTCAAAGAAAGAAACCACAAAGGAAATTGGAAAATATTTAGAACTGAATGATAATTACAGTATTTTAAAATTTATGGAATGCAGCTAACAAGGTTAGAGGGAAACCTATAGCTTTAAATGCCTAGGTTACAAAGGTCTACAATGAATTACCTGATTTCTACCTTAAAAGCTAAAGACAGAGAAAATCAGCCCCACAGTAAGTAGAAGAAAAATAGTGAGGATAAGAGTGGAAATTAATATAAAAGAAAACAGGCAATATAGAAAACAAACCCGATCATTTGGAAAGAAGGAAGTAAAATAGTCATAACAGAGAACATTATGTATGTAGAACATTCAAAGGAATCTACAACAAAAACTATTGGAAGTATTAAGTGAATTTAGGCAGGATACTAGATATTGGGTATGTTAGTTTTCTATAACCACATAACAATATTACTATAAATTTAGCAGCTAAAACACAACATATATTTATTATCTCACAGTTTCTGGGGGTCAGAAGTCTGGGTACAGCTTATCTGAATCTTCTGCCTAGGGTCTCACAAGGGCATAATCAAGAAATTGGTCAGGGCTGGGTGTCTATCTGGCAGTCTCCACTAAGAAGCCACTTCCCTGTAGATGTATGACCTTGGATTATTTAACCTCCCCATAGGTTTATTACCTCATCTGTGAAATGGGATCATAATACTTGTACCTAAGTACTCAGTAAGTAATACTTACTATTAATAATCTCCATGGTATACTTGAAAATTTGGCTGAATAATTTTGTATTTGCTGGTCACACCCTTTCAGATTCTGGAATAAAAATGTTGTGATATTTCAAGTATCATAGTAATACCTTATTGCTTCATGTAATACTTTAAAATGTTAAATTTGTAAAAGTTTTAAAAGAGCAATTAGCCAAACAGTAGAGGCCAACTGAGGGTAAACTCTCCTTTTAACTCAATGGTGTTTAAGTATTTGAGATTTATTTTTCTCTCCAAAAAATATCTAATGGCTGCTAAGTCAAACACTTTAAAAAATGACTTTGATAGAGGTATGTGTTACAGCTAGGCTACCCCCCAAAAGTACAGCAATTCAAATCAAATTTCTATGGATGAAAGGAGACTGTAATTGCCAGTCCTTCTCACCAGAAACAGGTCATTGTGTCTGTATTAGTGATTTGATATTCCTCAGTAGTGGTAGAACTTCGGTAAATATCTTATACCACTTCAGTCAACTATAGTCAAACAGGGGAAGCTGAGAAGGTATTTTCTGTCTTTCTCTCTCACTGAAATCAAACACCCAGTCTTTAAATTTTCACCTATTGCTGTATCATTGCCATGTGAGAACTTCCTTTATTTTACTTCCAGGAGTAACATATCATTACAAACCTTCAGTGGCAATAAAGCAACAATTGAATATTAGTTTCCACCATTTCCACGGTAAGGGTTTAAGGTAGGAAGTATGCCAATACAAGAGTTAGCTCCTGAAGAACTATATTGGGCAGTCAAAACAGTGATATATTGTTTCTTAGGAACACTTAAAGTCACCAGAGAAGAACTAGAGCAAACATGAGAATTTTCGAGGGATTCTGCACTTTCAAGGTTGATGTGATTGGAGTTGGTTGAGGAGACAGTGCAGATCAAAATTTTCCTGACTTTCCCCACAATCCAACTCTCCTCACTTTATTCCCCAACTAGGTTCTGTTCTGTTCAAGTTCCTCCTAGCTCCTGATTCATGATGTTCTGTAATGGCTAAGATTTATAGCCACCTCTTTTTTTCTGTTCCTGGCTTTTATCCATAGGATTTTTTCTCTCAGTGTTGGCCCCTGGGATTCAAACTGTGGCACTAGTCCATCCAGCTGTTCTAGGTTCTGTGATATATCTAGCTTCTGTTAATATATCAGAAATCTTGTAGTGCTCTAGAAAAGTTCCCATCTGGTGAGTTTGGCTATAAGTGAAGATCTGAAAGATTGAATCCTGATCAAGTGAATTAGAGAAGATTTGGGAGAATACTGGGAAAGGATAGAAGGTATTGGGACCTAATATTTACCTCAGAGTGGCAGTCAATAAGGAAGTTCACTTCACTTCTCTTGCTGTTAAAGCACCAGCCTTCATAGCTACATTGCACTAATAGTGGGCTACTGGAGATGGGAACCATTGCCGTGAAATGCCTGTGGCTGACTAATGGGCACTGTTTAAGAAAGTCTGGAAGGCCCAGGTTGCTATACTATAATGGGAAAAATGTTGTCCAACTCATAAATTTCATCTGATCCTCATCCTAGTTAGGAAACTCAGAATGTCAGTCACATATCACTGAGTATCCCTGAATAGCCTTAATTGTGGCATCCAGGTCCTTGCCTACAAGGCAGATCCTCAGAGCAGAGACTGTCCTACACCAAGGTCAAGATTGTCCAAATTGTCATGCTGGAAATTCCCTCTTTGGAAAGTTGGGCAAGTAGAAGGCTTCCAACTTGTCAGGAAGTAAGGAAGAACTCCTGCACCATGAAATATCACAACTTTAGACGATGATGATAGCTGTAGTCTCTAAAATGTGGTCACACGTGAGTTGTCCAGACCCAGAGTCAACATTGCTGTGCTGAGTGAAACCAGACTTCCTGTTGAAGGGCAGCCCCTGAGAAGGATTCCAGCTGCAGTTTTCCTTGTGAGATCTCCACCCTCTAGCACGAAGGCTATCAGGTGTTGGCTTTACAATTGGACAATCACTTGTCTCAAAACTCCCCAACATGCTGAGAGGTATTAGTGACCTTCTGGTGACCCCACACGTACCCTTCAAACTCAATTCCAGTACTTCTGACCTAGCATTAGGACGTAGAATGACGGGAAAGAGAAATTGGATCTAGACGAAGGTAGCGTCAATGGAGAACAAGCTGATTGTCATGAGGAAGGTTGACCAGAATAGGAAAATCATCTGGTCTTTCAGGAGTGAAAACTAGAATACACCTGGATTTCTCCTCCTTACCAAACATTGCAAACAGCAATCGCGATCACTAATTCCATCTTCTGCCTACCACTTAGGGCACATGCCAATTAAGTGCAAACAAAATTTTTAACAGTATCACCAGGTCGTCATGCTTATCAATGGCACCAACAGAACACTAAGGGCAACGAAACTATTTGAGATTCTGAGTGCTGTCCTGATAAACATCTCATTTGCTTGCTCTGATCTCTACATGCAGAAGAGAGTCACTAATTTGGAAAAAGAAGGGGAGACAAAAGAGGGTGGTCCTATCCCAGTGCATGAAAGGTCTGAGTTGTAGAATACTTTATTGGCATAGAAGAGCATGTGAGCTTGGATGAAAGGAGAAGGAAACAGATATTGTTTAGGTGGTGAGTGGCTAAGAGTGTGGGCTCTGGAATCTGAGATCCTGGATTGTAATCCTGACACTACCACTGACTAGCTATATGATTTTGGACTACTCTCTTGCAGTCTAAGTTTCCTTATCAAAACCCAGGGATATAACTCTCTACACTTTCCACTCCATTTTGCTCTGAACCTAAAACTGCTCTACAAAATAAAGTCTATTAAGAGATAAACCCAAGGATAATAGTAGTACCTGCCTCAAAGGATTGTTGGGGAGACCATGTGTACCAGTTATGAGGTTATTGTCTCTCAGCCTGAAAGCCATCCATCTATACTCTGCTTTGTGATGCTGGGGCAGGGACCCCACAAACCACATTTCTTTTTTTGCCAGCTGGCTTTCTGGTAGGCTCTACCCATGGAGACACTAGAGGAAGACGACAAGTCTGGAGCAAGAAGAAGGGATCTGCTCCTATCTGGGTGCTTCTCAGAGGTTTTATTTGCTGATGTGTATCGCCCTAACAACATTCCTTCATTCCAGCAGTTGCAGTTCCTACTGGAAGCAGTAGCTGAATCCAGCTTTTAATATTTGCAGCACTTGTAGAACCAGCCTTCTCCCACCCCTCTCAGAGACACCAGCTCTAGCCTCCTGAGAAATCAAGGTCTCAGCTTCACGGGGCCACTCTTCCAAGTTCAGAGTCAGCAGTACCATCTGAGCAGTGCCCTCATCTCAGAGATCTGAGTTTCAGTTCCTCAGGGCCCCTGCTCTAATCCTCTAAGTTTTAATAATTTCAGCCTCTTCTTTTTGTTCCCCCAGGCACGGTTCCTGCTTCTCGAAGTTGCTATCTATGTGACACTTTTAGACACTTCTCCTTTTACCTTTTTAGTTACCTAAGAAACAACTTTATTATGCCTAGTTACCAATTCTTTATACTAAACTCTCTGTTCCTAAAACTGATGTGGTTTCTGTCTCTGACTGGACCCTGACATGCTAACATGCTAACATTTGTTGAGTACCTACTATGTATTAGGTCCTGCTATAAGAATTGTATATGTTTTAACTTGTCTAATCTCACTCCTAAACACTGTGTTAAAGTACTATGAAGGAAATATCATAATACCTGGCCCATAGTAAGTACTCATTTGGGTAATGCCTTAAACAGACCCTGAAACAAGGACGAACTAGGTTGCAGGTGGTTTATTGGGGAGGTAACATAAGTCATGAATTGGGAAAACTGAGGCAAGAAGAGAAAAAAATAACCAATAATATGTGCACCGATGAGCAGGTTACTGCTATGGACAAGGGGGGCTCAATCCTACAGGGAACCCCCTTTGAGAAGACTAGTGTGACATGCCTCTGAAGTGTCCCATCAGAACACAGGGAGGATGGGCATTTATATATCCTTTCCCATCCCCCATGGGCACTAATTCTCCCACATTTCCAAGTTAGCCCATTTAGATATGGGGCAAGGCTTTAAGAGCTTAATAAATAATAAAGCTATTATTATCCTTATGGGTGACTATGGACTGGCCAGATAAAGGCCATGAAAAATGTTTTCCTAATACAGATTACACTGCTGACACAGAGGCAAGGGAGAAGCTATCAACAATGTCTCACATGTAACAGGCATTCAGTAAATGTTTGTTTAACTGAACTATTGATGGTAAGACTCTGCCGGGAATGCTATTTGACTAACAAGAAAACACCCAGTAAAATCTTCTCTTGAATAAAGTAGAACTTGCCTTGAGTGGAAAGATTTAATTCTAACCATGCCCCCGCCAAAAATTAACTATTAGAATATAGCAGCAACCTTTGAGGATTGCTAGCATGTTACCTTGGAACTTAATATAGTAAAGGAACTAGACAATCATATTTCAAAGATGGTCTTTGTTTAGAGGTATATGGAATTATTTTTTAGATTGATAATTACTTAAATATATTTACATGTTATTCAAGGACAGGTTGAAAGTAGTAGGAAAGACAAGGAATAATGTCATGGAGCAGAGAAGGGATTCAGGTTATGAGGGAAGAAATTAGCCTTCAGAAGTAATAACACATACTTTTTCCATGAGATAGAAAAGAATGGTGTGGCTGTACATAAGTACTGTGTGTGGTAGGGAAGCGGGAAACAGGGTTGAGCTACCTGGTAGCTCCAATTCTCTTTCTAACTTAAAAAGACTGAGGGTGAGGGAGAATGAGGGTGGAGGTAATAGGATAGTGGTTTTAAAGAAAATGCTGAGAGGAAGTCAGCAAGATGGCAAAATAGGAGGTCTCCTGCTCATCTTTCTGCTCAGTGACAATAATTTGGCAGCAGACATGGATAAAAGTGCCTTTGTGGGAGCTTTGAGAGATCCAGCAACAGGCCAGGAGCACTCTTGTCCTCCTAGGAACTCACCAGGAGTCGTGTCCATCCCAGCCCATGAAGGTGGGCCTGCCAATTTCTGTCCCACTGAAGATCCTAAAAACATCTTATAATTCAGCTGTAGCTTCTTCCAGTGACAGCCCAGGCACAGTACTTCCTGCCTGGGGTCTGGGTAGGAGACACACACATCTTTGTCTCCAAAACAGGCCTGCTGATCTCTGTCAGCTGCAGATCTTAAGGCAGGACTATACCCAGCCCCAGTCCCTCCCAGCCATGGTCTATGAGCAGTCTTGCCTGACCAGGGACCTGCCAAGTGACACATGTGTAAGTTCCACTGGAAGCAATCCCAGTGACCTGATCTGATGGTGGAGCCTGAAGTAGTGGCCCCATGACTTGTCCCCAGCCCCTTTCAGCTGCAGTCTGGGAGCTGGCCTGCCTGCTTAGGGACCTGGCAGGAGACAAACTGCTCTGTGCTCACCAAGGTAAGCCTGCCAAACTGAATCTGACTGCAAACCCTAAAGCAGCCCTGTGACCCAGCTCTAGCCCTGTTTTGCCAAAGTGCAAAAGCAGCCCTGCCTGCCCAGAAACCCAGCAGGAGGCACACCCATCCATGTCCCTGAAGGTGCACCTATAGACCTTGGTCCCAACAGTGAGCCCTGAAGTGTTGTGACTACGTTTTAGCCCCTCTCAGCTTCAGTCCAGGGCCCCACCCAGTAGACCCACCCAGTGACGTACAGAGGGCCCTCCCAGGGACCCAGCAGGAGCCACATCCATCTGTGCATATGGTAACAGGCACACAGTCTGTTGACTCAACTGTGGACCCTGAAGTGTACCCTTGTCCCAGCACCAGTCCTAATGACCAACGTCCTAGAAGTAATTCTATCCTACTAGAGATCAGAATCCACACCTACCCAAAGCCCCTGGTAACAAGTCCACAAACCAAGAACCCCAACATGGATCCAGTTAAAAGCCATGTGATCTGGTTCCAACCTCACATGTCTGTTACCCAGAGGCAATACCATCAGCCCAGAGGCCCATCAGAGGAAGATCTTTACCTGCCGAAACCAGTCTACAAAGACTAGAAAAGGGTTTGCTCTCTCAAATGCAAAGACACCAACACCAGGCTACATGGATCAGGAAGAATCACGCAAACATGACACCACAAAAAGAAACTAATTAAGCTTGAGTAACAGACTCCAAGGAAATGGAGGTCTGTGAACTGGTGACAAAGCATTCAAAACAATCATCTTAAAGAAGCTCAATGAGATACAAGAGAACAGAGACAACTAGGTAAAATCAGGAAAACATTGCATGAAAAAAAAAGAGAAATCTGAAGAAGTTCAAACCAAGAAATCTTGGAGCCGGAGAATGTAGTCACAGAACCAAAAAATTCAATAGCAATTCCATAGCCAAACTGATCATGCAGAAAAAAGAATTAGCAAACTTGAAGACAAGATGTTTGCAATTAGCCAGTTAGAGGAACAACAACAACAAAAGAATGAAGAGTGAAGAAAGCATATGGGACCTATAAAACACCATCAATAAAATGAATATATGGCATTATGGGAGTCCCATAAGGGGAAGAGGAGAGGCATGAGAGCAGGCCAAATCTTGGGAGGGATATAACATCCAGAGATATATGAAGCTTAAAGGACTCAAAGCAAGATGAACTCAAAGATTACCCTAAGACTCATTATAATCAAATTGTCCAAAATCAAAGAAAAGGAGAGAATTGTGAAAATAGCAAGAGAAAAGTAACTCAATGCATACAAGGGAAACCTCATAAAGCTGTCAGTGGATTTCTCAGCAGAAACCTTGCAAGGCAGGAGGGAGAGGGATGATATATTCAACATGCTAAAAGAAAAAAACTGCCAAGCAAGAATACTATGCCCAGCAAAGGTGTCCTTCAGGAATGAAGGAGAGATAAAGACATTCTCAGACAACAAAGCTGAAGGAGTTCATCACCACTAGACCTGGCATATGAGAAATGATAAGGGAGTTATATTTCAACTGGAAGGATCCTAAGTAACAGCATGAAAACATATGAAAGTATAAAAGTCATTGTTAAAGTTAAGTATATAGTCAGATCCAGAGTACTTTAATGCTATAATGGTGGTGCATAAATCACCTTTAAGTCTAGTATAAGAGTGAAAAGACAGGGGTGCCTGGCTAACTCCATCAGTAGAACATGCAACTCTTGATCTCAGGGTTGTGAGTTCAAACTCCATGCTGGGCATGGAGCCTACTTTAAAAAAAAAAAAAAGGTAAAAGAAAAAATATTAAAAATCACTGTATCTACAATAATTTGCCAATGGGTGCACCACATAAAAAGATGTAAAGTGTGTCATCAATAACATAAAGTGTGTAGGGGGGTTAAAAATGCAGAGTTTTTGTATGTGATTGAGATTATGTTGTTATCTGCTCAAAATAGATTGCTATAAGATATTTTATGTTAGCCTAATAGTGACCAAAAAGCAAAAGTCTACAGTATATACACAAAAGACAAAGAGAAGAGAATCAAAGTGTACCACTATGGAAAATCATCAATTCACAATGGGACATGGTAAAGGAAGTAGAAAGGAGCAAAGGAAATACAAAAAAGCCATAAAATAATAAGATAGTATTTGTAAGTCCTTACCTATTGATAATTACTTGTAATGTAAATGGGTCAAATTTTCTAATCAAAAGACATAAAGTAGCTGAATGGATAAAAACAAAAGAACAAGAACCCAACTAACTATATGCTGCCTATAGGAGACTCACTTCAGCTTTAAGGACACATTGACTGAGGTTGGGAGAGGGCAGGGGTTGGGGGAATAGGTGAAATAGGTGAAAGGGATTAAGAAGTACAAACTTCCAGTTATAAAATAAGTAAGTCATGGAGATGAAAAGTACAGTATAGTGAATATAGTCAATAATATCATAATAACTTTGTAACTATATTTACCATAGTGAGCATTTTGTAATGTATATAATCAATGCATCATTTTGTTATACACCTGAAACTAATACAATATTATATGTCAATTGTACTTCAATTAAAAATTAAAAAGCACAGGGCACCTGGTTGGTGCAGTTGATTAAGTTTCCAACTCTTGGTTTCAGCTCTATGAAACCAAGACCCTCATGATCTGAGGGTCATGAGAGTGAGCCCCACGTTGGGCTCTGTGCTCAGCACAGAGTCTGCTTAAGTTTCTCTCTCCCTCTCCCCCTGCCCCTCCCCCCCTCAATTAAATAAATAAATCTTTTTAAAAAATTAAAAAGCACAGGGGTTTGCCTCTAGTTAGGGAACAGCAGTCAATATGACTGCCCCGAGCTGTGGACTAGGAGACCAGAAGGAGATCTCTTCCACCGTTCAGGGCTGAGTTGGATCCACTCAGAGCCCAGCAGCTGGCTACAGAGCTGGAGGTAGAGATGATGGCTGATATGTACAGCAGAATGAGCAGTGCCTACCAGTGGAAGTGTGTACCTCTGCACTACAAGGAAGCAGAGCTGTCCAAAGGCGAGTCTGTGTGCCTGGATCGCTGTGTCTCCAAGTACCTGGACATCCATGAGTGGATGGGCAAAAAGTTGACAGAGTTGTCTACGCAGGATGAAGAGCTGATGAAGAGGGTGCAGCAGAGCGCTGGGCCTGTGTGGGGCCCCGAAAGTGTACACCCTAAGGTGCGCCCTCCCCTTTCCCACGTGTCTAATAAAAGTGCCCCCATTCAGTGTCATCTGTGAAAAAAAATTAAAAAGCACACATAGGCTGATAGTGAAGGGATGGAAAAAGATATTACATGTAAATGGAAACAAAGAGAGCGGGGGGTAGCTATACTTAGACATAATAGACCTTATATCAAAAAGTGTGACAAAAGACAAAGACAAGGAAGGTCATTATATAATGATAAAAGGGTCAAGTCATCAAGAGGCTATAGCAATTATAAATGTATATGCACCCAACATTAGAGCACCTAAATATAGGAAGGAAACACTGACAGATTTTAAGAGAGAAAGAGACAAAAGCATGATAATAGGGGAATTCAATACCCCACTCTCAACAATGGACACATCATCCAGACAGAAAATGAATAAGGAAATATTGGACTTGAAATATACTTTATACCAATGGGCCTAATAGACATATACAGAACATTCCATCTAACAACAGTAGAATCTATACATTCTTCTAATATGTAATGGAACATTCTCCAGGATAGAGCATATGTTGGGCCACAAAACAAGCCTCAACAATTTCAAGAAGATAGAAAGTCTATCAAGTATCTTTTTCTAACCACAATGATATGAAACTAAAAATCAGTATCAGGAGGAAAATTGGAAAATTCACAAATTTGTAGAAATTAAACAACACATTCTTGAACAACCAATGGATCAAAGAAGAAGTCAAAAGAGAAATTAAAAAATATCTTGAGGCAACCAAAAATGGAAACAGAACATAACAAAACTTATAGGATGCAGCAACAGCAGTTCTAAGAGGGAAATTTATAGTGATAAATGCCCATATTAAGAAAAAATAAAGATCACAGACAATCTAATTTTACATCTCAACTAGAAAAAGAGGAACAGACTAAGCCTGTGGCTATGGCCATGGACGCTTGGCTCAGGTGGAGGGTAGGAAAGGGCACTGCAGATGAGGTCAGGAGAATAAGCAGCTAGGGTGGCGAGTGAGTTGTCACCATGGACGCTGAAATCCCCCATCATAAGGACAAAGTGTGGGGTATAAGGGAAGCCATAGAGTCAGGGCCCACAGTCTTCAATAAATGTTGGGAAGTGACCAGGAAGTCGATTAATGAACGGAAGATGGCAGGGTAGAGAATAACAGTTTGAAGCAGCAATTAACAGCTAGAAAAAAGATCCTGCCTCCAGACCATCTGCTAAAGAGGGAAAATGAGCTCACTGGAGGGCCTGCAGAGAAAGCAGAATCCTCCAGCTTCCACTATGAGACATAATCTTAACTCCTTGGCATGAACCAACTACAGTAGCTTTCACAATCTGGTCCTAAACCCATCTTTTCAGTCCATTTCTTCTACCCATCCACATGTTTTAATCTACAGAATCAGTATTTAACAATTATTATCCAAGGGACACCTGGGTGGCTCGGTCGGTTAAAGCATCTGACTCTTGATTTCAGCTCAGGTCATGAGCTCGGGTCATGAAACCAAGTCCCATGTTGGGGTCCACACTGGGCGTGTGGTCTGCTTAAGATTCTCTCTCTCAGGGCACCTGGGTGGCTCAGTTGGTGAAGCACCTGCCTTCAGCTCAGGTCATGATCCCGGAGAGCTCTGCATGGGGCTCCCCGCTCAGTGCGGAGTCTGCTTCTCCCTCTCCCGCTCCCCCGCTTGTGCTCTCTCTCTCTCTCTCTCTCCCTCTCTGTGTGTCAAATAAATAAATCTAAAAAAAAAAAAAAAGATTCTCTCTCTCTCTGCCCCTCCCTTCCTCTACAAAACAATGATCTAATCTCTTTTGAGAAAGAAATTTATTAATTGTAACATATATACATGGGGTGGTGCTTAAATGATTTTAGCAGTACTCAGAACATTATTGCTTTGGAAAGGGGACATCAAACAAGGCATATGGATAGATCGTTAAAAGTCTATCCCTTAAGTTGGGGTAACTCAAAATCTGGGCACACTTACAGATGAGGCTTCCCCACTGCCCTCAAATCCCTGCTGACCCACCAGTCAATTGATTCATAAGCAACAACCGAGCACCTGCAAAAGGTCTAGCATTGTGTTTAGGGGCTGTATGCGTTGCAGGAAAATAATGAGGCATAACCTGTGCTTTCATAGAACTTTCAGTCTCTTTGGAATAAGGTGATGTACAGCTGAAGCAGCTCACAGGTAATATGTAATGAACTGTCAGGGACTGGTCTGCAGGAATTGAGAGGAAAGAAAACTCATTCACACAGAAGACAAAAAACTTAAGTCTACAGAGCTATCCTGCATATAAAAATGTGGCAATAATAGTAATAATAGTATCATTTCGTGAGTGTTTTTCATGTGCCAGGCACTGTGCTAAGTTAGCATTTTACCTGCTTCCTCTCATGCCTTTCTCACAACAACCCTGTGAGATGGTTCCTACTCTTTCCTCCATGTTACAGCTAACGAACCTGATGGTCAAGGGTTTGAGTGACCTGACCACGGCAACAAAACTATGGGACCCCAGAGCCTCTGCTCCACACCTCACCGTCCTCAGGAGTTGCCCAGCCACATCTGGTTAAGCAGCTGAAGGAAATAACAACACTAATAATAGCCACCACTTAATGATGGTGTAATCATGATGTAATCATGATGATGAACCTAGATGATCTGTAACCATCCTTTAAGGTAGGTTGTTCGTTTTCCAGGACTGCTATAACAAAGTGCCACAAGCAGGGACTTCAACAACAGAAATGTATTGTCTCACAGTTTTGGATGCTAGAAGTCCATGATCAAGGTGACAGCAGGATTGGCTCCTTCTGAGAGCTTGGGGTGGGGGTGGGGGGTTCTGTTCTAGGCCTAGCTCTTAGCTTCTCATGGTTTGCTGACTTTTTAGTATTCCTGAGCTTGTAGACAGAGTATCCCAGTCTCCACCTTCATCTTCCTCTAACATCACATGGTGTTCTCCCTGCGCGTGTGTCTCCATCTCCCAATTTCTCCTTATTCTCAGGACACCAGTCCCATTAAATGGGGCCCACCCTCCTGACCTCATCTTTACTTGATCATCTGCAAAAACCCTATTTCCCTATGAGGACACATTCATAGGTGCTGGGTGTCAGGACTTTCACATATGAAGTTTGGGGTGACACAATTCAACCCATAACAGTAGGCATCATAATTCCAATTTTACAGATGCCCAAATAAGTTAAACAGCTTGTCCGAGGTCACATAGCTACTCAGTGCTAGAGCTAAGGATCTAAAACCAAGTCAACCCAGCTCCAAAACTTTTGTTCCGATCCCCCTTAAATCTGATCTGGTCACATTTCTGCTTAAAATCTTCCTTTCCTTTCCAAGGCTAAGCCTAATCTATAAGTAGCCCCAGGCCAGGGCTCTGGGATTGGCTTCCATGTT